>NC_090927.1:1143107442-1143732442 GCF_040938575.1 Ambystoma mexicanum
CTATCTGACTTGGAACCAGATTCCTGTTTACTTTGCTTGCTTGTAGGCTCATCTGTGCTGCATTTTGTACCAGGTTTTGAAAAGTATGAAGACATTTTCTTCTGGGCTCCAGACATTCTAGGGAAGGAAATGAGAAGTAGGGATAATCGATATCATGGGATTCCTTCCAAGTTTCACTACACACAATGATCAGGCCAGGGGTCAGGACAGGACAACAGACCTCTTAAGTGCTTTAAATGGAATCAAAGACTGGTGAACAGCAAATGTATAAGAACAAACACATATAATGATGGTGCACACATGGAATGCGCATTCCATTAGAGCCGGGCTAATAAATACAAATGTGCACACGTTTGACATGTCCTGGCTGAAGAGAACATTGCAAAAAGAAATCTAACAACAAATACCATGTGGGTGGTTTGTAAATGGCTGCAAAGTGCCAATTGCCTCCTTTTATCCCCCAACACACCATACTGAACTATACAATTTTGTGACTTTTTAAATGTCACTCTGTAGTGTAGTACCCGTGCCTGACTCCATTTTTAAAAAAACACCCACTTTCCTGGAGTCAGTAAAACAATTACACCCCACTTATGCTTGGTAACGTACATCTCTCTTACCTTGTTTTCAGGGATGAGGATGCCAGCATATACCACACAGCAGCCTGCGACTCTCAGATTCTGACTGCCACCACGATGAACGAACCTCTGATGAAGTCGCTCACTGCAAACCTAAAGGGGGGCGGGCAAAGGCACTAAGTCAATTAAATTGCAAACTGCTGGCGTGATACAAGTATGCTCAATAGGAAATTAAACTGCTGGAGGCAGAATTGGGATATTTGGGTTCACACAAAAGACACGACCATTGCCCCCTGAACTGTATGCACCAAACATGAGGGTGGGAAAAACAAAGCCTAGTCACAGGACACAGCGGGCCAAATCTGTAGGTATTGCAAGTGAGACATTTTACTTACAGGGCAAACTTTCTATGGCACTACTGCACAATATTTTACTGACCTCGATCACAGTACCCGCAGACATATGAGTAACCCTTTGCAGCTGAAGTCAGCTGAGATTACATTATTTGCCCATGATCACACACTTATGGTCAACAGCAGGCACCTCCTAGGGTGCTGCTAATGCTTCATAAATATACGTAAAAGCTTAGTTTACCCATAATAATGCAGTCAATTGAGAAAACTAGAGAAAGTTAGGGAATTACCCTAACAAATTATTACTGTTTGTTTCATACTTTGTATTATAACACGCACAGGGGCAAAGAGCTGGTCTTGGAAGCAAGACCACGCAGAGCAATAGAGGTTTGAATCCCAGATCCACGCTTTAGAAACCAAACTCTGGTGGTATTAGGTGCGTTAGGTTTGGTGTGAGGCTGTTTTTTTGGTTTCACATGTTCGGGCTTGTAGTTCTTGATTATCATCCTGGACTACTAGTCCGAGTCCTAGAATGCAAATAAAAAGACTGTGCTGGGCAAACAAATCTACAATGAAATCGGGTATGTTTGCAGGCTTTTGAAAGGACTGTTAATGGTCTCCCTGAGGGGGCGGCTCAGGGGCCAATAAATGGTGGTTTTGGGGAGAAGCTCACTTGTTAAAGACCAATTGTACTACATCCAGATGCAGACTGCCTTTGGCTCATTGTATGTGACATTTTATTTCTCCTGAGAAGTGTGACTAATGGGTGATAAGAAATTAGACGTGTATAACAAGCGTCATGCTGGGTGAAACAAAGACAAACAGGTTTCCAAATGTATTTTCTTTTACTGTGTGTAGTACTCTAAGTCTTGGAAATACAGCTGTAAACATGAGAGGACAAGTCACTCTGTGTGCCACTGCCGACATCATCATCAGACTGTCTCCCAGTCCCAGGATACATACACTCGGATGTCCTAAAGATATTTCTGCAAGCTCTTATATTACTGCCATGCACCTCACTTAATCGTCCTGCATCTGTCTTGTGTTGTCTCTGTGTAACATGCTTCCTTCCTGTAACTGTACCAAGCGCCTAGATGCTTTAGGGCTTTGTGCGCAAATGTAAAAAATAAATAAATAATGCATAAATAAACGAGACTCACAGTCGCACAGAATAAAAGACAATGGGATGCATTATACATGAGAATAAGACAGCAACTGCAGTGAAAAACAATAGCTACATATACATTGGTTTGGGAAGGGGTTTAGGGGCACTCAGGACATCTCTAGAATTGGCAGCTTGGCACTTTACATTCAGGCATGGAGGTTGGCGATCTAGGTAGAATTCGGGACATATCTCAATGGATATGCGAACCTCCATGCCTCAATGGAAAGTGCCCGGATGGCAATACTTACTGGGGTATCGTATATATCATATGTCCCTGAATCTACCCTAGATTGTCAACCTCCATGCTTTAACTGGTAGGTCCTAGCTGCCAATGTTTACTGAGATATGTCCCGAATTCTACCTAGATCGCCAACCTCCATGCCTGAATGTAAAGTGCCAAGCTGCCAATTCTGGTGATGCCCTGAGTGCCCCTAAACCCCTTCACAATCCAATGTATATGTAGCTATTGTTTTTCACTGCAGTTGCTGTCTTATTCTCATGTATAATGCATCCCATTGTCTTTTATTCTGTGCGACTGTGAGTCTCGTTTATTTATGCATTATTTATTTATTTTTTACATTTGCGCACAAAGCCCTAAGGAATCTAGGCGCTTGGTACAGTTACAGGAAGGAAGGATGTTACACAGAGACAACACAAGACAGATGCAGGACGATTAAGTGAGGTGCATGGCAGTAATATAAGAGCTTGCAGAAATATCTTTAGGACATCCGAGTGTATGTATCCTGGGACTGGGAGACAGTCTGATGATGATGTCGGCAGTGGCACACAGAGTAACTTGTCCTCTCATGTTTACAGCTGTATTTCCAAGACTTAGAGTACTACACACAGTAAAAGAAAATACATTTGGAAACCTGTTTGTCTTTGTTTCACCCAGCATGACGCTTGTTATACACGTCTAATTTCTTATCACCCATTAGTCACACTTCTCAGGAGAAATAAAATGTCACATACAATAGTCACTGTCACTCTGAGTGTCCTATTTTCTGTTGTGTGTTCAGTCATTTACCACATAGCTCTTCCCAATGTAAATATGTTACTGATACAAAGATGTGTTTGTTTGACAGACGTGTCAGCTTCACTGTGATGGACACTATCTCCCTTGTCTTTCAAAAATGCAAAACAAGAATAAAGAAAAACTGGAGCAGACCTCTTCTATTCTGAGCCTAGGTGGCCCCCTAGTTTGCCTGCCCCAAATAATAGCCCTGGTTGACTACAGATTTCTCAGTCTGGTCTGGTGGTGCCTCAGCGGTGGTGGAGGGCTAGAGATTTACAACATTTCATCTGTACAAGACAATTTAAATCCTGTGCATTTTCTGGAGTGGATGCCAATTTTATTTAATCTTGAAAACGTTCCTTCAGTGCTGATGGCCAAGAACATGTGCATTTAGAATAGCAATATAACTGCAGTGTTTTCCAGGAACAAAAAAGGAAGGGACATGTTCCAAAACTTTTGTCTCCTAGCTTTCGAATTGTAGAATTGGGCTATTTAGAGACAAGTTTATCAGCCACTCATGTTAGAGGGTGGGGGGAGTAACTACTTTCCCATGAGCCAAAGGCAGTCTGCATCTGGATGTAGTACAATTGGTCTTTAACAAGTGAGCTTCTCCCCAAAACCACCATTTATTGGCCCCTGAGCCGCCCCCTCAGGGAGACCATTAACAGTCCTTTCAAAAGCCTGCAAACATACCCGATTTCATTGTAGATTTGTTTGCCCAGCACAGTCTTTTTATTTGCATTCTAGGACTCGGACTAGTAGTCCAGGATGATAATCAAGAACTACAAGCCCGAACATGTGAAACCAAAAAAACAGCCTCACACCAAACCTAACGCACCTAATACCACCAGAGTTTGGTTTCTAAAGCGTGGATCTGGGATTCAAACCTCTATTGCTCTGCGTGGTCTTGCTTCCAAGACCAGCTCTTTGCCCCTGTGCGTGTTATAATACAAAGTAAGAAACAAACAGTAATAATTTGTTAGGGTAATTCCCTAACTTGCTCTAGTTTTCTCAATTGACTGCATTATTATGTGTAAACTAAGCTTTTACGTATATTTATGAAGCATTAGCAGCACCCTAGGAGGTGCCTGCTGTTCACCATAAGTGTGTGGTCATGGGCAAATAATGTAATCTCAGCTGACTTCAACTGCAAAGGGTTACTCATATGTCTGCGGGTACTGTGATCGAGGTCAGTAAAATATTGTGCAGTAGTGCCATAGAAAGTTTGCCCTGTAAGTAAAATGTCTCACTTGCAATACCTACAGATTTGGCCAACTTGTCCTGTGACTAGGCTTTGTTTTTCCCACCCTCATGTTTGGTGCATACAGTTCAGGGGGCAATGGTCGTGTCTTTTGTGTGAACCCAAATATCCCAATTCTGCCTCCAGCAGTTTAATTTCCTATTGAGCATACTTGTATCACGCCAGCAGTTTGCGATTTAATTGACTTAGTGCCTTTGCCCGCCCCCCTTTAGGTTTGCAGTGAGCGACTTCATCAGAGGTTCGTTCATCGTGGTGGCAGTCAGAATCTGAGAGTCGCAGGCTGCTGTGTGGTATATGCTGCATCCTCATCCCTGAAAACAAGGTAAGAGAGATGTACGTTACCAAGCATAAGTGGGGTGTAATTGTTTTACTGACTCCAGGAAAGTGGGTGTTTTTTTAAAAATGGAGTCAGGCACGGGTACTACACTACAGAGTGACATTTAAAAAGTCGCAAAATTGTATAGTTCAGTATGGTGTGTTGGGGGATAAAAGGAGGCAATTGGCACTTTGCAGCCATTTACAAACCACCCACATGGTATTTGTTGTTAGATTTCTTTTTGCAATGTTCTCTTCAGCCAGGACATGTCAAACGTGTGCACATTTGTATTTATTAGCCCGGCTCTAATGGAAAGCGCATTCCATGTGTGCCCCATCATTATATGTGTTTGTTCTTATACATTTGCTGTTCACCAGTCTTTGATTCCATTTAAAGCACTTAAGAGGTCTGTTGTCCTGTCCTGACCCCTGGCCTGATCATTGTGTGTAGTGAAACTTGAAAGGAATCCCATGATATCGATTATCCCTACTTCTCATTTCCTTCCCTAGAATGTCTGGAGCCCAGAAGAAAATGTCTTCATACTTTTCAAAACCTGGTACAAAATGCAGCACAGATGAGCCTACAAGCAAGCAAAGTAAACAGGAATCTGGTTCCAAGTCAGATAGTATTTGTGAAGAACCAGAAAAAACACTAGATGAGACCACTAGCACTACTACTGTCAACATCCATACAGAAATCCAGACAGCAAGCATTCCACTCGGAGAGGAACTGTGTGGCACTGGTACTTATGAAGATCGTGAGCTACCGAACGACACTGACACGGAAATTCCAAGTACTAGCACGCAAGAATCTGGTCAATTATCACTTCTGCAACATTCAGCTCCCTTAACGAAAGGCCCGCTCCCTAAAGGCTGGAAGCTGGACCAGAAACAATATTTTCAAACCAAGTACCCATGGTTGATTGTTAGAGGACACACTCTTGGATGCACCACTTGCCGTCAAGTCAATAGCTTTGGTGCAGAGAAAAGTCATGGGATGAAATTGTCTAAAGAATGGACTGAGTATACTTTTAGCTCATATGGTACCAACAAAGACAAGCAACAAAGATCCTTACGAAAGAAGATTACCGAACATTTCTCAACAAAGGCACACGTCACAGCATCAAAAATATTAGAGCAGACAAAAAAAGATACATTGCTTAAAGTAACTTCTAGAGCCCAGGCAGGGAAAACATCAACAACTGCCAGAATATTCCGAACGGCTTATAAAGAAGCAAAGCGGAACAGGCCAGCCTATGGTTTTGAATCTGAGATAGACTGCCAGCAATTGAATGGGCTAGATATGGGACGTATTTTACATTCCAATGTGGCTTGCTCAAGTATACAGCAACACATTTCATCGGAAATTAAATGAAAGACATTTGCCAAAATAGTTGCCTCTTCTCCTAAGGTGAGCCTTTTGCTGGATGAGGCAACTGCCTTAAATTAAAAAAAGTGCTTTAATTGTGTACATACATACTCAGCTACAGGATATGGAGTCTCCAGCTAATATTTTTGTTGACCTTATTGAGCTCAGTGATGTGTGTGCGGAAGGTATAGTGAATAGTTTGCTGTCTTCGCTCCAATTAAAATTAGGGAGGACTTTCTCACCAAATGTCTGGTGTCAGTCGCTTGTGATGGAGCATCAGTAATGTTTGGCCGCAATAGCGGGGTTGTGAAAAGGTTACAAGAAAGAATTTCTCCCAATATTGTAGCCTGGCACTGCTCAGCACACCGCTTAGAACTTGCAGTCAATGATGTCATGAAAGACATTGGAGCTACAAATCATTTCAAAGCACTGTTAGACAAACTGTATTCTCTTTTTAGCACATCTGTGAAAAATTGTTTGCAGCTAAAAGAATGTGCAGATGCTCTTGACATTCAGCTTTGTAAAATAGGAAGAGTGTTAGATACTCGCTGGGTTGCCTCAAGCTACAGAACAGTAGAGGCTGTCTGGAATGCTTATCCTGCGCTTTACAAACACTTTACATTGGCATCTATTGATGGCTCTCGTGATGGCACAACACAAAACATGTACACTGGACTATGTAGGCACCTTTCGTCTGTGCAGTTTGTTGGTAATCTTGGCATTATGTTTGATGCACTTCAAGAGTTATCAGAATTGTCTCTTGACTTACAAAAGCGTGATTACACGATCATTGATGCACATCGTGCTATTTGCCGACAAATATCAGTGTTGGAGACAATGGTAGAAAGGCAAGGGAAACACTCTTCCCAGTGCCAGAAGGCCATAGAAGAAAATAGTTTCCAAGGAGTGACCCTGCATGAAGGAAAGGCATGCGACAAAAGAATTGAACATGGACAGTTTTTTTCGCAGTCTTGCAGAAAATGTACGGAGTCGTTTGTTGTCTACAGGCGGTTCTGCTGCTGCTGAAAACAAAGTTGCGTACGAGAAGCTAATAAGCGAACTCAAAGTTTTGTACAAGCAGTACTGGCCAGATGAGTTACCACCTATGTATGGAGAAAGTGAGATAGAGTCTCTGTGTGAAAGATTTGACATTGGTGACACTCGTCAAACCATTCGGGCTTACAGGGAACATAGGGAGACGGGTGGAAAAGAAGCTAATACACACTACAAGGAACTTTTGACAGCTGTGAACACTATTGCTATCTCCACTGCTGAGTGTGAACGAGGGTTTTCACAAATGAATCTTGTGTGCACATCAACAAGAGCATCCCTGCATACTGATACCATTTCATCCTTATAATTTATTAATCTTGTTGGCCCACCATTGAATAAGTTCAACCCCATCCCCTATGTCAATTCATGGATTGCAAAAGGACGAAGAGCTGCTGATGACCCTAGGAGTAAGGAACGAAAAGAGGACATGGCCAAGTCAGATTTAGACATTTTATGGGCTTTTATGAGCGAATATAGACAACTATGCACACTATTGCACTTGTAATTATTTAATATATGAATTTTTTGTACTTTATTTAGTAACTGCTATTTTCATTTGTTTGTTTTGTTCATATATTGCAATTTGCACTTTACTATAGCAGCTTAGCCATGGTGATCCCAACCAGCTTTTGGCAAAGTTGTAATAGAATCTGGAGTTACCATGACATTTTGTGAAATGTTATGTTATACAGAATATTTTGCCATGTTAGGCTAAATACTGTGGCTGGCAGAATGTTACTTACTTCAAACAAACAGAACATTTAAATAGCATCTGACAGTCTATTTAATTGATATAGATTCAATACCTTCTCTACCTCCTTTTCTAAGTTTAAAATGAAAGCCAAACATGGCACCTTGTACTTTCTTGTTTGGTTCTGTTCTATATCCAATGTGTTTATTTATTCTTAGTGTGTTTATTTATTATTTATTCAGTGTGTGAGGTTAAATAAAAAAGTGTTTTTGAGGATGTCTCAGATTTGTAATTACTGCAACATCTGTTAACTTTCATTCAATCAAACCTAATGTTTTAAATACAGTCTATTATTTTTCCTAGTGTACGCCAAAACAGAAAGATACTCTCACTGTGAGTCTCACAAGAGACCCCAGCTCCACTCAGAGCCATTTGGGAAACAGGGCGGTGGGAGGGGGTGGGCGGTGGGGGTTCATTGTCATTCTACAAAATTGACAAATAAGATAACATCCACAGGTTTGCAACAATTTTATCAAATGCATTATCCCTTTGAGGATAGCAAGTATGGTCCAGACGTCTAACAAGTGTGGTCTAGAACTTTGAAGTGTGTTTAAATGCACTCTTTTGCCTCTGGGGTTGCCGGAATGCAGAAACCACTACACCTACCATAACAAGTGTTTTCCAACTTTAAAGCATTATACTTTCTCAACCCATGTGTGCCCTTCTGCATCCATCCCACTATTAGCCTTTGGCAGCAGTTGGTGCAGCACCAAACATGTGACATGGAGCAGCAGCAGTGTGATGGACTAGTGGTGGGCCGATCTAGGTCTAGCACTGAACTGGCACAGGCCGGCGCGCACAGCGGGCGGCGCCGCGCGTCCGCACTGAGGGCGGCGCCGCGCCGGGCATTATGGGGCCAATATTTTTTGGGCACTGGCACTTACTTTTTTACAAATTAAGCACTGGAGAGAGGACAGGATGTCCTGAGTTTTAGAGATGAAATGAGAAGCCAGTGCCGAGCAGAGGGCCTGGGAGGGGACAGGAGAGGTAGAGACTGCAGCAAGATTGGCCAGCTCTTTGCAGATTTTGAAGAGTTCGGCCGAGTTGTTGGATGCGGCAGAGATGCAGGCTTGGATGAGGGCTCTCTTCTTGGTGCGAACAGAGAGCCGGGGCCACAGGAAGAGCAGGGAGTAGAGAGAGGAGGAGGAGGAGGAGATACCAGTCCTTCCCATCCTCCTCTACCAATTTCCTCAAAATCATTTTAAGGGTCTTGTTAAATCTCTCTTCCAATCCGTCCGTTTGGGGGTGTCACACCCCTGGAGTATCACACAACTACTTCCTAGCCACAGAAGCCAAATGCAAGTGACCCCTTCACCCTTGGTTGGCACGAGCCCCTGATTTTGATTACACAGGTACCTCGAGGCAGCCAAAGGGGGGAAGAGGGTTAGGGAGAGGTTGTGGATAGGTAGGGGGTGGTTAGGGAAACAGGGAAAAGGGTTAGGGTTTGCTTGTAATTGATAGGTAACAGGGAACACAGGGAACATTACATACAAGCTACTTAATTACTTGTTTGATCAAACCTTTGTATAATGAGACCCTCTTCTAGTTTAGAGAGCAACACTAATAATTCCTGATCCAACCTAGCCTCCTTCTAAACTTAGCAACAAACAAAAGCACATGTAGTTTTCAATGGCCATGAATAAATACTGCTATGGCATACAAAACATGATACATAATGCATAACATTTAGAGCAACATTATTTGCATCACCCGTGCAGCCGGACCTCTAGACGCACAGTTCTTACAAACGAAATGGGTAAATGTACAACAGAAATATGACAAGAGCAAACGGCACACACAACATTGCAGTTTTCTTTCTTGCCATTTCCCGAGGAGCTTAGCGATACGTATTTCCAGACCGCTTTAAATGGAATGTTAATCAGTTCCTAAAACTTCCTCTGAAGCGGAAAAGAAATGCCCCCAGTCAACATATGCCACTAAAGTTCAAGAAGTTCCCACTCCTGACCAGCCTTCTGGCTGGTTACCAGATGAATACCTTGCTATCAAGAACCATGCGCCGCAAAAAACAAAATGACATCAGCACACATTCTTGCGAACACTTAACTGAAGCCTGGGGGGGTGCTCGACCACCCTACCCCAGACGAAGATGAATTTGCATTGGACGGGCCACCATCATCGCCTCTTGCAGCTCTTGAATCACGAGATGTAGAAACGCCTCGTTAACCACCAGGCCCGGCTTTGGAAGACACGAGACACGTAATGCCTCGTTACACCTCCCAGACTAACTGCTGCTTACCACGCCTGCATCTGTGCTCCTCTCTCCTCAGCCCATGCCTGCTTCCACAAGAAAACAATCACCAACAAGCAGCACGGGACGGGGAGAAACTTAAAAAGGACATTGAACGTAATTCACCACCGCTGTACAAACGGTCACTGGGATCATGGGAAGTGTAGTCTTTTGCCATTCCATACCGCACAGCTATTGTTAAGGCTGCTGAATACGAATTCCCCATGTTCAACAGCAACCCTATTTCCTTACATTAGCCCCTCCTCTAGGGCCCCTCCCGTGACCCGGCTTATCCAGATGGGATTGATGAAAAAGTTGCACCAAACGTTGTGCATGCACTGCCGCAGCCGGTTCCCAAGAATTGTCCTCGGATCACAATGCTTCCAGGAAATTAAATACCATAACCGAATCCCCCGCCACTTGGAGTCCAAAATGCGCCAAACTGGAGCCTTTCTTGTCACCACACCAGGAGCTGCGGGTTTAACCAGAGAAACATGAAACACTGGATGTATCCGCATATGAGAAGGCAACTTCAGTTGTACTGCTGTATGTGACACACACCGTGTGATGGTATAGGGTCCAATGTATTGGGGCAAGAATTTCTGAGACCCAAACAACTTGATGTGCTGCGTGGACAACCAAACTCTATCTCCCACCACATACTTAGGACTAGATCCCCTCTTCTGATCTGATTGCCTTTTATAACCAGCTTTAGCCTTATCTAAATTTTGGTGTGCCTTCTCTCGTATCTCCAAAATCATTTGCATGCGTTCTTGTACTGCTGGAATCCTATTAATCTTAAGAATCGCTTCAGGTAACATTTGACAATCATGACCATAAAGGCAAAAATGGGGAGACATTCCCAAAGAATCATGTCTGGCATTATTATAGCAAAATTCGGCAAACCAAAGAGACCGTACCCATGAGGATTTCCCATCTACCAAGAAACATCTCAAAAACTGTTCCATAGTCTGGTTTACCCTTTCCGTTTGGCCAACAGTCTGGGGATGGTAGCTGGTGGATAACAAACAAGAGATTCCAAGTAACTTGCAGAAAGCACGCCAAAACCTAGAGGTAAATTGTGAGCCTCTATCAGATACTATGGTTCTTGGCAACCAATACAGTCTCACTATATGTTGCAGAAATAATTCCACTAACATCCCTGCACTGGGAATGCTCTCACATGGAATGAAGTGAGCCTGTTTAGTCAAATAATCAACTACCACCCAGATGGTATCACAATTCTCATCTCGTGGTAACTCAGTCACAAAATCCATGCAGACAACTGCACAAGGTTCTGTAGGAGTGGCCAATGGCTGTAACAACCCAGCCTTCTTCAAATGATCAGACTTTGAATGTACATGTGTCTCACACCTTGCCACATACTCCTTAACCTGTAAGGCCCAACCTTCCCACCAAAAATACCGGTGCACCAAGTCTTGTGTCTTCCGGACCCCCACATGCCCTGCCAATGGAGAATTATGACACAGGAACAATGCCCTTTTTCTCAAGGACTCCGTAAGAAGAAACAATTTTCCATCTTTATAAGGCAGACTCTCCTTCACACTCCTTTCCACCTCTTGTTTCATCCATCCAGCCCGCTTGTCTTTAGGAAATTCCTGCCTTATTTCCCCAAGCAACACCTGAGTCACTGCCCTCACAATCTCCTCTGCAGGAATTATACTTTGTTCCACCTGTACCTGTTCCTCAGCATTCCTCTGTCTAGATAAGGCATCCGCCTTTCCATTACTCCTTCCTGGCCTGCATGTGACTACAAAGTCAAATTCTTCAAAAAACTGAGCCGACCTCAACTGACGTGAACTCAAAGTCCTGGCTGTTTGCAGATACTGTATATTCTTATGATCAGTGACCACTAAAACTGAATGTCACGCCCCCATTAAATAGTGACGCCATTCCCAAAAGGCCTCCCTGATAGCAAGTAGTTCCTTGTCCATAATAGCATAATTGTGTTCACAGGTTGTCATTTTGTGTGAAAAATAAGCCACTGGATGTAGAACTCCTTCCTCATCTGTTTGTGACAAAATGGCTCCTATCGCTAGATTAGAGGCTTCAGACTCCACCTGAAACTGTTTCTCTAACTTAGGATGACACAAAATTGGAGCCTCTATAAATGCCTTCTTCAGTCTTTCAAAAGCATTCCCTGCCTCAGCATCGCACTGGAATTTGGTAGCCTTCTTTAATAGACGAGTAATGGGAGTAATGATGGCAGAGAAATTATGAATGAATCGTCTATAAAAGTTACCAAAACTCAAAAAAGACCGAACATCCTTTACACATTGAGGAGTCAGCCATTTGTTGTCATGTCTTCCATGACAACTCCTAATGGTGTGAAAATGAACCCTACAAAATTCTACTCTGGTAGTATGAAACTCACACTTTTCTAGTTCGACAAATAAATAATATTCCTGCAACCTGGCCAACACTGCCTTGACATGCTGTACATGTTGTTCCTTTGATTCAGATAAAATCAAAATATCATCAATATAAACAATTACAAATAAATCCAAATATTCACGTAATACCTCCTGCATAAAATGTTGAAACGCTGCAGGAGCATTACATAAACCAAAAGGCATCACCATATATTCAAACAATCCAAACTTAGTACGAAAAGCCGTTTTCCATTCATCCCCCTCCTTCATCCTGATGAGATTGTACGCTCATCTCAAATCCAATTTAGTGTAAATCTGTGCTGTCTATACTTGATCTAACAATACTGAAATTAGAGGCAACGGGAATCTATTCTTGATGGTTACTCTATTCAGCGCTCTGTAGTCTGCGCAAGTTCTTAATGTGCCCTCTTTCTTTGGCACAAAAAACAAAGGAGTAGAAACTGGTGATTTAGATGGTCTTATGAACCCTTCTCGGATAGCATGTACTCGACTGCATTGTAACTAAGCCTGTGACTCCAATTTGATCACGCAGTCAAAAGGTCTATGTGGTGGCAACTGGGATGTGCTCCCCTTGAAAGGGGCCCCTAGGGGACCCTGACATCTATGGAAACAAGGCGGGTCACCACACACGATAGAGACGCCAGACACAAGGTTGTATTCCCAAAGCTAGGGTTTTATTGCAAAGCAAAAGTCTCAGTTGGCCAACTCGGTCTCACGCCCCGCGACGTGTATCTCTAGACCTCGAGGGACGCAAGAGAGTGAATTACGTACATCAGTTACATATATGCAAAATGCATATCAAACAATCAGCTATGACATGTATAACAACCCTCTTCATTGGCTTTCTTTGAACTTGGTGTGATGATGGACATCTCCGACCACTATGACACCTTCAAACATCTATTCTAGTAACAATTTGCAATTTGTGAGTGCGTAGGCATCTTTCGGTTATTGAATAGATCACGGCGCTTCTGTTCTTGGAAGCAAACTACATACAAGAGGGAGTTGCATTCCGGACCTTGCTATCTATTAGGTGCTATTTGTGTCCTGGGAGCTGACATGCCCTTAGCGGGCTCAGCAAAGGGGGGCCGTTAGAAAAGCATAATTCAAGCCTTCAGCGGTATTATTCTAACATATTCTACCATATAATGAGACTGGCTGGCAGCTGTGAAATGATTAAATGCCCTGCGGCTCTGCTTCAAGGCTACAATAAGGAGGGAGCCGGGCATTCTTCCTGGCGCTGCCAACGTTTGTGTTTCAGCGAAACTCTTGTTATCCTCTCGGCCCAGTGGCCTTGTCCTTTTCATATACAGACAACAATGTTCCACAGTCGAGCAATGTAAGCGGAAAATATACTGCGAAGCAATAGGAACAGAAAGCAATGAGCAATGGTTAGAAAACAAAATGGCGATTCTTGTTACATCAAAATGGCCGTTCCTTGGAAAACTCTATGCTGTCGTATCGTGAATGAGACGGTTGGCCCACGGCCACCAAAATGCGTTTGCGGTCTCAAATTGGATTTCTAGACTGACACCCTTATCAGAGACCGCTGGAAACTCTTGATATTCTCCCAGTAACTTAGTCATCACTGCCCCTATTTGCACCTGCTGTTTTGCTCCTTCTACCAAAAAGGTAGTGGGCCCCCCACTGCCCGTCAAATGGGAACCACACTGTTCCTTTGAAAAAGTCAAAGTTTGTCCTTGCCAATCAATGTGGGGATTATGTGTAACTAACCACGGCATTCCCAATATCACACCAAATTGAGGGGTAGCAATCAAATTGAACTTCAGCATCCCCTCATTACCTTCCCCACACCACATTCTGACCTCCTCCATTTAAGTAGTAATAGGACCTGACTTCAAATTTGACCCATTCACTGCCTTGACCAGCTCCCACTCCTCCTTCAGTCTGGTAGGGATTCCTAACTTACTTGCTAAACCAATGTCCATGAAATTTCCTGTAGCCCCAGAGCCTACCATAGCTGATACCATTTCCTTACTACTGACAAAAATCAAAGTCACTAACAAATATATATGGGGGACCTTCACTTGCATAGTATTAGCCACAATCGAAGGGAACTCTTCCTCCTGCCCGCTCAGTATAGTCGTTCCCCCACTTACCGAGCCACCTCTTTTACTGCCTCCACCTTTTTTCTTTCTCCCATTTGCGCAGGTGTGTTGGGACAATTCTGAATGTAATGCCCTGCTTTCCCACAATACAAACACAAATTGCCAGCCTTTCTCTTTTCCTTTTCTTCTGTAGTCAATGGCCCTCTGAAACTTCCAATCTGCATAGGCTCTCCCAGGTCCCCACCAACCCGACCTCCTCCCTCTCTACTTCTGTCCTAACGTACAAAAGGCGCACCCTCCGATCTCTTCTTATCCCCTCTGCGCTCACTCAACAGATGATCCAATCTTAAGGCCAAATCAATCAAAGCACTACAGGAATCTGGCTGCGGCTCCACATGTGCTATAGCATCCTTGAACTCATCCTTTAATCCTTGATAAAACAAAGCTGCCTGTTTGGGTTCCGGCTATGCTGTTTCAACTACTAAACTATTGAATTGTGTCACATAAGTTACCAAATCCTTAGTGCCCTGCCGTAAAGCCAATAGTTCCTTGTCCTGTGCCAATGGTTCCTGCGATCAAACAACCGTGCAAACTCCACAGAAAATCCTGCCCAATCATATAAAATTGGCTCATCATTCTGTACGAAAGGAATTGCCCATGCTGCCACATCCCCCATCAAATAAGAGATAACAAAAGCTGTCCGTGCTTGCGCAGACTCAAAAGCTGTAGGCTGGCACAAAAAATTTAACTTGCACTGCGTGAGAAAAGTATACAATGTTCTAGGATCTCCTGCATACCTCTCCGTTGCTGCCAAAGGAACACCTAAGTGTTGTTGTACTACTACTTGTCAGCCCGATGCGAGGAACTCCCTGCTGAGGCTCCTGCCACATCTCTCTGCAACGGAGTACCTTGTGCGATCAACCCACTAACCTGCATCTTTAACGTAGCCGTGTCCTGTCGTGACTGAATCAATTCAGTCTGAATCTCTTGTCGTCCATTTGGCCTGGGTGGCTGATTTAACCCAATTTGGGGATTGGTGATTATGTCACACCCCTGAAGTATCACACACTCCTTCCTAGCCACAGAAGCCAAATGCAAGTGACCCTTCCACCCTTGGTTGGCACAATCCCCTGATTTTGATTACACAGGTACCTCGAGGCAGCCAAAGGGGGGAAGAGGGTTAGGGAGAGGTTGTGGATAGGTAGGGGGTGGTTAGGGAAACCAGGAAAAGGGTTAGGATTTTCTTGTAATTGGATAGGTAACAAGGAACACAGGGAAATTTACATATAAGCTACTTAATTACTTGTTTGATCAGACCTTTGTATAATGAGACCCTCTTCTTGTTTAGAGAGCAACACTAATAATTCCTGACCCAACCTAGCCTCCTTCCTAACTTTGCAGCAAACCAAAACGCATGTAGTTTTCAATGGCCGTGAAAAATTACTGCTATGGCATAAAAAACATGATACATAATGCATAACATTTAGAGCAACATAATTTGCATCACCTGTGCAGCCGTCCTCTAGATGCACAGTTTTTACAAACAAAATGGTTAAAGGCATGGTCTAGTAAAAAATGTTATTTAAAAAATAGATAGGCAACATAAAAAAAAAATACTAGCACTCTCTTTTTTAAAACTTCCTATGTAAAATTTTGAGCTATTCAAGCTCAAAATTCGCAAAAGCAAGCACATGGGCGCATCCATTTTGTGAAATGGATGCTCTCCTGTGCTGGCTTTTGCTTTTGCGGCATTAATGAAGGAAAAGCCAGCTAGCTGTAGTAAACAAAAGCTACCGCTGGGTGGCTTTCCCTTCATTAGTGCTGTACGCGGAGGACGGGACCGGAGACCAGAGCAGGAAAGCTGCAGCTGAATCTCGGTAAGTGCTATTTATTTTTTAAAAAAAATAAGCACTAGCTGGGGTTTTTTTTCTAAGTTTTCCGGGCTGGAGGAGCCCCGAAAACTTAGAAATAAAACCGCAGCTTTACAAACGTTGTATTTATGTTTGCGGTCGCTTTTGAAGCGACCGCAAACATAAATACAACGTTATTGTGTTGGAAAACGCTGCGGTTTTTCTTTCCAAGTTTCTCAGGCTCCTCCGGCTCGGAGGAGCCTGAGAAACTCGGAAAGAAAAACCGAAGCGTTTTCCAACACAACCGCGTTGTGTTTCTTCCTGAATCTGCTTTCCCATTTGGGGCTCTCGGGCTCCCCATGGAGCCCGAGAGCCCCAAATGGGAAAGCAGATTTAGGCAGAAACAACGCGGCATTGCAGAAAACAACCACGTTGTTTCTGCCTGAATCTGCTTTCCCATTTGGGGCTCTCGGGCTCCCCACATGGAGCCCGAGAGCCCCAAATGGGAAAGCAGATTCAGGCAGAAACAACGCAGCATTGCGGAAAACAACTGCGTTGTTTCTGCCTGAATCTGCTTTCCCATTTGGGGCTCTCGGGCTCCCCACGGGGAGCCCGAGAGCCCCAAATGGGAAAGCAGATTTAGGCAGAAACAACGCAGCATTTAGCATTTCCCATTTGGGGCTCTCCGAGAGCCCCAAATGGGAAATCAGCTGTAGGCAGAAACACTACGCGGCATGTAAACGCTGCGGTTTTTCTTTCCGAGTTTGTCAGGCTCCTCCGAGCCGGAGGAGCCTGAGAAACTTGGAAAGAAAAACCGCAGTGTTTTCCAACACAATAACGTTGTATTTATGTTTGCGGTCGCTTCAAAAGCGACCGCAAACATAAATACAACGTTTTTAAAGCTGCGGTTTTATTTCTAAGTTTTCTGGGCTCCTCCAGCCCGGAAAACTTAGAAAAAAAACCTGCAACTAGTGCTTATTTTTTTAAAAAAAATAAATAGCACTTACCGAGATTCAGCTGCAGCTTTCCTGCTCTGGTCTCTGGTCCCCGTCCTCCGCGTACAGCACTAATGAAGGGAAAGCCACCCAGCGGTAGCTTTTGTTTACTACAGCTGGCTGGCTTTTCCTTCATTAGTGCCGCAAAAGCCAGCACAGGAGGGCATCCATTTCACAAAATGGATGCGCCTGTAACGCTCACCTGATTCCCGTAGAGGCGCCGGTCTTGACTGGGCGTATACCGTATCTTCAAAGGTGACGTGTAACACACGGCTGGCTCTTTGGGCTGGACCTCTGTGCACTGTATGTTTGACTCGAAGGGTAAGATGTCTGCAGATAGAAAATATGGGATTAATGAACTGGGTTATTGAATGTCTCTCTCTTCTTCCCTTTCTCTTCTCCTGTAGAACCCCGAAGGTTAACGCTCTCACCTTAGGTAAGTGAACGCCGTGATCTCCATCTGCCCCGGGGCAGGGTGCTGTAACCAGTTTCTTCACTGGATAAGGGGAGCAGGCCTCTTGACTTCAGAGGACTGCTGTCCGTCGTTTACTGCACGAACGGTAAGTTTCGAGTAATTCTAATGTCTTTAAAGTCTTTAGTAATGATGTCTCTTGTTTTGCAGGGTTCCGGCGATGGTGGATGACGGGCTGAAGTGAGTTGAAGATGGAGCCCGTGTGATGAATAGAAGCGCCTGGAAGCACGTAAGTAAGCGCTTGTTGCCTGCTTCACGATGCGCTCTAACTGTCTTTTTATTTTGCAGGTACAAGTTCGGAGCGGCTGCAGGGTGCCGGAATACCCACTGGGTTAGATGTGGAAAGGAGTAATGGCACGTGAGTATTAAAGTTCCCCAATGTCTTTAAACGCACCTTGTTTTGTCTTTCAGATGCGGGATGCAGCGCCGAAGGCCTCCGGAGCGTGCGAAGAGTTGGTAAGCTTTTGTCTTTCAGATGCCGGAATGCAGTGTGAAGACCTCCGGAGCGCACGAAGAGTAGGTAAGCCTTTGTCTTTCAGAATGCAGCGCGAGGCGTTGGTGACAGCCGATGGCCCTGGTAAGTGAAGAGCTGTCACTGAAGACCGTAATGCTAACCTGTTTTTTCTTGTCTTTATAGGTGTTGCTGAAGACTGGATTCAGGATGGTGAGCCTTTTTCCTTAGGCCCAGGATCAGATGCAGAAGACACGATGAGCGTTCTGCTGCAGAGGATGCAGAATAACGCAAAGCAAGATTCATCCATCGGGTGTGGTTTAAATAGCCTCCTGTAGTGCTTAGGTGTCTCCTTCCACAGCCACGCCTAGGTAAGAAAAGAGTTCCTGCTTTCCAGAAGAGTTCCAGTGTTCTGAACCTAGGGAGTGGCTCCTGCCCCACCCAACAGGAAAAGTAGTTCCAAACAGAAGAGGATCAGAGGCTCAACTGGCAGGCAAGTAAGCAGCATGGTCTGCTGCAGGTAAGTCCACCCAAGCATTATGAGCCCGGCGCTTCCAGCGCTGGGACTGGGCATATTTATGAGCCTGGTGCCACTGGCGCCAGGACTGGGTCCAAAAGGTCCCAATTGGGACTGGTTGGCACTCGGAACCTGGGTTATGAATCTGCTTCCAAGGGAGTTGGGAAAACCCTGACCTTTTGGAAGCAGAGATCATGACAGTACCCCCCCTCAAGGCCCCTCCCAAACCGGGCTTCTCCGGGGGTTTTGGCTTGTCAGGAAATGTTCGGTGAAATCTTTTGATTAGGCGAGGAGCGTGGACATATTCAGCAGGTTCCCAGGATCTCTCTTGGGGGCCGTAGCCTTTCCAGTCAATTAGGTAAAATAGTTTAGATTTGGAGATCTTGGAGTCCAGAATGCTTTTGACTTCAAACTCGAGTTCCCCATCAACTAGGATAGGTTTTGGAGATTTAGTTAGTCGGGTTTGAGGTTGCACGGGTTTTAATAGAGAGACGTGGAAGACCGGATGTATCTTCATGTGCGGGGGCAAGTCCAACTTGACCGCTACTGGGTTTACTATGGTAGTGATGGAATAGGGACCAAGGTATCTTGGGTTGAATGTGCGTGGCCCTTTTAGAGGTAGATATTTGGTGGATAACCAGACTTGATCCCCTACTCGATATTGAGGGGCTTCCTTCCGATGTTGATCTGCTCCTTTCTTGTATTGTTCTTTAGCCCTTTGAAGGTGAGAAACAGCTTCCTTAAAGGCTTGGGTGATTGTAGAATGCAGGTAGTCTACTGCTGGTGTTTCAAGATCTTGGAGGGGATCCAACTCCGAGGTTCGAGGGTGACTGCCGTACAAGAGAAAAAACGGGGTTTTCCCAGTTCCCGAATGGACAGAGTTATTGTAGGCATATTCGGCTATCCAAAGGATGTCTTTCCAAGTTTTTTCAGTTTGTTGCAGCATGCAGCGTAAATACTGTTCCAGAGTTTGATTGGTCCTCTTGGTTTTTCCGTCGGTCTGAGGGTGGTGACTGGTCGATAGTCTCACATCAATTTGAGCCGACCGACAGCAACTTCGCCAAAAATGAGAAATAAATTGACTACCTCGATCCGAAATTAGAACCGAAGGAAAACCGTGCAGTCGGACGATGTTTTCGAGAAATTCTCGGGCCAGAGTTGCTGCTGTTGGCAAGCCTTTGAGCGGAATGAAATGCGCCATCTTGGAGAATAAGTCCACGATTACTAGAATCGTATTGTATCCGGAGCATGGAGGTAGATCGGTGATGAAGTCCATAGAAAGCGTATGCCAAGGGCGAGGTGGGATGTCAATAGGGCGTAAGAGGCCTGCTGGTCTTTCCTTTTGACTCTTGTTTTGGGCGCATACTCCACAGGACATCATAAAGTCTCTGATATCTTTTTTCCAAGACGGCCACCAGAAGTAGCGCTTGATCTTTTCTGAGGTCTTGGCTATACCGGGATGTCCTTCCATTAAAGAATCGTGATAACAAGAGATTACTTCTTTCTGTAAATCTGTGCTGGGTAGGTATAATCGTTCTTGGAAATACAATAAGTTGTCCTTTACTGCAAAGTCCTTTCCTTGCAGATGCCAATTCTGAATGTCTGCTGGAGTTACAAGTTGCCTGGCTTTATCCTTAACTTCCTCTATGGATTGTGTGGCGATTACACCCAGAATTCTTTGTTCGGGAATGATTGGTACAGGTTTAGGGTTGATCAAGTGTTCTTCCACTCCCATCCGAGAAAGGGCATCAGCTTTACCGTTTTTTGTACCAGGTCGATAGGTAATTATGAAGTCAAACTCGGCAAAGAATAATGCCCAACGGAGTTGTCTAGAGGATTGGGCTTTTGCGGTTTTCAAATATTGCAGGTTTCGGTGATCCGTAATCACAGTAACGGTGTGTCGGGCCCCCAGCAGATAATGCCGCCAAGCCTTAAAGGCAGACTTGATAGCCAGAAGTTCCTTGTCAGTAATCGTGTAATTGATTTCAGGAGGCGAGAATTTGCGGGACCAAAATGCCACGGGATGCAACTGATTGGTTACCGGGTCCTTTTGTGATAGAACTGCCCCCATGGCAAGGCTTGAAGCATCAGTTTCCACGATGTAGGGGAGTACGGGGCGAGGGTGTTTTAAGATTGGTGCAGAGATAAATTTAGTCTTCAAATCCTGGAAAGCTTGTTCCGCCTCGGTAGACCATTCAAAACGTTTGTTTTTCTTTAACAAGGCAGTGATGGGCTGGACTATTCGAGAGAATTCGGGGATAAACCTGCGGTAAAAGTTAGCGAAGCCTAACATGCTCTGCACACCTTTTACGGAGGATGGTGATGGCCATTTGAGAACTGCATCGACCTTCTTTGAATCCATACGCACTCCGCCAGGTGATAATATGAATCCCAAGAATTCAACTTCAGTCACGTTGAAAACACATTTTTCCAACTTAGCGAAAAGTTTGTGTTGACGCAATCTTTCGAGGACCATTTTCACGTGTTTCCGATGTTCAGATTCCGATGAAGAATAAACCAGGATGTCGTCAATGTAAACAACAACACACACATCTATGAGCTCTCTGAGGACATCGTTCATAAAATATTGAAAGGCGGCCGGGGCATTGCAAAGTCCGAAGGGCATGACCTGATATTCAAATAGCCCATACTTGGTGCGGAAGGCCGTCTTCCATTCATCGCCCTCTTTTACTCGTACCAAGTGGTAAGCTCCTCTAAGATCCAGCTTTGTATATATGCATGCTTTTCTGACTTGGTCCAGGAGTTCAGGGATCAAAGGTAACGGATATCTATTCTTAACGGTGATCTGGTTCAGGGAGCGATAATCTATACAAGTTCTAAGGTCTCCTTCCTTTTTTGGAACGAAGAACAAAGCTGAAGAAGCAGGGGACTTGGAAGGACGAATAAACCCATTTGCCAGGTATTGATCCAGGTATTGTCGAAGGTGAAGGTTCTCAGGCTCGGTGAGGGCATAAATTCTACTACAAGGAGGAGTAGATCCAGGTATCAGGTCTATCTGGCAGTCATAAGACCTATGAGGAGGTAGACAGTTAGCCTGATCCTTCCGGAAAACATCTTGGTATTCTAGGTATTCCGGAGGTAACTGGGGAGTCTCTGAAGAAATTGCTGCCAGTGCAACACCAGGTGGAGGGTGACAAGTAGAGACACATTCTGGAAACTGGACCGTTCTTGCTCGCCAATCGATCAGAGGATTGTGTTTCTCTAACCAAGGTATTCCTAGAATAATCTGAAACTGAGGGGCCTTGATCACATCGAACACGATCTTCTCATGGTGTCCATCTTGACTTATTAGCGTCACTTCTTGAGTGGTATGCGTTACTGGCCCGGAGGCTATCTCCGTACCATCCACCGTAGTAATGACGTCCTTTACAGCCTTGGGACAAAGAGTTAGATTCATCCTCAAAACCATTTCATGATCCACATAATTGCCGATGGCACCGCTGTCGACGTAAGCTTCAATTGCATGTAATCGATCCGGATTATCAGGGCTAATGAGGACCATAGGTATCACGAAATGCGAGGTCACGGAACTGGTTTTCACGCTCGGCAAGAGGACCTCTATTCTTGTCGGGCGAGGTCGTTTCCCTGCTCAGAGTTTGTAACTTTGGTAACTGCAGCTCCTACTGCCTTCTTAGCAGGTTTCACCGGACAGTCTCGAAGAAAGTGCCCTGAGTTTCCGCAATAGAGGCATAATTGCAACTGTTTTCTCCTTTCCCGCTCCTTTTGTGTTAGAGGACCTTTCAGACCCCCTATTTGCATGGGTTCCCCGGAGTCTACTCCTTTGGAAGGAGTTGGCGGTTTGGAAAATACTCGAGCATCAAACTTGGAACGATCGGCCTTCCTGTTCTGCAGTCTGTGATCTATTTGAACGACTAAGTCTATATAGTCCGAACAATCTTGTGGGGGATTCACTACTTGGGCTAACACATCTTTGAGCTCTCCACGTAGACCTCTATAAAACAGCGTAATCCTTTTGTCCTCAGGCCATTGAGTTTCCACTATCAGTCTGTTGAAAGACGCAATATAAACCAAAAGGTCTTGATTACCTTGTCGCAACGAAAGAAGCTCATTGTCCAAGGCCTACCCCTTTGAATGTCTTGCGAACAGTTTTTCCATACTGAGCTGAAAAGCTTGAAAATCATGGAGGACCGGTTCATCTTGATTTACTAGAGGGATCGACCAGTCTGCCGCATTGCCACTGAGGTACGAAAGCACGAAAGCTACTTTAGCTTGATCAGTTGGAAAGGCTGCTGGCCGGCATAAGAAATGCAACCGGCACTGATTGATAAATACTGCAAACCTCTTTGGGTCACCAGAAAATCGTTCGGGCGGAGCCAGAGGTACATTCCCAGGTAGGTTGATCTGCACTGGATTCATAGAGGATGTAGAAGGAAGATTTCCCCCAGATGCGGGTAACGGGGTCTGTCCGGCTTGTGACTGTAGCAATTGTCTAGCGAGATCATCTGTTCGCTCCTTGGAAATAATCAGTTCCCTTCTTAGAGCGTTCGTTTCCTGACGGGCTGCATGCACTTCTGCCCTTAGTTCCCCAAGTAACTGGGCTAGTTGGTCGGTATCCGAGGTTTCCATAGCGCCTGGACGGGAGTTTTGTGGTAGGCTTTGCGTTCTGTAACGCTCACCTGATTCCCGTAGAGGCGCCGGTCTTGACTGGGCGTATACCGTATCTTCAAAGGTGACGTGTAACACACGGCTGGCTCTTTGGGCTGGACCTCTGTGCACTGTATGTTTGACTCGAAGGGTAAGATGTCTGCAGATAGAAAATATGGGATTAATGAACTGGGTTATTGAATGTCTCTCTCTTCTTCCCTTTCTCTTCTCCTGTAGAACCCCGAAGGTTAACGCTCTCACCTTAGGTAAGTGAACGCCGTGCTCTCCATCTGCCCCGGGGCAGGGTGCTGTAACCAGTTTCTTTACTGGATAAGGGGAGCAGGCCTCTTGACTTCAGAGGACTGCTGTCCGTCGTTTACTGCACGAACGGTAAGTTTCGAGTAATTCTAATGTCTTTAAAGTCTTTAGTAATGATGTCTCTTGTTTTGCAGGGTTCCGGCGATGGTGGATGACGGGCTGAAGTGAGTTGAAGATGGAGCTCGTGTGATGAATAGAAGCGCCTGGAAGCACGTAAGTAAGCGCTAGTTGCCTGCTTCACGATGCGCTCTAACTGTCTTTTTATTTTGCAGGTACAAGTTCGGAGCGGCTGCAGGGTGCCGGAATACCCACTGGGTTAGATGTGGAAAGGAGTAATGGCACGTGAGTATTAAAGTTCCCCAATGTCTTTAAACGCACCTTGTTTTGTCTTTCAGATGCGGGATGCAGCGCCGAAGGCCTCCGGAGCGTGCAAAGAGTTGGTAAGCTTTTGTCTTTCAGATGCCGGAATGCAGTGTGAAGACCTCCGGAGCGCACGAAGAGTAGGTAAGCCTTTGTCTTTCAGAATGCAGCGCGAGGCGTTGGTGACAGCCGATGGCCCTGGTAAGTGAAGAGCTGTCACTGAAGACCGTAATGCTAACCTGTTCTTTCTTGTCTTTATAGGTGTTGCTGAAGACTGGATTCAGGATGGTAAGCCTTTTTCCTTAGGCCCAGGATCAGATGCAGAAGACACGATGAGCGTTCTGCTGCAGAAGATGCAGAATAACGCAAAGCAAGATTCATCCATCGGGTGTGGTTTAAATAGCCTCCTGTAGTGCTTAGGTGTCTCCTTCCACAGCCACGCCTAGGTAAGAAAAGAGTTCCTGATTTCCAGAAGAGTTCCAGTGTTCTGAACCTAGGGAGTGGCTCCTGCCCCACCCAACAGGAAAAGTAGTTCCAAACAGAAGAGGATCAGAGGCTCAACTGGCAGGCAAGTGAGCAGCATGGTCTGCTGCAGGTAAGTCCACCCAAGCATTATGAGCCCGGCGCTTCCAGCGCTGGGACTGGGCATATTTATGAGCCTGGTGCCACTGGCGCCAGGACTGGGTCCAAAAGGTCCCAATTGGGACTGGTTGGCACTCGGAACCTGGGTTATGAATCTGCTTCCAAGGGAGTTGGGAAAACCCTGACCTTTTGGAAGCAGAGATCATGACAGCGCCCATGTGCTTGCTTTTGCGAATTTTGAGCTTGAATAGCTCAAAATTTTACATAGGAAGTTTTAAAAAAGAGAATGCTAGTATTTTTTTTTATGTTGCCTATCTATTTTCTAAATAACATTTTTTACTAGACCATGCCTTTAAATGCACAACAGAAATATGACAAGAGCAAGTGGCACAAACAACATTGCAGTTTTCTTTCTTGCCATTTCCCCAGGAGCTTAGCGATACGTATTTCCAGACCGCTTTAAATGGAATATTAATCAGTTCCTGAATCTTCCTCCAAAGCAAAGAAGAAATGCCCCCAGTAAACATATGCCACCAAAGTTCAAGAAGTTCCCATTCCTGACCAGCCTTCCGGCTGGTTACTAAACGAATGCCTTGCGATCAAGAACCATGCGCCGGAACAAACAAAATTACATGAGCACACATTCTTGTGAACACTGAACTGAAGCCTGGGGGGGCTCGACTGCCCTACCCCAGATGACGCTGAATTTGCATTGGACGGGCCACCGTCATCGCCTCTTGGACCTCTTGAATCATGAGACGTAGAAACGCCTTGTTAACTGACGGGCACGGACTCGGAAGACACGAGACACATAATGCCTCGTTACACCGCCGGTACTAACTCCTGCTTAGCACACCTGCATCCGTGCTCCTCTCTCTTCAGCCCGTGCCTGATTCCACAAGAAAACAATCACCAACAAGCAGCACAGGCCGGGCAGAAACTTAAAAAGGACAATGAACGTAATTCACCACAGCTGTACAAACGGTCACTGGGATCATGGGAAGTGTAGCCTTTTCCCATTCAATATCTCACAGCCACTGTTAAGACTGCCGAATACGAATTCCCCATGTTCAACAGCAACCCTATTTCCTTACAGGAGGTTGTAAACTGACATTATTAAGGTGGTAATGTGTAGTAATTCCTTGACTTCACCCATAACATTACTCATGAAATTGGATCCCTGATTTGTTAAAATTTCATTGGGGAAACCAACCCTAGAAAAGAATGATAGTAGGTGTTTTAAAATATGCTTGGTTGTGCGGTTCCGCAACATGAAAGCCTTTGGGTACTGGGTAGCGTAATCAACGATTACTAGAACAAATGTATTACCTAGTCTAGAGGTTTCCAATGGTCCAATGATACCTATCCCAATTCGGGAGAAAGGGACTTCAATTATTGACAAGGGGTTTAGCGGGGCGTGTTAGGGAATATGTGCGCTGGTTTTCTGCCATATCTCACATGTCTGAATGAAGTTCTGTATATCAGCATGGATACTTGGCCAGTAGAATTTCCCACTGATGTGAGCTTGGGTTTGAGATTGTCCTAAATGTCCCTCTGTGAAATGAGAATGTGCAATCTCTAGCGCTATCTTGTGATGGGTTTTGGGTATTACTAACTGAGTTTTACTTATGTGATGTTATCTTTATTTATAAAGCTCACTTATGCCGAAGCATCTTGGCGCTAGAAGGAGTAGAACAGGAATTTTTTTAGGGCAATATCGAGAATTCTAGAACAAATAGGTTTTTAGGGTGCACTGAAAGGCAAGATGATTGATTGTGGCACGGAGACTGAACGGGATGGAGTTCCATGACTTGGCTGCAACCACTGAAAAGGAACCGGCCACCAACCCGCTCAAAGCGACACTGATGCACCGGAAGGAGACAAGCATCCTTGGAGCGGAGCACCCGGGGTAGTTGGTAGGGGCAGAATCTTTCCTCCAAGTATTCTGCTCCTAGGCAGTATAAGACTCGGTGGACTAAGGAGAGTGACTTAAACTGTACCCGTTGCCGTACAGATAGCCAATTAAGTGAACGGAGAACCAGTGAAATATGACAGCCATACGGAGTGCCTGTGCAGATCCGAGCGGCAAGATTCGGAAGTAGCTGTAATCGGTGTGAAATAGATAGAGAGGCTGAGCAAGAAATGGAGAATTACAATTTTCATGCCGGCTGAGGACCAGGAAGGCTGTCACCATAGGGGGCACGTGAGCCGGGAGGAATGGGAAAACCATACACTGGACTCTAAGTTGAAAGAATCCAGCTTTAGAAACACCACCTACCTGGGTGCAGGTGGATAGAGAAGATGAGAATTTTAATCCCAGATTCCTTACCTCGAGCACCAGTGTAGGACAGGGACCAAGTTCAGAGGACCAGAAGGCTGAAGACCAGGCAGAGACAGAGGGTGATAGAGTAGAATGGGGACAATAGGGGGAGTACACCACCAGGACCTCCGTCTTGTCCCCGTTGGGTTTCAGCCAGTTGTCGCCCATCCACTGACCCACCGCTGCCAGGCAGCTCCTAAACTGTGACGCTGTGTTCCGCTTGGCAGTGTCCAGCTGGTCGCTGATTTGAATGTCGTCAGCATAGGAGCAACACCTGAAGCCGTGGGAGCGGATGAGCAGAACAAGATGCTGAATGTAGATATTAAACAATGCTGGGGACAGGGTGGAGCCCTGGACGGCCCCCACAGAGCCAAAAGATTGATGCAGAAGAAAAGGAGGAGAGCATTATTGTCTGGCTTCGGTCCACTAGAAAAGAGGCGAATCAGGAGAGGACCTGTCCTGAGAGACTGGCCAGGGTGAGGCGATCCAACAGCATGAGATGGTCTACTGTGTCGAATGCCGCTGAAAGATCCAGAAGAAGGCCTTCTCTGGAGGTTTCCTTTCTATATAATAATCCTTTTTTCAGGAAGAACAAGGGGCTCCCCTTTTCTTGCCCTTCTTCCTCAGGAATCACTTGTAAGAAGGACTCTGCAAGTGCTAGATCATTTCGCTGAGCGAAGGCTAGTTCGGGAAGGATGGTAGGTTCTTCTTTCCTCTTTGCCTCAGTGGTAGGTGTTTCATGAGCCTCTCCAAAGCCTAAGCTACCTCTCTCCCTTTGGTTCATTTTCTTCGTTAAAACAGGGAAATAGATCCCTTACCAGAATTCCCTGTGCAATTTTGTCCCTACCGTGTATTTCAAATGGAGTTTCGTCATGGTTCTGTAGGAGAATTTGTATGTCTCCCGAAAGTCTGGGTCTATAACACCTGCAAGGGTATCTAGACCAAGCTTCCAGGCCAGACCAGATTTTGGGGCCAATCTTATATAACAACCCGGAGTGGGTATTAGGACTTAACCATTGGGAATCATCCCTCTTTTCCCTGGAGGGATAGTGGCTTCTCTGCTGCTACAAATGTCAAAGCCTATAGATTCTTTTGTAGCGATAGAGGGGTCTGAGGCTCTGTGAATAAGTTTCTGGAATTTTAGGGTACCCCAATTTGTCTCAATTGAGTCGTATCCCACTACTAACACCATATGTCAAGAAGGCATGGTATCACAAGTATTGACACTGACACAATGGATACAATTTGTAAAAAATGTATTGAAAATGTTGGGGTTGGAAAAACTCCTATTTTACCCTATAACTAAGATGGGAGTAGTCTCGACCATCAAACGATAAAAGAAACACTCCTAGTGAAGTCTGTCAATTCATAATGGCCTATACCAACAACCTAATGCCTGCCCTATCTCTTGTACAAAAGTATAAAAAGAAGAAATATATGCAACGGAAAAATCCGTGTTCAGATGATAATGTGGCTGAAACAGCTCCCCTTCCACGTTAGGCCTCACGGGGTAAGGCAATCCTTGTAGGCAGGATGACACACTCTGGCTTGGTTTCCAACACAGTACACAGTTCAAAACCATGGATCAAGGCTTGCCTGGCCTTCCACGTTAAAGTCTCTTTCTCTGACTTCAAAATGTATGCTTCAACCAAAACGTTCAAAAAGGTCCTCCTCTGTCGGGCTCAGACCTTTCACCATACAGTTCTCGTAGGTCCCCCTCTGACTGGCGCAGACCTTTCACCACACAGTTCTCATATGTCCCCCTGTGCCAGTCTCAGACCTCTCACGATAACGTTCAACACAAAGTTGCAAGCGGAGGGCTCCCTTCCCCAAGCTTTATAAACTTCGGGTCTCCCTCATTCAGGCTCAGACCCCTTTCTGATGTTGAATTCTTTCAAACGTGCGTGGTTGTTTTATAGACCACCGCAGGACCACTTCGACTCAATGTTCACTATTTCATTTTCACTCTTGCCGTTTATTAGCCTTTTTGCTTCAAACAATATACCTTTCATGGAGACTTTCGAATGGGCTATTTCCTTTCACCACACCACTCTGTTACCTAGTATCACTGAACTTGCAGCTGTATTTTACTTTAAAGTTCATTCATGGGTCTGCCTTTCTTCGCGTCTCATCCACAAGCGTGCAGCCTTTACTTTTGATATGATGTTGCTACTTCATTCACTTTAACACACACAGTCTCTCAGGTTGCTTGCCAAACTCACAGGCTGTGTGCGCTTATTTCTAGTTTTGCGGTTTTCCAATTTTCGAGTCAAGGTTAGTACCAGAGGCTTATATTCGAACAAAGGTTATGTCAGCGCAAGAGAACAGTACTTGATAAGCAAGGACAAAACCGTCTAGAAAAGAAAGGAGAAGCCAGTGTTTACACAACAGATCAACCCAGAAACAACTACATTTTCTAAAAAACTGTATTCATTTTATTATCATTTCAATCATTTAAAAATACATGTTTAAATTCACATTGAGCTCATAATAAATATTAGCTTATTTGATTGTAAGAATGAAGTGCATCACAATAAAGTGCTTGTCTGCAACCAAAGGACCGTCTAACTGGTCCGTACCGCTGAAACGTTACTGGACTGCCTGCAACCCTAAGTGAGTGAAGGGAATCACTCAAAAAGGGGGGGCCGACAAATACCAGTGCGTGTGCGGACTGGTAACTAGGGGGACAGAAGAGTACGGTCTAATAGTGATAATATGCAAAAAGACTGGCCTCACCTCCCCAACTCTGCCGTTCACCCGGGAGGGTCGCTGGCGTCCTTGAAATACAATGCAATCTTCACTTGTGGGATCTGGCCTTCTTCACATGTCTTTCGCAGTTTGTCAGAGGCAACAACCTCCAGTAGGAAGCCTTGGGGTTTTTAGCCCACTGCTCTTGTCCCCTGGTCTGTTGCTTTGCTCCAGTAGGTGTGTCTTCGTCCCGGAAGTTCTGGACGTCTCGTGTTCCACCTTCCTCAAAGTGGTTCTTTAGGTGTTGCCTTTTATTTGTGTGAGGAGAGCTATCTGGTATCAGGCGTTTGCACTTAGGGTAAAGTGCCTGACTTTGTCTGACCCGATGAACGGGACATGTCCAGTACGATGTGAGAGAGTTGGTTTGGTTACTCTTAGTCACCCTCTTCCTCGGTCAGTGTTTGTGTAAAGGGGTCGGAGGGGGGTTGGCACTTCACTAAATCCTAACAAAATAGGATGGGGTAGATGAACAAAAGAGGGGGGAATTTGTACCCTTGTTACACCATACTAATCGCAATTTACTAAACCCAAGCTATTTCTTACATCTTATCCATGTTACCCTGTGCTGTTGGTAGAGTGATATCTTTCATTAGGTTAAGTACTACCTAATTTATTCTATGATTGTTTACTTCTTTAACTGGGTGGCAAGTAGGAGGTGCAAGCAGCCGAGGCCCGTCTGCCTATGGGAGCACCCATTATAAGCATCTGTTATTCTTTGTGCACAGATGGGTTTGTAGTGTGATATGTCATAATCGAGATCACAGACAAGGTGACATTTTGGGTTAAGTAGTTCTTTATTTGAACACTATTTATTTGGACACAAGAAATCTAAGCTGTCCCTGTGTTTCTCTGCCCTACTCTTAAAGAAAAGAGTCTCAAAGAGTGCTTGCAAGTGTGCCTTCCAAATTAATCAAAGTCTGCCATGCAGAATCCTATTCTACCCTGATTCCTGTTCCTACCATAGTAATCTCAAAGGAACCTAACTTTAACAAAAGATACGATAAGGGACTTTGCCGAAACAAAAGAATGATGGCTGGGACTTCTTCAGACATACCCGCTGGCACAGCCAACACCACTTCTCCAGCTGTCTCAGTGCTGTGCCCCATAGAATACAGTTGTGTCCCACAATAAATTAGGTCCAATTGTATACATAGCTCCGCCACGTTTTCCTTCTCATGCCTTACTGAGCATGTTTTCTATCCCTCGCCCTCATCCCAACTATGTACCCGACTTTGCTCCTCCCTACCACTACTGAATGTTCTATCATACTCCTCCCTTGCCTCTCTGACAGGCAAAAGACCTTCAACCCATAAGCTATGGCTGGAAGCGCTATGCAAATTCAAGATAACTTAACATATTACTGCTAGGTAATAGTTTTGTATATCCACTAACGTAACATGAAATCATACGTTCTTGTGGTTGGTGTGTGCAGCGTTTACATGTCACAAGCCTAGAAAGGCAAACTGTGACCGTAGGGTGACCATATATGAGCCAAGAAGCAACTGGAGAAAAAGCCAAGTGAAAAGCATGCTGGGAAACTAAATACATGTCTGCAATTCTAAGTAAACTAAAGAAAGCAAGCCTAGTACTGTAATCCTGCAAATACGTTTTGTAGATGCAAGAATTTGGACATGGACATTAGGCCCTAACTTTGAGAATAGAGGGATTGGACTTGGGCCTTTCGGAACTTGAACACGGACCGTAAGTCCTTTTTTAGAAGAGCCCCTTTTCACATATTTTATTACTGCCAGCCCCTTTTCAGGTTCAAGACCCTAGGTGAAATACGAGTAATCACCAAGCCCTACCGTGTCCAAGACTGACCAGTGTGGAAACTGAGGGGATGCAAAGGGGACCCAGAGCTCCATCCCTTTGAGCGAGTAGAGAATGCAGGAGTTGAGTAATTTCCCCACTAGTATGGTCATTCCTTACTTACCATGGGTATAGTTTGCGTAAATCTCAGTTAGTAAATTCCCCATGCTAACCTTTGAGGGTAGCGGGCTGCTGGTGACAGGGTTGGTCCGGCTGCTACCTGATGTGCCTTCCTTAAAATAGACAAGGTGGATCCTGCATGCCCCTTACTCCCACCAAGGCAGTATCATCCCCAATGTTGGGGCTGACCCTTACATCAAAATCTATAGGGAAGATGTGCTTGTGGGGACCAAAGAGAAACTGCAGAACAGGAAACAGTGGCCTGTGGGGCTAGGAAGTGGAACCTAAGCAATGCCCAGCAACATGGCACCAAAGCCCAGCCAGACGGCTTACAGTTTTCTCAGATATGTGATACCTTAGCCCAGAAGGTAGCCACAGATAATGACAACCATGGGATTCCAACTGCCACAAAGCACTTTAAGAGGAAGGGCTGGTCCATGCACTGGAACAACAAACAAGGGGCCGTCAAATGAAGATTGTTTGCCAACCCACAGTGTTCTCTGACCTTAGAGCAATGACTCTACTCGCTTACCTGAAAAGGTTCCAAGCAGGAAAGCATTCCAGGACTGCACATTTCAATTCTTACCACATGACATGGTGCCTGCCAGAAAGGTGTCATCACGGAATGGCACAGTGCATCTGTTACGTACATTGATTGTTATAGAAGCTACTAGTTGTGAAAAACTAGAGGGTGTTTCACTGTCCAGACCCCAGGGATTCCTTACTCAGGTGGCCAGGGCACAGCCATCACCTTCTGATCCAGATCTTGGTGGTGGACAAGTGCGGGAGGATCACCTGGGTGAGGGGTCCTCGGGGAGTGGGAGAGGAACACCCGACTGCGCGATGCAGTATCGCCCCTTCCCTATACCCCTGTCCCATCCTATTTCAAAGGACATTCCATCTTCCCAACTCCCCCATAGGACATTCCAACTTCCCAACCCCAGCCCCTTTTCTACACATACACTGAGCCGAGGAAGAGGAGGTCTGAGACAGAAAGGAGTACCACCCATGCAATACCTTGGACATGTCCCACTAACAAGATCAGGCAGGGTCAGGCACTCAACCTTAATTACATACACCTGGTACCTATTAGCCCTCCCAACATGGTTAAAAGGTGGAACACTGAGACACATTCTGATCGAGGCGGCATGAGGAGCAGTTCTTCCCAGAGAAAGGCAAACCCAGCTGCAGGAATCTGAGAACTAAAGGGCCAAGCGAATACTGTTTCAAAGGCGAGCGAGAAAGCCATACTCTGAGCAGACTGTGAGGGTTCGTAATCTAAGAGGAAGAAAGGAAGTCCCTCTTTGAAGTGCTTCAAGGTAACCAGCCACCCTCTGGGTGAAACAGCAGAGTTGGGGAGGAGTGGAGACCGCTGGGATACCAGCCTTGACTCCCGCAATCAAAGCAAAGCGGAAGGAAACCAAGATATCCCAACCAGTGGGTTATTGGACACAGCAAAAGTCTGGTTTGTGAAACGAAGCAGTGAAACAGTATCTAAAGTTGAAAGCGGCGCATGTGCCGACAAACGCGAGCAGAATGGAATGGTTCCTTGGAAGCGTATCATAGAAATACAAAGTAACATAGTAGTCCGGCAAAGATGTGAATGCCCAATTGAAAGTCTCTGTGAACTGTACGACAATATAACTAAGTCAGAATTGTTCGAAAGAAGATAAAAGAAGAATACATTAACTTTATAGTTTGATCCCTGGTGGAGGGAAACTTGAAATATGAAACAAACTTTGTTGTGTAGAAACCACAAGTACCAAAAGACATTGCGAAATGGAAGAATCAATGTGAAAGTGTTTAACTGTGATTAAATTAGGGGCTGAAGTGGTCATGGAGGGGGGTAGACAAATCCTTGCAGTCTCGAAAGTCTACGACAGTGCAACCCAGTTAAAGGTAACTCAAACCCAGCGAAGGGAAATCTTGGAAACAATGTGAAGTAAAATTTGATTTGACCCCTGCAGAGGGGAACCAGGGTGAGACTAAGAGTGAACTGCAATATTTAAATTAGTTTGATCCCGGCAGAGGGAAACCTGTGTGAAGCTGGAATTGAGAAGGCTGGAGCCTCACAAAGGGGAGCCTTTTTGTGGAACAATAAAAAAAATGAAAGATCGAGACATGGTGGAGGGAGACCCTAGGGGTCACAAGGCTAGTGACTCTGCATGGAAGGCGAAGAAGTCCCTGGTCTATGAAACAAACTGCATCCTTGTGTCCGGAGCCAGAGTACGTTGCCAGTTTCAAGTGTGCCACCTTACCCAGTGCTACAAAACGTGGAGAAGGGAGTTTTTGCTCAGCCATACTGACATTTCTTTTGAACACTAATATTTATTTGTACATTATACATTCCTGATACACATTTATTGTATTAGAGTAAGGGCAGGCATTAGGTTTATTAGTATAGGCAATTTTTATTTGACTAAAGACTGACTAATCTTTTGTTTGATGGTTGATAACACTCCCATCTTAGTTATAGGGCAAGCTAGGAGTTTTCCGACTGCCCTTTGAACCATTAATAAAGGTTTTAAAACTTGCAGCTCGTGTGTCAGTGTCTACTTGTGATACCATTACTACCTTACATATGGCGTCAGCAGTGGGATGCGACTTAATTGAAACAAGTTTGGGAACCCTAACATTTCTGAAACTCAGTAACCAAGCCTCAATTCCCACTACCGCCTGTGAGAAACCTGAAGGTGTCTCACCCACTAGTCCCCGGGGATCTGTCATCCAGGTGGCCATCACAATTAGATCCAGTTCCTGGGGGTGGACCAGTGCGGGAGGATCACCTGGATGGGAGGTCTTCGGGGAGTGGAAGTGGTACACCAAAAGTTGAGACGTGGGATCCCCTTCCCTGTAACACCTTTTCCCCATCCTACCAGGTCGGATACCTAGAAGCTCAACCTCCCACCCCCCTTCCCAATACAAACACTTCCGAACGGACAGTTCATCGTGAGCGGCAATGGACTAACACTTGAGCCGTATACCTGACATGTCCCAATACAAGGGTCAGGCAGAGTCAGGCAATCACTGATAATTACACACACCTGACTTCCATCACACTTCCCCACACGGATAAAAGGTGGAGCATGAAAGCACACTCTGAGCAAGGCAAAACGCATGAGGAAGCAACAATTCTGAGATGGCAGATTAAACCGAGGAGAAAAGCAGCTAGACCAGAGGGGGCTGCAAGGAGGGAACTAACCTTGACCTTTTCGGAGAAGGACCGCAACTTTTAAGAGGCCTTGAGGAAAAGAAACATAAGACCGAAAATTAAAGCTGAACAACAGTGCAGCGTGTGTAGAAAGTACACAGGGCCCTCCCGCATTGATAGCCAAGGCGGGAGAAGCGATTGCCGCTGTGGTACTGCCCTTGGCTCTGACAACAAAGCGCCAGTGAATTCAGCTCAGCCGGTGAGTCGGAAAGACTGATAGTAGACCGGACTATGTTATGCTCAAGGTTGCAAGCAGCAACTTTGTATGAGGAAAGATGGCTCTTATTTGAATTAACTTTATAAAAACCAAAATAGGTACCAGATATAGAGTCGTCCCGCGCCATGTGGGTGCTCACTTGAAGGTCTCTGTTTGGTATCCAACTGAGTGTGTGAGAATCATTGAACTGTGAAATCGAAGTGCTCCTGCAGCGGGTCAAGCTAAATCCTTTGCACATTCGAAAGTCTTCGATAACTTACGAACTGAAATTGGTCTGAGCCCGGAAAACGGTGACTAATTGTTTAAAGGGGGATTGGAGCCGGGAAGAGGGCGAGCCGGGGTGAACAGTAAAACTCACTCGTGAAGATATTGTTGTGGCAAATGTGAACCCGACTGAGGGATGCCTATGAACTGAAATTGGTCTGAGCCTGGAAAAGGGGGACTAATTATTTAAAAGGGGATCCAAGCCCAGAAGAGGGGGATCCGGGGTGAACAATAAAACTCTTCTGTGAAGATATTGTTGTGGCAATTGTGAACCCGACTGAGGGATGCCCACGAATTAAAGTTGGTCTGAACCCAGCTGAGGAAGAGTAATTGTGAAAGAAGGCTCTTAGCCCAGCTGAGGGGGATCCTGGACAAAGAGTAAAGCGCCCTGACTTGAATATTTGAAAGGAACATTTCTTTGTTGTTTTTGGTGCATCAGGCCCTCTGAAACAAGAGACTTTGATTAAAAGAGACTTGGACACAGAAGGCCCTGATGTTGGTAAAAGGAACTGCAACCTCGTGCTGAAGAAGCCCATGAGTGTGCCATGCTCGAGTGACCCGCCTTGTCCTGTGCTAAAAGCGTGGAGAAGGGAGGCCAACGGCCTAAACATCCTGACATCATTTTGTGAACACTCCTTTCTTTTTGGGATCATTATACCAGACTATTTTGTAGCATAGCAGTAAGGATTAGCAATAGTTTTTTAAGTACAGGCCCTTTTCATTTGACTAGATTCCACAAGGACTGTATTATTATTATTATTTGATGGTCGTAGCTTGCTCCCATCTTAGATTTAGCTTTAGATGGGTGTTTTTCACACCCCTGATACAGTTCAATAAACACCCTTGAACTGTGATCACTTGTGTCTGTCTTACTTTGATATCATGCCTTCCTTACATATGGTGTGAGGTGTGACTCAATAGAAACACATTGGGGAACCCTACAATTTCCGAAGCTTAGTCATAGAGCTTCCAACCCCTCTGTTGCCATGAAAGAATCAATAGGCTTCGATATCTGTAGCAGCAGAGAAGCTATTATCCCTCTTGGGAAAATAGGAATGATTCCCACAGACCTGGTTTTAATACACTCAGACACTGGTGACTCCTCCTTCTGATCCTCCTCACGTGGATCTTCATTAGAACTGTCTTGGGTCTCCGTCTACTTTTTCCTTTGTGTCTTCTTGGGTTCTTTACCTTTCCTTTCCTTCTTTCTCTTGAAGAGGTAAGGGCGAGCTCCCCCGGAGGCCACCTTGCCTGGGTAAGGGCACTCCAGGCAATGGGGACTCCGGAGAGCCAACCCCAGTCAGGGAAAAAGCCTTGCAGCTCAAATAAATCTGAAAAGCTGTAGAAGGTCCGTAGTAGCAGAAGATCTTGTTAGTACTGCTAGAGTCCAGAGTAGGTGAGAACCAACAGGAGTTAACTTCTCTGTGCAGGCGGTGAACAATCCCAAGGGAATGACAGCTCTGGTGGTTTGGAGGACTGAGCCCAGCAGTACTGACAGCCCTGGGTAAGTAGCAGTCACCAAGGAGAATGCTGGGTTGTGAACAGCAGGGAATCCGGGGAAAAAGCAGGATGAAAAGGCACAGTGATACCAAGGCGAGTCAGAGCGAAACCTAGAGGAGATGTCGCAGGAGTGACTGCCGAAAGGTAACAGCTCGGAAGCAGCCGCGGAAGCAGGTTGACAACACAATGAGAAGGGAGCCAGGAGGGAGGCGGCATGTTGGGAGCCCGAATGCCATAGCGGGAGTGACCAAAGCAGAGGAAACGGACAGAAAGAGAGAGACAAGGCAAGCGAACTAAGCAAGCGTCTCACCAGTGTAAATGGTTACAACGCCCAGAGCCGCAAGCAGGGAGCTGGGAAGTAGTGGTAACGGCCATGTTGAAAAAATACTAGACCGCTGTTGGTTCAGTGGAGGGAGATGTAACGGCAGATTCTAATGGAGCCGCCAACACTGCCAGCATTTCCAAGGGTGAAGCATGACAGTATGACCCCTCTTCATCGGGGGACTCCACGGTTTGCCTGGATGTTGCAGATGAAACTGTTTGATGAGGCGAGGGGCATGGATATGACCGTTAGGCTCCCAAGTTCTCTTGGAAACTGAGTAACCCTTCCAATGCACAAGGTATTGTTGGGTTCCTCACTTGTATCTGGAGTCTAGGAGTCTGGAAATGTCATATTCATCTGGTTCCTGATGTTTGGATACCTTGAGATCTGGAGTCTTTCGTCCATAGGGGTCTGGCACATAGTCCATAAGGAGAGAGGTGTGAAATACAGGGTGCACTCTCCTCAAACTGTGAGGCAATCGCAGACAGAATGCCACAGGATTGACTTTAGTAACTATCGTAAAGGGCCCAATAAACCGGGGGGAAAACTTCCCTGCATGGACCGACCTGGGAAGCTATTTCGTGGATAACCATACAAGAGTTCCCTTGTCCCAAGGGGGGGTTCTTTCTCCTCTTTTTGTCCGCCCAGTTCTTATAGCCCTTCCTGCTATTCCCCAGAGACAGGAGTGCTTCCTTGTGAGTGTGCTTCAGGTCAACCAGATAGCAGGTGTCTTGGTGTGTATTGACCCAGAGATAGGGATGTGTCTTGGGTGGTACCCGTAGGTACAAATAAAAGGACTCATGCTTATGGCGGTATGTCTGGTGTTGGTATAAGCGAATTCCGCTATGGGGAGAATTTCGGCCGAGTTTTCCTGTTCTTGGTTGCAGAAGCATCTTAAATATTGCTCAATGGTAGAATTGAGCCGTTCAGTCTGTTCATTGCTTTGGGGGTGCTAACCGGACGATAATGCCTGTTGGATGCCAAGTTGCTTACACAGAGAAGACCAGAATATCGAGGTGAATTGTGAGCCTCGTCGGACACTATAGTGCGAGGCAATCCATGCAATTGGACTATGTCCCACATAACCAAAACTTCGGACTCAGGAGCCGAAGGGAGTCATTGCAGTAGAGAGAAATTAGCCAATTTACTGAATGTGTCTATGGTGACCATGATGGACGTGTTTCCTCGCGATGGAGCCAAATCCACGATTAAATCAGTAGACATGTGATCTCAAGGTCTTGATGGAAGGGTTTCCTGTTGGTGCAAACCTACATGCTTGGAGGTAGGATACTTGTTGGAAGCACAAGCTGGACAAGCAGCCACATAGGTATTGACATCTCTGTGGATTGTTGCCCACCAGAAAAGCTGTGACACAAGATCCAGAGTAGCGTTCTGCCCCTTGTGTCCAGCCATAAGGAGGTCATGGCACCAAGAGATGGCCATGGTCTGTAAGGCTTCAGAAGGTAGGAACAAGGTATTGGCATAAAGATACAGGCCCTCTATCTCTTTCAGTGGATGTGTAGTGAAGCTGGGGATACTGGTTTTACTTCTTACTGGTTTCTAGTCCAACATCCAGCCAGCAGCTTCTCCTGACCTTGATAGTGACCTGAATCCTCTCTCAGACTGCGAGAAAAGGCATCTGCCAAGACGTTTTCTTTACCTGGGTGGTAGGTGATGTCAAAATCAAACTGTTAAAAAAAGTATGCCCAGTGGGCATGACGAGAATTCCGACACTCCATTTGCTGTAGTATGCGCAGGTTGCTGTGATCAGTGCTTAATTTGTAAAAAAATAAGTGCCAGTGCCCAAAAAATATTGGCCCCATAATGCCCGGCGCGGCGCCGCCCTCAGTGCGGACGCGCGGCGCCACCCGCTGTGCGCGCCGGCCTGTGCCAGTTCAGTGCTAGACCTAGATCGGCCCACCACTAGTCCATCACACTGCTGCTGCTCCATGTCACATGTTTGGTGCTGCACCAACTGCTGCCAAAGGCTAATAATGGGATGGATGCAGAAGGGCACACATGGGTTGAGAAAGTATAATGCTTTAAAGTTGGAAAACACTTGTTATGGTAGGTGTAGTGGTTTCTGCATTCCGGCAACCCCAGAGGCAAAAGAGTGCATTTAAACACACTTCAAAGTTCTAGACCACACTTGTTAGACGTCTGGACCATACTTGCTATCCTCAAAGGGATAATGCATTTGATAAAATTGTTGCAAACCTGTGTCCGTATCTTATTTGTCAATTTTGTAGAATGACAATGAACCCCCACCGCCCACCCACTCCCACCGCCCTGTTTCCCAAATGGCTCTGAGTGGAGCTGGGGTCTCTTGTGAGACTCACAGTGAGAGTATCTTTCTGTTTTGGCGTACACTAGGAAAAATAATAGACTGTATTTAAAACATCAGGTTTGATTGAATGAAAGTTAACAGATGTTGCAGTAATTACAAATCTGAGACATCCTCAAAAACACTTTTTTATTTAACCTCACACACTGAATAAATAATAAATAAACACACTAAGAATAAATAAACACATTGGATATAGAACAGAGCCAAACAAGAAAGTACAAGGTGCCATGTTTGGCTTTCATTTTAAACTTAGAAAAGGAGGTAGAGAAGGTATTGAATCTATATCAATTAAATAGACTGTCAGATGCTATTTAAATGTTCTGTTTGTTTGAAGTAAGTAACATTCTGCCAGCCACAGTATTTAGCCTAACATGGCAAAATATTCTGTATAACATAACATTTCACAAAATGTCATGGTAACTCCAGATTCTATTACAACTTTGCCAAAAGCTGGTTGGGATCACCATGGCTAAGCTGCTATAGTAAAGTGCAAATTGCAATATATGAACAAAACAAACAAATGAAAATAGCAGTTATTAAATAAAGTACAAAAAAAATCATATATTAAATAATTACAAGTGCAATAGTGTGCATAGTTGTCTATATTCGCTCATAAAAGCCCATAAAATGTCTAAATCTGACCTGGCCATGTCCTCTTTTCGTTCCTTACTCCTAGGGTCATCAGCAGCTTTTCGTCCTTTTGCAATCCATGAATTGACATAGGGGATGGGGTTGAACTTATTCAATAGTGGGCCAACAAGATTAATAAATTATAAGGATGAAATGGTATCAGTATGCAGGGATGCTCTTGTTAATGTGTACACAAGATTCATTTGTGAAAACCCTCGTTCACACTCAGCAGTGGAGATAGCAATAGTGTTCACAGCTGTCAAAAGTTCCTTGTAGTGTGTATTAGCTTCTTTTCCACCCGTCTCCCTATGTTCCCTGTAAGCCCGAATGGTTTGACGAGTGTCACCAATGTCAAATCTTTCACACAGAGACTCTATCTCACTTTCTCCATACATAGGTGGTAACTCATCTGGCCAGTACTGCTTGTACAAAACTTTGAGTTCGCTTATTAGCTTCTCGTACGCAACTTTGTTTTCAGCAGCAGCAGAAAAGCCTGTAGACAACAAACGACTCCGCACATTTTCTGCAAGACTGCGAAAAAAACTGTCCATGTTCAATTCTTTTGTCGCATGCCTTTCCTTCATGCAGGGTCACTCCTTGGAAACTATTTTCTTCTATGGCCTTCTGGCACTGGGAAGAGTGTTTTCCTTGCCTTTCTACCATTGTCTCAAACACTGATATTTGTTGGCAAATAGCACGATGTGCATCAATGATCGTGTAATCACGCTTTTGTAAGTCAAGAGACAATTCTGATAACTCTTGAAGTACATCAAACATAATGCCAAGATTACCAACAAACTGCACAGACGAAAGGTGCCTACATAGTCCAGTGTACATGTTTTGTGTTGTGCCATCACGAGAGCCATCACTAGAGGCCAATGTAAAGTGTTTGTAAAGCGCAGGATAAGCATTCCAGACAACCTCTACTGTTCTGTAGCTTGAGGCAACCCGGCGAGTATCTAACACTCTTCCTATTTTACAAAGCTGAATGTCAAGAGCATCTGCACATTCTTTTAGCTGCAAACGATTTTTCACAGATGTGCTAAAAAGAGAATACAGTTTGTCTAACAGTGCTTTAAAATGATTTGTAGCTCCAATGTCTTTCATGACATCATTGACTGCAAGTTCTAAGCGGTGTGCTGAGCAGTGCCAGGCTACAATATTGGGAGAAAATTCTTTCTTGTAACCTTTTCACAACCCCGCTATTGCGGCCAAACATTACTGATGCTCCATCACAAGCGACTGACACCAGACATTTGGTGAGAAAGTCCTCCCTAATTTTAATTGGGTCCTTTTGGAGCGAAGACAGCAAACTGTTCACTATACCTTCAGCACACACATCACTGAGCTCAATAAGGTCAACAAAAATATTAGCTGGAGACTCCATATCCTGTAGCTGAGTATGTATGTACACAATTAAAGCACTTTTTTTAATTTAAGGCAGTTGCCTCATCCAGCAAAAGGCTCACCTTAGGAGAAGAGGCAACTATTTTGGCAAATGTCTTTCATTTCATTTCCGATGAAATGTGTTGCTGTATACTTGAGCAAGCCACATTGGAATGTAAAATACGTCCCATATCTAGCCCATTCAATTGCTGGCAGTCTATCTCAGATTCAAAACCATAGGCTGGCCTGTTCCGCTTTGCTTCTTTATAAGCCGTTCGGAATATTCTGGCAGTTGTTGATGTTTTCCCTGCCTGGGCTCTAGAAGTTACTTTAAGCAATGTATCTTTTTTTGCCTGCTCTAATATTTTTGATGCTGTGACGTGTGCCTTTGTTGAGAAATGTTCGGTAATCTTCTTTCGTAAGGATCTTTGTTGCTTGTCTTTGATGGAACCATATGAGCTAAAAGTACACTCAGTCCATTCTTTAGACAATTTCATCCCATGACTTTTCTCTGCACCAAAGCTCTTGACTTGACGGCAAGTGGTGCATCCAAGAGTGTGTCCTCTAACAATCAACCATGGGTACTTGGTTTGAAAATATTGTTTCTGGTCCAGCTTCCAGCCTTTAGGGAGCGGGCCTTTTGTTAAGGGAGCTGAATGTTGCAGAAGTGATAATTGACCAGATTCTTGCGTGCTAGTACTTGGAATTTCCGTGTCAGTGTCGTTCGGTAGCTCACGATCTTCATAAGTACCAGTGCCACCCAGTTCCTCTCCGAGTGGAATGCTTGCTGTCTGGATTTCTGTATGGATGTTGACAGTAGTAGTGCTAGTGGTCTCATCTAGTGTTTTTTCTGGTTCTTCACAAATACTATCTGACTTGGAACCAGATTCCTGTTTACTTTGCTTGCTTGTAGGCTCATCTGTGCTGCATTTTGTACCAGGTTTTGAAAAGTATGAAGACATTTTCTTCTGGGCTCCAGACATTCTAGGGAAGGAAATGAGAAGTAGGGATAATCGATATCATGGGATTCCTTCCAAGTTTCACTACACACAATGATCAGGCCAGGGGTCAGGACAGGACAACAGACCTCTTAAGTGCTTTAAATGGAATCAAAGACTGGTGAACAGCAAATGTATAAGAACAAACACATATAATGATGGTGCACACATGGAATGCGCATTCCATTAGAGCCGGGCTAATAAATACAAATGTGCACACGTTTGACATGTCCTGGCTGAAGAGAACATTGCAAAAAGAAATCTAACAACAAATACCATGTGGGTGGTTTGTAAATGGCTGCAAAGTGCCAATTGCCTCCTTTTATCCCCCAACACACCATACTGAACTATACAATTTTGTGACTTTTTAAATGTCACTCTGTAGTGTAGTACCCGTGCCTGACTCCATTTTTAAAAAAACACCCACTTTCCTGGAGTCAGTAAAACAATTACACCCCACTTATGCTTGGTAACGTACATCTCTCTTACCTTGTTTTCAGGGATGAGGATGCCAGCATATACCACACAGCAGCCTGCGACTCTCAGATTCTGACTGCCACCACGATGAACGAACCTCTGATGAAGTCGCTCACTGCAAACCTAAAGGGGGGCGGGCAAAGGCACTAAGTCAATTAAATTGCAAACTGCTGGCGTGATACAAGTATGCTCAATAGGAAATTAAACTGCTGGAGGCAGAATTGGGATATTTGGGTTCACACAAAAGACACGACCATTGCCCCCTGAACTGTATGCACCAAACATGAGGGTGGGAAAAACAAAGCCTAGTCACAGGACACAGCGGGCCAAATCTGTAGGTATTGCAAGTGAGACATTTTACTTACAGGGCAAACTTTCTATGGCACTACTGCACAATATTTTACTGACCTCGATCACAGTACCCGCAGACATATGAGTAACCCTTTGCAGCTGAAGTCAGCTGAGATTACATTATTTGCCCATGATCACACACTTATGGTCAACAGCAGGCACCTCCTAGGGTGCTGCTAATGCTTCATAAATATACGTAAAAGCTTAGTTTACCCATAATAATGCAGTCAATTGAGAAAACTAGAGAAAGTTAGGGAATTACCCTAACAAATTATTACTGTTTGTTTCATACTTTGTATTATAACACGCACAGGGGCAAAGAGCTGGTCTTGGAAGCAAGACCACGCAGAGCAATAGAGGTTTGAATCCCAGATCCACGCTTTAGAAACCAAACTCTGGTGGTATTAGGTGCGTTAGGTTTGGTGTGAGGCTGTTTTTTTGGTTTCACATGTTCGGGCTTGTAGTTCTTGATTATCATCCTGGACTACTAGTCCGAGTCCTAGAATGCAAATAAAAAGACTGTGCTGGGCAAACAAATCTACAATGAAATCGGGTATGTTTGCAGGCTTTTGAAAGGACTGTTAATGGTCTCCCTGAGGGGGCGGCTCAGGGGCCAATAAATGGTGGTTTTGGGGAGAAGCTCACTTGTTAAAGACCAATTGTACTACATCCAGATGCAGACTGCCTTTGGCTCATGGGAAAGTAGTTACTCCCCCCACCCTCTAACATGAGTGGCTGATAAACTTGTCTCTAAATAGCCCAATTCTACAATTCGAAAGCTAGGAGACAAAAGTTTTGGAACATGTCCCTTCCTTTTTTGTTCCTGGAAAACACTGCAGTTATATTGCTATTCTAAATGCACATGTTCTTGGCCATCAGCACTGAAGGAAAGTTTTCAAGATTAAATAAAATTGGCATCCACTCCAGAAAATGCACAGGATTTAAATTGTCTTGTACAGATGAAATGTTGTAAATCTCTAGCCCTCCATCACCGCTGAGGCACCACCAGACCAGACTGAGAAATCTGTAGTCAACCAGGGCTGTTATTTGGGGCAGGCAAACCAGGGGGCCACCTGGGCTCAGAATAGAAGAGGTCTGCTCCAGTTTTTCTTTATTCTTGTTTTGCATTTTTGAAAGACGAGGGAGATAGTGTCCATCACAGTGAAGCTGACACGTCTGTCAAACAAACACATCTTTGTATCAGTAACATATTTACATTGGGAAGAGCTATGTGGTAAATGACTGAACACACAACAGAAAATAGGACACTCAGAGTGACAGTGACTATTTATTGTATGTGACATTTTATTTCTCCTGAGAAGTGTGACTAATGGGTGATAAGAAATTAGACGTGTATAACAAGCGTCATGCTGGGTGAAACAAAGACAAACAGGTTTCCAAATGTATTTTCTTTTACTGTGTGTAGTACTCTAAGTCTTGGAAATACAGCTGTAAACATGAGAGGACAAGTCACTCTGTGTGCCACTGCCGACATCATCATCAGACTGTCTCCCAGTCCCAGGATACATACACTCGGATGTCCTAAAGATATTTCTGCAAGCTCTTATATTACTGCCATGCACCTCACTTAATCGTCCTGCATCTGTCTTGTGTTGTCTCTGTGTAACATGCTTCCTTCCTGTAACTGTACCAAGCGCCTAGATGCTTTAGGGCTTTGTGCGCAAATGTAAAAAATAAATAAATAATGCATAAATAAACGAGACTCACAGTCGCACAGAATAAAAGACAATGGGATGCATTATACATAAGAATAAGACAGCAACTGCAGTGAAAAACAATAGCTACATATACATTGGATTGTGAAGGGGTTTAGGGGCACTCATGACATCTCTAGAATTGGCAGCTTGGCACTTTACATTCAGGCATGGAGGTTGGCGATCTAGGTAGAATTCGGGACATATCTCAGTAAACATTGGCAGCTAGGACCTACCAGTTAAAGCATGGAGGTTGACAATCTAGGGTAGATTCAGGGACATATGATATATACGATACCCCAGTAAGTATTGCCATCCGGGCACTTTCCATTGAGGCATGGAGGTTCGCAATCTAGGCTAGAATCTGTGATATATATCATATATACTAGTAAATATTAGCAGCAAAGGCACTTTACATTGAGACATGGAGGTTGGTGCTGTAGGCAATAATCAGGGACATTTATGCATATCCTAGTAAATATTAGCAGCTAGGAAGGCACCACCTTACATTGGGGCATGGAGTTTAGCGCTGTAGGCAAGAATCCGGGAAATATACTAGTAAATATTGGAAGCTAGACACTTTAGATTGAGACATGGAGGTTGAAGCTACATGCAAGAATCAGGCACATATCCTAGTAAATATTAGCTCACTAAATATTGGCAGCTAAGCCCTTTATATTAAAGCCTGAGGTTGGAGCTCTATGGAGGTATAGTATACAAGACATATTGCAGTTATATTGGCCGTCACAGCATGATACAAGTCATTAAGGACCTAGTCTGCAGCCGCGGGGGGCGTTTTCGTTTACCACGATAAACACAGCCGCTCGCTCGTATTGCTTCGCGGCCCCGCCGCGGGCCTGCATGGCGAAATCCAGGCTGCTGCGCTGCCCCACCCTATCGGCCGCGGCCCCGCGGGGCGGCCTCAGCTCAGCTGGCACTTCAGGCCGCATGCCCGCCGCGGGGCAGCGAGGCAATGCGAACGGCTGTGTGAATCTCACATAGTAATGGTAAGCGCCCCGCGGCTGCAGCCTTTGTCGGAGGACCTAGTCTGCAGCCGCGGGGCGTTTTACCGTTACTAATCAGATTCACACAGCCGCGACCACTCCCGCTCGCATTGCTTCGCCGCGGGCCTGCATGGCCAAATCCTGCCCTACGGGCTGCGTGGGGCGCCCCGTGCGGGCACGCCGGGGTGGGCTCGGCCTCGGGCACAGCAGCACGTGAGCACAACACCGCCCGGCCGCAATCACGCCATCATGCAATGAATTTGCGCATTAGCGCATACATCCAAAGTTGGAGGGGGCACAGGGCAGAGGGGAGCTCGAGTACGGCACTGACCGTGCTTCATCATATGGTGCCGCGCCGCCCGTCGCCATGGATGATTCTCTCTCTCTCTACTACTATTCATTTCACGGCGGCGGGGTGGGCAGAGAGAGACTGACGCAATAATTTTAACTATACTCAAATTATACTATGACTAATCCGGACGAGTACTTACCACCGCGTTGTTGAACGCCAGCGCGCGCCAGACAGCTGCTCCAGAGGAACTTAAGCTGCTGCAGCAGCAAAAGCAAAACTAGGCCACACACCGAAGTTGAAACCACACGTGCAGGGCAGCAGGCTTTCACGAGTCACTTGCCACGCCTCAACAAGTCAAGTGTGCTCGTGAACTGCCTGCTGCCTGCCTCTGCAACAACAACAACACGTGACTCACTCCCTTTCACCCCACACACGTCATCATGGAGTCGAACAGCCAATGAAAACCATACATTCTGTGTTACTATACAGAATGTATCAAATACTGCATAGTAACAACAGAATGTTGGTTTCCATTGGATGTTTGTTGCTATACTGAGGCCCAGCAGCCAGCCATGGCCTGCAGAGCCGCAGAGCATGATTTATGAACCTGGAACGTTTGCAAACGAAACTGAACAAAGTGGAAACGAAACTTAACAAAGTAATTACACATGCCCAGCCATGTTCCGGTCCCCAAAAAAGATTGCCGGTGTTGGGGACCGGCAACCACCCCCACAAATTAAGCACTGGCTGTGATCAGTACGTACGAGGAACCAATGTGCCGCTCCTTGTAACAAATGTCGCCACTCTTCACAAGCTTGCCGTTTAGCAATCAATTCCTTCTCCAGGACAGAGTAGTTCCTTTCGCTTGGCGTGAGAGTCCGCGAAAAGTAGGCTACAGGATGTTCAAAAATATCCTTTGTTTCTTGTAAGAGTGCTGCTTCCAATGCACCCCGAGAAGGATCGACTTCCACGACAAATGCTAGAGTCTGGTCAGGTTGAATGAGAATGGGTGCCATGGTAAATGAGTGCTTGAGAGCACGAAAGGTTGTGTCTGCCTCCTTGTTCCAGTCGAACTTAACTCCTTTCTTTAGAAGTGAGGTGATTGGCAGAACGGTTTCCGAAAACCTGGATATGAAACGCCTGTAAAAATGTGCTAGGCCAACAAAATGCTGAATGTCTTTGATGTTCTTAGGTACGTGCCACTACAACACCACCTTGATCTTCCATGGATCCATTTGGACCCCATCCTTGGAGAGTATAAACCATAGGTAAGATACATAGGACGCCTCGAAGGTGCACTTGTGTATAGGCCATATCATATTATATCATTTCTCAATCTTGGCGAACAACTGGTTGTTGCGTAAACGATGCAATACTTAGCCGACGTGTCTTCGATGTTCAGACAGTGTAGCCGAGAATACCAAAATGTCATCTAGATGTCTGGTAATCTATACAAAGACAAATCTCTAGAGTGTCCTTGTTCTTGTTCGTACTTCGAGAGTCCAGAGTAGGTGAGAACCAACAGGAGTTAACTTCTCTGTGTAAGCGGTGAACAATCCCCAGGGAATGACAGCTGGGGTGGGTTGGAGGACTGAGCCCAGCAGCACTGACAGCCCTGGGTAAGTAGCAGTCACCAAGGAGAATGCTGGGTTGTGAACAGCAGGAAACCCGGGGAAAAAGCAGGAAGAAAAGGCACAGTGATACCAAGGCGAGTCGGAACCAAACCTAGAGGAGACACCGCGGGAGTGATTGCCGAAAGTTACCACCTTGGAAGCAGCCGCAGAAGCAGGTTGACAATACAGAGAGAAGGGAGAAAGGAGGGAGGCGGTGTGTCGGGAGCCCGAACGCCGTAGCGGGAGAGACCAAAGCAGAGAAAACGGACAGAAAGAGAGAGACAAGGCAAGCCAACCAAGCAAGCGTCTCTCCAGTGTAAATGGTTGCAACGCTCAGAGCCGCAAGCAGGGAGCTGGGAAGTAGTGCCGGTGGCCATGTTGAAAAAACACTAGACCACTGTTGGTTCCATATTTTTCCAGGGTTGGCTTTCCTAGGGAAATACTGTCAGATCAAAACTCAAATTTCATGAGCAAGCTCATGGCTGAGGTCAAAGAGCTACTCCATATTAGCATTTTATGAACTTCTGTGTACCATCCCCAAACAGATGATTTGGTAGAAAGATTCAATAAAACGCTGAAAATGATCCTGAGAAAGTTGGTAGATAAAGACAGGAAGGACTGGGACCAAATGATCCCCTGGGCACTATTTGCAGTAAGGAAAACCCCTCAGGCATCCACTGGAATCTCTCCTTTTGAGAACCTGCAGATGTCTTGGACATGCTCTGGGAGACCTGGGAAGAATGAGAAGAGGCACCCATTTCCTTCTCGCAAACTGCTACCAGATTGCGAGAGCATATGAGACTTATTTGAGATCTAGCCAGTACTCATTGGGAAAAAGCCCAGATCCAACAAAAATCCACTTACGACAAGAAGGTGAGCTTAAGACCGTTTTCCATAGGATAAAAAGTACTAGTCCTCTTACCTACGTCGGAAAAACAAGCTTGTCTCTAAATGGCACAGGCCATATGAAATACTGCAATGAACGGGAACCTGTACTTATAAGGTAGCCCAACCTGACAGGAAACAGAAGGTCCATCTATATAATGTAAATCTCTTAAAAGAGTGGAAGTAGAACCCATCGACCACCCATGCCACGATACTATCCTGTTTGGTTCAAGAAGAGATAGACAACTTTGAACTAATTCCTCCAGAGCTATCTATTCAACAACAAGAAGATTTAAAAGATTTAGTCACATTGTTTCCTGATGTATTCTCAAAGGAACCAGGAAGTGTAAAAGGCACCTATCACTATATTAGAACACCTAAGGGAAAAGTGTTTTATCTAAAACCGTATAGACTCCTGGAAGTCTGTAAAAAGATAGAGGCTGAGGAAGTGAATAAGATGTTAAGGACAAATATTATCGAGCCCTCTTAAAGCCCATGGTCCTCCCCTATCGTACTGGTCACCAAACCGGACCATTCCTGGAGGTTTTGCATAGATTTACACCAAGTTAATGCCATTTCAGACTTCGATGCCTATCCCATGCCACGCATTGATGACCTAATTGATAAACTCGGGAACGCCACTTTCCTATCCACCCTAGATTTAATGAAAGGGTACTGGCAGGTCCCAGTATATGGGCTTGATAAGAAAAAGGCAGCTTTCTCAATGCCCTAGGACTATTTCACCTCAAAGTCCTCCCTTTTGGGTTACACAGTGCTCCAGCCACTTTCCAACGACTTATGGACAAAATATGACATCCCTGCTCCTATTTCGGTGGAGCTTATTTTGACGATACCGTCATTTATAATAAAACCTGGGAGGAAAACCTTTTCCATCTTTTTACTATCGATAGAACTCTCAGAGAGGCCGGCCTAGCTGCCAATCCATCCAAATGCAGACTGGCCCAGTCAGCCGTGAAATACCTTGGTTTCTTTGTTGTAGGGAATGGTAGTATACAACCTCAACGCGAGAAAGTGAAAGCCGTCTTAGATACCCCTGCACCTAAGACTAAAAGAGATCTCAGAGCATTTCTAGGGTTAATCGGTTATTACTGTAGGTTTATCCCACACTTCTCGGACAGGAAAGCTAGGCTGACAGACAAACTAAAGAACGTCGAACCTCAGAAAATGAATTGGACTGATGAGAATGATATATGTTATAATAACTTAAAACAAACCCTGTGCCAGAACCTAATCCTAAAGGTGGTATAGTTCTCAAAAGAATTTGTATTGCAAACAGACGCCTCCCTACAGGGTAAGGAGCAGTCCTATCAGAAGCCTGTGACAGATTATTATTATTATTATTATTATTATTATTATTATTATTATTTGTTATGCGCAACCAAAGTGGCCCGGAGGCATACAGGCGCAGATGATTACAGTGGAGATTTCAAGCAGGTAGCTTAAGAAGCTGATTATCTAAAGAGGTGTGTCTTGAGTTTATTTTTAAATTCTCCAATTGAGTCACAGTTTTTTTTATGTTGGATGGTAAGGCGTTCCATATTGCGGGGGCGCTAGACCAGAACATACACTTTCTCACGAGTTCTAAGGAGATTTTAGGAACTTCAAGGTTTCGATCTCCGTTTGAGCAGAGTGACCATTTTATTTGCTTAGGTTTTAGCCTATTAGCTTTGTAAGAAGGTGCATCACCGGCAAGAGCCTTAAACGTGATAGTTAGAAGTCTAAAAGTCACCTTCTGCTCTATGGGTAGCCAATGCAGTTTTCTTCTTATCTCTGAAACATGGGCACATTTTCTTAAACCCATAAGTGCTCTTATAGAGCTATTCTGAACTACCTGGAGTTTGTTCAGTTCAGTTTTGTTTATACCAATAAGTAACGAGCTACAATAGTCCAGTTTTGCAGATATGATAGCTCTCGCAATGGTTTCACATCCTGTTTGTGACAGGAATGGTCTTATATGTGCCAGGAGTCGAATACAATATGCTGACGAGGAGACTAGGTTGTTTACATGGGCTGACATACTTAGTGATTGCTCAAATGTAACTCCAAGGATTTTTATTTTCTCCTTAACTTGGATGACATGGTTATCGATACTGAAAATTTGGTAATCTGATGTCAGTTTGTCCAGCCTTTGTTTCGAACCGATCAGCATCAGCTCTGTTTCCATGGATTCAGGGCCATGCCGTTCACGTCCATCCATTTGTGGATGAATTCATATATTTCTGCTACGGTCGCTACATCCTGGTCATAGTTTTACGATAAAGTAATAAGACACTGTGAGTCATCAGCGTAATTCGAAAAACATATGTTCCTATTTTCCAGATCGTCAAAGAAGGGGACTGTGAACAAATTATATAAAATTGGTGATAGGGCTGCCCCCTGAGGTATACCATAATTCATGGTGACTGGGTCTGCCTGTGCTTGATTACTGCAGACTCTGATAGTTCTTGAGCCTAGGAAGGACAGCATCCAGTTCTTAGCATTAGTACTAAAATTGGCTCTTTCCTCCAGTCTGTTCGCAAGAAGTTGGTGGTCCACCAGATTGAATGCCGCTGAGAGGTCTAAGGACATTAGGAGCATTGTGGAACCTTCATTTATTTTAGTCATCATGTTAGATTTTAGTTCCAGCAGGGCTGACTCCGTACTGTAACCTGGGCGGAAGCCTGACTGTCCATTATTGAGTATACTATGTTCATTGGTAAAAGATGCCAGCTGGTTATAGGCCACTCTATCCATGATCTTCAGGATGAAAGGGGAGTTAATGATAGGCCGGTAGTTCTTTGCCTCTCCAGGGTCTAAGTCAGCTTTTTTTTAAGACTGGGGTGATCCATGACCCTTTAAGCCTACTGGGAACAGTGCTGTCTCTAAATGAAGCATTTATGATTTTTGTAAGGGAACCAATAAGTAACTCAGCATGCTTTATAGGATACTGCTGGGAATTGAACTCCTTTACACGCCGATGGCTTCAGTTTGGCAACCACGATCCTAAGATTGTCTTCCGATATTTCCTTGAAGTTGAATTCCGGAATAATTTGTTTCTTATTCGTAGTTTGAACCCCATCTGTCGCATTAGCAATGTCTGACACTTTTTTGTTTTTTTCAATACCCTCTTTTATTTTTGTGGTCTTATCTATCATGGCATGTTGAATAGTAGTACGCCAAGCTTGGTTTTTGTCTAATTTAACTTGGTGAGTGACTCTGGTTTTTCCAGTTCTCGCAAGATGCGCCTCGAGAATTCGGGCTTCGTATAATGATTTTTTTTTGCACTGATTACAGCTCTTTTAAAAATAAGAGCAGCATCTCCATATGTGAGTTTGTCGTCATCTGTTTTTGAATTCTTCCATTTATAGAAGGCTTTTCTCTTTAGGATTCTCAATTGTTTGAGATTATCCGTGAAACAACTATTCTTTATGTGGTTCATCACCTTACGCTTTTTCAGGGGTGCTAGAACCTCCATGGCATGCGTTAATGCGTCCAATAAGTTGTCAGTTAATTCTTCGACTCTTGTCATGGGGGGGGTCTCTTTTTGGATAATGGTGGTTCACCATTCCTGCATGGCCTCTTGTAAGAATTAGAACATCCCATCTTGATTACGAGTCGCAAACATTTCCCAGGTGAAAATAATTAGTCTGTGCTAGAATTAGAGACCCTTGCCATCAAGTTGACCATTATCCACCTAAGATACTACCTCCTAGGAAAAAAGTTCACACTTGTCACAGACCATTTTCCACTTGTTACGCTCACCTGGTCTCTGCAGGGATGTTGGGGCACAGTCGCAGCCCTCCCTGGAGGTGAATTCCCCTTGTCAGGCTTCCTCCCCTGCTCGTGTGCGGTGGACTGCGCTGGTTGTCGGTACTGCCCCTGTGAGGATATGAGCGAGCGTGAGAAGGCTGCTGTATGACTGCTGTCTCTCTCTAACCCTTCTTCCCAGAATGTGGTGAGCATACACCGGCCCATACAGTCACACCTGTTGTTTGATGACGGCAAGCTCTCCGTCCTGCTTCTCACAGCAGGGGCGTGTTGAATCGATCGAGTTCCTTCACTGATCCATGTGATGTGCGTGGCAGCCCAGACGGCTGTGGCTGATCCACTCCTAAAGGTAAGTGTGTTTTGGCTTTTAAATATTGTAGTTTTGATTCTTGATTATTGTCCGTATCCTTGTAATAATGTCTTTCCTCTGCTTTCTCCCAGCAGGTGGTATGCGGCCCAGCAGTAGTTGCGGTGCAAGAGGCAATGCCAAATAGAAAGAGAATGGAGTTCACGATGTTCCAACAGATGGTAAGTGCTGGTTTTAGGTCAAGCAAGAGGTTTAGGCTAAGCGCGACCTTAAACGTATTGTCTTATAGGTTTCCCACCTTGTCTTTGTCTTTTTCCCTTGCAGGCACTGTCTGTAACGATGTCGAGTTGGAGCGCTGCTACCCGGAGGTCTGGAGATGGAAGATAGATGCCTGACTCCACGAGGATGTGTGCCGAAGGAAGCGGATGGCAGGTAAGATGAAGATGAATGCCTGACTCGCAATGATGCCTGTCGAAGGAAGCAGATGGCAAGGTAAGTGCTGCGGCTGATAGCGAAAGGCAGGTAGGATGCACTCTGGAGAGTTGCTGAAGACAGGTAAAGAGCGCTCTAGCTTGTAGCTGAAGTCAGGTAAGGTGCGCTCTGGCTGGTAGCAGAAGTCAGGTAAGGAGCGCTCTAGCTGGTAGCTGAAGACAGGTAAGATGCGCTTAGGCGGCGGTGAGCATTACGCTGCAATAGCAGAAGAACGCGAAGCGCGTGCTGGGAGGCAGAGCTGGCTTATATAGCCTGCTCTGGCCACACCCATAGTCATGACTCATCGGCCCCACGCTGGCACTCCTGAAAGGATGATAACACGTGCATTGAGCCTCCCCAGCAGCCATGCCCAACCTAAAGCACATGGGGGCCCCTTCAGGGGAAACCACTTACCTGCAGCAAATAAAATGTGCTAGTGCACATTTATTTATGAGCCTGGCGCCAAAGGCGCCAGGACTGAGTACAGTTGGGCTCTCCAAGCTGTATTGTCCCCAAGGGACAATAAAAGGTCATGTTGCCCCTTGATCTCGTGCCCTGATGGTGCAGGGTCTGGGGTTCTGGAGCCATAGCCATGACAGCACTCCCCCTCAAGGCCCCTCTCACAGGTGTTCTTTCTCCTGGCCCTGGCTTGGTGGGGTTGTTGCGATGGATTTGTCTGATCAGCCGTGGAGCGTGGACAAATTCACTGGGTTCCCATGCACAATCTTGAGGTCCATAACCTTTCCATTCAATAAGGTAGTACAGTTTAGATCACACTATTTTGGAATCCAGAATAGTTTTGACCTCGTATTCCTGTTCTACGTCCATGATGTCGGGCTCTGGTGGGGCTTCAATTCGGGTACCTGGTTTCATTGGTTTCAGGGGTGAAAAATGGAATACAGGATGGATTTGCATATTGGGTGGTAATTCCAATTTCATGGCAGCTGGGTTTATCACGGCTTTGATGGAATAGGGTCCCAGATACCGGGGACGGAAGGCTCGTTCTCCTTTTAAGGGAATGTTTTTGGACGCTAACCACACTTGGTCTCCAACCTGGTAATGTGGGGCCTCCCTTCGGTGTCGGTCTGCAAACCGTTTCTGATTTTCTTTAGCTCTGGTCAGATGTTCGGCCGCATCTTTAAGAATCTGCGTGATAGTTTTATGTAAGTTTGTTACTGCCGGCATTTCCAATTTGTCAAGGGAATCAAAAGTGGACGTTCGAGAGTGTCGACCATACACCATGTAGAATGGGGTCTGTCCGGTGCTAGTGTGAATGGAATTGTTGTAGGTGAATTCGGTCAGCCAAAGTATGTCTTTCCAGGATTACTTGGTTTGTTGCAACATACATCTTAGATATTGCTCCAAGGTCTGGTTGGTCTGTTCAGTTTGGCTGTCAGTTTGAGGGTGGTGAATAGTGGATAACTGTTACGCCGTCCGCTGGTCACATCCTGCGGACGAGCGCCCATAGGTCTATCGTTCCTTCCCTCTCTGGTTCTGGTCCACATTCCCCTTCTACCCCCACATCTCCACTCTCTCAGGCAGTTCGGCAGCGGTGGCGGATTATAATATACAGGAAGGGCACACAAAGGCATCCTGTTGGCTATGGGTATACTAACCTGTTACTTTCACCTCATCATTGGCAGCTACCCTGGCGTCTCGCAGCCGGCCGGAGGAGCCGCCGTCTCCTCCCACTGCATCGTCACGCCTCCAGGAAGACCCGGCAGCATATTGATACTTTGGGTAACGTGACGAGGAAACGTGCCGGATCGCGCGTCATGTGACAAGGCCACATGACACTCCTCTGCCCATTCAAAACCTGAGAGGGAACGCTCATTCAGTGCTTCACAGCGGATCCATTTGAGCACTGTTCTGCGTCTTCTTGTATTTCTGTCACGGTACTGGACTACGGCCTGTTTTCCTGGATTCCTCTTGTCAAGCTCTTGGTCATCGTATTGCTCCGCTGTTTCAGGACTCTTTGGACTGTTTTTTGGATTCCTTTGGATTGCCCTTGGCTTCGATGCACACGGCTGGTCTCGACCTTGGAACTCTTCACGGACTGCATACGGATCTCCAACTCTACCCACCCACGCAGGTTTTTACAGTGCTATACCATCTCAATTGCCTTCCAGTGTGACACCTTGCCCGCTGCTGCTTGTCGCACACTGCAGCTGCACGGAACACCTCCATTCCATCTGTGCTATTTAGAACCCAGACCCCTCCATCTTGGTAAACCCCTTGGTATTCATTTACACTCTGTTTTCATTGTTTCGCTTGCCATTGTACTTACCCATTGCTTGCCTTACAGCGGTCGGGGGGGTCTCTGGTGTTCCTGGTTCCTGGCATTTCCGGCACTCAAAAAACCTGTGGCCTCAAGGATCGCTTTGTATCTTCCTGAGTGGTACTTGTGGATAGAGGCCCAATAATCTTCATGACCATCAAGTCATAACAATAACCGGAGATCAATTTTGGCTATTTTGCAGCACCTCCTCCAGAGTGCTGAGACGAACTGAGTTCCACGATCTGATATTAGTACTGATGGGAATCTGTGTAGTTTGAGAAATTTGTTCCAAAAACATGGTGGCGAGGGCAGAAGCAGTGGGGAGTCCTTTTAGTGGAATGAAATGAGCCATTTTGGAGAACAAATCTACAATAACTAAGATGGTATTAAATCCATTGCAGGGAGGAAGATCTGTGATAAAGTCCATTGACAACGTATGCCATGGTGCTGGTGTACCGTTAGTGGACGCAGTAGTGCAGCTGGAGTCAGCTTCTGAGATTTGTGTTGTGCGCAGACACCACAGGTTGTGATAAATTGAGCAATGTATTTTCTCCAAGTCGGCCACCAATACCCCTTTTGGATTTTAGATTGAGTCTTGGCAATTCCTGGATGTCCTTCCACTAGTGAATCGTGATAATTAGATATTATTTGGTCTAGCTTCTTGTCCTGAATGTACAACCTTCCTTGAAAATACAGCATATCATTTTCAATGGTGTATTGATCCCCTCTGGATAGCCACTCCTGTCGTGTTGCTTGGTTCATCTGAGATTGGAGGTCGGATTTCAAATCATCCAAACAGGTGGTTGCAGCAATTTCGTTCTGGATCCGTTCTTCCGGAATGATGGCTACTGGCTCAGACGTGGAAAAGGCTGCTTGATCCTCACTCAAGTGCGATAGAGCGTCTGCCTTCCCATTGCGCACTCCGGGTCTATAGGTGATGATAAAATTGTATTCCGCAAAGAAGAGAGCCCAGCAAAGCTGGCATGAGGATTGAGCCTTGGCAGTCTTCAAGTATTGTAGGTTGCGGTGATCGTGATGACTGAGACTGCGTGTCTTGCTCCCAGAAGATGATGGGCCTCATTACGACCCTGCTGGTCCGGAAAGAACGGTGGTGGTAAAACCGCTGCCACCGTTCTTTCCGGACCGGCTGATTGAGAGTCCTGCAGGCGGGAGGTGTGACTCCGCCAGGTCTGACCTGGCGGGTTTAACACCACCCGCCTGCAGGCGGACATGGAAACACTGGCTTTGTCATAGACGGAACCATTGTTTCCATTGTCCCCATCCCCATGGAGTCCTATGGGGCTCCATGGGAATGGGGACTTACACCATTCCGCCTCTGGAATTCCCGGGTCACCAGGGGCGTAATGCCCCAGTGATTCCAGGAATCACTGAGGCAGAATGGTAATACGGGTCCGGAGATAACCTGCTGGTTTTTCCGGCTCAGTTACCGCCTGTCTCGTAATGAGGCCCAATGTCTCCATGTTTTAAAGGCTCCCTTAATCGCCAGCAGTTCTTTGTCAGTGATCGCATAATTCAACTCTGGCGCAGAAAACTTACGTGACCAAAATGCTATGGGATGTAAATATCCTGTGTCGGGGTCCTTCTGTGATAATACCGCTCCCATGGCTACCCTGGAGGCATCTGTTTCGACCACATATGGCAGATCGGGTCGGGGGTGTCGAAGAACTGGTGCTGTGGCAAAAGCAAGTTTCAACTCCTGGAAGGCGCTCTCCGCTTCAGGGGACCAGAAGACTTTTCTGTTTTTTCTCACATGGGAGGTGATCGGGTGGACTATCTGCGAAAACTTTGGAATGATTCAACGATAAAAATTGGCAAATCCGAGCACACTTTGTACTCCTTTTGCGGATGTTGGTGATGGCCATTGGAGGATAGCATCCACCTTGTGTGTGTCCATGTGTACTCCTCGTGGTGTGAGCATGAAGCCCAAGAATTCAACTTCTGTTACATGGAAGAAACACTTTTCTAATTTGGCAAACAGCAGATGCTGTCAAAGCTTTTCCAAAATTGCTCTTACATGGCCAACGTGGTCCTCCTTGTAAGCAGAGAAAATAAGAATGTCATCTATGTAGACGAGTGCGCAAACGTCCAATAATTCATGAAGAACATCATTCATAAAGAATTGAAATGCCGCCAAGGCATTACATAATCCAAAAGGCATGACCTGGTACTTGAAAAGCCCATATTTGGTTCGGAATGCCGTCTTCCATTCATCTTCCCTTTTTAACTCTTACCAGGTGATACGCCCCTTCGTAGGTCTAGTTTTGTGTAAATTGGAGCATTCTTTACCTGATCCAGAAGTTCTGGGATGAGTGGCAGGGGGTTTCTGATTTTTACTGTGATTTGGTTAAGCGCTCAATAGTCAATACAAGTTCTTAAATCGCCTTCTTTCTTTGGTACGAAAAAGAGAGGAGTAGAGGCAGGGGACTTAGACGGGCAGATGAATCCATTGGCTAGATATTGCTCTAAGTACATACATGCCAACCCTCCCGATTTAGGCGGGAGACTCCCGACTTTTCGTGAAAAAGTATTGCTATTTTTTTAAAATGCTTTTAGCCCCAATGCATCCCTATGGGAAAATGTTCAACTCCAGATTTCTCTGATGAAATCTCCCGCCCAGCTGAGTCGGAATGTTGGCATGTCTGTAAGCATGTTCTTAGATGTTGGTTTTCTTGCTCTGTTAGGGCATAAATCCGGCTGCAGGGGATTTGGGCTCCGGGCACCAGGTCAATTTGGCAATCGTAAGGCCTGTGTGGAAGCAGAGTGTTCCCTTGCTCCTTCTGAAAAACATCCTGGTAATCCAGATATTCAGGTGGTAAAGAACCAGTGAGTCCCAGAATAGTTTTTGTCTTGGGGTTCAGGTTGCTCACCTCCTTATTGTAGCAAGTGTTGGCACACTCTTGAGGAAAGGGCAGAACTCGTTTTCTCCAGTCAATCCTAGGGTTGTGGGATTCCAGTCAAGGCATGCCTAATATCATCTGGAACTCAGGAGCCCCGATGAGATTAAAGGAGATGTCTTCTTGATGGCCATCCAGACACATAAGCATTACTTTTTCGGTATGCTGTGTCACCGGCCCGGATGATAACTGAGAATCATTCACTGCTGTGATGTTTTCCGATTTCACATTCTGTTGGAGAGGAAGGCCCATTCGTGCAGCCAGATCTTGATCAATATAATTTCTCACCGTTCCACTGTCAATGTATGCCTCCAAGGCGTGTACTTTTGATGGTTGTTGGTGGTTGACCAAAAGTACCGGGATGACCAGATGTGAGGTCTGTACAGATTCCTTCTTTTCGCTCGACAAGTGGACCCCTACGCTTGTCGGGTGTTGGAGTTTTCCGGATTTTGTTCCTTTTCATCATTGCCATTGTCTGTTGCGCCAACTAGTTTCTTTGATGGTTTCATCGGGCATTCTTGATGGAAATGTCCTGCTCTTGCACAGTATAAGCAGAGTTGCTGTTGCCTCCTTCTCTCCCTTTCAGCCTTGGTGATAGGACTTTGTAGCTCACCGATCTGCATTGGTTCCGTTTGTTTGTGGGTTTTGGTTTGGTTGTCCCGGGTCGCACATAGACCGATCTCCCTTCAGGCCTTGAACGGGCCATTTTTCAATTCTGCAATCTATGGTTCACGATGCATAGTCAGGTTGATGTATTTCGCACAGCCCTCGGGAGGATTGACCACTTGGGCTAGAACATCTTTAAGTTCCCCACGCAACCCTCGATAAAAAAGTGTGGTCCACTTTTCTACTGGCCAATTTGTCTGTGCTACAAGACGATTAAAGGTTGCGATATAGGTCAGCAGGTCTTGGTTTCCCTGCCTGAGAGACAGTAACTCGTTGTCCAGAGCTTGTCCTTGAGTATGCCTAGCAAACAGATTTTCCATCTCCTGCTGAAATTCCCCAAAGTCTTGAAGTAGAGGATCATCCGGGTTTACTAATGGAATTGACCAGTCCGCTGCGCTACCTTCTAAATATGAGAGTACAAAGGTGACTCTGGCTTGATCATTAGGAACAGCCCCAGGCGGCACAGAAAATGGAGGCGACATTGGTTCATGAATATAGCATACTTATTGGGGTCGCCGGTAAAGCGTTCAGGCGGAGCCAGTGGTACTGCACCTGGAAGAACCACTTGAACTGGTGGTGATGGCTGCGGCATGGGAAGTTGGGCAAGCCCAGGTAATGGAACCTGACCCGCATGGGTTTGAAGCATTTGTCTTGCGAAGTCGTCAGTTCGTTATCGGGCTACAACAAGGTCCCTCTTTAAAGCATTGGTTTCTTGTCTGGAGGCATGGACTTCAGCCCGTAATTCCCCCAGTAGCTGGGCCAACTGGTCTGTTTCCGAGGTTTCCATAACGCCCAGGCAGAGGTTCGTGGAGGCTTCGTGTTCTGTTACGCTCACCTGGTCTCTGCACGGATGTTGGGGCACGGTCGTAGCCCTCCCTGGATGTGAATTCCCCTTGTCAGGCTTCCTCCCCTGCTCGTGTGTGGTGGACTGCGCTGGTTGTCGGTACTGCCCCTGTGAGGATATGAGAGAGCGTGAGAAGGCTGCTGTATGACTGCTGTCTCTCTCTAACCCTTCTTCCCAGAATGTGGTGAGCATATGCCGACCCATACAGTCTCACCTGTTGTTTGATGACAGCGAGCTCTCCATCCTGCTTCTCACAGCAGGGGCACGTTGAATCGATCGAGTTCCTTCACTGATCCATGTGATGTGCGTGGCATCCCAGACCGGCTGTGGCTGATCCACTCCTAAAGGTAAGTGTCTTTTGTTTTGGCTTTTAAATATTGTAGTTTTGATTATTGTCCGTATCCTTGTAATCATGTCTTTCCTCCGCTTTCTCCCAGTAGGTGGTATGCGGCCCAGCAATAGTTGCGGTACAAGAGGGGAGGCCAAATAGGAAGAGAATGGAGTTCACGATGTTCCAACCAATGGTAAGTGTTGGTTTTAGGTCAAGTGCGAGGTTTAGGCTAAGTGCAACCTTAACCGTATTGTCTTATAGGTTTCTCACCTTGTCTTTGTCTTTTTCCCTTGCAGGCACTGTCTGTAACGAGGTAGAGTTGGAGCGCCGCTACTCGGAGGTCTGGAGATGAAAGATAGATGCCTGACTCCACAAGGATGCATGCCAAAGGAAGCGGATGGCAGGTAAGATGAAGATGAATGCCTGACTCGCAAGGATGCGTGCCGAAGGAAGCAGATGGCAAGGTAAGTGCTGCAGCTGATAGCGAAAGGCAGGTAGGATGCACTCTGGAGAGTTGCTGAAGACAGGTAAGGTGCGCTCTAGCTGGTAGCTGAAGTCAGGTAAGGTACGCTCTGGCTGGTAGCAGAGGTCAGGTAAGGTGCGCTCTAGCTGGTAGCTGAAGACAGGTAAGATGTGCTTAGGCGGCGGTGAGCGTTACGCTGCAATAGCAGAATAAAGCGGATCGCGTGCTGGGAGGCAGACCTGGCTTATATAGCCTGCTCTGGCCACGCCCATAGTCATGACTCATCGGCCCCACGCTGGCACTCCTGAAAGGATGCTAACACGTGCATTCAGCCTCCCCAGCAGCAACGCCCAACCCAAAGCACATGGGGACCCCTTCAGGGGAAACCAAGTACCTGCAGCAAATAAAATGTGCTAGTGCACATTTATTTATGAGCCTGGCACCAAAGGCGCCAGTCCAGTTGGGCTCTCCAAGCTGTATTGTCCACAAGGGACAATAAAAGGTTGTGTTGCCCATTGATCTCATGCCCTGATGGTGCGGGGCCTGGGGTTCTGGAGCCATGGCCATGACACCACTAGTTTGGATTAGCCAATGAAAGGACTCCAACCCTTGAGTCATGTGATGGTTCTTAGACCTGCAGCCCTACTGCTTCACTGTAGAACACCAAAAAGGTAAAGAGCAAGGGAATTTAGATTTCCTCTCCCGGTTCCCCTGTGATACAGATGTGACTATATCCCATGGGGGAAGGGTATGTGTGAAACCTCGTGTCTCACCCGCTAGTCCCCGGGGATCTGTCATCCAGTTGGCCAGGACACGGCCATCGCTTTTGGATCCAGTTACTGAGGATGGACCAGTGCAGGAGGATCACCTGGATGGGGGGTCTTCGGGGAGTGGAAGTGGGACAACGGATGGTGAGACGCGGTATCCCCTTCCTAGTAACACATTTTCCCCATCCTACCAGTTAGGATACCTAGAAGCTCAACTCCCGCCCCTTTCCCGACACATCCACTTCCTCATGGACAGTCCATTGTGAGTGACAACGCACTAACACCAGAGCTGTATACCTGACACGTCCCAAGAGGATGGTCAGGCAGAGTCAGGCAATGACTGATAATTACACACACCTGACTTCCATCACACTTCCCCACACGGATAAACAGCGGAACACGAAACCACACACTGAGCAACGCAAAACGCATGAGGAAGCAGCAATTCCGAGATGGCAGTTCAAACCGAGGAGAAAGGTGGCGAGACTGGAGAGGGCTGCAATGCGGGAACTAGCCTTCACCTTTTTGGAGAAGGACTGCGACCTTCAAGAGGCCTCGAGGAAAAGAAATATAAGACTGTTAATTATAGCTGAAAAACAATGCAGCGTGCATAGAAGCTACACTTGGCCCTGCCGAATTGATAGCCAAGGCGGGGAGAAGCGATTGCCGCTGTGGTACTGTCTTTAGCCTCGACAATAAAGCAGCAGTGAATTCAGCACAGCCGGTAAGTCGGAAAGACGGATAGCAAAGCGGACTGTGTTATGCTCAAGGTTGAAAGCAGAAACATTGTATGAAGAAAGATGACTTGTATGTGAATTAACTTTATGAAACCAAAATAGGTACCAGATTCACAGTGGTCCGGCATCACATGTGTGCTCAATCAAAGGTCTCTGTTTGGTATCCAACTGAGCGTCTGATAATCAATGAACTGTGAAATCAAAGTGGTCCTGCAGAAGGTCAAGCTAAATCCCTTGCACATTCGAAAGTCTTTGATAACTTACGAACTGAAATTGGTATCAGCCCGGAAGAGGGGGACTAACTGTTTAAAAGGGAATCTGAGACCGGAAGAGGGGGATCCAGGGTGAACAGTAAAACTCACTCATGAAGATATTGTTGTGGCAAATGTGGACCCAACTGAGGGATGCCTACAAACTGAAATTGGGCTGAGCCCGGTAGAGGGAGACTAATTGTTTAAAAGGGAATCTGAGCCTGGAAGAAGGGGATCCGGGGTGAACAGTAAAACTCACCTGCAAAATATATTGTCGTGGCAATTGTGAAAACGACTGAGGGATGCCTACGAGTTAAAGTTGGTCCGAACCGAGCTGAGGGAGACTAATTGTGAAAGAAGGATCTGAGCCCGGCTGAGGGGGATCCCGAACGAAAGTAAAGCGCCCCAACTTGAATATTTGAAAGGAACTTTTCTTTGTTGTTTTTGGTGAATAAGGCACTCTGAAGCAAGGGACTTTGATTAAAAGAGACTTGGACACAGAAGGCCCTGATGTTGGTAAAAGGAACTGCGACCTCGTGTTGAAGAAGCCCATGAGTGTGCTGTGCTCAAGTGACCCGCCTCATCCTGTGCTAAAAACATAGGGAAGGGAGGCTAACGGCCTAAACATCCTGACTTATCATTTTGTGAACACTCCTTTCTTTTTGTGAACATTATCCCACATTATTTTGTAGCATAGCGTTAAGGATTGGCAATAGTTTTTTTTAGCATAGGCCATTTTCATTTGACTAGACGCCACTGGGACTGTATTATTATTATTCGATTGTCATAGCCTGCTCCCATCTTAGATTTAGGTTTAGATAGGCGTTTTTCACACCCCTGATAAAGTTCAATAAATACACTTAAACTGTGATCACTTGTGTCTGTCTTACTTTCATACTGCCTTAAACCCAACACTTGCCACTTGCTGGCTGAACTACCATTGTTTGATGTCTTTATTATGTTTTAATTTATTATTATTTATCTGTTTTTCTCCTTGCTCCACACTCTCTTTTTTCTCCCCCTTCCATGCACTTCTCACCCCCCCTTCTCCCATGCACTTGCGCATTCTCAATGTCACTGGGCCTAGTAAGATTGTTGTTTTTGTTCTTCCCTGTACCCCCTCCCTTGCCTTGTCACGCTCTGAAACACTTGTGTATGAGCGCGTTAGAAATAAAATATCAATATCAATATCAATACAATGACTTCCTTACACGCCACAAAATAATCTATCGGCTTTGATATATGCAGCAGTAGAGAGGCTACCATCCCTCCTGGGAAAAGAGGAATGATTCCCACTCACTTAGTCCTAATACCCCACCCCCCCGGATCTTACATTAGACTGGCACCAAAATCTGGTTTAGCATGGAGATTTGGTCTGGGTGTGCTTGCAAGAGTTATAGATCCATATTTTCGGGGGGGCATATAAGTACTCTTGTAAAATCATGGAGAAACCCTTTTTTTGAGATAAGTCCTGGTGACAAGATTGCACAGGGAATTCTTGAGAAAGCTTTATTTCCAATTTCGAGGAGCAGATAGAGCCTGAGGAAACTGAGGGAGGTAACTTAGGTTTCGGGAAGGCCGATGAGAAGCTTAAAATCAGAAGAAAAAGCGGAAGATGAACCCATCATCCTACCAGACTTAGCCTTCGCTCAATGAAACTACCCAATGCTGGCAGAGGCTTTCTTGCAAGTAATTCCTGAGGGAGAAGGAAGAGAAAAGGGAAGTCCATTTTTCCTCTTGGAACAATGAGTACTGTTTCGAAAAGAATCCTCATGGGAAGCCATTAGTAAAACCCAATTGGTAAAACCCAAAACCTATCGAAAAATTGTGTTAGAAATTACACACTCTCACTTGACAGGGGGACACTTAAGAAATTCTAAGACCCAAGCTCACATTATTGGCAAATTCTATTGCCAAGGTATACATGCTGATATAAAGAACTTTGTTCAGACATGTGAAATATGTCAAAATACCAGCTCGCATATTCCTCTACCTGCCCCTTTAAATCCACTTCCGATAATCGAAATTCCCTTCTCCCGAATCGGGATGGATATTATGGGACCATTAGAAACTTCAAAGTTCGGCAACAAATGTGTTCTTCTGATTGTTGATTATGCCACAAGATACCTAGAAGCCTTTCCCATAAGAAATAACACAACCCAGCAAATAACATCCTTCTTGGCCCCAATTGGGTTATTCAAATTTAAAGTTCTCCTGTTTAGTCTGCATGGGGCCGCAGCGACTTTTCAACAACTTATGGACAGAAACTGCAACCCTATTCTGACTTCTGTGGGGCTTACATTGACGATATAGTCATCTACAGTAAAATGTGGGAAGACCATCTTTCCCATCTTTATACTGTTATGAGAGCTCGCTGAGAGGCCAGATTGACTGCCAACCCTAGGAAACGTAGGTTTGCTCAACCAGCAGTGAAATATCTGGGCTTCTACATGGGGAATGGCAGTGTACAGCCTCAGCAAGAAAAGGTGAATGCTGTCCTAGATGCCCCCACACCCAAGACCAAAAGAAATCTTCAAGCATTTTTGGGCTTGATTGCGTATTATCGCAGGTTTATCCCAACATTTTCAGACAAAACATCACGTTTTACAGATAAATTACAGAATGCAGTCCCCCAGAAACTTTGTTCGACAAATGAGGATGATGTTTGTTAAAACAACCTCAGACAAACATTGTGTCAGACCGCTATACTGAAAGTGGCAGACTCCTCAGAAGAGTTTATTTTACAGACTGATGCCTCCCTGACTGGATTAGGAGCCGTACTATCTCAAATACACTATGGTTTAGAACACACCATATTGTTTACCAGTCGCACATTTTCTCCCAGAGAGAAAAACTACTCTGTGTTAGAACAAGAAGCCCTTGCCATCAAATGGGCAATCTTCCATCTAAGGTACTACCTATTGGGAAGGACATTTACTATTATTACTAAGCATTCACCCTTAGTGTGGGTAAGTCAGAAGAAAGAATCGAACCCTCGAGTCATGCGATGGTTCCTCGACTTGCAACCATACTGTTTCGCAGTGGAACATCAAAAGGGTAAAGACATGGAGAACGTTGTCTTCCTTTCTCGGTTCCCCTGCGAAACAGATCCGTCCACATCACGTAGGTGAAGGGTATGTGAAAAACCAGAGGGTGTTTCACTGTCCAGACCTCGGGGCTCCCTTACCCAGGTGGCCAGGGCACAGCCATCGCCTTTGGATCCAGACCCTAGGGGTGGAAAGTGCAGGAGGATCACCTGGGTAAGGGGTCCTCAGGGAGTGAGGGAGGAACACCTGACAGCAAGACGCAATATCCCCTCTTTCTCCCCCCTTTGCCTATACCCCTGTGCCATCCTATTGCATAGGACATTCCAACTTCCCAACTCCCCCCCCTTTTCTACACAAACACAGTGCCGAGGAAGAGGAGGTCTGAGACTAAAAGGAATACCTTGGACATGTCCCACTAACAAGATCAGGAAGGGTCAGGCACTCAACCTTAATTACATACACCTGGTACCTGTTAGCCATCCCCACATGGTTAAAAGGTGAAACACTGAGAAACACTTTGAGTAAGGCAGCATGAGAGAAGGAGCAGTTCGTCCCAGAGAAAGACTAATCCAGCTGTAGGAATCGGAGGACTAAGGGGCCATGCGAATACTGTTTCAAAGGCGAGCGACAAAGCCATACTCTGAGCAGACCGTGAGAGTTTGTAATCCAAGGGAAGAAAGGAAGTCCCTCTTTGAAGTGCTTCAAGGTAACCAGCCACCCTCCCAGGTGAAACAGCAGAGTTGGGGAGGAGTGGAGACAGTTGTGATACCATCCTTGAGTCCCGCAATAAAAGCGAAGCAGAAGGAAGATATCACAACCAGTAAGTTATTGGACACAGCAAAAGCCTGGTTTGTGAAACAAAGTAGTGAAACTGTATCTAAAGTTGAAAGCGGCGCGTATGCCAACAAACGCGACCTGAATGGAATGATTCCTTGCAAGCGTATCATGGAAATACAAAGTAACAGAGTGGTCCAGAAAAGATGTGAATGCACAATCGAAAGTCTCTGTCACGCTATCCCCTCATTCCGTCCCTATTTCACAAGCATCTAGGACAGGCAAATACTCACACTCTATCTAGGACAGGCAACACTCACACTCTATCTAGGACAGGCAACACTCACAATGCATCAGTTACCCCAGCCGGGTTTCCATTTCCTGTCACTCAGAGTGGACGGGTGTCATGTGAGCGGGTTTACCCCAAGGGCCACACATGCAGACTCAAGGGTTCCCCGTTTCTTCACTGGTGTCTGCCATGGCATCTGCAGGAGGGAGCTTGCAGGCGCCGGCTACAGGATGCTGCGCGCAGAAAGTCATTTCCGCGATCATGGAGACCATTGAGATCTAAACAACGCTCACGTGTCGCGCTTGCGGGTCATGTGACACGTTCATCCGTCTCACTCGTGGATCAGGTGATGCGGAAGCATCCACTACTTAAGCGCTGAACTTCCGCACGTACGCGCTTCACAGCTGTTCTTTGGAGGACTCTGTACGGCGTTTGGATACTTGTGTTTCATGGCTCTTGACTCTTGGACTGTTTTCGGATTTGTTTTGCTCTCGTCTTTTGGCTCTGTTTGCTGGATCATTTGAACTCGGAACTCCTTTTGGACTGTCTTGGATTACCCTGAATTGGACTTGGCATTTTCCTCTTCACTGCATTACGTTATCAAGTACTTTGGATTTTGGTCCTTTCGTTTCATCAAGTTACAGGAGGGTAGGTTGGGTTTTAACCCAGTCTACGGTTCTTCTCCCTATTGTCATCGGGGAAAACAGCTCACGTGCCCCTCCACGGAATTATCAACCATCATAGGATTCTGGGCCTCATCACCCATCAGCTTAGGTAAGCCCTGCTCTTTATTCTGCTTGTTTGCTTGTACTGTACTCATTTGATTGCTAATAAAGGTTTTCCTTTACAGCTGCCTTGGGTTTCAACATTCCGTGGTTCCGGGCTTCAAGAACTACCCACCTGTGGCCTCAATGATCGCATAGGGAGTAATCTTGTATTCTCTCTCTGTGGTACTGGGGTCGGAGGTTTCATACTCTTCACAACAATCAAGCAACCTGACAGACTGTGAAGCCATTCTTTGTCGTGCAGAGTATGTAGGGTGCCACGGATGACCCCATGGCAGCTATGGTTCAAGCGATCACAGTACTAAGAGCAGACATGGCTGCAGCCACCACAGCCCTTCACCGGCGCTTAGATGCTATTCAGAGTATCCGCAACCCTTTACCTGCAGATGCAGAGTTCGGGGACGCGGCACCACCTGCCCCAGTTCCCCAGGCTCCAGGCCCAGCCACTCCTGCTCCCGTGATTCTACCCACTCCTTTCCCATTGGCTGCACCTGAAAGATTCCAGGGGGATCCCACCAAGTACCGCACATTTATCAATCAGGGCAAGTTACACTTTCTGTGTCGACCTACCTCCTTCCCCGATCCTACTTCTAAGGCTGCCTTTCTGTTGTCACATTTATCTGGTACAGCCGCTGCCTGGGCCAACCCACTTCTTGAGAACAATAACCCGGCATTATACGACTTTCACCTCCTGGTGACAGAAATGTCACATGTCTTTGACACCCGCCACAAAGCCCAATCCAGGGATCTAGAACTGTTAGAATTACATCAAGGCAGGGGAACACTCATTGAATATATTACAAAATTCAATCAACTGTCAGCTGAGACTTCATGGCCTGAGAGCAAGAGGATCGTGGTATTCTACAAGGGTCTGAACAACACTATGAAAGATGCATTATCAGTAGTTCATTCCTTGCCCACAGCGTTCCCCGATTTAGTGGATCTGGCTCTCCAGGTCGATGCCAGACGCTCAAAGCGGAAAGCTGAAGCTGGGTTTTCTGGTTCTATCCCTTCTGCAGGATCCTCTCATTCCGAGTCTGCTTCAGAACCTATGCAAGTTGGAGGCCTACGTAGTCCTTTAACCTCCACGGAAAGGGAACGCAGGAGGGTGGACAATGCTTGCTATTATTGTTGGTTGATTGGTCACTTTGTGAAAGAATGTCCACGTCGCCCAAAGGCTAAAGCTCAGGGTTTTCGGGCAGCTCGACCATAGATCCGGGGGTGGGTTCGAGCGCTATATGTCACTCCCCGGACTAGGTAGCTGCGTTTGGCACCATCAGACCCGTGATGGTACATGCATTGTTACAACCCAGTACTGAGGTCTCACATTCAGTAACGGTCATCATCGACTCTGGTGCCACTGGTAATTACATAGATATCAATATGGCTCACACACTCAATCTCCCTCTTATCACCAAGACCCGACCAGAACCTGTGCAGACTATAGACGAGAGTTTGTTAGTTTCTGGCCCAGTTAAACAGCAGACAGCACCTCTCACTTTGGTCATACAAACTACCCACAAAGAAACCATTAGTTTTGACCTGATATCCATGCCCCAATACGGTCTTATTTTAGGCATTCCTTGGTTGCGTCTGCATAACCCTTTGATCAATTAGAAGACAGATTCTGTGTTTTTTGAGTCAGAGGTTTGCCAGGAGTTTTGCCTTACTACACCTCCTACTGAGAGCACTCCAGTCCAACTACTCAGTACTGTTTCACAACTCTCCTTGGGACATTCTTCCATTCCCTTGGCGAACATGCACATTGTTGGTCTTGTAGCAGAGACAATTCCGGAGCCCTACCGGGACTACCTGGACGTCTTTGATAAGGGATCATAAGAAATCCTTCCACCTCATAGGGTGTACGATTGTCCTATTGAATTACTACCAGGTTCTGTAGTCCCAAAGGGTCGTATTTATTCGCTATCTACCACTGAGGAACAGACCTTGAAAGCTTACACTCAAGAATCCCTATGTAAGGGTCACATACGTCCATCTCCGTCTCCAGCGGCCAGTCCCATCTTCTTTGTCCCAAAGAAGGAGGGAGACCTTCGTCCATGTGTTGACTATCGTTGCCTAAATTCCATCACTAAAAAGGATAGGTATCCTATACCTCTCATCACGCCTCTATTAGATCGCCTCACGCATGCTTCAGTATACACCAAGTTGGATCTCAGGGGGGCATATAATCTAGTACGTGTGAGAAAGGGTGATGAGTGGAAAACGGCTTTTTGCACTCGTTACGGCTTATATGAATATTTGGTCATGCCCTTCGGCCTTTGCAATGTGCCTGCTACATTCCAGCGCTTCATGAATTAAATATTTAGCGATATTCTAGATGTATTCATGGTGGTCTATGTGGATGACATTCTCATTTTTTCACATTCTCAAGAGGAACACATCCTACACGTAAGGGAGGTATTAAAACGTTTACGCATGTTCTCCCTTTTTGCAAAACCCGAAAAATGTCAATTTCACACCAACAACATTGAGTTTTTAGGGTTCCACATCACTCCGGACAGCCTCACTATGAACCATGCCGAAGTCAAGGCAGTATTGGAATGGCCGGTTCCCACCAACCTTAAAGCATTGCAGTCTTTTTTGGGTTTTGCAAACTATTATAGAAGATTCATTTCTGGATTTTCCTCCATAGCAGCACCTCTTACTCTTTTGACCAGTCCTCTTGTACCATTCAATTGGTCCAACGATCAACAGCTTGCATTCGATACCCTAAAAGCTGCGTTTACCACTGCTCCTGTCCTCCAACACCCTGACAGTGACCTCCCTTTCATAGTCGAGGCGGACGCGTCCTCATTCGCCTTAGGGGCAATTCTATCTCAAGAGTGTGTCAATACTGGACGCTTGCATCCAGTCGCCTTTCATTCCCGGAAGTTCACACCCACAGAGTGTCACTATACGGTGACCGAAAAAGAACTTCTGGCTGTTAAAGAAGCTTTTCAAGTCTGGCGTCACCATCTCCTGGGTGTAAAACATCGGGTGACAGTCTTCTCGGACCATCAGAATCTTCGCGGTCTAGCATCTCTAAAATGCTCAAATAGCAGACATGTCAGGTGGCAACTGTTTTTTGCCGCTTACGATTTCCAGATCATGCATCGTCCTGGTACCGTTCATGGAAAGGCTGATGCTTTGTCTCGCTCTCCTGGGGGGGTTTCATTGCCAGTCTATCCCAAGACCCTGCTAGATAAGAAACATGTGATATGTCTTTGTACCCCTTCTCTGACTCTGCTGGATATGGTCCGCACATGGGTTTCCACTCACCCGTCCTTACTTCCAGATTGGGATTTGGTATTACAAGACGGTCTGCCTTTCTTTCAAAACAAGTTGTTTCTACCTACCACTGATGTCTGCAATCTGGCTCTTGAATGGTCCCATGATCTCCCTGTTCATGCACATCCTGGTCAGCGAAGAACACTCTCACTTCTTCAACGTTGGTGTTAGTGGCCTTCCATGAGAAGGGATGTAGAATGCTATGTTAACACTTGCTCTGTTTGTGCCCAATCCAAACATAGGAAAGGACGCCTGTTGGGTCTCCTGCAGCCTCTACCCATACCCCCGAGGCCCTGGCATACCTTGACGATGGATTTCGTGATGGACCTTCCGAGGGTTCAGGGTTTTGATTCCATCTGGGTTGTGGTAGACTCGTTCACCAAAATGGCACGGTTTATTCCATGCTCGGGCATTCCCTCTGCTCCTGTTCTGGCAGGATCGTTTTTTAAGTCAATTGTATGCCTTTTCGGTTTACCATCAGTGTTGGTGTCCGACAGGGGTCCTCAATTCACTTCTCGTTTCTGGCGTGCCTTGACTAGATTAGTGGGAATCGATTCACGTTACTCTTCGGGCTACCATCCTGAGACAGATGGACAGACCAAGAGGGTTAATCAAACCATGGAGCAGTACCTGCGTTGTCTGATTCTCCAGCATCAACAGTCCTGGTTTCGCATCTTGCATATGGCTGAATTCGCCTATAACAACGCAGTACACTCCTCCACTGGTTTCTCTCCCTTCTATGTCTTGTATGGTCAGCACCCTAAAATCCTGCCCATCCCGGATTTCTCGCTTTCTGGTAATCCGGCTGCCTCTTCTTGTATCAGAGACATCTCAGCTGTCCACGCACAGACCTTGCTGCACCTCAAAGAAGCCCAGGATTCCATGAAGGCTGCCGCGGACCGGAAGCGTTCTGTGGCTCCTTCGTTTGTGGTGGGGGATAGAGTTTGGCTTTCTTCTCGCCATCTACATCTGCAGGGTTGCTGCAAGTTGTTGCCCCATTTCGTTGGTCCTTTTGTGGTCTCCCGGGTGATCAACCCCGTGGCCTATCGCCTTCGAGTCCCGGTTTCGTGGCGGCTTCACCCTGTCTTTCATGTCTCTCTTCTCAAACCTTGCCCTGGTCCTACCTGTCTTCGTTCCCCTGGGGCCCCGATTTCCCCTTCCTCCCCGGATGTCTTTGAAGTGTCTGCTATTCTGGGTTCTCGTTTCTTCAAGGGGGGCTTGCAGTACCTAGTGGATTGGAAGGGTTATGGCCCGGAGGAGCGCTCATGGATTCCCGCGGGTGATGTTCATGCCCCTCGTTTAGTTTCCCGTTCCATAGGGACAATCCGCTGTGCCCACGGGCTCATGGGCCTTTGGGGGGGGCTCTGTCACGCTATCCCCTCATTCCGTCCCTATTTCACAAGCATCTAGGACAGGCAATACTCACACTCTATCTAGGACAGGCAACACTCACACTCTATCTAGGACAGGCAACACTCACAATGTATCAGTTACCCCAGCCAGGTTTCCATTTCCTGTCACTCACAGTGGACGGGTGTCACGTGAGCGGGTTTACCCCAAGGGCCACACATGCAGACTCAAGGGTTCCCCATTTCTTCACTGGCGTCTGCAGGAGGGAGCTCGCAGGCGCCGGCTACAGGATGCTGCGCGCAGAAAGTCATTTCCGCGATCATGGAGACCATTGAGATCTAAAAAACGCTCACGTGTCGCGCTTGCGGGTCACGTGACACGTTCATCCGTCTCACTCGTGGATCAGGTGACGCGGAAGCATCCACTACTTAAGCGCTGAACTTCCGCACGTCTGCGCTTCACAGCTATTCTTTGGAGGACTCTGCACGGCGTTTGGATACTTGTGTTTCATGGCTCTTGACTCTTGGACTGTTTTCGGATTTGCTTTGCTCTCGTCTTTTGGCTCTGTTTGCTGGATCATTTGAACTCGGAACGCCTTTTGGACTGTCTTGGATTACCCTGAATTGGACTTGGCATTTTCCTCTTCGCTGCATTACGTTATCAAGTACTTTGGATTTTGGTCCTTTCGTTTCATCAAGTTACAGGAGGGTAGGTTGGGTTTTAACCCAGTCTACGGTTCTTCTCCCTATTGTCATCGGGGAAAACAGCTCACGTGCCCCTCCACGGAATTATCAACCATCATAGGATTCTGGGCCTCGTCACCCATCAGCTTAGGTAAGCCCTGCTCTTTATTCTGCTTGTTTGCTTGTAATGTAGTCATTTGCTTGCTAATAAAGGCTGTCCTTTACAGCTGCCTTGGGTTTCAACATTCCGTGGTTCCGGGCTTCAAGAACTACCCACCTGTGGTCTCAAAGATCGCATAGGGACTAATCTTGTATTCTCTCTCTGTGGTACTTGGGGACGGAGGTTTCATACTCTTCACGACAATCAAGCAACCTGATAGTCTCTGTCAACTGTACAACAGTGTAACCAAGTCAGAATTGATCAAAAAAAGATAAAAGCGGAATACATGAACTTTATAGTTTGATCCCTGGCGGAGGGAAACTTGAAATGTGAAACAAACTTTGTTGTGTGGAAACTACAAGTACCAAAAGACATCGCGAAATGGAAGAATCAATGTGAAGGTGTGGAACTGTGATTACATTAGGGGTCGAAGTGGTCATGCAGAGACAAAGCCAAATCCTCGCAGTCTTGAAAGTCTTCGACTGTGCAACCCACTTAAAGGCAACTCGAACCCGGCAAAGGGAAGTCTTTAAAGCAATGTGAAGTAAAATTTGGTTTGATCCCTGCAGCGGGGAACCAGGGTGAGCCAAAGAGTGAACTGCAGTATTAAAATTGGTTTGATCCCGGCGGAGGAAAACCTGTGTGAAGCTGAAATTGAGACGGCTGGAGTCCGGCAAAGGGGAGCCTTTTTGTGGAACGATTAAGAAAGTGAAAGACACAGACTTGGGTGCGGGAGACCCTAAGGGGCATAAGACTAGTGACTCTGCTTGGAACACCAAGAAGGCCCTGGTCCATGAAACAAACTTTATCCTTGTGTCCAAAGCCAGAGTGTGTCACCAGGTCCAAGTGTGCCACCTTACCCCGAGCTACAAAATGTGGTAAAGGGAGTTTTTGCTCAGCCATACTGACATTTCTTTTGAACACTAATCTTTTTTTGAACATTATACATTCCCTCTACACATTTATTGTATTAGAGTAAGGGCATGGATTAGGTTTATTAGTTTAGGCCATTTATATTTGACTCAAGACTGACTAGGACGGTATTATCTTTTGTTTGATGTTCGAGAAAACTCCCATCTTAGTTATAGGGCAAGATAGGAGTTTTCCAACCCCTTTCGAACCATTAATAAAGGTTTAAAAACTTGCAGCTCTTGTGTCAGTGTCTACTTGTGATACCATGACTCCAATACATATGGTGTCAGCAGTTGGATGCGACTCAATGGAAACATGTTGGGGCACCCTAAAATTTCAGAAACTCAGTAACTGAGCCTCAGACCCCCCTACCGTCTGTCAGAAACCTGAAGGTGTCTCACCCGCTAGTCCCTGGGGATCTGTCATCCAGGTGGCCAGGACATGGCCATTGCTACTGGATCCAGTTCCTGGGGTTGGACCAGTGCAGGAAGATCAACTGGATGGGGGGTCTTCGGGGAGTGGAAGTGCGACACTGGAAGGTGAGACGCAGCATCCCCTTCCCTGTAACACATTTTCCCCATCCTACCATTTAGGATACCTAGACGCTCATCCCTCCCACCCCCTTTCCAAAACAAACACTTCCTCACGGACAGTTCATCATGAGCGACAACGGACTAACACCAGAGCCGTATACCTTACATGTCCCAACACAAGGGTCAGGCGGAGTCAGGCAATTACTGATAATTACACACACCTTACTTCCATCACACTTCCCCACATGGATAAAAGCTAGAGCACGAAAGCACACTCTGAGCAAGGCAAAATGGATGAGGAAGCAGCAATTCAGAGATGGCAGTTTAAACTGAGGAGAAAGGTGGCGAGACCAGAGAGGGCTGCTAGGCGGGAACTACCCTTGACCATTTCAGGGAAGGACCGTGACTTTTAAGAGGCCTTGAGGAAAAGATACATAAGACCGGGAATTACAGCTGAACAACAGTACAGTGTGTTTAAAAGGTACAATGGGCCCTCCCGCATTGATAGCTAAGGCCGGGAGAAGCTATTGCCGCCATGGTACTGTCCTTCGATCTAACAACAAAGCGTCAGTGAATTCAGCACAGCGGGTAAGTCGGAAAGACGGATAGCAGACTGGACTGTGTTATGCTCAAGGTTGCAAGCAGCAACATTGTATGAGGTAAGAGTGGTCCGGCGTCATGTGGGTGCTCATTCGAAGGTCTCTGTTTGGTATCCAACTGAGGGTTTCAGAATCATTGAACTGTGAAATCGAAGTGGTCCTGCAGTGGGTCAAGCTAAATCTTGTGCACATTGGAAAGTCTTTGATAACTTATTAACTTAAATTGGTCTCGGCCTGGAAGAGGGCGACTCATTGTTTAATCAGGGGATCTGAGCTCGGAAGAGGGGGATCCGAGATAAACAGTAAAACTCACCCATGAAGATATTATTGTGGTAAATGTGAACCGGACTGAGGGATCCCTACGAACTGAAATTGATCTGAGCCCGGAAGAGGGGGACAAATTGTTTAAAAGGGGGTCTGAGCCCAGAAGAGGGGGATCCGGGGTGAACAGTCAAACTCACCCATGAAGATATTGTTGTGGCAATTGTGAACCCGACTAAGGGATGTCTACGAGTTCAAGCTGGTCTGAACCCGGCTGAGGGAGACTAATTGTGAAAGAACGATCTGAGCCCAGCTGAGGGGGATCCCGGATGAAGAGTAAAACGCCCTGACTTGAATGTTTGAAAGGAACTTTTCTTTGTTGTTTTTGGTACATCAGGCCCTCTGAAGCAACAGATTTTGATTAAAAGAGATTTGCACACAGAAGGCCCTGTTATTGGTAAAAGGAATTGCGACCTTGTGCGGAAGAAGCCCATAAGTGTTCTGTCCTCGATTGACCCGCCTTGTCCCGTGCTAAAAATGTGTGGAAGGGAGGCCAACAGCCTAAACACCCTGACTTATTTTGTGAACACTCCTTTCTTTTTGGGAACATTATCCCACACTATTTTGTAGCACAATGGTAAGGATTGGCAATCGTTTTTTTAGTATAGGGACTGTATTATTATTATTTGATGGTTGAAGCTTGCTCACATCTTAGATATAGGTTAGGATCGGCGTTTTGCACACCACTGATAAAGTTCAATAAGCACCCTTGAACTGTGATCACTTCTGTCAGTCTTACTTTGATACCATGCCTTCCTTACATGCCACAAAAGAATCTATCGGCTTTAATATATGCATCAGTATAAAGGCTACCATCCCTCCTGGGAAAAGAGGAATGATTCCTACATGACTTACTCCTAATACCCCCTTACCCTCCGGTTGTTACATTCATTAGGGTGGCACCAAAATCTGGATTAGCATGGAGATTTGGTCTGGATGTGCAGGAGTTATAGAACCAGATTTTCAGGGAGACATAAAAGTACTCTTGCAGAATGATGGAGAAACACCTTTTGAGATACATCCTGGGGACAAGATTGCACAGGGAATTCTTGAGAAAGCTTTATGTCCCTGTTTTGAGGAGGAGATAGAGCATGAGGAAACTGAGAGAGGTAATTTAGGTAACTTCCCTCTAGATTTTGGGGAGGCCAATGAGAAACTTAAAATCAGAGCAAAAGGGGAAGATGCACCCACCATCCTTCTAGAGTTAGCCTTCGCCCAACGAAACGACCCAATGCTGGCACGCTTTCTTGCAAGTAATTCCTGAGGGAGAATGCAGAAAAAAAGGAAGTCCCTTTTTTATGCTTGGAAAAGGGACTCCTGTATCGAAGAGAATCCTCAGGGGAAGGCATAAATAAAGACCAATTGGTAAAACCCAAAACCTATCGAAAAATTGTGTTAGAAATTGCACACTCTCACTTGACAGGGGGACACTTAGGACATTCTAAGACCAAGCTCACACTAGTGGCAAATTCTGTTGCCCGGGTATACATGCTGATATAAAGATCTTTGTTCAGACATGTGAAATATGTCAAAAGACCAGCTTGCATATTCCTCTATCTGCCCCTTTAAATCCACTTCTGATAATCGAAATTCCCTTCTCACGAATCGGGATGGATATTATTAGACCATGAGAAATCTCTAAGTTCAGTAACAAATGTGTTCTTGTGATTGTTGATTAAGCCACAAGATACCAAGAAGCCTTTCCGATGAGAAATAACACAACACAGCAAATCTTAAAGCATTTGCTACCATTCTTTTCTAGAGTTGGATTACACAAGGAACATCTAATTGACCAGGGGACAAATTTCATGAGTAAGCTTATGGGTGAAATAAAGGAATTGCTACACTTTACAACCTTAAGGATCTCGGTTTATCATCCCCAAACCGACAGATTGGTAGAAAGATTTAATAAGACACTCAAGACGATTCTAAGAAAGTTAGTAGACAAGGATGGGAAAGATTGCAATCAGATAATCACATGGGCCCTGTTTGAAGTGAGAAAGACCACTCAAGCATCTACTGGATTCTCTCCTTTCGTATTAATATACAGTAGAGAACCAAGAGATGTTTTAGACATGCTCATGGAAACCTGGCAAGAAAGGGAAGAAGCCCCAATACCTCTTTCACAGGCAGCCACTCGGTTACGAGAACACATGAATCTAGTCAGGACTCTAATTCATTCTTATATGGAAAAAGCTCACAAACAACAGAAGCTTGCCTATGATAAAAAAGTAAATCTTAGATCATTTTCAGTAGGTCAGAAAGTTCTGGTTCTTTTACCTACCTCTGAAATAAAACTTGTTTCAAGATGGCACATGCCCTATGAAATACTAGAGCAAACTGGAACATTTACCTATAAGGTAGCCCAACCTGATAGAAGACACAAGACCCACCTCTACCACGTAAATCCTGTATCCTTCTGCTTCTAACTCTGCCATGTTATCCTGTTTGGTACCCCAGGAGATGTATAACCTATAACTCATTCTACAAGATCTACCTAAAGACAAACAAAATAATTTTGCTAAACTTGTCACCGCTATCCCCGACGTATTTTGTGAAAAACCAAGGAGAGTACATGGAACTTATAATTATATCAGAACTCCAAAGGGGAAAGTGGTCCATCTGAAACCATACAGACTCCAAGAGGCACAAAAGAAAATAGTAATTGATGAGGTTGAGAATATAATATGCTGATGGCAAATATTATTGAGCCTTCTTCAAGTCCATGGTCCTCCCCTATTGTGTTGGTAACCAAACCAGACCAGTCTTGGAGATTTTGCATAGACTTTAAGCAAGTCAACTCCATCTCCACCGTTGATGCATATCCTATGGCATGCATCAATGACTTGATAGATAAACTGGGAAACACAGTGTTCTTGTCAACTCTAGATTTAACTAAGGGGTATTGGCAGGTTCCGGTACACGTACCTGATAAGGAATAAACAGCCTTCTTCACCCCTATTGGGTTATTCCAATTTAAAGTTCTCCTGTTTGAGCTGCATTGTGCCCCAGTGGCTTTTCAACGACTTATGGATTGGATACTACAACCCTATTCCGACTTCTGTGGTGCTTACATTGATGATCTAGTAATCTACAGTCAAACATGGGAAGACCATCTTTCCCATCTTTATACTGTTATGAGAGCTCTCAGAGAGGCCGGATTGACCGCCAACCCTAGGACATGTAGGTTGGCTCAATCAGCAGTGAAATATGTGGACGTCTTCTCTTCATGGAGAATGGTAGTGTACAGCCTCAGCAAGAAAAGGTGAATGTTGTCCTAGATGCACCCAAGACCAAAAGAGATCTTCGAGCTTTCTTGGCCTTGATCGGGTATTATTGCAGGTTTATCCCAAAATGTTCAGACAAAACATCACGCTTGACAGATAAAATATGGAATGCAGAACCCCAGAAACTTTGTTGGACCGATGAGGTTGATGTTTGTTATAACAACCTCAAACAAACATTATCTTAAAACCATATACTGAAAGTGGCAGACTTCTCAAAAGAGTTTATTTTACAAACGGATGCCTCCCTGACTGGATTCGGAGCCGTACTATCTCAAATACACGATGGTTTAGAACGCCCTATATTATTTACCAGTTGCAAACTATTTCCCAGAGAGAAAAACTACTCTTTGATAGAACTAGAAGCCCTTGCCATTAAATGGGTAATCCTCCATCTCAGGTACTACCCATTGGGAAGGAAATGTACTCTTATTACTGACCATTCACCCTTAATCTGGATATATCAGAGGAAATAATCCAATCCTTGAGTCGTGCAATGGTTACTGGACTTGCCACCATACTGTTTCGCAGTGGAACATTGAAAGGGTAAAGACCAGGGGAACGTTGACTTCCTTTCCCGGTTGCCCTGCGAGACAGATCTATCCACATTGCATAGGGGAAGGGTATGTGAAAAACCACGGGTGTTTCACTGTCCAGACCGAGGGTTCCCTTACTCAGGTGGCCAGGGCACCGCCATCACCTTTGGTTCGAGAGCTTAGGGGTGGACAAGTGCGGGAGGATCACCTGGGTGAGGGGTCCTCTGCAAGTGGGGGAGGAACACCTGACCGAGAGACGCATATCCCCCCTTTCCCTATACCCCTGTCCCATCCTATTTCATAGGACATTCCTACTTTCCAACCCCCCCTTTTCTACACAAACACTGAGCCGAGGAAGAGGAGGTCTGAGACTGAAAGGAATCCCACTGATGCAATACATTGGACAGCTGTGGCACCGGCCTTGACTCCCGCGATCAAAGATATCACAACCGGTGAGTTATTGGACGCAGCAAAAGTCTGGTTTGTAAAACTAAGTAGTGAAACTGTATCTAAAGTTGAAAGCGGTGCATGTACTGAAAAACGCAAGCAGAATGGAATGATTGCTTGGAAGTGTATCATAGAAATACAAAGTAACAGAGTGGTCTGGCAAAGATGGGAATGCCCAATCGAAAGTCTCTGCGAACTGTACGACAGTATAACCAAGTCGCAATTGATCGAAAGAAGATAAAAGCAGAATACATGAACTTTATAGTTTGATCGCAGCGGAGCGAAACTTGAAATGTGAAACAAACTTTGTTGTGTGGAAACTACAAGTACCAAGAGACATTGTGAAATGGAAGAATCAATGTGAAAGTGTTGAACTGTGATTAAATTAGGGATCAAAGTGGTCATGCAGAGGTGAAGCCAAATCCTCACAGTCTCGAAAGTCTTCGACAGTGCAACCCAGTTAAAGGTAACTCGAATCTGATGAAGGGAAATCTTGAAAGCGATGTGTAGTAAAAGTTGGTTTGATCCCAGCAGAGGGGAACCAGGGTGAGGCAAAGAGTGAACCGCAATATTAAAATTGTCTTGATCTCTACAGAGGGAAACCTTTGTGAAGCCAAAATTGAGAACGCTGGAGCCCGGCAGAGGGGAGCCTTTTTGTGGAACGATTAAGAAAGTGAAAGACACGGACTTGGGTGAGGGAGACCCAAGGGGTCATAAGACTAGTTACTCTGCGTGGAAGGCCAAGAGGGCCCTGGTCCACGAAACAAACTGCACCGTTGTGTCCAACGCCAGAGTGTGTCGCCAGGTCCAAGTGTGCCACCTTACCCCATTTTACAACCCCATTTTACAAAACATGGGGAAGGGAGTTTTTGCTCAGCCACACTGACATTTCTTTTGAACACTAATCTTGCTAGGTACATCATACATTCCCTCTACACATTTAATGTATTGGAGCAAGGGCATGCATTAGGTTTATTAGTATAGGCCATTTTTATTTGACTAAATACTGGCTAGGACTGTATTATCTTTTGATTGATGGTCGAGAACACTCCCATCTGAGTTATAGGGCAAGATAGGAGGTTTCCAACCCCCTTTTGAACCATTAATAAAGGTTTTAAAATGTGCATCTCTTGTGTTAGTCGCTACTTGTGATACCATGCCTCCCTTACAAGGAAGGAACCAATGCCAGACTTCGACCAATGGTAGGAGTTAAGGACTGACAAGGGAATAGCTAATCTCAGAGAAGCATTCAAGGTCATATAGGGAATACATATGTTAGAAACAGCACCATGCCCCATGGGTATAAAAGAGCCTTGGAAACTTCAGTCAGTGTCCTGGACCCCGAGGAGATGGATGTATGTGTGAAGTGTCCCTTAATACAAGTGGAAAATGCTGAGGAGAGTGACCCAGAGGAGCATGCTGACAGGAGGAAGACCGCACTAGGGAGGAGATCCCAGAAGCACGCTTCCTGGAGGAAGGTGGCCCAAAGCTGTAGGCTTTGGAAGAAGAGGATCCAGGAGGAGGCAGATTTGTCTTCTCTTGCTCCCTTGACACAAGGAGAAAGCCCTGGAACCACTGTCGAGGTAGGCCGGCTAACTGGCGGTGGGCAGGAGAAGCCTCGAGAGGCTGAAAGGAGTGTCTGATCTCTAGAAGTCCTAGAAAAAGCCTGACCAGACGGGTACTAAAGCACCTCTTAACTCCTTGGGGGAGCGCAGGAGCTAAAGCCTGAGACTATCCACCAGAGGCCCCTGAGGATAGCTAAAAGGACCCAGGTCATGGCAGAAAGGCAAGAATGGTATTGGCTGCCTGAAACAGACCCAGAATTAAGGTTGGAGAAATACCCGGCCCATTCCATGTGGCATTTGAAACCCAAGGTCTGAGTAGAAACCTTTTTGTGAATTCTCAGACTGTGAGCCTGCTACCCAAAACTCCCTAGAGGAAACATTCTGTTTTTTTGCAGTAGTATAGGGACATACTTTAGAGAGTATTTTATGAACTATTTGTTCTGACTTGAGTGTCGTGTAGACCGTTGAGACCTCTGTCCCCAAGTGACGCACAGGGGAACCGAAAGAACCCCGCTGTGCGACCTTTGGAGCCACAGGTGGGAGATGTTACTTCCCGGATCCACGGAACCTCTGGAACACCGATGCTGCTGCAGAAAGAATGGGGTTAAGTACCAGGCAAATACAATAGAATACAAGAATCAGAGGATCTGAATAATCTTACCTATCCGGTGGTTGGAAAACCCGGGAGACCTAGTGAGGGAGGTTCGAGACTCAGATGAGAGGCAGTCCCCAGAACAACAGGGACCGGAGTCACACGTGGACACTGGACAGCCCACCTGAGAGTAGAGCTGGAGGCGTAGCGTGAGTTCCCAAAGGGCACTGGCGTAGAAGTCCAACAAAGTACCAAGGGATGATCCGAAGGCAGGTGAGGGACAGGTCGAGGTTCAGCAATGAATAAACAGTTCCAAGCAAAGGTACAAAAGGATAATCCGAGGGAGTCCAGGTGAGTGACCCAAAGTCAAGGTAAACCAACAGAGCAAGTCCAAATGTAGTGCCAAACAGAGTCGAAAGACAGCTGAGAAGCGGTGAGTGCTCCGTGCATCAAGCGTTAAGTACTGTGGGCTTCCGAGTCATGTGACGCCTTCCATCGTCACGTGGGAAACGCTGCTGTGAATCACGTGAGCGGATGATTGTTCGATGCGGAAGCGTTCCGCCGCCCCTTCTGCTGTATGCTCTCCATGGCAACTGCCAATGCAGGAAGGGCTGCAACCGGGCACGTACAGTGTAACCGGTACGGAGCTTTCAGTCCTTTGGGGCAACCACATCACGTGAGTCTCGAAACCTGGAGGGAGTAGTGTGGGAACCCAGGGAAGGTGTTGTAGAGGTACTAGCAGTGTTCTGATGTGCAGAGGAGCGTCTAACACTATTGGTGAGTGCCAAAGCATTGGACTTTAGGTTATTAGCTTACAGAAACCAGAAGGCTACTGACTTATAAACGTTAGGGTTCATACTTTTCTGTTTTATATTTAACCCTTTGGGGCTTTCTTTATTAGAAGTCGGGTGTCCCTGGAAGGGCAAGGACATATTAAAATAGGTTTGGACTTTTATGTTTTAACGCAAGAGGACCATTGGGAGCTCTGAGAGATCACAATTTAGTGTATCCCATCATGATAAAGTACTATTCCAATTTTCTCCTTAGTTGTAGAGTTTCCCCTACAACCTGTTAGGCATTTATTAAACCCTAGCCAATTCGTTATTGAAATAAAGATACTGTTCGAAACAATTTTTGAGGGTGATCTCTATCATTGCCTTAAGCTCATCACAGGTAGCTGTCTTGTCCTATTCATACAACACCCTACCCTTGTAGGGATCAAAATAAGTATTCTGAGTGTGACAAGGCCAGTAGGCTGCCCTTGACAAGAGGGGATGGAACCCCTCTCAGCCAGGGGAGAGGAAGGGAGACTTATCAGGGAGAAATCCAGAGCCAGTCCTACCCCAGAGGTGGACATTGGCAGTTGAGGGGGTGCCAGTTCCTACCCCAATGGCAGTGTGATGCATTGCAGTACCCAATTGTCTCACACCATCCTCCTGTACAGAATTCTCCAGAGTGTGTTTTCTCTCTTCCACAGAGACACCATGATCTCTCTATGTGAAGATTATTTCCAACTCAACATGAATAATTTGCATAATGCTTGCGTTAAAATCGCCCCAATAATAAAACCAGACCAAAAAAAAAGAAAATTCATGAATGGTTCTCTAATTCCCTCTGTGGCCTGATTATCGGAAAAAAGAGAAATTGGCAAAAAACAAAGAACAAGTTTCTCGTCTTGCTGCTAAAGCTGCCCTCACAGAGTGCAAGAAAGACATTTATTTCTGCCAAATCTAGTTTTCTAGCGGACAATATTAAGCAGGCTGTTAATAAACCCCCAAAATTGTTCGAGGTTATAAAGACATGTCATAATCTTCAATGCACATCCTCTAAATTGCCACCCACTCTACAACTGGCCAATTAGTTTAACAAATTCTTCCAAAATAAAGTTAGTTTGATTAGAGACAATATTGCTAACTTATCAACAGGCCGTAAATGCCTCCTTTGATTTGATTTGATAGGTTATTTATAATGTGCTTAATACCCAGAGGTTTCTAAGCGCAGACCGGGGATCAAACCTGTGTTGCTCTGTGTCATCTTGCTTCCAAGGTGAGCACGTTGCCCCTGAGCTATCCTCCCGAGACATTCTGACCAAACCATATGGGGTACTCAGCCGAAGGAGAGCCTTGTGTTCTCGACAGTATCTGCCGAGGCTGCTCTATCAATACTCTCCTCACTGAAACCTACCAACTTCAACTATGACCCTCTCCCAGCCTGCCTTGTGCGTCGCCAGGCTAGCACCTTCAATTAATGTATTTCTTGCTTTGTTCACATGTCCATCACTCAAGGGATTGTTCCCCAGGAGATGAAAGCTTCAAACCTAACATCTCTACTAAAATAAAAAACTCTTTGAATCACCATGTGATGCAGAACTACCGCCCATAGTCGACCTTTCTTGGCCCGCAAAGATGATTCAAATGATAGTTACCCTTCAACTGCAAAAGTTCTTTGAAACTAATCAACTCTTAAATTCTTTCCAGTCTAGATTCAGGCCCAGCAATGGATCAAAAACAGCCTTGTTGACAGTCTGGGATGATATCCTGAAATCTGCTGATGAAGGTGCCCTTACTATGTTGGCGCTGCTTGGATTATTGGCAGCATTCAACAGAATGGACTTTGAAATATTGCTATCCAGACTCTCCATTGTCACCCACATTTCTCATAACTCCTTAAAATAGTTTGAATAATTTTCATCCAATAGGACTCAGCAGGTTAGGATTGGACCATATACTCTAGTTCCATACTGGTCACTTGTGGGGTCCCGCAGGGCTCGGCCTTGTCCCCAATTCTGTTTGAAATATGAATCCAACCGCTCATGGGGAGGTTTTCAAAATGTAAGTTACACTACCACTCGTACACAGGGTATCAGGTAATAATATCGCCATATATATGGTCGCCGTAAATAATATCGCCGGGAAAATGTCATTGCGATATTATTTGGGTGACCATATATATGGGGACAGGGGCAAAAAAATAAAAACATTTAAAACAAAAAAGTTTGGGGGTGCAGGGGTGTCCCCCGCATGTTCCATGCAATAATGTCGCCACAAAAAACGGCAATTTTTCGGTGATATTTTTGCTTGGCGAGATTTTTGTGGCGACATTATTACATGGAACTGTACACAGATGATGCACAGATTTACGTGGATGTAACTAACTCCCCTGACTCACTCCAGTCCATTACGGACAGTGTTCTAAAAGTTTGAAACTGGATGCAGACAAATAAGTTACAACTAAATCCCTCTTGGGCCCTAAAAATATCCTGAGCACCCAATCCAAGCTGCCTCATTGCTCTTTACTGTTTGATCTGCTCCTCTTTTGCCAGCCAGGTAAGGAACCTGGGGTGTATCTAGCAATCAAATCTTGTCTTCGACCATTATGTAAGGCCATCTATTTTCGCCTCCGTCTCCTATGACCTATTCTTCCTTTCATCCCAGAACCAGACGGACCCATAGTGGTGTTTTTTAAAAAATTAATTCTAAGTTGGACTATTGCAACTCAGTTTTTGCATGGCTCTCTGTAAATCAACCCACATTGCTGCAAAAAGCACAAAATGCTGCTGTGAGGCTCCTTTTTCAGGTCCAAAAAGGTTTCAGCAGTTTCTGCACATCAGAGGAATTTGAACTAGTTACCAGTACAGCAAACAATCACTTTCCAAGATTCTTTGTCTTGTTTTCAAGTGCCCTAATGTACATTCCCCTCTATATTTTATGGCTTAAATAGTTCCTTACTGTCCGTCTCACACCTTGCGAGCCTCTGATCAACATCACCTAGCAGTTCCCGCCTCCCACTTCATTCACAGAGGGGACAGGCACATTTCAGTTCTGTTCTCTCGGCTATGGTACAAGCTTCCCACCAAACTCAGATAGACAAATTCTTACCTGGCATTTAGAAAAAGCCTGAAAACCCACCTTTTTCATTAACCTTTAAGAATCCATGCATAAGTGCTACTTAGATTATTTTATATATACGACCTACGCCCAGAAGCAGTTTAGTCTGTCCGGTTCTTCTGTAAGCAAAGTTATACACTTGACAAATATCTGAACGCAACCGTGGCAGGACGGAGTAGAACCGAGCACCTGAAGAGCGGCAGCATTCCACAAGCAAGCAGAGTCTCCCAGCTGGAGCCACTGCTCGTGAGAGAGAGGCATCATGGGACAACAGAACCCGCAGGACCACGTAACGAGTATTGGTCTAGCCCAGAACACCAGCGTAGGCCCAGCCTGCAAAGTAATCCAAACCCATGACCACCAACGACATGGACAGGAGGCAGATACCTCACACAAAGACATAACAACTTGGGCGAATGGCTGCCGAGGCACCCGTGACATGAACTTGAACCGGATGAAACCAGAGTCAGTGATTCTGGAGTGTGACAGACCTGTGCAAAGAAAAGTGATGGATTTAGCCCATTATTTGAAGCCTATATTCCTGTAACACCACCCACGAGGGAAGTACAGGGCCAGATTGGTTTGAGCAAGGACCCAATGGGAGAAGGTGGAGGAACCTAAGAGCGACAGGAAGGTGAGGTCAGAGAAGGTGAAACAAGAGACCAGCAGGAGGCAGCAGCAGCAGAGTAGGGTGCTGAATTCTACAGAAATTATTATTTCCCAGCCCTATTAGGTCTCCCCGGGTGCCATTCGGAAGACGCTCCAGTCTACCGCACATGCACTCAGGAACCAAGATGCTCACTGCTTCCAAGAGCTAACGGGTTCCTATTACTGCTGTGCGGCTAGAGCTGGAGAACTTCTGTATAGGTGGAGTTGGGACAGGGGCAGCAGGTAAGAAAATTGTGTTTTATGTATGTATGCATTTGTATCTAAGCGAATAAAGGAGTATTTGTTGAATGCGTGTGTGTGTGTGTCTGTGCCAGAGACCGAAATGGCCTCTGATTGTGCGGAGGAAAGGGAAAGGGTCTGCCTGCCTTCCCCACACACAATCAGCCTCTGATTGTACGTGGAAGTGAGGGATGTCTAGCGAATTTGGACTTCCTGCATGCTTTGTGGTGCTTTACAAGTCTAAAATCTCTCCCTTCAAAATAAGTGGAGTTCCACATGACTCCTTCTGAGAGGTAAGCATTCATTGGTGACAAGAAGGTAATTAAGAAACATTTATTTTCTAGGTTACCCTGGTGAGATGACCATTTTACCATGATTTACCTGGCTGGGAAGGATGCTTCAAATACTAAACTTGGCTTTGCGCATGCTGAGTGTCTGCCACAACCTACTTTTGCAGTCTTTTAGCAGTATTTAGGCTGAGGGACTTGGCATACTTAAATAAGCGTCTGTTCGCTTACCCAGGGCTGACTTGGAGGGCTTGCAAAAACGTAAGCCACTGCTGTCTTTACTGGTTATGGGATGTGCTTAGCTACCCCTTCCCCAAGAGACTTTTTTGGAAAGTGCATAGCTGCTTCTCCAACATACGCATCTCCCTCTTGTGAGACCCCTGAAGGTGTTTCACCCACTAGTACCCTTGGATCTGTAATCCAGGTGGCCAGGACACAGCCATCACATTTGGATCCAATTCCTGGGGGTGGACCAGTGTGGGAGTATCACCTGGGTAAGGGGTCTTGGGGAGTGGGAGTGGGACACCAGATGGCGAGACGCGGTATCCCCTTCCCTGTAACACCTTTCCCCCATTCTACCAGGTAGGCTACTTAGAATCTCAACCCCCCCCTTTTCCCAACACAAACATTTCCTCACAGACAGCTCACTAGAAGAGAAAACGGACTAACAACCGAGCCGTATACCTAATATGTCCCAATACAATGGTCAGGCTGGGTCAGGCAATTACTGACCATTACACACACCTGACTTCCATTACACTTCCCCACACAGATAAAAGGCAGAGAACGAGAGCGCACTCTGAGCAAGGCAAAGCACAAAAAGAAGCAGCAGTTCCACGATGGCAGTTTAGTACAAGGCGAAAGACAGAAAAACTGAGGAACGCAAGGAGGGAAGTGCCCTTGACCTTTTCAATGAAAGACCGTTTCTTTCATGATCCTTCGAGAATAGAAAACGTAAGGCCAGGAATCAAGGCTGAAGAATCTTGTATTGTGTGTCGGAGGTACCCGGGGCTCTCCTGCGTCGAAATATCAAGGCAGGGAGAATCGTTTGCCGCCGTGGTACTGCCCTTGGCTCCTACAACAAAGCAGCGCCAGTGAAGTCAGCAAAGCAGGTGAGGTGGGGAGACTGATACCCGACCGGTCTGTTAATGACTCCAATCAAGCATTCCCACTAGGTCAGTGCCTTGTCTGGGATTGCTCAAGGGAAGCCCTTATTTATATATTTTTATGACACGTTATAATCTGGATGATGAACCCTTGTATAACGCCCCTCTCTTAGAATCCCCCCTGACCCCACTGAGCCAAGAAGTAGGTTTGTTTTGCAAATTAAAAGATTTATTTGAAAAATTAAACAATGGATATATATCACACCTTTATAATAAATTAACATTTGATATCACATTTAGACATATGACAGTGAGTGATCAACAATGGATGATGTGATACTAGCACACTGGTTTAATTACTTAGGAGTATTATAGAGGATAAGGTAGCTGAGAATGCTTTATATGGTACAAGGAAATGCAAGGTGGAAAAGAAGCAACACAGGAATAAACTTGATATGATTTCAGCAAAAGGTAATAGAATCATTTTTCCCCTTTTGGCAATTCACCCCCCCCTCTATGCAATGTAAGGAGGTGGAAGTAACACACACCGTCTTCAGGAATACAATCACAGTACAATACAAATTCAGTTACCCCCTAGCAAGCTTAGAGAAACAGGGATGATTTTAAACACAGGCAAAGTACTTTAAAGGTGGTATGCAAAGAAGGGAAAAATATGCTAAAAATTATTTTAATTCCCTCTAGAGTTTCAGGGTGAGTGATAGCTACTTTAAATTAGTTCAGGATCACTTTAGCAATGCTCTATGAATGATTGTCAGGTTGCAAACCAATTTCAGCAAAGGAAAGCAAGGAGCTGCTATTTTGACACGTGAAGAAATTTGAGCCAAATAGCAAATCGCAGCACTTTTTCCGAGTGTGTCGAGCACGATTACGGAAGAAGTATAATGAATAGAAAGTCGGTTCAGTGTTCGTTGGAAATCCCAGAATCTTAGCTTTAGTAGGAAAGTTAAATCTCGCTTCTATCACAAACGGTTCAAGAGATACGGACGATTTTGTGGAGGTAGATTTTCAGAAATGGAATTTTAAAGTTTCAGAATGACAGATGACTGTTTTGCAGCTTTAAAGTCACAGAAGGACACACAATGCTGTAGTTCTAGATAGGTTTAAATAGTTTGAATTAGATTATTTTAAACTAAGAGATTGGTTTTGCACAGTTCTGGCTGAGTACTCACACTATATTTTGGACAGGAATGCGACTTCGTCACGGATCGGGTCAGGATTGGCTGCGGTTCTCTCGCCACTTGGTACTGGTTATGCGCACAGCGATCTGGGTCAGCTCTCAGCACTGCACAGTTCTGGTCTCTCTGGATCTCTGGTATCTCTGGATCTATGGTCTCTGGAGATTGATGGATTTGAAGTCTGGAGTCTCCCGGCAAAGCTTCCCGCAAGAAAGTGGAAAGTGAATGTCTGTCTGGCTTACATTGGCTCTTTTTATGTCTTTTGAAAATGGGTGTGGATGCTAACTTTCTTTGCCCAACCCACTCACTATTTGATAGGTCAAGGATTTCTCTTTGACCTGATTTGAGAAAGGGACAGTGAGTCAGAGTGATGAGGTTGGTTTATGGTCAGAGGATCCTCCCCATGTCAAATTGCACAAAATCTATTTCTGATCCAAATACCCATTGATCTATGTACCATTTTTCTAATATTATATGTCCAGTTAACTTATTTTCTGTAGCACCAAACCATCCGATCCCTGTCTTTGTAAGATGTCGTGTCCACTTATGACAGAATTCTGCCCTTTTCATCCAGATAACGACCTCTAAACCTTTCCAGATTTTACACAAATGTGCATCAGGGATATGGGTTTCAGATGATAAAGTGTCAGATATTTAACATGCATACATTTAACGTAACAACCTTTTTTCCGCTACTATCCCCAAGAACATACCACAGAGTCCTAACACCTCTTAAAATGTGCACAGAAAAATCACAAGAATGATGATATTATTTATATAATTTTTACAAGTCCGCACTATGAATTATCCATCTTTTTAAAATTATGCTCTGGCCCCAAAGGGGTGTGGTTTTCCAAAGCACATGGTGGAATTTCTGGTTTGTCCACTTCCCCCAAGCTCAGCTTGCTCACAGATGCAGTGCCCCTCCCCGTTTCCTTCCAAGAGGAAGCCATTTACGACCCCCCTAATTTAACATTTGCCTGGGCCAAGGACAGTGCTTTGTTTAGTTTCCTGTAGTCCCCAGGTGCCACTCCCCTAATTCAATCAGAGAGGTGTCATCTCCTTTTGGCAGGGGCAGGAGAATGCAGCCTGGCCTGCGAACACAGCTGCTGATCAAGTTTCAACTCCTGTCGGGGGTAGTTGCCGGGCAGAATTCACTCTCTTAAACTAGGCTTCAGCTAAATGTCACTTTGGTTCCCAGTTTTTCTTCATCCAAATCAAACTTACAATTTTTACACATGCAGCTAGAACGCTGATTCTAAGTTCAAAACTATGACATTTAACAGTTGCAAACTATGTGACACTCAACAGTAGGTCACTCATTTATTTTAAACATTTAGATTTTAGTGTCTTTCAGTCCAATTTCACTTCAGCTGCTGACATCCACAGCTCAGCCAGTTTTGTTATAAACATTGTTTTGGGCTCTTCATCTTTCCAGATTTTGTATGCACACAAGAATACATTCTGCCAAATGTCTGCTGGTGTTCAGTGAGATTTTTGAATATCTTGCAATGTTTAAAATAGGCATTTTTAGCTTGCATTTCAGAGAAACAAAGGTGATTTCAAAGCGCTTTTTTTTTAGCCACCGGCACTGCTGTTTTTCCTTTGGCACACATTTTACTCATGGCACTCCTGTCCCCTCACGCTCACACTGGTGGGTGGCAGGTCAGGGGAACATTTTGGGTGTGCGCCAAAACTGCGCGGTTTTCCTGGATTCTGGCGCAATGAGGGCTTTTCCGCCATCTTGGATTTTCTAAGCCCACAGCACCGAATGTTGCAGCATAATAGCTCGAACACAGGTCAAAACCCCTGACAGTCTGTGTTGAAGCCAAGGTTGCAAGCAGCAACATTGTATAATGAAGGTGGGGGACGTGTCTAGCAGTGAAGCGATGAGGACGTGAGTCTCATCGGCTCACGTGCCCACCACAATACATCCTGATAATACAGCCTGTTTTCCTTTCCGATTCCGTGCCAAAATATAACGAAGGAAACCGGAGCTTCTGAGAGGCCGGCGTGAGCGAGGGAAACGCTGTAGGTGCTTGTTGGCTCAAACCCCAGCGGTTCACAAACAGACGGAGTTGCGGTGACCTGTAACCAAACTGGCAGTGGGAGAGGGCCCGTGACCGCGACCCGACGAGTCGAGTACCCTTGTACGGCAGAAGACACGGCAGCATCTGCACTGTACCACGCCAGTGCAAGGGAGAGTGGAGCCGGCCCCAGAGGACAGCAAGCTGGTGCTGTCACGAAACTGCTTCGACGTGGCTGAGAGGGTGCTGAGAGGTCCCGGAGCCGTGCCTGCTGGACGAACTGGGGCAGGGAGGCTATCAGATGTGAGCGGGCAGGCCTGGAAGAAGGTCCACGAACGCCAGTGCGGACACCCCTGAGGAGATTGAGGAACGACCAACTCCCCTTGCAGTAAGAGACCTGGATGTGTAGGGGACGTCCTACCCAGCCACTTGCTGAACTCTGCAGCCTGCAAGCGCGGAAAGATACGCTCACCCGAGCCACTGGGATCACCTGCCAGGGTGAGGGGCTGCCTGCTGGGAGACATTGCTGCACTGCATGAGAAGCACGCATCGTTTGGCTGCTTCATGAGCTTATCTCCAGATGATTTGTACTGTGCTGCCTGGGTTGGCTATTGTGGTGCACCGGCAGTACCCTGGGGTGGAGAGATGGAACACAGGAGAGGTGGGGAAGTGGCCCTGGGACTGGCGAACACACACAGCAGAAGGTTTGGGCACTGCGCATCGCTTCAGGTGGTGTGTCTGACCCGGAGTGGCTCCGGTGTGGCTGCCAGTGCACTTATACTGCTGGGAACTGCCCCCTCATATCGCCATGCCAAGGGGCTTTGGTGCATTTACTCCATGAAACACAGGGCCTGTATCAGCCAGTGGTGCTAAAAGTTAATAAGTTTCTTTGAAATGGCCAGCAACATGTCTCCCAGGGAGACTTGAAAGCCCAGGCCTTAATCCCGGCTGCGCAAGACAACGACACAGAAGGCTGGGCCTGGTGAAACAAACTGGATTGTACGGCCGTCTGGCGGTGTGCAGCCCAGCGACCTATATTACCCAAACGAAGGCACTGCGAAACCGTACCAAACTCTGCATAAGCAACAGAATCGGCGAAAACATTTGCACACCCAAGTCAATGATCTGCGCCTGGTAGATGGGCGAAATAGATATAGAGGAAAAAGGAGCCATAGATTGCATACTGGCACACTGAATATCACACCATCGATCTCCACAGCTAGCACATTGGTACGCAGGCAAGGAGCCTGCACTCTCTGCGCGTGACGGGCTCGGGTAGGAGGGACTGCCCGAACTGCCCCTAAACTAACACTGCCAAACAGGAAACGTGCAATAAACCGAGAAGAGGCACGTCAATCGGGGACTAATTATACCCGATACGAACACAGCCTGCGCCTACCATGGGCAAAGACAAGGCGAAAAAGTACTCGATACAGCCCAAAATGGATCAATATACCACATTGGCCACGCAAAACCAGGATGAGCCAGAACCAATCAACAACGCCCGGCTCAGAGACTACACATTCCCTAAAGGACGTCATTGCAGCCATAGCAGACTCCCGCGCCTCCATGGAGCAAAAGATGGACGGCATAAGCATGGACGTATTGCTCTTACATCATGACTTGCAAAAGCTAATATCCCGCACCGGGGAGGCAGAGCAACGTATCTCTGATGCAGCGGATGGAATAAGAGGGCTACAACAACAGCTAGACAGAGTTAAATCAGACCTAAAAGCAATGGCGGAAAGGGTAGATGAAATTGAAGGCCAATCAAGGCGCAACAACGTCAGGATCCTTGGCTTGCCTGAAAATACAGAAGGCCTGTGCATGGAGATTTTCCTTGAGCAATGGCTCTCAGACATGTTCGAACCGGACTCCTTCTCAAAATTCTTCTCAATTGAAAGAGCGCATCGTATCCCATCTGGAAGGCCGATCCCGGGGGCACCGCCTCGAACAGTGATCGCCAAACTCCTTAATTATAGAGACCGTGACGCAGTACTCCAGAGAACAAGAGCTAAGGGCACCCTGACCTATAATGGTGCGAGAATTACTTTCTTCCCCGATTACACCAGGGAAGTTCAAAAAGCGAGGCAGTCCTTTGACCAGCTAAAGAAACAATTGCAGGCTCTTAACGTGAAATACGGCCTTCTGTTCCCGGCCCAACTCAAAATATATCAATATGGAACAACGTTTCATTTCACTGATTCAAAGGAGACCTGGAGATGGGCAGAACAAAACATTGAGGAAATTTGAGGACAATGAGAAAAAGCAGACAGAGAAACCCATGAGCACGCAGGAGAGACAACCACTGCCACAGCCGGTGGAACACCCTCACAATGCAGAGATCCGCTGAAAGCAAGTGACAAACTACTAGCAGGAGGCATACAATCTCCCCCCCTAAATTCAATTGAGAAACAGGGGAGCTACGTATGACTTGCAACACCACATGCGGTTAAGGAATTGAAGACCTTTTGGTGCGTGCCACAAAGGCAGCCCCCCACACCACGGTTTGTTTCTTGGTGCACCACACCAGACAGGGGTTTTGTTAGTCTGATCGCCAGCCACTTTGGTTGGCATCAGCATCTGTTCAAGGTTCGGGCGACAGATGCTTCGAAAAGGGCAAAGTATAGGGTGGGGGGCAAGATGGTTATTTGTTAATGTTTGTGTTGAAGTTATGCAGTTTAGGTTCACACTGGGTCTAAGAGTTACAGCACACGACTTTGTATCAACAAGTTATGGTAAACCAACAAGCGGTCATGGCTCTCCTGCAGGCCTCACTGCCTGTAAACGTAGTACACCGCCCAACACTATAGCAACACGCAATATGGCATAACTCAAGCCAACACAATGTTTCACATTCCGCTCCCACCCTTAAGAATGATGACCTCCAATAGGAATGATACCAGAACCCTAAGATTTATGACCTGCAATGTAAATGGGCTTGGCAGCAGCCTCAAGAGACGCCTAGTATTACAGCTGTTAAACCGCCACTCGCCGGATGCCGTATTCCTAACTGAAACTCACCTGGCGTGCTCAAACAGTTCCTTATTCAAACTCGCCAACTACAATGTGGCGATACATGCCGGGTTCACCATGGGCTACCGTGCGGTACTAATCCTAATACATAAAAGGCTTCCCTTTACTCTTACTACTGTTACCCAAGACGCGGGGGGTAGATTTGTATACATAACAGGGACTCTCTGGGAGCGAAACATGGCAATGCTAGCGGTCTATGCACTCCCAAATCTACTGCCCCCCTTAACTAAAGACATTGCACATATATTTTCTGGAGACTCCTCAGACCTTATGATCACCAGAGGAGACTTCCACAAAGTCATGAGCACAGAACTTGACCGCACACACCTTCGCAATAGAAAACCTTCCACACGTACCAAACTCGATACGTTCACTGATACTTTGGGACTCCGAGATGTATGGAGGAATGTACACCCCGACACAAGTGAATACTCATATCACTCTGGAGCCCACGCCTCGCTATCAAGGCTAGACTATTTCTTTCTCTCCTCAGTGGATCTACATCTTGTGAATGAGGCGCGACTGCTTCCCAGAGGTACATCGGACCACTCACCTCTGATAATAGGGATCATCACCAAAAGACTGAACCCCCCCCGCCCCTCTGGCGCCTGAACAACTACTTCCTAGGCTTCCCAGATCTGGTGGAACAAATCCAGAACATCACAAAGACATACTTTGAATTGAACACGACTCTGTAAACAATCTGGTGAAATTATGGGAGGTTTATAAAACAGTGCTTAGAGGCGAAATTATCTCCTGGACCTCGGCCCACAGGAAGAAACACCTAAAGGCGCTACACGACGTGAGACACAAATAACTTGTGCGTAGGCAGCACATTTAACCAGTGACCAACCAGAAACACATTGCGCGCTTCAGTTGGCGCAGAAACAACTACAAAACATAGTGCTAGACAACGCGAAGCAGGCCCATAATGCAATCCGAGCCAGGGTGTATGAAAGGAGGGACAAAGCGGGTAAAATGCTGGCATGGCTGGAACGCAGGGATTAGGGTCTTAGATAAATAAGGAAAATCACCACCCAAGAGTCGGGGCCACTAGAGACAGATCGAGACATATCAGAAGGCTTTGCAGCCTACTATGCTGAGCTCTATAAAACACAACTAGCCCCCATTGTCACCTCCATCTTAGACGACATCACACTTCCAACCCTTGAATCTGGTCAGCTAGAACTGCTAGAAAAAGACATCACAGAGGAAGAGTTAACCACAGCAATGTTGGAATTACAATCCGGCAAGACCCTGGGTCCAAATGGTTTCCCGATCGAAGTATGGAAGAAGATAGGTATGAACGAGATAACTCTGCACCTGTTGCGGATGTATGAAGATTTACATGCTCAGGGTTGCCTCCCCCCAGACCTTAGAAAAGCCACTATAATAGTGATACGAAACTAGACAAACCACCGGACAGGTGCAGCTCATACAGGCCCATCTCTCTCATAAATAGCGAAGCCAAACTGCTTGCAAAGGTGCTGGCCAACCAATTACAACAGGTCATACCTACGCTTATCCACCCAGATCAATGCGGATTCATGTCGCAGAGATCCACCCGAATTAACATATATAGGCTTCACTCAGCGCTAGAGAAGATACTTGCTCTCCAGGGCCCCCTATCCCTGCTATCAATAGACTTTGAAAAGTCCTTTGATTCGGTCTACTGGGAGTCGATTTGGGAGATATTGCACCCTATGGGCTTTGGTCCACAATTCATGAGCTGGGTCAGACTCCTTTACAACGTCCCACAGGCAGTGAGGAGAGAAAATGGATGTGTATCAGCCCACTTTGAACTAGGGAAAGGGACGAGACAGGGCTGCCCTCTGTCTGCCTTGATCTTTGCGCTGGCAATAGAACCGCTAGCGGAATTGTTGAGATCCACAACGACATGGGAGGGCTTCTGTTGGGCAGACAGGTGGGAGGACAAGGTGTCCTTGTATGCAGATGACCTATTGATATAATTGAAAGACCCGATTAGATCCTGCAGCACTGTGACGTGCCTGTTAGAGTAGCGGTCTGCGTGTCAATTGGTCTAAATCCACACTGTTCCCGCTAGGAGTAGGGGTAGACATAGTACCAACCCACTGCCCCTATTGTGTGGAAAAGGAACACTTCAGATACCTGGGTATACAAGTCACGAACAACCTCAATGACTACGTATCCAAAAACCTACACCCTGTAACGAAAAGACTCACGGAGGATGCACGACGCTGGACATCCCTGCCATTAAGACTACTAGGCAGAGCAGCCCATTTTAAGATGATAGCCCAGCCCGCTTCCTATAAATATTACAAAATGCCCCTCTATACATTCCACTAAGTGAGTTCCAAAAAATTGACCAAACACTTAGGAAACTACTGTGGGATGGGGGCCACCCATGTCTGGCACTCGCAACCCTCCAAAGATCCATATGGGAGGGTGGGATCGGCCTACTACGCTTACAGACATACTACTGGGCCAGCCAGATGGCAGTTGTAAACGATAAACTCCACGGAGATATCTTACTACCACATAATAGACTATCTGAAACCGACGCACTGGAAAGACCCATTATGAGATACCTCTTCCGGGAAAAGAATAGATCGGCCACCTCAACTATGTTATCACACATCACGCAAATATGGGACGATACACACAAATATATCAGATGGGACAAAAAAACTAACCTCAGCACAACCATTATGAAACAACAGGAACCTCCCGGAGGTGAACAAACTCCCTAGATGGCCCACTTGGCAAAACCAAGGAATACTAAAAGTAGGAGATACCGTGAAAGACAGCAATGTAATCCCATTTATGGATCTCGCTGCCCGTTTCAACCTCCCCCAAACTGAACAATATCATTATACACAGCTGAAACACGCACTCCCTGCCCTGACGACATGCCTGAATACACGCTAATGGAGCGCAACCTATTTCCAGAAATAATCAAACACAAAGTAACATTGATGCTATATAACGCCATAACTTCCTTTGCCACGAAAGAGCTGTCGAGCCTAAAAGCGAAATGGGAAAGAGATGTGGGAGCCATACTTCCAGAGGAATAGGTCAACTTGTTGATGTTCCCCCGGGAGATAGCTATCTCATCCAGACTCAGGCTAGTCCAATTATAGATACTGCATCGGGTATTTTACCCAAGAGTGGCGCTATTCAGGTGGAGCAAGACTATTGATCCAAAATATCTGCCCTGTAAAACTGAGGAGGGAACTTTTTTCCATATCCTGTGGGAATGTACTCACATCCAACAATACTGGCAGGCGTGCTGGAACGAGTTAGCTAGAGTCATGGGCAAAATGATTCCCGGGGATCCGAAACTGCTCCTGCTGGGGATGGAAGAGGAGGGGGACCTATCACGGTATGAAAAGCTGTTTTTATCCACCACTGTCGCGCTGATCAAAAGAAACATAGCGCAATTATGGGGCTCTGCTATAACACCAGAGTATGAACAATGGACAACTGATGTAGACATATGTATTGCAATGGAGCGCAGAGTATACACCGCAAGAGGCTGCCCTGAGAAGGCGAGTAAAATCTGGCAGAAACGGGAGGAAGCCCACTGAAGCGCTGCCTGCGATGAGGGGTTTGGTTTAATTTGCAATGATATCCTGTGGACACTAGAACCAAGTTGATCTGTTATGCAATTATGCAAAATTGTAACCAGTTAAGGTCGAAAGAACCCTGTTATATTAATCAAAGGGTTGTATCAACCAGTGAAGGCAGGAGGGATGAGACGTCCCTCCAACCACTGATTTGTTAGCATGTTTTGTCTAAAAACCAATAAAGTGTTTTATCCCAAAAAGAAATTGTATAATGAAAGCTGAAGAGAACAGTGTATGAAGCGTATGTGGCAAGCGACGCAAACAGAATTAAACAGCAGATGAGTGACTGAACTTTGAAGCCAAGATACGATGCCTTAGACAGAGTAGACCGGCACCATGTGGGTGCTCATTCGAAAGTCTCTATTAGGTATCCATCTGAAAAGTGGAAAATGTTAAAAGGAAAGGAATTGTGAAATCGAAGTGGTCCTGCAACAGGTCAAGCAATACCACATGCACATTTGAAGGTCTTCGATAGTAAGAGTATAAAGAAAGTAGATGAAGTTGGTCCGAGCACGATGAACGGAGATCAGCTAAGAGCTTTGGTTAAAGCAAGTTAAGAGTTGAAATTGAAATTGGTCCGAGCCCAGTGGAGGGAGAATTATTGTGCTAAAAGGGATCTGAGCCCGGCTGAGGGGGATCCGGGCTGAACAAAGACACACAAGATTGAAAGCATTGTGATAAGAGACAGATCGTAGCCCGGATGAGGGAGATCCGGGGTGAACCGTGAGTCACCCGAGAAAGAATATCCTACGAACATTGTGTTAAGAGGATCTGAGCCCAGATGAGGGGAATCCTTTCCTTTCAAATTATAGAATGCGTGGGCGGACCCACGCAGGCACTTCCCCATCCAAAAGGATGATGTGCACCTACCCCATCAATCTTATACACAGCTCTCACATTGGGGGATCCACGGTTAAGAACATTGTGTTTAAAGGATCATATCCCGACTGAGGGGATTCCGGGGTGACTAGTGAATCACCTGAGAAATTGATTATTTTTGAAAATCAGTAAGAGGAAAGGAACTTATTTGTTTGTTGCATCAGGCCCTCTGAAAGAAGAGACTTTGAAAGGCAAAGAGACTTGGGCACAGAAGGCCCTGATGCTAATGCTTGAACTGCACCCTTGTACTAGAGTAGCCAGACACTGGCTAAGCTTGAGTGTACCGCCTTGTCTCGTGCTGAAAACGTGGGGAAGGGAGGCCAACAGCCTGAATATCCTGACATATAATTTCTTGGACACTTCTTTCTTTTGCATAACATTGCTTCCCACACTATTTGTATTCAGCGATTAGCAATAGGCTTATTAGTATAGGCCCTTTTATTCTTGACAAGACACCGCTAGGACGGCGTTATTATTATTTGATGGTCATAGCTTGCTCCCATCTATAGATTTAGGATTAGATAGGCGTTTTTCAAACCCTTTTGAAAGTTCAATAAACACCCTTGGACTGTGGTCACTTGCGTCACTTGTGTCTGTCTTACTGTTGATACCATGCCTTCCTTACACTCTGTGAAGCCAACTCAAGCCAACAGACACCCCATCACTCCTGCAAGAACCTCTCCCACTGACTCATTGGAAGAAAACATCACAACTGTGATCCCCAAGTCCGACACATTGGCAAATGTAATATCCAGCTCAGTGTATTCAATCACTCTACAGGGCTTCTGACAGCTTTAACGCAGATGGACTTAACTTGCACAAATTGTTGGAAAATAAAGTTGTCAAACAATTTGTGGTTGATTATAGGGTAGCATACCAATTTTTATTTTAAACCTTTGTGACCTGAATGGAGACAATGCAGAATACCCATTGCATTCAAATGTTTACAACATAACATGTTTTAATCTGTTCTCTCATTTTGAAAGTAACTTAATAACCAGATAAGGCTGATTTACTGTTCTTAGAAATATTTGTTTGACAAACAAGAATTGTATATCACAAACATCGCTAGGTAAATTATCCATATAAAGCCTAAATAATTAAATGGAAAAAACATTGTTTTGTGTATTTATTTCAATAAAGCATTAATAGAGAAACATATTAGAATTTCAACAAACAAAAATATTGTACACGTTTGCTATTGGGGATTTTGAACTCAACACAAAGTAGTGGAAACACAACTCCAAGTGGCACCATCAATCTCTGTGAAAGATTATTTGTAAGAGTTACTTTATTTTAAACTTAGTGTTGTTCTGGTGGATACAATGGCTCCTCATACTGTATGTTGCTGCTGAAATGTTAAGTTATGTCCACCATAAAATAAGATAAAATATTACAATAATCAAAAGTGGCAACAGAAGCATTAGCATATTGATATGAGGCTGTTTCATTGAAGCACACTACACATTTCTGATGCAATGTTCCATGAGAATGTTGGCACACTTGGTGAAAGCGCTGATGCTGTTTTGCAAAGTAAGTATACATTGGGTGGTCCTGTCCTCCCTGAGTTCTGTATGCTGCGCACAATTTGAGGCAGTAAATGATTAAACCTTCCTAGGAGCCCCATGCAGAGGTGCAGGGATCCCGGGCATGGGATGAGCAAACAACCATTAAGAATGTTTGGTTTTTTAACGTAGCCTTATTTTTATTTCTTAAATGGCTTTTTCTTGTAAATTTTTGTAAAAACAAACATTCCATTAGAATCAAAGGTATAGAGAAAGAGTAAAGGATCGAAAGCACAGTCAAGCACCAGGGTTTTAACGTCACATAATTCAATCAAAAACTGGTAAAGAACTGTGTTGTAGCAACAAAAGAGGAGTTTCACAGTTTTCTAAGTCAACTTGTCACATGTCTGCGTAGCTAATATGCAGAAACTCCTTATGTTTAGCAAGGGAATGGATTAGAGGTATATTTCATATTACTTCATATTGAAACATAACCTTTTAGTTACAATGCTGTCCAGTATTATATTTTGCGATTCGATTCTTTGCATATAGTAGTCTGGATGGGTTATTGTCACTTCTGTGTAGAAATAGTTTTAATGATAGTGGCCAGCCAAGGCTGGTCCAAGACCTAGAAAGACTGGTCCGACGTCTGTTTAAAGAATAAAGAAAGTTCAGTGTGTTCCTCGATAGTGGTCTTGCAACGGGAAACCACGGGGAACACTGACGTTTCGATTGATGTTTATTCTCAATCTTCTTCTGGGGCCTTAAATATGCAGGTCTCCCTGTCCCCGGAAGCTGTGTGGAAACTCCTGTGCTTCCAGTGGTAGATGGGGGTGCATTGTGCAGTTAGTGTCTTGCAGGAGTGGTCAATGCATCTAGTTATAAGGCATCCACGTGCGTATCTGGTTGCCAGGTTCCAGTGTCTGGATCAAGCCCTGAATGAGGAAAGGCTTGAGTACGGCATGGCTGCGTCCGCTGTCTGCGTGTAGCAATCGAAGGTCCGCGATGTGCTGCAAAGTAAAACAAACCTGATGATGTGTTTCTAAAATCCATTTCACTTAGCCTATGAAACTGCCAACCACCATCAAACTTTAAAACAACTTTAGACTCTCATTTGACTACTCTTATAATGCCCCACTAGATACTTGAGTATTCACAGTATTGATCCTTCATCCTGGAAAATTGCAAAAAGAAACTATACTATTTATCAGGACTGGGGGTACTGCTGATGATCTCTCTTCTCAGACCATCTCTGGGCTGTTTCCATGGTGTTCTGGTAAATAACCGAGAATGGTCATTGCTTACCCTTTGCCAGTGAACATTTCAGCAAAACTAAATTATTTAACAGGTCAATGGGCACTGCTGACAAGCTCCCCTCTAACGTGATATTTGAGCTGCTTTGATAGTGCCCTGGTAAAGAGTAGACAATGTGCATTATTTAGACTTTATCCTGGCAAATAACGCCCCTCTCTTAGAATCCCCCCTGACCCCACTGAGCCAAGAAGTAGGTTTGTTTTGCAAATTAAAAGATTTATTTGAAAAATTAAACAATGGATATATATCACACCTTTATAATAAATTAACATTTGATATCACATTTAGACATATGACAGTGAGTGATCAACAATGGATGATGTGATACTAGCACACTGGTTTAATTACTTAGGAGTATTATAGAGGATAAGGTAGCTGAGAATGCTTTATATGGTACAAGGAAATGCAAGGTGGAAAAGAAGCAACACAGGAATAAACTTGATATGATTTCAGCAAAAGGTAATAGAATCATTTTTCCCCTTTTGGCAATTCACCCCCCCCTCTATGCAATGTAAGGAGGTGGAAGTAACACACACCGTCTTCAGGAATACAATCACAGTACAATACAAATTCAGTTACCCCCTAGCAAGCTTAGAGAAACAGGGATGATTTTAAACACAGGCAAAGTACTTTAAAGGTGGTATGCAAAGAAGGGAAAAATATGCTAAAAATTATTTTAATTCCCTCTAGAGTTTCAGGGTGAGTGATAGCTACTTTAAATTAGTTCAGGATCACTTTAGCAATGCTCTATGAATGATTGTCAGGTTGCAAACCAATTTCAGCAAAGGAAAGCAAGGAGCTGCTATTTTGACACGTGAAGAAATTTGAGCCAAATAGCAAATCGCAGCACTTTTTCCGAGTGTGTCGAGCACGATTACGGAAGAAGTATAATGAATAGAAAGTCGGTTCAGTGTTCGTTGGAAATCCCAGAATCTTAGCTTTAGTAGGAAAGTTAAATCTCGCTTCTATCACAAACGGTTCAAGAGATACGGACGATTTTGTGGAGGTAGATTTTCAGAAATGGAATTTTAAAGTTTCAGAATGACAGATGACTGTTTTGCAGCTTTAAAGTCACAGAAGGACACACAATGCTGTAGTTCTAGATAGGTTTAAATAGTTTGAATTAGATTATTTTAAACTAAGAGATTGGTTTTGCACAGTTCTGGCTGAGTACTCACACTATATTTTGGACAGGAATGCGACTTCGTCACGGATCGGGTCAGGATTGGCTGCGGTTCTCTCGCCACTTGGTACTGGTTATGCGCACAGCGATCTGGGTCAGCTCTCAGCACTGCACAGTTCTGGTCTCTCTGGATCTCTGGTATCTCTGGATCTATGGTCTCTGGAGATTGATGGATTTGAAGTCTGGAGTCTCCCGGCAAAGCTTCCCGCAAGAAAGTGGAAAGTGAATGTCTGTCTGGCTTACAGTGGCTCTTTTTATGTCTTTTGAAAATGGGTGTGGATGCTAACTTTCTTTGCCCAACCCACTCACTATTTGATAGGTCAAGGATTTCTCTTTGACCTGATTTGAGAAAGGGACAGTGAGTCAGAGTGATGAGGTTGGTTTATGGTCAGAGGATCCTCCCCATGTCAAATTGCACAAAATCTATTTCTGATCCAAATACCCATTGATCTATGTACCATTTTTCTAATATTATATGTCCAGTTAACTTATTTTCTGTAGCACCAAACCATCCGATCCCTGTCTTTGTAAGATGTCGTGTCCACTTATGACAGAATTCTGCCCTTTTCATCCAGATAACGACCTCTAAACCTTTCCAGATTTTACACAAATGTGCATCAGGGATATGGGTTTCAGATGATAAAGTGTCAGATATTTAACATGCATACATTTAACGTAACAACCTTTTTTCCGCTACTATCCCCAAGAACATACCACAGAGTCCTAACACCTCTTAAAATGTGCACAGAAAAATCACAAGAATGATGATATTATTTATATAATTTTTACAAGTCCGCACTATGAATTATCCATCTTTTTAAAATTATGCTCTGGCCCCAAAGGGGTGTGGTTTTCCAAAGCACATGGTGGAATTTCTGGTTTGTCCACTTCCCCCAAGCTCAGCTTGCTCACAGATGCAGTGCCCCTCCCCGTTTCCTTCCAAGAGGAAGCCATTTACGACCCCCCTAATTTAACATTTGCCTGGGCCAAGGACAGTGCTTTGTTTAGTTTCCTGTAGTCCCCAGGTGCCACTCCCCTAATTCAATCAGAGAGGTGTCATCTCCTTTTGGCAGGGGCAGGAGAATGCAGCCTGGCCTGCGAACACAGCTGCTGATCAAGTTTCAACTCCTGTCGGGGGTAGTTGCCGGGCAGAATTCACTCTCTTAAACTAGGCTTCAGCTAAATGTCACTTTGGTTCCCAGTTTTTCTTCATCCAAATCAAACTTACAATTTTTACACATGCAGCTAGAACGCTGATTCTAAGTTCAAAACTATGACATTTAACAGTTGCAAACTATGTGACACTCAACAGTAGGTCACTCATTTATTTTAAACATTTAGATTTTAGTGTCTTTCAGTCCAATTTCACTTCAGCTGCTGACATCCACAGCTCAGCCAGTTTTGTTATAAACATTGTTTTGGGCTCTTCATCTTTCCAGATTTTGTATGCACACAAGAATACATTCTGCCAAATGTCTGCTGGTGTTCAGTGAGATTTTTGAATATCTTGCAATGTTTAAAATAGGCATTTTTAGCTTGCATTTCAGAGAAACAAAGGTGATTTCAAAGCGCTTTTTTTTTAGCCACCGGCACTGCTGTTTTTCCTTTGGCACACATTTTACTCATGGCACTCCTGTCCCCTCACGCTCACACTGGTGGGTGGCAGGTCAGGGGAACATTTTGGGTGTGCGCCAAAACTGCGCGGTTTTCCTGGATTCTGGCGCAATGAGGGCTTTTCCGCCATCTTGGATTTTCTAAGCCCACAGCACCGAATGTTGCAGCATAATAGCTCGAACACAGGTCAAAACCCCTGACAGTCTGTGTTGAAGCCAAGGTTGCAAGCAGCAACATTGTATAATGAAGGTGGGGGACGTGTCTAGCAGTGAAGCGATGAGGACGTGAGTCTCATCGGCTCACGTGCCCACCACAATACATCCTGATAATACAGCCTGTTTTCCTTTCCGATTCCGTGCCAAAATATAACGAAGGAAACCGGAGCTTCTGAGAGGCCGGCGTGAGCGAGGGAAACGCTGTAGGTGCTTGTTGGCTCAAACCCCAGCGGTTCACAAACAGACGGAGTTGCGGTGACCTGTAACCAAACTGGCAGTGGGAGAGGGCCCGTGACCGCGACCCGACGAGTCGAGTACCCTTGTACGGCAGAAGACACGGCAGCATCTGCACTGTACCACGCCAGTGCAAGGGAGAGTGGAGCCGGCCCCAGAGGACAGCAAGCTGGTGCTGTCACGAAACTGCTTCGACGTGGCTGAGAGGGTGCTGAGAGGTCCCGGAGCCGTGCCTGCTGGACGAACTGGGGCAGGGAGGCTATCAGATGTGAGCGGGCAGGCCTGGAAGAAGGTCCACGAACGCCAGTGCGGACACCCCTGAGGAGATTGAGGAACGACCAACTCCCCTTGCAGTAAGAGACCTGGATGTGTAGGGGACGTCCTACCCAGCCACTTGCTGAACTCTGCAGCCTGCAAGCGCGGAAAGATACGCTCACCCGAGCCACTGGGATCACCTGCCAGGGTGAGGGGCTGCCTGCTGGGAGACATTGCTGCACTGCATGAGAAGCACGCATCGTTTGGCTGCTTCATGAGCTTATCTCCAGATGATTTGTACTGTGCTGCCTGGGTTGGCTATTGTGGTGCACCGGCAGTACCCTGGGGTGGAGAGATGGAACACAGGAGAGGTGGGGAAGTGGCCCTGGGACTGGCGAACACACACAGCAGAAGGTTTGGGCACTGCGCATCGCTTCAGGTGGTGTGTCTGACCCGGAGTGGCTCCGGTGTGGCTGCCAGTGCACTTATACTGCTGGGAACTGCCCCCTCATATCGCCATGCCAAGGGGCTTTGGTGCATTTACTCCATGAAACACAGGGCCTGTATCAGCCAGTGGTGCTAAAAGTTAATAAGTTTCTTTGAAATGGCCAGCAACATGTCTCCCAGGGAGACTTGAAAGCCCAGGCCTTAATCCCGGCTGCGCAAGACAACGACACAGAAGGCTGGGCCTGGTGAAACAAACTGGATTGTACGGCCGTCTGGCGGTGTGCAGCCCAGCGACCTATATTACCCAAACGAAGGCACTGTGAAACCGTACCAAACTCTGCATAAGCAACAGAATCGGCGAAAACATTTGCACACCCAAGTCAATGATCTGCGCCTGGTAGATGGGCGAAATAGATATAGAGGAAAAAGGAGCCATAGATTGCATACTGGCACACTGAATATCACACCATCGATCTCCACAGCTAGCACATTGGTACGCAGGCAAGGAGCCTGCACTCTCTGCGCGTGACGGGCTCGGGTAGGAGGGACTGCCCGAACTGCCCCTAAACTAACACTGCCAAACAGGAAACGTGCAATAAACCGAGAAGAGGCACGTCAATCGGGGACTAATTATACCCGATACGAACACAGCCTGCGCCTACCATGGGCAAAGACAAGGCGAAAAAGTACTCGATACAGCCCAAAATGGATCAATATACCACATTGGCCACGCAAAACCAGGATGAGCCAGAACCAATCAACAACGCCCGGCTCAGAGACTACACATTCCCTAAAGGACGTCATTGCAGCCATAGCAGACTCCCGCGCCTCCATGGAGCAAAAGATGGACGGCATAAGCATGGACGTATTGCTCTTACATCATGACTTGCAAAAGCTAATATCCCGCACCGGGGAGGCAGAGCAACGTATCTCTGATGCAGCGGATGGAATAAGAGGGCTACAACAACAGCTAGACAGAGTTAAATCAGACCTAAAAGCAATGGCGGAAAGGGTAGATGAAATTGAAGGCCAATCAAGGCGCAACAACGTCAGGATCCTTGGCTTGCCTGAAAATACAGAAGGCCTGTGCATGGAGATTTTCCTTGAGCAATGGCTCTCAGACATGTTCGAACCGGACTCCTTCTCAAAATTCTTCTCAATTGAAAGAGCGCATCGTATCCCATCTGGAAGGCCGATCCCGGGGGCACCGCCTCGAACAGTGATCGCCAAACTCCTTAATTATAGAGACCGTGACGCAGTACTCCAGAGAACAAGAGCTAAGGGCACCCTGACCTATAATGGTGCGAGAATTACTTTCTTCCCCGATTACACCAGGGAAGTTCAAAAAGCGAGGCAGTCCTTTGACCAGCTAAAGAAACAATTGCAGGCTCTTAACGTGAAATACGGCCTTCTGTTCCCGGCCCAACTCAAAATATATCAATATGGAACAACGTTTCATTTCACTGATTCAAAGGAGCCCTGGAGATGGGCAGAACAAAACATTGAGGAAATTTGAGGACAATGAGAAAAAGCAGACAGAGAAACCCATGAGCACGCAGGAGAGACAACCACTGCCACAGCCGGTGGAACACCCTCACAATGCAGAGATCCGCTGAAAGCAAGTGACAAACTACTAGCAGGAGGCATACAATCTCCCCCCCTAAATTCAATTGAGAAACAGGGGAGCTACGTATGACTTGCAACACCACATGCGGTTAAGGAATTGAAGACCTTTTGGTGCGTGCCACAAAGGCAGCCCCCCACACCACGGTTTGTTTCTTGGTGCACCACACCAGACAGGGGTTTTGTTAGTCTGATCGCCAGCCACTTTGGTTGGCATCAGCATCTGTTCAAGGTTCGGGCGACAGATGCTTCGAAAAGGGCAAAGTATAGGGTGGGGGGCAAGATGGTTATTTGTTAATGTTTGTGTTGAAGTTATGCAGTTTAGGTTCACACTGGGTCTAAGAGTTACAGCACACGACTTTGTATCAACAAGTTATGGTAAACCAACAAGCGGTCATGGCTCTCCTGCAGGCCTCACTGCCTGTAAACGTAGTACACCGCCCAACACTATAGCAACACGCAATATGGCATAACTCAAGCCAACACAATGTTTCACATTCCGCTCCCACCCTTAAGAATGATGACCTCCAATAGGAATGATACCAGAACCCTAAGATTTATGACCTGCAATGTAAATGGGCTTGGCAGCAGCCTCAAGAGACGCCTAGTATTACAGCTGTTAAACCGCCACTCGCCGGATGCCGTATTCCTAACTGAAACTCACCTGGCGTGCTCAAACAGTTCCTTATTCAAACTCGCCAACTACAATGTGGCGATACATGCCGGGTTCACCATGGGCTACCGTGCGGTACTAATCCTAATACATAAAAGGCTTCCCTTTACTCTTACTACTGTTACCCAAGACGCGGGGGGTAGATTTGTATACATAACAGGGACTCTCTGGGAGCGAAACATGGCAATGCTAGCGGTCTATGCACTCCCAAATCTACTGCCCCCCTTAACTAAAGACATTGCACATATATTTTCTGGAGACTCCTCAGACCTTATGATCACCAGAGGAGACTTCCACAAAGTCATGAGCACAGAACTTGACCGCACACACCTTCGCAATAGAAAACCTTCCACACGTACCAAACTCGATACGTTCACTGATACTTTGGGACTCCGAGATGTATGGAGGAATGTACACCCCGACACAAGTGAATACTCATATCACTCTGGAGCCCACGCCTCGCTATCAAGGCTAGACTATTTCTTTCTCTCCTCAGTGGATCTACATCTTGTGAATGAGGCGCGACTGCTTCCCAGAGGTACATCGGACCACTCACCTCTGATAATAGGGATCATCACCAAAAGACTGAACCCCCCCCGCCCCTCTGGCGCCTGAACAACTACTTCCTAGGCTTCCCAGATCTGGTGGAACAAATCCAGAACATCACAAAGACATACTTTGAATTGAACACGACTCTGTAAACAATCTGGTGAAATTATGGGAGGTTTATAAAACAGTGCTTAGAGGCGAAATTATCTCCTGGACCTCGGCCCACAGGAAGAAACACCTAAAGGCGCTACACGACGTGAGACACAAATAACTTGTGCGTAGGCAGCACATTTAACCAGTGACCAACCAGAAACACATTGCGCGCTTCAGTTGGCGCAGAAACAACTACAAAACATAGTGCTAGACAACGCGAAGCAGGCCCATAATGCAATCCGAGCCAGGGTGTATGAAAGGAGGGACAAAGCGGGTAAAATGCTGGCATGGCTGGAACGCAGGGATTAGGGTCTTAGATAAATAAGGAAAATCACCACCCAAGAGTCGGGGCCACTAGAGACAGATCGAGACATATCAGAAGGCTTTGCAGCCTACTATGCTGAGCTCTATAAAACACAACTAGCCCCCATTGTCACCTCCATCTTAGACGACATCACACTTCCAACCCTTGAATCTGGTCAGCTAGAACTGCTAGAAAAAGACATCACAGAGGAAGAGTTAACCACAGCAATGTTGGAATTACAATCCGGCAAGACCCTGGGTCCAAATGGTTTCCCGATCGAAGTATGGAAGAAGATAGGTATGAACGAGATAACTCTGCACCTGTTGCGGATGTATGAAGATTTACATGCTCAGGGTTGCCTCCCCCCAGACCTTAGAAAAGCCACTATAATAGTGATACGAAACTAGACAAACCACCGGACAGGTGCAGCTCATACAGGCCCATCTCTCTCATAAATAGCGAAGCCAAACTGCTTGCAAAGGTGCTGGCCAACCAATTACAACAGGTCATACCTACGCTTATCCACCCAGATCAATGCGGATTCATGTCGCAGAGATCCACCCGAATTAACATATATAGGCTTCACTCAGCGCTAGAGAAGATACTTGCTCTCCAGGGCCCCCTATCCCTGCTATCAATAGACTTTGAAAAGTCCTTTGATTCGGTCTACTGGGAGTCGATTTGGGAGATATTGCACCCTATGGGCTTTGGTCCACAATTCATGAGCTGGGTCAGACTCCTTTACAACGTCCCACAGGCAGTGAGGAGAGAAAATGGATGTGTATCAGCCCACTTTGAACTAGGGAAAGGGACGAGACAGGGCTGCCCTCTGTCTGCCTTGATCTTTGCGCTGGCAATAGAACCGCTAGCGGAATTGTTGAGATCCACAACGACATGGGAGGGCTTCTGTTGGGCAGACAGGTGGGAGGACAAGGTGTCCTTGTATGCAGATGACCTATTGATATAATTGAAAGACCCGATTAGATCCTGCAGCACTGTGACGTGCCTGTTAGAGTAGCGGTCTGCGTGTCAATTGGTCTAAATCCACACTGTTCCCGCTAGGAGTAGGGGTAGACATAGTACCAACCCACTGCCCCTATTGTGTGGAAAAGGAACACTTCAGATACCTGGGTATACAAGTCACGAACAACCTCAATGACTACGTATCCAAAAACCTACACCCTGTAACGAAAAGACTCACGGAGGATGCACGACGCTGGACATCCCTGCCATTAAGACTACTAGGCAGAGCAGCCCATTTTAAGATGATAGCCCAGCCCGCTTCCTATAAATATTACAAAATGCCCCTCTATACATTCCACTAAGTGAGTTCCAAAAAATTGACCAAACACTTAGGAAACTACTGTGGGATGGGGGCCACCCATGTCTGGCACTCGCAACCCTCCAAAGATCCATATGGGAGGGTGGGATCGGCCTACTACGCTTACAGACATACTACTGGGCCAGCCAGATGGCAGTTGTAAACGATAAACTCCACGGAGATATCTTACTACCACATAATAGACTATCTGAAACCGACGCACTGGAAAGACCCATTATGAGATACCTCTTCCGGGAAAAGAATAGATCGGCCACCTCAACTATGTTATCACACATCACGCAAATATGGGACGATACACACAAATATATCAGATGGGACAAAAAAACTAACCTCAGCACAACCATTATGAAACAACAGGAACCTCCCGGAGGTGAACAAACTCCCTAGATGGCCCACTTGGCAAAACCAAGGAATACTAAAAGTAGGAGATACCGTGAAAGACAGCAATGTAATCCCATTTATGGATCTCGCTGCCCGTTTCAACCTCCCCCAAACTGAACAATATCATTATACACAGCTGAAACACGCACTCCCTGCCCTGACGACATGCCTGAATACACGCTAATGGAGCGCAACCTATTTCCAGAAATAATCAAACACAAAGTAACATTGATGCTATATAACGCCATAACTTCCTTTGCCACGAAAGAGCTGTCGAGCCTAAAAGCGAAATGGGAAAGAGATGTGGGAGCCATACTTCCAGAGGAATAGGTCAACTTGTTGATGTTCCCCCGGGAGATAGCTATCTCATCCAGACTCAGGCTAGTCCAATTATAGATACTGCATCGGGTATTTTACCCAAGAGTGGCGCTATTCAGGTGGAGCAAGACTATTGATCCAAAATATCTGCCCTGTAAAACTGAGGAGGGAACTTTTTTCCATATCCTGTGGGAATGTACTCACATCCAACAATACTGGCAGGCGTGCTGGAACGAGTTAGCTAGAGTCATGGGCAAAATGATTCCCGGGGATCCGAAACTGCTCCTGCTGGGGATGGAAGAGGAGGGGGACCTATCACGGTATGAAAAGCTGTTTTTATCCACCACTGTCGCGCTGATCAAAAGAAACATAGCGCAATTATGGGGCTCTGCTATAACACCAGAGTATGAACAATGGACAACTGATGTAGACATATGTATTGCAATGGAGCGCAGAGTATACACCGCAAGAGGCTGCCCTGAGAAGGCGAGTAAAATCTGGCAGAAACGGGAGGAAGCCCACTGAAGCGCTGCCTGCGATGAGGGGTTTGGTTTAATTTGCAATGATATCCTGTGGACACTAGAACCAAGTTGATCTGTTATGCAATTATGCAAAATTGTAACCAGTTAAGGTCGAAAGAACCCTGTTATATTAATCAAAGGGTTGTATCAACCAGTGAAGGCAGGAGGGATGAGACGTCCCTCCAACCACTGATTTGTTAGCATGTTTTGTCTAAAAACCAATAAAGTGTTTTATCCCAAAAAGAAATTGTATAATGAAAGCTGAAGAGAACAGTGTATGAAGCGTATGTGGCAAGCGACGCAAACAGAATTAAACAGCAGATGAGTGACTGAACTTTGAAGCCAAGATACGATGCCTTAGACAGAGTAGACCGGCACCATGTGGGTGCTCATTCGAAAGTCTCTATTAGGTATCCATCTGAAAAGTGGAAAATGTTAAAAGGAAAGGAATTGTGAAATCGAAGTGGTCCTGCAACAGGTCAAGCAATACCACATGCACATTTGAAGGTCTTCGATAGTAAGAGTATAAAGAAAGTAGATGAAGTTGGTCCGAGCACGATGAACGGAGATCAGCTAAGAGCTTTGGTTAAAGCAAGTTAAGAGTTGAAATTGAAATTGGTCCGAGCCCAGTGGAGGGAGAATTATTGTGCTAAAAGGGATCTGAGCCCGGCTGAGGGGGATCCGGGCTGAACAAAGACACACAAGATTGAAAGCATTGTGATAAGAGACAGATCGTAGCCCGGATGAGGGAGATCCGGGGTGAACCGTGAGTCACCCGAGAAAGAATATCCTACGAACATTGTGTTAAGAGGATCTGAGCCCAGATGAGGGGAATCCTTTCCTTTCAAATTATAGAATGCGTGGGCGGACCCACGCAGGCACTTCCCCATCCAAAAGGATGATGTGCACCTACCCCATCAATCTTATACACAGCTCTCACATTGGGGGATCCACGGTTAAGAACATTGTGTTTAAAGGATCATATCCCGACTGAGGGGATTCCGGGGTGACTAGTGAATCACCTGAGAAATTGATTATTTTTGAAAATCAGTAAGAGGAAAGGAACTTATTTGTTTGTTGCATCAGGCCCTCTGAAAGAAGAGACTTTGAAAGGCAAAGAGACTTGGGCACAGAAGGCCCTGATGCTAATGCTTGAACTGCACCCTTGTACTAGAGTAGCCAGACACTGGCTAAGCTTGAGTGTACCGCCTTGTCTCGTGCTGAAAACGTGGGGAAGGGAGGCCAACAGCCTGAATATCCTGACATATAATTTCTTGGACACTTCTTTCTTTTGCATAACATTGCTTCCCACACTATTTGTATTCAGCGATTAGCAATAGGCTTATTAGTATAGGCCCTTTTATTCTTGACAAGACACCGCTAGGACGGCGTTATTATTATTTGATGGTCATAGCTTGCTCCCATCTATAGATTTAGGATTAGATAGGCGTTTTTCAAACCCTTTTGAAAGTTCAATAAACACCCTTGGACTGTGGTCACTTGCGTCACTTGTGTCTGTCTTACTGTTGATACCATGCCTTCCTTACACTCTGTGAAGCCAACTCAAGCCAACAGACACCCCATCACTCCTGCAAGAACCTCTCCCACTGACTCATTGGAAGAAAACATCACAACTGTGATCCCCAAGTCCGACACATTGGCAAATGTAATATCCAGCTCAGTGTATTCAATCACTCTACAGGGCTTCTGACAGCTTTAACGCAGATGGACTTAACTTGCACAAATTGTTGGAAAATAAAGTTGTCAAACAATTTGTGGTTGATTATAGGGTAGCATACCAATTTTTATTTTAAACCTTTGTGACCTGAATGGAGACAATGCAGAATACCCATTGCATTCAAATGTTTACAACATAACATGTTTTAATCTGTTCTCTCATTTTGAAAGTAACTTAATAACCAGATAAGGCTGATTTACTGTTCTTAGAAATATTTGTTTGACAAACAAGAATTGTATATCACAAACATCGCTAGGTAAATTATCCATATAAAGCCTAAATAATTAAATGGAAAAAACATTGTTTTGTGTATTTATTTCAATAAAGTATTAATAGAGAAACATATTAGAATTTCAACAAACAAAAATATTGTACACGTTTGCTATTGGGGATTTTGAACTCAACACAAAGTAGTGGAAACACAACTCCAAGTGGCACCATCAATCTCTGTGAAAGATTATTTGTAAGAGTTACTTTATTTTAAACTTAGTGTTGTTCTGGTGGATACAATGGCTCCTCATACTGTATGTTGCTGCTGAAATGTTAAGTTATGTCCACCATAAAATAAGATAAAATATTACAATAATCAAAAGTGGCAACAGAAGCATTAGCATATTGATATGAGGCTGTTTCATTGAAGCACACTACACATTTCTGATGCAATGTTCCATGAGAATGTTGGCACACTTGGTGAAAGCGCTGATGCTGTTTTGCAAAGTAAGTATACATTGGGTGGTCCTGTCCTCCCTGAGTTCTGTATGCTGCGCACAATTTGAGGCAGTAAATGATTAAACCTTCCTAGGAGCCCCATGCAGAGGTGCAGGGATCCCGGGCATGGGATGAGCAAACAACCATTAAGAATGTTTGGTTTTTTAACGTAGCCTTATTTTTATTTCTTAAATGGCTTTTTCTTGTAAATTTTTGTAAAAACAAACATTCCATTAGAATCAAAGGTATAGAGAAAGAGTAAAGGATCGAAAGCACAGTCAAGCACCAGGGTTTTAACGTCACATAATTCAATCAAAAACTGGTAAAGAACTGTGTTGTAGCAACAAAAGAGGAGTTTCACAGTTTTCTAAGTCAACTTGTCACATGTCTGCGTAGCTAATATGCAGAAACTCCTTATGTTTAGCAAGGGAATGGATTAGAGGTATATTTCATATTACTTCATATTGAAACATAACCTTTTAGTTACAATGCTGTCCAGTATTATATTTTGCGATTCGATTCTTTGCATATAGTAGTCTGGATGGGTTATTGTCACTTCTGTGTAGAAATAGTTTTAATGATAGTGGCCAGCCAAGGCTGGTCCAAGACCTAGAAAGACTGGTCCGACGTCTGTTTAAAGAATAAAGAAAGTTCAGTGTGTTCCTCGATAGTGGTCTTGCAACGGGAAACCACGGGGAACACTGACGTTTCGATTGATGTTTATTCTCAATCTTCTTCTGGGGCCTTAAATATGCAGGTCTCCCTGTCCCCGGAAGCTGTGTGGAAACTCCTGTGCTTCCAGTGGTAGATGGGGGTGCATTGTGCAGTTAGTGTCTTGCAGGAGTGGTCAATGCATCTAGTTATAAGGCATCCACGTGCGTATCTGGTTGCCAGGTTCCAGTGTCTGGATCAAGCCCTGAATGAGGAAAGGCTTGAGTACGGCATGGCTGCGTCCGCTGTCTGCGTGTAGCAATCGAAGGTCCGCGATGTGCTGCAAAGTAAAACAAACCTGATGATGTGTTTCTAAAATCCATTTCACTTAGCCTATGAAACTGCCAACCACCATCAAACTTTAAAACAACTTTAGACTCTCATTTGACTACTCTTATAATGCCCCACTAGATACTTGAGTATTCACAGTATTGATCCTTCATCCTGGAAAATTGCAAAAAGAAACTATACTATTTATCAGGACTGGGGGTACTGCTGATGATCTCTCTTCTCAGACCATCTCTGGGCTGTTTCCATGGTGTTCTGGTAAATAACCGAGAATGGTCATTGCTTACCCTTTGCCAGTGAACATTTCAGCAAAACTAAATTATTTAACAGGTCAATGGGCACTGCTGACAAGCTCCCCTCTAACGTGATATTTGAGCTGCTTTGATAGTGCCCTGGTAAAGAGTAGACAATGTGCATTATTTAGACTTTATCCTGGCAAATAGTACACATTCTGCACTATTTATCCTTCATTCTGCGAAATAGTATACATGTTGCATTATTTACCCTTCATCCTGGCAAATAGTAGAACTTCTGCACTATTTACCCTTTATCCCTTCCTCCTTGCAAATAGTAGACAGTTTGCACTATTTACCCTCCATCCTGGAAAATAGTAGAACTTCTGAACTATTTACTCTTCATCCCATCGTCCTTGCAAGTAGTAGAAATTCTGCATTATTTACCCTTCGTCCCATCATCCTCGCAAATAGTAGGAAGTCTGCACTATTTAACCCTTCATCCTTGCGAATAGACGCTAATTGAAATTCTGCACTATTTAGCCTTCAGCCCTTCATTGATTGAATTGAATTGATATTTTATTTCTATCATGCTCATACACAAGTGTTTCAGAGTGCGACAAGGGGACAAGGGAAGGGGAACAGGGGAGAACAAAACAATGATCTTACTACGCCCAGTGACATTGAGAATGCGCAAGTGCATGGGGCAGGGGGAAAAGTGCACGGAAGGGGGGAGAAAAGGAGAGTGCAGAGCAAGGAGAAACAGATAAATAATAATACATTAATAAATAATAAAGGCAACAAACAGTGGTAGTGCAGCCAGCAAGTGGTAAGTGCTGGGTTAAGGCAGCAGACTGGGTAGGTCTGATAAGTACAGGAAGAAAAAGGGGGGAACTGTATGGGTACAGATGCAGACCCCAGTGCTAGGGGTGGCCCGAAGGCAGTGCGGGAGGGTGGCAGGGTGAACAGGTACCTGGGCCCGGAGGACAGAGGGTGGCCAGGTGCACAGTGACGAGGGAGAACAGAATCAGCAGGGAAGAGGGGGGGGCGAAGGCAGAAGCAAAGAGGAAGGTCTTGAGGTACTTCCGGAACCAGAGATGGTTTTGCTCAAGTTTTAGAGTGGCAGGGAGCTTGTTCCAGAGGGAGGCCCCAGCCGAAGACAGAGATCTACCCACAGCTCGTTTCTTTGAAAAACGACAGACCCTGAGGGAGTTAGAGATATAGGAGCAGAAAGCTCGAGATGGGAGGAATTTGTGGAGGGATAGCTGAAGGTATGTTGGACCCAGGCCCCAGAAAGCCTTATGGACAATGCAGAGAGTTTTGAATTTAATCCTTGCATCCAATGGGAGCCAATGGAGAGATTTCAGAGCTGGAGAGATACGATCCCAGGGATTGAGGCCAAGGATAAGTCTTGCAGACCTGTTCTGGATAAGTTGCAAAGGGCGAAGAGTAGAGGCAGGTAGATTTACAAAAAGGCTGTTGCAATAGTCCAACCTAGAGAGAACCAAAGCTTGGGAAACAGTGAGCTTCTAGGGGAAGGAGAGGAAAGGCAGAATACCTCTGAAGAGGTGCAGTAGGAAGTTTTACTTTTTTGAGACATCAGCGATGTGGGCGGAGAAGAAAAGTGTGGAATCAAAGGTGACCCAGAGGTTCTTAGCCTCGCAGGTGGGGATAGGAGGAGGGCCAAGGGAGGCCGGCCAGAGAGTGAGAGGAAAGGATGGTGATGGTGTGCCGATGAGGAGGATCTCAGTCTTGCTGGCATTCAGACAAAGATAGTTGGCGGCACACCGATCTTGAATGGCAGTTAGGCAATCAGAGATGAGAGAGGTAGAGGAGGTGGCCGAGGGCAGCCTGAAAATGAGTTGAGTGTCGTCCACATAGCACTGGAAGTTTGAGCAGAAAATGGCAATGCAGAGGGCAAGAGTTTCCAGGTATTGTTTGAAAAGCCAGGGCAAGAGGTTAGACCTGTCACGCTCACCTGATTCCCACGGAGGCGCAGGTCTGGCTTCGAGTGCTGATGCTTCTTCAATGGTGAAGCGCAGGACTCTGAAGATGGACTCACTGGCTCGCAGGAATATTCCCCTGTGCGTGAAAAGGGAGTATTACCTACTGACAGAATAATGCTCAAGCCTCCCACTCCCTTTCAACCCTCTACGATACCCTTCCTCGATTCCCCGTGAAGTCCACCTTAGGGTCAGGAAGGATGAGCTCTCCATCCTGCTTCTGATGCAGGGGCGCGTTGAAACCCAGTTACTTCACTGGATTGAGGTTTGATGGGAGTTCAAATAAGCTTGACTATTCAGGTAAGGCACTGTAAGAGTTCTGTAGCAAGTTCAAAAGTTCAAGCTTAATAATAATGTTCATTGTCTTATTGCAGCAAGCGCTAACGTTTATGTCTTTTTCCCCTTAGGGGCCGGGGTTCGGAATGCCGGAGATATGGCGCCGACCCGAAGTGAAACGTGCAGTTCCAGTAAATGACAGGTAAGTTCTGGATGAGCGTTCAGGTAATGTCTTTGCATTTGCTCATTCAATGTCTTTGTCTTTTTTCCCCATAGGGGCCGGGGTCCGGAATGCCAGGAAGCGGCAGAACCCGAAATGAAATGGGAATTACCCAACAGGTAAGTCTTAGAAGGAAACTGAGCTTTTCCTATTCCCTTCCTTCTCTCACCTTGTGTTCTTGTCTTTTTCTCTCTAGGCTCTGGGAAGTGGCTGCAGATCTGGATGATCGCTGCTGAAGATGGAGGTGCCCAGGAAAGGTGAGTGAAATACAGCGCTGCAGCGATCGAAGCGAAATGCTTTTAAAATGATGTCTTCCCTTTCAGGATTGTCGGTGTGATGTCTCCGTGATGCTGTTTCTCTCCAATTCTCTCTTAGCAGGTGACCCAGGATGCTGACAGGCGTGGCTGAAGTCCAGAAGCAGGAGCTGACACGGTGAGCATCCAGCTGCGAGGAGCAGAACAACGCGAAGCGTGAGTTGCTGATCGGGTGTGGTTTAAATAGCTTTGGAAGAAGTTCCAGGTATGTATCCTTCCACCGATCAGGTATGTATCCTTCCCCGACCACACCCAGGGAAAGTAGTCCCACAGGTAAAGTAGTCCCATTCAGGCCTCAAGAGAGCCTGGATGTAGCAGCATGGTCTGCATCAGGTAAGTGCACATTAAAACACTTGAACACATGTCTAGCTTTATGAGCCTGGCGCCTAAGGCGCCAGGACAGGGGTCCAACATGAGCCTGGCGCCTAAGGCGCCAGGACTGTGTCCAAAGGGCCCCAGCTTGGGCCCGCTGGCACTTCCCTGGGGGAAATGATGCCTGCCTCTGGGGTTGCTGGGTCGGACCTGGCTCCTTGGAGGTAGGCATCATGACAAGACCCCTGGGGAACACCACAGGTGAAGAGGAAGATAGATGATAAGAAGGACCCAAGTTGGACCTGGGAGGGGCGATCAGAGAGGAAAGAGGTCAGCCAGGCCAGAGCCTGAACGGTGATACCCAGGTTATCATGGAGACGGTTGAGCAGGATGGCATGGTTGACTGTGTCGAAGGCAGAGGAGAGATTGAGTAGGAGGAGGACAGAGGGAATGCTAGAGTCATGGTTGGAGAGCAGATCCTCATGGATTTGCAGGAGAGCAGTTTCCGTGCTTCTGCCAGCTCTGAAGCCAGACTGATGGTCATGGAGACAGCCAACAGAATCGGGATTAAGATTAAGCGCAGAGATGGCCAGCTTTTCCAGGAGAAAGGGAGTAATGGAAATTGGGCGATAGTTGGCCGGACAAGAAGGATCAGCTGTGGGTTTCTTCAGAAGAGGATGCACAAAGCAGTGCTTATGAGGGGAGGGGAAGGATCCTGAGGCAAAGGACTGGTTGCAAAAATCAGCAAGGGTATCAATGTAGTCCTTGATAGTTTTAGAGGAACAGGGATAGACCTGTTTTGACGAGGCTTTCATAGATCAGACTTGTCTAGCGACCTCATCCTGGGAGAAAAGAGGAAAAGATGAGAAGGAGGGTGAGGGGATGGCTGAAGGAGGGTCGGCAGGTACAGATGGAACGGGGAGAGGAGAGGGAGTGGAGGAGAGGGGGAACAGGATGTTCTGGGTTTTTTAGATAAAGTGAGAGGCAAGGGCATTGCAAAGAGCCTGGGAGGCAAGAGGAGGGGTAGAGACTGCAGCAGGGTTGGCCAGATCCTTGCAGATTTTAAAGAGTTCGGCCGAGTTGTTAAGATGCCGCAGACACACAGGCTTGAATGTGGACTCTTCTTGGTATGGACATAGAGTCGGTATTGCCTTTGGAGTAGTCGACAGGCCAGTTTGTCAGAGGATGAGCAGGAATCCCTCCATTTACTCTCAGCCACCCTACACTTACGTTTAAGTGTAGCTAGGTCAGAGTCATACCAGGAATTGCACTTGGCTTTGGACTTCAAGCGGATCCTCATGACAGGGGCAAGCGTATCAAGAGTATCAGAAATAGAAGAGTAGAGAAGAGACAGGGCTGTGTCAGGGTGTGAGTCAGCCAGAGGATTAGGGGTGGGGGAGAGAAGGTGTCAGTGAAAGACTCAACTGACACACGCTTCATGGGCCAGATGCCCAAGAAGGTAGGTGGCAGTGTTGGGGTAGGCTTGGCTTGGGGGTAAGAGAGAGAGATGAGAGGAGAGGAGGCAGTGGTCACTCCAGGAGGGAGGAGTGGACAGAGGGATAGAGAGGGGGAGGCCAGAGGAGATCAAGACATCAAGTGTGTGCCAAGTGCCGTAACAGAGAATGTGGGAGCCCCCCCTGCGAGCCATGCTGAGCCCCCACCAACTCAGCAACAAATCACAGGTCACGCCACACTCTCGGACGGCCTAGGTGGTCACACTTGCGCAATACGCACGAATGTGCTGTTGAAGGGGTATGCCACACACTGCACTAGGAGAAATATATAAATATGTGTTTTAATGCAATGTACAGCACCCTTTCTGAGAAAAATTGGCTAAAAAGCCAGAGTGTTTGCAATGGTTTTGTAGGGTAACACCAATCCAATACAAGTCACCAACAGTGCACAGGAACATTAATGCTTTGCTATTAAAAATGCCATGTCACAATGAAAACATGTCCAACTGAGTGCACAATGTAGACCAGTGTAATAACATTACTGTTAAGCATGCCAGGCCACATTTAGACAAACCTAGACTGGTTGAACCAAAATGCCAGTCGAAGCAATAACACTCATCAAGAAGAGAACACACATTCAAGCCTGCGTCTCTGTGACCTCCAACAACATGGCAAAACTCTTTAAAATCTGTAAGTAACTGGTCAATCCTGTTGCAGTCTCTACCTCTCCTGTTCCCTCCCAGGCCCTCTGTATGGGTCTGTTCTCTCACTTATATGCTAAAACTCAGGACATCCAGTCCACCATCTCCTCTTCCTCTCTCTCTTGCTCTCACTCTTCCTCTCTTGGCCCCCCATTGGCCAACTCTACTTCTCTTCCTCTTTTCTCCTCTTTCTCTCTGACAATACCTGATGAGGTTTATAGACAAGTCCGATCTTTGACAGTGTTGTCCAAACAAGTGCTTCCCTGCTCCTCTAGAACCATCAAGGACCATACTGACACCCTTGCTCCAGCCTTGGTTGATTTCTGTAATCACTCTTTCACCACTGGAATGTTCCCCTCTCCCCTTAAGCACTCTCGTGTACACTTCCTCAAGAAGCTGTGTGCCTTTTCTGCCTGCCTGGAAAACTATCACCCAATATCCATCACCCCTTTCCTGGGCAAACTGTTGGAATAAAACTGGCCATCTTCCAGCTTAGTCTCCACACTGAATCTGTTGTGAAGATCTGCTCTCTAACCTTGATTACAGCATTCCTTCTGTCCCCATCCTCCTTGATATTTCCTCTGCTTTTGACACAGTCAACCCCACCATCTTGATTAATCGACTCCATGAGAACCTTGGCATCACGGATCACGCTCTTGAGTGGCTGACCCCCTCCCTCTCGGACTGCCCCTCCCAGGTGCTCTTTGGTCCTTTTCTCTCTGCCACATCTCTCTACACCTGTGACATTCCCCGGGGCTTCATCCTCTCACCCTGGTTTTTCAACCTCTTTTTGGCCCTTTTGGCCCACCTGATCTCTACCTTCTACTCTTATTCAGATGTCACTCAGCTTTCCTTCAGGCTCCCCTCAGATTCCTCTCCTCTCTCTCATTTCTGACTGTCTATCCGCGATTCAGGATTGGTGCGCATCCACCGATCTCTCCCTTAATGCCAGTAAAATGGAGATCCTTCTCATTGGGACCCCTGCCGCTGCTTTCCCTTTCGCACTCTCTCCGCCCACCTTGGGCCCTCTTTGTTCGCCTTCCTGCGAGGCAAAAAACTTGGTTGTCATCTTTGACTCCACTCTCTAATTCTCTCCTCACATCTCGGACATCGCCAAGAAGTTACACTACCAGCTGCTCCTCCTCAAAGGAACTCTTCCATTTCTCACTTTCCCCCAGAAGCTCACTGTCTCCAGAGCCCTGGTTCTCTCTAGGCTGGACTACTGCAACAGCCTCCTTCTCAACCTGCCTTCCTCTATTATCTGCCCTCTGCAACTAATCCAGAACAGGACTGTGAGACTTATCCTTGGCCTCAAGCCCAGGGATCATATCTCTCCAGCTCTGAAATCTCTACACTGGCTCCCGGTTGCTGCAAGGATCACGTTCAAGACCCTTTGCATTGTCCACAAAGCTTTCTCAGCCAGGGCCCACGCTACATCTATCGCTCTCTTCCAAAATACCTTCCTTCTCAAGCCCTTCGCTCAGCTACCTTCAACTCTGTAAGGGTTAGACACTTCCCCAGGCAGAGAGTAGGGGGAGGGGTATATCTCTCTCCTATGCAGGTACCTCCCTCTAGAAAAGGCCTCCCTGCCCCTATCAAACTTGAGCCGGACCACCTGAAGATCTGGAAGCAGCTCAAAACTTTCCTCTTCTCCTCTACTTTCTCTCTCTCCCTCCCCTCCTGGCCTACCTGACCTACCTGCCTGCTGTACCGACTGGTTGCTGGGCTACCCTCAGAGTCTCACTATGTCCAGACTCTTTCTTGATCAGGAACCCCTGCACTTCCTCTGGGTCTACCATGCACTTAGGGGCTGTAACTGTAACCCTACAGTCCCTTGTTCTCCTTGCACTACCCAGAGCTGCACTGCCCAGGCTGCATTTACTCAGAGAATTGCTGCCCTGTTTTTCCCTCCCCTCTCCCTTGCACTTCCCCCCTCCCCCTCCCTTTCCCCTTGCACTTCTCGTTCTCACACCTGTAAGATTGTTTGTCTTGTCCTCCCTCTATCATCCCTCCCGTGTCTTGTCGCGCCTAGAAACACTTGTGTACAGGCGCCTTATAAATGACTTATATCATATCATTTTATCACAGATTCCAAGAAAAATATACAATGCCCCAGTAAGAAACGACTAGTCTGGCAGCACCGAAATGCCAGTCTAGCCAGGTAATTACATGTAGCAGGACTGCTTTATCAGAAATGGCCAGTTATAAAATAAAAAGTTATACCAAACTGAGGAATGACTAGACTGGCTGCACCAAAATGCCTCTCCAGCTACTAATACCACCTATCATGCCTGCATAGACTGGACAACCATTATGATTTGTCACACAATTGCGCCCCCCCCCCACAAACATCCCCTCTCCCTCTCACCCCTACCCCAACCTCCAAAAGCAGCTCCTTGGCCCAGAATGACCTCCATGTTCCTCTTCCTTGTCCCAGAGCTTACATATGAGGCTCCTTCACTCATAGCTAAGTACCCCCAACAACACTAGCCTCCTCCCCTTCAAACCACTACCTCTATCTCCCCCACATCAACATCCCACACACACCACAACTATGGGTTATGTCGATACTAATCAAATCGACCATCCATACTGCGCCATTAAGCCCATTAGAATGAATCTGCCGATTTGCTGCTCGTCCCACACCCTGGAATCCTTGCTCAGTGAAGGATAGAAACCTGATACTCTGCACACAGTTCTTACACCCTAGGTCTCCCATAAAAAAACACGCCTTTCATTCTTATCATAACCAGGTTCAAGCCAGCGCCACACAAATCTTGGACAACACCCAAAAAGCACCCATCAGCATAATTGAACATCTTCTGAGCAAAGGTGCTCTCCTCAATGTTCGCTCACTGGTCGCCCATGCACTAGACATCGCAGACCTCATATCCGCTAACAACCTGCATTTCTTGGCTATCACTGAAACCTGGCTGCATCAGGCAGCAGGCCCAGCTCTATCCCTCACCATCCCAGAAGTCTACTCAATACTAAGGAACGACAGGTAGTCAGGTAAAGGAGGTGGAGTAGCATTTATCGCCAAAACATCCCTTGACCTCAGAATGACACCTGCATCCGGCTTCCAGTCCGCTGAACTTCTGTCTGCTAAATTCCAACTTTCTGCTACACAAACTGTCCTCTTACACCTCATATACAGACCCCTGGGCCCCATCTCCTCATTCGAGGAAGAGATATCCAACCTCCTGACCACCAATACGAAAATAGGATCTGAAATCATCCTATTAGGAGATCTTAACCTGGGCCTCGGCGATCCGAATGACGCCAATGCGCTCTCCCTGGAAAATACCATCTCCCAACTAGGGTTCAAGCTCAGAATCACAGCCCCAACACACAACAAAGGCAGAACCCTGGACTGGTTAGCGGATCACAACTGTTCCGCAGCCATCCTTAAAAATTAGCCAATCGCATGGTCAGACCATCACGCCATCTCCTTCTCGATCCAAGGGAAGACGCAACCAAACACACCTCCAGCTACTATCCCGCAAACCCTCACCAGGAATAACCGCAACATCACCTTGCAGAGCCTTCATTCCCTAATCCACAACATCCTTACTCCCGCAAACTATGCCAACCTAGATGCAGATAAACTTGCTGACCTCTATAATAAAACACTCAAATCAGCAGTAAATATCATTGCTCCTAACAAACTCACTAAAGCCAAACCAGAAGCCCACTTGAACAAATGGTTCACCACCAGCTTAAAATCCTCCGGAACGCCAAACGAGCGGCAGAAGCCACGTGGAGAAAAACACCTAACCAAGCCAACAAGACACTACTCACGATAGCAGCCACCACCTACAAAACTTCTATCCTCAGGGCCAAGAAAGAGACCTATGACAACAGAATTGAGAACGCCAAATCTAAAACAAAAGAGCTCTTCACCATCCTAAGGGAACTTGAGTCCCCTTCCACGCCTTCAGAAACCTGCTTGAAAGATGCAGACTGGTGTGAGAGGATCCAAAAAGCCTTGGCAGACAAAATTGCCATGCTAAAATCCAGAATCGAACATAAAAAGCTCAGCCTAACCAAAAAAGCAAGCCCTCCACCACCACCTACCTCTGAAACTCCAACATGCCCCCTTCTCCTTTACCCCGGTGTCCACTAAAGAAGTGGAAAGCATCATCAAAGGCCTCAAGCCTTCCAGCGGCCAAGGGGACTCCTGCCCAGCTCCCATCATCCATGAAGGTGCCAACAATCTGGCCCCTTTCATAACAGCCCTAATCAACGCCTGCTTCAAATCAAGCTCAGTCCCTAGCAGCCTCAAGGAGGCGTGGGTCATGCCCCTTCTAAAGAAACCTAACCTAGACCCTAACAACCCCACTAACTACAGGCCAATTACCACCGTCCCCTACATCCTAAAGATCTTAGACAGAGTGACCTTCCTGCAAATTCAGAAGCACCTGGAAGAGAACAACCTCTTGAGCCTTAGACGATCTGGCTTCAGACCAAGGCACGGAACAAAGACAGCCCTCTTGGACTTAAAAATCCAGATGGACGAGGCAAAGGATAAGGGCAATCTACCCATTCTCCTGCTGCTTGACCTCTCTGCAGCCTTTGACCTTGTCGGCCATCAGATCCTCACAGAACATCTGACAGCCTCAGCTACTTTCTCTAACCAGGCAACTGCCTGGGTCCAATCCAAGCCGACCGAACCACCTCGGTCTTCTCTCCGGGGGCTTCAACCCACCCCATCCCCATCCTCTGCAGTGTTCTACAAGGTTTGTGCATCTCGCCGACCTTATACAATATCTTCACTAAGCTACTGTTCGACTGCGTTGATAACCTGGGTGTCACATACACAAATTATGCTGACGATACGCAGGTTTTCATCACCCTATCAGGTTACTATGAAGAGGATTCCATACGGATCAACAACCTTTACCTGGAGATCCAAGCCTGCCTGGCAGAACACAGTTTATGCCTCAATGACGAGAAAGCTGAGCTCCTTCTTGTCGGCTCCCAACCACGGCTAAATAAACTGGACCACCGTTACGCGTCTATCAACATAGATGGTAACCTAATCACTGTGGCCAAAGAAATTAAAACTCTTGGGGTCTATCTAGATTCCACACTCTCGCTCAAAAAACAGGTGCACGCCACTGCCTCTTCCACAGTTTATACAAATAAGCTCATCAATGCCTGCAAACCCTTCCTCTCACCCTCCCGCTGCATTACACTAGCCAGAGCGCTAGTGCTCTCTAAAATTGACTACTGCAATACTCTCTTTCTTGGCTCCTCAGAACGCAATTTGAACAAACATAAGGTGCTTCAGAATAATGACCTCAGAGCTGCTTTGAGCATCCTGCGACGCCCACTGGCTCCCTGTACGAGACAGAATCACTCTCAGATCCCTCGTCATCGTCCACAAATGCCTCTCCAATGACATCCTCAAATACCTGGCAGACAAGTTCTTCAAACACACCTCAATCAGACCTACCAGAATGTTATACTCACACTGCCTATCCATCCCCAAATTCTTCCTAAAAAAAGCAGGTGGCTCTAGTTTCCCGGTCCCAGCCACCAAACAATGCTCGCCAACAAGAATTTGACAACTTTATGATATACTACTTAATGTGCTTGTTTCCTTTGTCGACCACTATGTAACCCGGTCAACTGCACTTACTGTTATTATCTTGTATGTCTATATTCTGCTGTAACCGCCTCTAAGTCTCCGCCGCCCAGTTACCTCAGGGTTCGGTGCGCGGTATAAATAAATAAACTAAACTAAACTAAACTGGGATGAGGAAGAGTGGGACTATAAGTAATGAAGATTACAGGTAGCTAAGTCAGGCATTACCGCCATGTACCTCTACCTCATCCCAGTACTTGCGTATGAGGCAGAGTGCCTCATACACAAGTAGTGGGACGAGGAAGACTAGGGCTGGGAGTAAGGAAGATTACCAATAAGTAATCAAGGCATTAAACACGAGTAGTGGTGCAACACCATTGAGTTGACTGGGATTCAGCACTCCTCCCCCTGAAATGTTGGACTATGTTGACTCGACCTGACTGACCTTCAGAGCAGTTGCCGGACAGAAACGGACAAAGTTGTTAAACGGCACCTGGGTTTTGCTGTTAACAAGAGCCCAGCAATTACTAACAAAAAGCATTTCACTGTTAGTATTTGCATTCAAATGCCACATTTTGTAGCCAATTGAAATCGTGATGTGGGTTTAGTACTTGCATGCCAGGGGAAGGATTGTAAGGGTAGAGAGGGAACAGGAGACCACTCATTTCTCGCAGCAGTCCATAAGTGGGAGCTTTAAACCTTAAAGGAGAGAGTTAACTGCTTGTAACATTGAAGCTGCACTAGAATAGTCTCATTAAAATGCGTAAAGAAATTGGATGCCCCCACACAAATAAGTTTGCCCCTCCCCCACTGCCCATGAAGTTAGCGCCTCTCCCAACATTTGAAGGGTTAACCCCCCGAAATGTAGGTTTTGTTGCACCCCTGAACACAAGCACACACGCCATTCACCATATACACACATGCACACCCAGCCATCCATACATTTAAGTGTGCACTCGTTCACCATACAGGCACACCCAGGCAGCCACCCATACATTTAAGTGTGCACCCTTTCACCATACAGGCACACACACCCAGGCACCCACCCATACATGTAAGTGTGCACCCTTTCTCCATACACTCACGCACGCACCCGTCATGGTGTTAAGGGGAGCCCTATTACTTCAAAAAGAAATTGTTTCTTTTTGAAGTCACATTGACTTCATAAATAAATTATTTCCTTTAAGGACTGAACCATAACGGAAATAATTTGTTTTTGAATGCAGAGTGACTTCAAAAAGATACTGGGGCCAGTATGACCCTAGCGGCTGCCGTGCCGGTAAATACCGTCATGGCTGCCACCGGAGTCATGAATTTTTCCGGTGCCCGGGAATGGGCAATTACCGGTGCATTAGAGCCCAGGCAGACCTGGTAATTGCCCATTCCAGGGCGCCGGAAAATATTGCTCCCCATTCCCATTTGAGTCGCATTGGACTCAATGGGAATGGGGAGGCCGGATACACCAGCATCATTCATAAATGGTGCCGGTGCATCCGTCGATTTCTGCCTGCCGGTGCCGTTCCGCCCACCAGGTCAGACTTGGTGGGCGGAACTCGCAGAACTCACAGAACTCGTAGTTTGCCGGTCCGGCAAACTCATGATGAGGCCCACTGTTTCTTTTTGAAGTCATAGGGTTTCCCCACCCCATGACATGGAGGCCCCCAGCATAGGGTCTTCCATTTGATGGGGTTGGGGGATCCCTCAGACTTCAAAAAGAAAGTTTATTTTTGTAGTCACTCTGCCTTCATAAAGACATTATTTCTGTTTAAGAAATAATGTCTTTATGAACGCAAAGTGAAATAAAAAAGAAAAAAAATATATATTGTTTTTCCCCTCCAAGTGGGGCCCCCTCACAGGGCATGTGCTGGTGGGGTCCCCTGCACCGCGGGGGCTGCGGGGGCCCCCATTATGCCAGTGTATGTGCCCTGCAGAGTGTGTTGGGCCAGAGGGGAGGATAGAGAGGGAGAGGGAGTCGCAGAGGTCACGAAAGAGCAATGATGAGGGACAGGGAGAGTCAAGGTGAATGTTGAGGTCACCAAGGAGGAGGAGTTGAGTGGTTGAGGTCAGGAGGGAGGAGCGGTCAGCCCACTCTGAGAGAAAAGAGGTGATTTTGACATTTTTGCAAACAGTGTTAATTCTGCACTATTTAACCTCTGTCCTGGCAAATAGTACACATTTTACACTAGTTACCTTTCATCCTGGCAAATAGTAGAATTTGTGCACTATTTACCCTCCAACCCATTGTCCGTGCAAGTAGTAGAAATGCTGCACTATTTACCCTTCATCCCATCATCCTAGCAAATTGTACAAAGTCTGCACTATTTACCCTTCGTGCTTGCAAATAGTAGACATTCTGAACTATTTCTTCCTGGCACATAGCACACATTTTTTGCGCTATTTACCCTTTGTCACTATTTACCCTTCAGCCTGGCAAATAGTAGAATTTCGCACTATTTACCCTTCGTCCCATTGTCCTTGCAAGTAGTAGAAGGTCTGCTCTATTTACCCTTTGTCTTTGCAAATAGTAGACATTCTGATCTATTTACCCTTCGTCCTGGCAAATAGTACACATTTTTTGCACTCTGACCCTTCCTTCTTGCGAATAGACCTTACCCGTTTAGAAAGGTGGTGAGAATCAGGTTCACCACACCATTTGTTTAAGACGTGCCCATGGATATAGATCAGCTGAGGTACACTGACACCAGATGTATAAGGAAAAGTGAAGCCATATGCTTGCTAGCAACATTGTGCATGAGCAGTCTCAGGTCAACATTGTGACACTGTTCTAGTCCGGTAGCCAGTGGACCCCAAGACCATGCCTATTTATGACCCTGAACCACATTTGGATCCATGGTCATGGGCAAACAGAGAGAAAAAATCATCCCCCACAACGCCTCACATTTCAAGAGCTGGAATTGCCTGTCCCTCCAGTGGAAGTAGTCTGTGAACAAACTATACAGCTTCCCCTTCATGAAAGCGAGGAAGCTAATACCGGAAGTAAAGGGCTGCATCGAAACATCTAGTGAACTTGTTCATGTGTTTGAAAAAATGGACGAAGATTGGGTTTGGTTTTTATTCATTTAATGTTCCTGGGAGATACCAGAGGAGTGTGAATGGACGCTGGGAATAGAGCCGGGTTTTCACACGTCTTCTCATGTCTTCTCACGTCTTCATGAAAGAAAGAAGCAAGCCATTGTTAGCATGTGTGGGGTTCATTAATGTCCCAGTCGATATCACTGCTTCTGTATGCGTTACTGTTTGCAGATGCATGCATTTGGAGGGTTCTTCATCCACTGTTTTGCTATTTTCATTGAGATGTAGTGGCTTGAAGATGGATTGTTGGCTGTTGCCATTGGTGGGCTATGTGGGTGGGATGCACAAATTACCACTGCGCTTCACTTAGGTATTTGCATGACTTTGGACGTCATCACGAGTTGGACGCTAAGCAGGCGCTATTTCCACTGAGCAGAAATAGCGTTACCGTTGGGACCCGTGGCGCAAATAGCACGTATCACAAGTAGGCGAGCACGCGCTTCGCGTCCTGGCAGTAACGCTAATTGCGCAAAGCGGAAACTATGCCAGAAAACGGCTTACCACCCAAAAACCCAGCGCAATTACCGCTACCGCCGCCAGCGCTATTAGCGCCGGCGGGAAACCTGTCACTGCCAGAACAGGAAACACTGGGGCAGCCATTTTGGAAATCACAATCCATCAAAAATCAGAGCCCCCGACAACCATCCCCACACCCCAAGTAGTAGAGATGTCTCAGGAGAGGGTCAGGGGCAAGGCAGCTCAAGATCGGCTGCGAAAGCCAAAATTCCCAAATGGTGAGCTTGTTCTGCTGGTGGATGAGGTTGTGGCCCACCATGATGAGCTCTACGGTGCAAGGCAGCACAAAACCTCCTCCTTGCGGCGCATCAGAATCTGGTAGGCGGTGAGCCAGAAGGTTTCTGCAATCGGCCGTGTCCTTCAGACGGAGAAGACTGCAGGAAAGGATGGAATGAACTCCGTGTTTGGGTCCGGGGAATGCTGACCCAGTACAGGCAGGACAACATGAGCATAGGGGGAGGCGAACAGCCAGAAATTTCACTCACACCGTGAGAGTAAAAGTGCGGCTCGGTGCTTGACATGGATGGAATCAAGGGTGTCGGAGGTGCCGAGGCGGGTGCCGGTAACCAGGAGTTAGAAAGTGAGTCAACCCCCCCCCCCACCCCATATGTGCATGCAACAACAGCAGCCTAGCACAGTATCCCACAGTGGGATGGCCCATGAGCTGGGCATTGCGACTGTGGGCAGAGTGTGGGAGGCACTACAGGCACCTACCGCAGCACACATGTGCCAGTGCACCAAGGCCATCCCTGTGAGTCAGAGCAGTGGGGAGGGCAGCCAAGGGATACATCCAAGCGCCATGCACCAAACACCAAACACCCATGGCAGGAGCACAGTTGTGACCCATAGGGACCTGACAGTGACATGTACCATGCCAACTCCCTCCAATTCACACGTTTGTTGACAACGTCGAGGCATCAGGATCAGATGCATGCAAGCCAAGAAAACGCTACACCAGCAAGGTACCCTTGCCATCCACCAACCGCCAAGTAAAACCCCCTATGTGGCCCCCCACTTTGTGCTCCTGTTCCCATCCTTGCTAATCCAATTGCAAACGCAACGAGACCAGGCCTGTGCCTCAGTCCAACTGCCCAGCGCCACACACATCACCATGTATTCACTGTCGTGCATGCCAATACATGTGGGAGAATGTGTCCTAACCCCATTCCCAATGTCCCCTACAGGCACAGAAGCTCCGCCAGAGGCGTTGGAGGATAAGGATGCAGCTGGCCCATCTACAAGTGTGCCCTCCTGCACCACCACCATCACCCCCACAACAAAGGGGCTGACATGTGACCCATAGGCACAAGACCCATCCCACCACACCCCACCGCAGCAGGGGAATGCCTACCCCCCCTATACTCCCCTAGCTCAGCTCACCAGGAGCACACCAGTTGCCCCAGACATCACCTCTGCCGAAGTTGACACCGCCAGAGGGAACGCAGCACCGCCGATCATGTCACTGGAGGAACAAGGGTACAGCACAAGTGACGGTGAACAAACAACTGTGCCCCCTAACACCATGTCACAGTCTGCGCAGGCAAACCACTTACACACTCGCGTGCCCACCACATGTCGGACCACACAGCCAGAGCCCCCAGGGCCTGCCACGCTGCTGGCGCACCTACACCCTAGAACTGGACACAGACACCCCCTCCTATGGCTCCCCTGTTGGCAGCCCATCCAGGCAACGTACCCCCTCACCATTGCAGCCAAATGCCACATTGGGCATGGTTATGCAAAGGCTGGATGAGATGGAAAAAGGCAAAGGCAGATGGACGTCATTGTCAACATACACTCTGACCACATGCAGGTCATCTGTGACGCAATCCAAGGTGCCACAAGGAGGATGGCACGTGACGATGCCAGGACACCGAGCATTGTCACTGCATGCACAGCATCACTGATGGGGTTCGGCCGAAGGGTGCGAGAGATTGTGAGCCCTTGCTGAGCAAATATGATAAAGCAATGCCCTCCAACAGCAACAGCTACAGGGGGTGGCATCAATTCCTTCCACCTCAAGCACGCCAACTGATGAGTCGCACCAGAGCACACCGAGGCAGTGGCCCCTGCGCCATCTGCACACACAGTCACTGGATGATGGGAGTCAGGAGAAGAGGGCAGGCCATTGTAGATGGCATGACTAATGTTGGCCTGAGTGGCCATGCAATGGGCATGCCGGAGGGCAGGGAAGGGGGGAGTATGTGCTGGGGTGTTGGTGGAGGCCAGGGGAAGGGAGGAATTGTGTGCTGGGGTGTTTGTGGGAGCAGGGGTGGGGGGATTGTGTGCTGGAGTGTTGGTGGAGGGCAGGGAGGGGGAATTGTGTGCTGGGTTGTTGGTTGAGGGCTTGGGGAGGGAGGTTTGTATGCTGGGGTGTTGGAGGGAGGGCAAGGGAAGGATTGTTGATTAAACAAGTTGCATAAAAATCTGTTGAACTTCAATTATACGAGGACATTCATGTTTGTGTTCTTGTACACTTTATTCACACTGTGAATCGTACTAGAAGTAATTGTCTATTAGTGCCTGCCGGGGCTGTTTCCCTTCCCTCACGTCATCCCTGTGAGTGTCTGCTCTAACTAATGCCACATGCTCATCATCTGCATCTTCCTATGGGTGTGGCCTGTATGCGTCGGGGGGTACTGGCACATTCCTCCTCAGGCAAATGTTGTGTAGCATTGCACACACCAATATTATTTTCCCAACTTTGTCAGGGGCATACATCAGGGCTCCACCAGAGCGATCTAGGCACCGGAATCATGCCTTGAGGTGTTCAAAGGTGCACACAATGCATACGCGGGTACGGCTGTGGGCATGGTTCTAAGCAGTCTTGTGCACTGTACGTGGGTCATGCACAGGGGTCATCAGCCACCCCAGCTGCGGATATCAGAGTCACCTTCATGGTGTGGAATACAGACATCAGTCAATTGTCTCATGCATTGGTCTGCTGTCTCAATGTATGTGTGCATTGTAAGACGTGAGCATTCATGTGTGCATACCGCCCATGCAATGTGTATGTGTGATGGGTGTACAGCCTTCATAAATAATGCTGTGCGTTGCTTGTCCTCTACATGCAGCCTATGTCATTGTGGTGGGTGTTCTGTGGTGTGTCCCAGGTAATTGCACATGGGCAGATGGCTGTGGCACGGGTGGGCAAGCTGTGCGGTGCTGGTGGCTCTGTACTGTGCCACATTCAAGGTGCATTGTTGTTCATGTGGTCTGATGTGTCATTGGGAATGCAGCAGTGTGTGCCTGTCAGCATGCTCCCTTGGATGCCCCCCTCATTAGTGCAGGTGCTGCCCAGGTGCATTTTCACAGTGCATTCTCTCGACATGCAATGCTTCCTTTCAGTGTTGCTATCCCCCCCCCACTTTTTCATCTTCTGCTACCGTGTGCATATGTGGCAGGGTTTGTAATCACCCACTATACAGGTCTTATGTCCTCTGTGCCAATCTCTGTATATCCTGGCAGTGTGCTGTTGTGTAGGACCATGGAGTCATGGGTGGAACCTGGGTATCGGGCGCAGCAGTGGGTAATGATGAGGTCAGGGCCACAAGTCACCTACAGGTTGAGGGAGTGGTAGTGCTTCTGGTTCCTCTATACCGCCTCATGGGCCTGGGGAGCTACCAATGCAATATGGGTGCAGTCAATGGCTGCTATCATATTGGGCAGTTATGCAGTGGCATAAAACCGTGCCTTTATGTCGTTGACCTAGACCTGGGTGGTGGGCAGTGCAATGTGTTGGTTTACATGGCACAGAAGGGCATCCAGCACCTGGCCCAGGACTGGGATAAATGTTGACTGAGCCATGCCATGCATCATGGCCATGGAGTGCTGGAAGGTGCGGTATCCAGGAACTGCAGGACTACCATCAGCTTCAGCAGTGGGGGCACAGCTGTGCGTATACTGATCCTGCTTCCGAAGTCATCCTGGGTTGTGGCCAGCAGTTTGTTGATGGTCTCCCTTTTCAGGATAGTACTCAGTAAGGATTCACTATGGTTTTCAACACAATCTCATCTGTGACATCTAGTTCACAAATCTTAATGTCAGTTCACTGCGGACATCCCTCTGCCGGGTTCACTCTTGTCAACACACTGTTAATCGGGACTTTTGGCTTTTTCCCTTCTTTATCAGCATCCCTCCATCGGGTTTACTCTTGGCAACTTTACGATGCAGGATTCGCTTCTCTTAGCTTCACAATCATCTGTCGGTCAAAGGCATTCGACTGTATAGAGGATTTTACTAGACCCCTTTATGACCACTTTGACCCCCTTCTCGCCTTTCTCCCAAGGCCTTCTGATAACGATAGTTTCTACAATAGGGTAATTGCCCAGAGTTTCCTGAGTGAGCACCCACGTGGTGCTTGACTCTTCTATTGCTGGCTTTCCCCTTGCGTATCAACAGTTCTTTGGACTTTTCTAATCAGCTGCTTGCTTCTTTCATTCAACACAGTTTGGCTCTTATTGCTCTCCCCTCGAATCACTGGCTGTGATGAACCGCTTGTCTTTTCTTGTCTCTGAGTCAATGCCGGCACCACGGTGGCAAGCGTCTCCCCTCAGCTTGGTTATCAGCGGAGGAGGGCCTTGTTTACCGTTGACACCTGCTGCAACACATGCTGGCTATTGTTCGCAGTCTTACGATTCCTTCTGTGGAGGTTTCACAGGCCTGGCTCAGAAAGGGCAAGGTCGCTTCTCTCCTCTTCACCCTCTCAGTTCGCTCCATCTTTCTCCTCCTCTTGAACTGCCGTGCTGAGTTAGCTCTCTTGTTGTGCAGTCTGCCTTGCTCGTATTGTGCTCCTGTGCTACATCTTTTATCGCAGTGGGGAAGGGAAAGGGCCGTCAGGTGTGTGTGATTCTGATCAATTGCGTTGACTTTGCCTGACCCTGGTGTTGGGAGATATCAGGTAAATGGCTTTGGTGTTTGTCCATCGTCTTTCGTGATGTGTGAAAGTGTTCATGTCAGAAAAGGGTGGGTAGAGTGTTCGAGTATCCTACCGGATAGGATGGGGAAAAGGTATAAGGTGGGGGATGCTGCGTCTCACCCGTCGGTGTCCCACTTCCACTCCCCGAGGGCTCCCCATCGAGGTGATCCGCCCACACTGGTCCACCCCCCGGAACTGGGTCCAATAGCGATAGCCGTGTCCTGGCCACCTGGGTGACAGATCCCTGGGGACTAGTAAGTGAGAGGCCTTCAGGTTTCTCACAGTAGCTGAATAGGAACATTGGCAGGTCTGCATTGGAACAGACCCAGTGTCCTTGACTGTGGTGTCATGACTTCAAGTGGTACGTTGTAGCAGTGATTTAGTGCTTCTGACGACAAGAGGGTGGTGATTATGTCTTCCTTTATGAAGGTAAGTTCATTTTACACATGTGCCTGCTGACATATGAGCTATGGGTATATTGTGCTACTTGGCACCAGCACTCATTGTGATTGCGGGAGACATCGGATATGTTTATTGATGCATGCTTTCTTCTTAAGTGTTAATATTGTTTGTGATATGTCCTTTTGCAGTGTTCTGTATGTGACATCAGAGAGGACTACATTTTTTTTTGGCACTAGGGTGTTTTTGTTGTGCCAGTCAGTAATTCATGTGATGGCTCCGAGAGTTCTCCTATTAGGGTGTAAACAGAGGTCATATTTTTGGGTGTAGTCCTTGTTAATCAATGTTGTTGATGTTTATTGTAGCAGTGATATGCACCTTTGACGTGTTTCAGCTGTGGTGTGGGGCATAGCAATGATTGCCATACACTTTTCACATTATTGGGATCAATACTGCAGTCTCATTTATGAATCACGGTTTGTATGAAAAAGGGTGTGCCACACGCATTGCTGTGTTTATTGCAGTTTCAGGCAGTTTTGTTCATATAATCTGTGGCACGCAGAGATCGACTGAAGTAGTCGTATTGTGTATCTCATACACCATTCAGCTGCATCCATGGTTCTATGGCAATCAGGTCCTGTATGATTTGCTCGTAGTGTTTGGAATATAATGTTGGCCTTCTATGTTTGATTGCCTAAGGAAGCTAGCCTTCAAACATGAGAGTTTACCAAGTGGGATCAAGGTTACACAGACAAGGATGGATTTAGTATTGGCTTATTCAGCATAGTTGGAAGATTCAGCCAAAGCAACATAGATGCTGTCGCCAAGAAATACCATGCTTGGCTCCAGACTGGGGAAATCATACAAACTACCTCATGCCACCCCACTCATAAACAGCCCCCTCAATGCCCTAAAAAACCATAAAGTTCTATGAGAACTAGACCGTCACCAGCCACACCTAAACCACCCCGCTGATAATAATAGCCATACAGCTATCACAGGGGCACTACTAAATGCTAGATCCCTTAGATCCCTAGTAGCCCATGCAGCTGACATTGCTGACCTGATTCTTGACAAAAACTGGATTTCCTTGCAATCACCGAGGCCTGGTTACATGCAGCAACAGGCCCATCCCTCCTCATTGCTACCCCAGACAACTACACAGTCTTCAAATCACACAGAGAGGCGTCCATAGGTGGTGGTATTGTCTTTATTGCTAAGGCCTCACTGGGACTTAGAATCTTTCCACACAACCCCACCGCATCACGTGAACTATTGACGGTGAAACTACCCCTCACCACTTTGCGCACTATAACACTGCATTTAATCTATAGACCCCCAGGACGCTTAGGCTCCTTCGAAGAAGACATTAACACTGTGATCTCTGCCACCATGAAAATATCATCGCAAATCCTCTTCTTAGGTGACTTCAACTTAGGATTTAACGACCCTACAGAGCATTCTGCACTGCTTCTGGCTAAATCCTTGTCTGAATTAGGCCTCACCCAGAGAGCCCTCCTACCTACACATGATAAAGGAAGAATCCTAGACTGGGTAGCAGACCTTCATTGTACAACTAACATAACCTCTATTTAATCGCAAGACTGCATACTTCCTCTCAGGATGAATGTTATCGCTCCATCCATTCCAACTAGAAATAAGAAAAATATGACAATAGATAAACTCAAGCCTTTTCTTGAACCCTTGCTTAAGCCTTTACCTACTGCTGATCCAGCGGAGTTAGTGGAACTTTCTAACAAAACCCTCACCAAATCCTTAGACTCTATTGCACTCTTAAAAATGCGTGAAAGTAAACCTACTGCTCATCTGAACACATGGTTCACTCCTAAACTCAAAGACTTAAGAAAGGAAAAAAGGAAATGTGAACTCACTTGGAAAAACAACCCCTCTGCAGCCAATAAAGGTGCCCTTTTAAAAGCTAATTACAAAGAAGAAATTCTGCTAGCAAAACATGATACCTATAACACACGGATTGGTAAAGCTAGTTCTAGCACTAGAGAACTCTTTACCATCCTTAGAGAACTCGAATCTCCCACCCCACAACCCCACAGACCACTGCATTAAGGACCAAAATTGGTGCACTAAAATTCAAGATGCCCTTGCCAACAAAATTACAATGCTCCAAAATAAAATAGCTGACACAAAACTTAATCTGCCTCCTCAAGGTAATACCTGGAAACAGCCCTAACCTCCCTAAACCGACTCAACGATTTAAATTCACCCCAGTTTCTCCCCAAGAGGTGCAAAACATCATAGCCTCCCTCAAACCGTCCAATTGCCAAGGGGATTCCTGTCCAGCGACCGTCATAAAGGAAGCAGCGAGCATACTCGCTCTCTTCATTACCACACTAATCAATGCCTCCTTCCGCACATGCATCATACCTACTAACTTGAAGAACTCATGGGTGCTTCTTCTTCTAAAAAAAAAAATATCTAGACCCTAACATACCTACTAATTTTAGACCAATCACAACAGTCCCTTTCCTGTTAAAGATTATAGATAAAGCAGCCTATAATCAAATACAGAATTATCTGGAAACCAATAAGTTACTTTACTTGGCCTCCATCAATCTGGCTTTAGGACCCAACATGGCACAGAAACAGCCCTGATTGACCTAAAGATCCAGATTGACAATCTGAAAGATAAAGGGAGCTCAGCCCTCCTGCTCTTGCTAGATCTGTCTGCAGTGTTTGATTTGGTTGATCACAAGGTCCTGTGCAAGCAACTCTCCACAGCAGCTCACTTCTCAAGATAAGCGACAGTATGGCTTAAGTCCTTTTTAAACAACAGGTCCATGAGAGTCTTTCCCGCGTCGCCTGCAGCTGACCCTATCCCCATATCCTGTGGAGTCCCACAGGCATCGTGTTGTATAACCTACCATGTATAATGTGTTCACCAAACCATTGTTTGATGATTTGGACCATCTGGGTGTCACCTACATGAATTATGCAGATGACACCCAGATCCTGATACCTATGGCAGGTGACTACGACAAAGACCTAGCCTGTATAAACAGAATTTATCTTCTCATTCAGGCATGGATGGCCACACATGGTCTGCGCCTGAATGATGAGAAAACTTCTATTAGCCACCCCTATCAACTGTACTTAACTGGGCGTTCAATACAGCTCTTTCAATATCGATGGAAACAATATCAAGGTCGCCAACGAGGTAAAAACACTGGGTTTCTACCTAGACTCCTCCTTGAACATGCGCAAACAGGTCAGTGCAACAGCCTCAGCAACAGCGTACACCTGTAAGCTTATCCATGCCTGAAAACCCTTTCTTTCCACAAAAAGCTGCATCAGTTCAGCCAGAATCCTAGTATTATCTAAAATGTACTACTGTAATGCACTGTACCTATGTGCCAATAAACACACTATTAAGAAACTCCATATCCTGCAGAACAATGCACTCAGAACTGCCCTGAGCATTCCTCACAGACAACACATCTCTTCAACTAGACGGGACAACAGTTGGCTTTCAATCAAGGAAAGAATACAACTTAAAACAGCCTCTATAACTCCTAAATGTCTGAATAACTCAGCCCCCCAGTATCTGATCGATAAATTCTTCAAAAACCACTATGTCTGACCTACCAGATCATCCAACTCGGGCTGTCTAAAAGTGCCTAGATATAAACTTAAAAGAGCAGGCAGCAGTAGCTTCCCAGTCATGGCCGCCCAACTCTGGAATCCACTAACCATTACATTAAGATCTGACCAGTCCTTCCATAAATTTAGGAAAGATATGAAAAACTGGCTTATCACTAATGATGCACCCTACTAGTCCCTGTTAGCCCTCCTTAACCGGAACTATGTATAGTAAACCTTTTCAACTTACACTGACTGTAAGTATTAACTGCACACTCTGACTATTCCTGCTTAATTTGTACATAGCCTATTGTGTAAATAATACTAATAATGTTTATTGTAAAATAATGTATTTCTTCTTGTACTGCTTATATTGTCCATGTGTAACTATGTAACTGCATATCCTTCAATGAGCCCCGATACCTCCGGGTTTGGTGCGCACTATAAATAAATAAACAAACAATCAAACAAACCACTTCCCATAACCATGCAATTCTCCTTAAATGACTGACAGAGATATGTAGGGGGGATGATCTCACTAGGCCCAGCCAGGATCTATATTTCAGAATCAGGATGATTTCTCCTTAAGCCTGACCAGTCCGTCTGGGGTACAAAATAGGGCCAACATAGAAAATGTAACGCAACAAGAGGGTGCTTTGCCTTATAAATCCGATGACAAACGAATTCGACACATGTCTGGATTCCTCAAAAAGACTCTGAGTTCAGCAAATTCTCTGTGCTATCTGTAAGAAACCTGAGGGTATCCTCACTCCTACTCCCCCTGGAGACTCTTCTCGGGTGGCCAGGGAAAGGCCATCGCTTTTGGATCCTAACCCTGGGGGTGGAGAAGCGAGGGTGGATCACCTTGGTGGAGGGTCTTTGAGGATTGCGAGTGGGGTGTCCAAAGGTGAGACATTGTAGCCCCCTTTCCCTATTGAAGACCAACCTAACCCTCCCACGGACTTTATAGAGTATTGTAAAACCTCTCCCCTCCTTTCCCCACATTTTACCTCTGACAGGACTGGGATGAGGCGACTAGGAGTGATTAACACTAAAACCTAATTTTACCACTCTAGTACTGGGACAAAGAAGATGCCTGTAGAGTGCATTAAAGGTCAGGCTTGTCCCTTTAACTATGGTCAGGCAAGTCCAATTGAAAATCCACAACTTCAACCTGTCAGGTGTTTGCAGGTGTGCAAAGGGAGACCAGTGGGTCAGCAGATGGGGCAATAGGGAGACCTCTGTGGGAGAGAACAGCAGGGGACCCTTTCCGGAAGGGGGCAGCCATGGTGGGACCTGAGGAGGAGCCAAGATGCCAGCTGAAAGCCCAGAGAACCTGTGGAGCCCAAGGCAAGTTGGACTGTTAAGCGTGCCACGCGGGTGTGGGTTCCTCTGAGTCAAACAACGAGCAGCTGGGGCTTCAAGCAAGCAGGAAGGAGAAAGTACTCTGTCCGCGTCCAAGCAGAAGCAATGGCGTTGCCGAATTGTGCAAGCCAGCACCCAGCTTGCGAGTGGGGCTCTTGGAGGCCAGCCCGCCGGCCTGCTAAGCAGAAAGGAAGCAGCAGGAGGCGCCGGAGCGGAACACAGAGGACCGGTGAGCATCGGGGAAAGCTACTCAGGGGCTGTGCATAAATTACAAAGTGCTGTATGAATGAAAACTTGAAACCAAGCTGATTGAAGTATATTGAATAGTGAACTGAATGAAAATCAGAAACTTAGTATATTTAACACCGAACTGAATGCACTTTGCGTTGATCACCATTTCTCTTATTATCGACATCCCTAAACATTGTTTAGCTGTAGTTGTGAGGGCAAAGATAGGTTTTGGACACAGCCATACTTTTAAATTGAACTCTTTGACTCAGACTTTACTTATTTTCATTCAGGTAGGGAAACCCCACCTTAGCATAGGGCACGCTAGGCCTTCTATCATCCTGACATTTGTTTTGATAAACCTATTTGTTTTGAACATTGAATCTGTTGTCTTTGTCTTGCTTCGTGATGCCATCACACCTCGTTCTCCTCAATCCGGGGTCCCTCCCCAGGGTTTGCCTTGTCATTTTTCAGTCAATCATAGTTTAATGAATTAAGTGTCCCTGCACTTCTTTCTTGTCTTCTTGTTTTATTGATTTAGAACATCTTCATTGACTTCATTGGAGACCCCTTCATCCGGGTCTTGGACCATTCATTAGTCCTGTATGGTGGTAAAGGTTAGAGTTGAACATCTTCATTGACTTCATTGGAGACCCCTTCATCCGGGTCTTGTACCATTCATTAGGCCTGTATGGTGGTAAAGGTTAGAGTTTAATGAAGTGGAAATAAGCACTGCAGCTTCCATCAGGATTGGCTACAGGCTGGGTCTGCTGATGATGTCTCCCTTTCTTAGGCAGATGTTAGGAGTTCTTAAAACACAACAAACACAAGAGTACACATACCTAAGGAGACCCCTTCTAACCTTATCCCATCCAATCCTCCACTCTTTTTCTCCTCCTTGAAGCTCCACCATATAATGTATCCTGGACCCCTACTCAGCACCTCTTCTCAGGCCTATAGCATGCCTGGGCCTTCTCCTTAATGCTCCTCTCAGCCTGCTCACTGTAGTCTGCTGCCAATTCCTCCTTATAGGTCTGTCTCTCGCCTCCTCCGATGTCCCTCCCAACCTTCTCTGTAGGTGTCCTCTCCTCACTTCTTCTAATATTTCGCCTAACCTCCTACTTTTATCTCCTCTTCTCACCTCCTCCAATGTCTCTTTGAACCACCTCCTGGCCTCCTCATTATGGCTCCTTTCCTCACCTTATCCAATGTCTCTCCCAACCTCTTCCATAATGTACTCAAACTCTCTTTCCTCTATGTAAGCTACAACCTTCTCTCTGTATTCTCCCCCTTTCTCTCCTCCCTTATTGTGCCCTCCAGTCCCCTTATTCCTGCTGATGTTATCCCTCTTCTTCTCCACAGTCCCCACTGCCTCTTCTTTCCTTTCCACCTCCTCCTTACACTCCTCCTGCCATCTGGTCTTTCATCTCCAGTCTCCTTTCTCCAGCTCCCTCCTCCATCACACTCCAATCTCGTTCCTCACCTAACTCCAAACACCAAAATTCTACCAAAATGGTAGTGTTCATGTAAGGGGAAGTGTTTATGTAAAGGGTCAACTCAGCCCCACAGTCAACTGCTCTCCTCAGAACTACTCAGGTGAAAATGTTTATTAAATGGGTAGCTCGATTGGTATGATTTGAATTGGGGCAATTCTCCTGCAGTCCCTGCTGCTCCGCCACCAACCATGCGCAGAGTCGAGTCGTTGTCGCAATGCTCTGCTCTTCGCAGCTCGTAATTTGTCTGAGTGGAAATACTAGTGGAACACTCTGGGGTGTTGGCAAGTTGGGTTGCAAGCCTTGTTTAAGTTACACCAGGTTGATCAGATATTGATTTAAAAGAGCTTAGGCTAAGACTTAGCATCTTCCCAGTGAAGGGTCTCTTGCTGACCTAAAGTGTTAGACTTGTAATTTAATGGGGGATTGAAAGCGGTGTGCCAGCAGAGAGGCCTCCCTACCTCATGCTGCTTACACTGACTAGGTGGAGTACTACCAGTTCTTGTCGAGATTACCATGTCAACTTGAAACAATAGATGTACCTTCTGCCTTCTGTGAAGGCATCATGAAGCAAGACAGAAACAACAGATTCAGAATTCAAAATAAACACTTTTATTAACTTAAATGTCAGGATGGAAAAAGGCCTAACGTGTCCTATGCTAAGATGGGATTTCCCAACCTAAAGAAAACTAAGGAAAGTCTGAGTTCAGCTGAAGAATCTGTCTGTGTCCAAAACCTATACTTGCTCTCCCAACTAAATCTGTACAATGTGTAGGGATGTTAGAAACCAAAAAGAAAACATTGTTTAACACAAAATTCTGAGCTTCTTCCGGCTCACAGCGTCCTTGCAGCTCCCTTCTCCAAGTGTAAAACAGTTACACAAAAAGTCTAAAAATTACCTTCCTTGGACTTCTGATGAAATAGTCTGAATAGTCAGACCTGTTGGGCACAGCGACTCCGACAGGACGATCTATAGTATGCCGGTCCAGAAACAACCCTGCAGATAAGCTTACCCGCATTGTTTTTTCCAGACCAGCATAGTTGTAATGAGCCATTCTGTTTAATTTCTGGTTTCTAAATGTCTTCATTCTGATTGTTAACAAGGTTTTGACTCAGTTTGGTATTCAATAATTATGTGTTTAGGTTTTGGTTCAATTGCGCTATATCCATTGTTCAATATGTGTTTGTTTCACTTTAATTGAATTGCCCCGTGTTCATAGACCTTCAAAAACGTGTTTCTTGACACACACACACAACCACTCTGATACAATGGATTCTCAGCATTTTCCAGTTCTTTGGTAATTAACAATAAAGGATCAAAAACTTTCAAAAACATGATCATTGAAGGTACTCAACCACTCCGGTACAAATTATTCAACCGGTAATTTCACACATTTGAGCACCAGGTTTCCCATTCATTATAAACTCACTGGTCGCTTTCATAGTTCTTTTTGCAGCACATATTACACAGCCTTCTGCTTTCCATGTTAGGGCTCCAGCTTCTGCCCCTCAGACGCCCTTTTGTTGGTCCTCCCACACAGGGGAACAAGCACTTTGAACAACAAGAAAATGGGCAGCCTTCCCTCACGGCTCCCTTCACCTTGTTCAGCCTGCTCCAGGGAGTCCCAGCTCCTACTCCACACTTCCATAGAACGCCTCTCTCCGTAGTTGTTACGCTCACCTGGCTCCCACAGGGGCGTCGATCTGAACTGGACTGCGGTCTCCACCAATGTGACGCGTAGTGCCGAGATGACGGACTGGACTGGCCCACCTAGCTTTGTTTGCTTGGCTCGTAGGAATATTCTTCTGCAAATGGAGAAAGGGGATTAACCTCCCATGGAGCTGAGCGATAACCGCCCCCCCACTCCCGCTGTTCTCCCCACTGATCACCTTTGATGTCCCCTCTTATATTCTCACCTGATGGTTTGGAAAGATGAGCTCTCCATCCTGCATTGAGCGCAGGGGCGCATAGATAACCAGTTGCTTCACTGGCTCGAAGGAATTGGTGAGTTCCAGAACAATATTGACTCTGAGATTCCCGGCAAGACGCCGTAAGTATGCAGTTCATAAGAGTTCAAATGTCTGACTTTCACTCTTGTCCGATTCCTTGCAGGTTGCAACTTGACCCTAGCGAAGAGTTCCTCGTGGCAACCGGTAATGTTCAGGTAAAGATTTGTATTATCCAACGCAGTTCGATAAAATAATGTCAATATGTACCTGTTGCTTTCTCCCTTATTCAGGCGCTGAGAGAAAGTATGAAGTCTCAGGGACTAATGCTTCCGGCGGTAATATCAGGTAAGTCTATTGTGGTGAGGAGGTTTCCCCTTGTTTGTCCCTTTGTTTCACCTTGCTGTCCTTTTGTTTCCCCTTAGGGGCTGGGGTTCGGCGAAGATGCAGTGGAAGCTGCCCCGACCCATGAAGAGGAATAGTACCCCTGGTGGTAAAATCAGGTAAATCTGTGGGGGGGGGGGTAACTAATATTGCCTCTGTGTATTCCCTTGCCTCACCTTGCTGTTCTTGTCTTCCGCTTAGGTGCCGGAGTGCGGCGGGAACATCCAGGAGGATGCGGTGGAATGTGAAGATGCTGTGAAGGCCGGTGAGTTCAGCGCGGCGCTGTAGCAGGCGTGGCGATGCGCATAAAATAACTTCTTTCTTCCAGCTCGAAGGCGCGATGGATCAGGAATTCAGGTAAGGATCAAAAGTATTGCTCTTGTTCTAGCCTTTTCTCCTTCTTTCTCCCCTTTTCTAGGAGCTCCAGACTCGAGACGAGCGTGGCAGAAGACTGGATGCACACTTGCAGGCACGGCGAGCGTTACGCTGCTGGATGCAGAATAACGCGAAGCGTGTGCTGCTCTTCGGGCGTAGTTTAAATAGCCTCCAAAGTAGTCCCAGGTAAGTATTCCTCCCTAGCCCCACCCGAGTAAAAAATAGTCCCTAGGTAAAGTAGTCCCTTCGAAGTCCCTTTTGGCTTGGAGCTCTTGCAGCATGGTCTGCATCAGGTAAGTTTGCAGCATGGTCTGCATCAGGTGAGTTTTAATCTATGAGCCTGGCGCCTATGGCGCCAGGACTGACTCCCTAAATGAGCCTGGCGCCATGGACGCCAGGACTGCACCCAAATAGCCCCTAGCAGGGGTTGTTGGGCTTGCTTGGGATAACTTGATACCTGCTTCTGGGGTTGCTGGACTTGGTCTGGGGCTCTGGCGGTAGGCATCATGACAGCCCCCCCCCCCCCAAGTCCCCTCCTAAAATTGTTCTTCCCTGTGGTTTCGGTTTGTCTGGGAAATTCGGGTGGAATTTTTTCACCAATCGGGGTGCATGAACATGGTCACTAGGTTCCCATGACCTTTCCTGTGGTCCGTAATCTTTCCAGTCGATTAAATAAAAAGGTTTTGACTTTATCAGCTTGGAGTCCAGGATGTTCTTAACTTCAAATTCGGGTTCCCTGTCTACAAGGATGGGGTCTGGTGGCTTGGTTAGTCTCGTCCCTGGTTGCACTGGCTTCAAAAGTGACACATGAAAGAGGGGGTGAATTTGCATATTAGCAGGTAAGTCCAACTTGACAGCCACCGGGTTGATAATGGCCTTAATAGAGTAAGGTCCCAAATATCTGGGGTTAAAGGTCTGTGTTCCCTTTAGAGGTATATGTTTTGTGGCTAACCATACTTGGTCCCCTATCTGGTATTGTGGAGTATCACTTCTATGACGATCAGCATCTTTCTTGTATTTTTCTTTCGCCTGTTTTAAATGTACAGTTGCTTCCTTAAAGGCTTGCGTAATCGTAGCGTGCAGATGGTCCACTGCGGGCATTTCTAAGTGTTGGGGTGAGTCAAGGTCTGAGGTTCAAGGATGGTGCCCATATAAGGTATAAAAGGGGCTTTGTCCAGTTCCAGAGTGTACTGAATTATTGTATGCATATTCAGCGATCCAAAGAATATCTTTCCAATTACTCTCAGTCTGATGTAACATACAACGCAGGTATTGTTCGAGAGTCTGGTTGGTCCTCTCCATTTGACCATCGGTTTGGGGGTGGTGACTGGTCGATAACCTCACGTCGATTTGCGCCAATTGACAGCATTTTTTCCAAAAATGTAAAATGAATTGACTGCCCCGGTCAGAGACCAATACGGACGGAAATCCGTGTATGCAAACAATGTTTTCGAGGAACTCCTTGCCCAGGATTGAAGCTGAAGGTAATCCCTTTAAAGGAATAAAGTGGGCCATCTTGGAAAAAAGATCCACAATAACTAGAATGGTGTTAAATCCATTGCATGGGGGTAGATCAGTAATAAAGTCTAACGATAAGGTGTGCCATGGTGTAGGCGGAATGTCTAAAGGTTGTAAGAGTCCAGCTGGTTTTTTCTTTTGACTTTTGTTTTGGGCGCAAATGCCACAATACATCACAAATGATTTAATATCTTTTCACCAGGTGGGCCACCAGAATTGTCTTTTAATTTTAGCTTCAGTTTTTGCAATACCTGGGTGCCCCTCCATTAGGTTATCATGATAACTGGAAATGACTAGCTCTTGTAGTTCCTTGTGTGGCAGAAATAGCCGCCCTTGGTAATAAGGCAGGTCATTGTTGACGGAGTAGTCTGGGCCTTTCTTTACCCAGTCCTGCAGGGCTGTAGGATCAAAGAGTTGCTGGATCTTTACCTGAATGTCCTCTAGTGTCTGTAGAGTAGTCATGCCAAGAATCCTTTGTTCGGAAATTATAGGTACTGGTTCTGGATTCACTTCTGCCTCTCCCATACCTATTCGGGATAAGGCGTCTGCTTTACCATTCTTACAACCTGGTCGATAGGTTATCACAAAATCGAACTCGGCAAAGAACAATGCCCATCGGAGTTAGCGTGACGATTGGGCCTTGGCTGTCTTTAAATACTGTAAGTTCCTGTGATCGGTGATCACAGTAATGGTGTGCCTGGCACGAGAATATAATGCCGCCAAGCCTTGAAGGTGGATTTAATGGCTAATAACTCCTTGTCGGTAACCGCATAGTTTAACTCAGGTGCAGAGACATTTCTGGACCAAAATGCTACTGGGTGAAGCTGGCCAGTTTCAGGGTCCTTTTGAGACAGGACCGCTCCCATGGCTAGACTGGATGCATCAGTTTCCATTATGTATGAAAGTTCAGGGCGCGGGTGCTTTAATACAGGTGCAGACGTGAATTTCGCTTTCAGCTCTTGGAAAGCTTTTTCAGCTTCTTCAGTCCACATAAAGCGTTTATTTTTTCGCAAGAGTGCTGTGATGGGATGTACAACATGTGAAAAATCCGGGATGAATCTGCGGTAGAAATTGGCAAAGCCGAGCATGCTTTGTACTCCTTTAACTGAACTTGGTGATGGCCACTTAAGGATTGCGTCCACCCTTCGTGAGTCCATTCGGACTCCTCTTGGGGTCAGGATAAACCCAAGGAATTCAACTTCTGTGGCATGAAAAACACATTTTTCCAGTTTTGCATATAGGTTGTGCTGGCGCAATTTCTCAAGGACTGCTCGGACGTGCTTCACATGGTCAGATTCTGAAGAGGAGTATACTAGAATATCATCGATATATACGACAACACAAACCACAATGAGTTCTCGAAGGACATCGTTCATGAAGTATTGGAAGGCTGCTGGTGCATTGCACAACCCGAAAGGCATCACCTGGTATTCGAATAAACCATACTTAGTGCGAAAAGCAGTCTTCCATTCGTCGCCCTCTTTTACACGTACCAGATGGTATGCCCCCCGGAGATCTAACTTAGTGTATATGCAAGCGTCCTTCACTTGGTCTACTAATTCAGGGATCAGAGGCAATGGGTATTGGTTCTTAACAGTTATCTGGTTCAATGTGCGGTAGTCTATGCACATTCTGAGGTCACCTTCTTTTTTGGGCACGAAGAACAAAGCTGAAGATGCAGGGGACTTGGATGGGTGAATGAAGCCATTGGCAAGGTACTGGTCTAAGTATTGTCATAGGTGAAGGTTCTCAAGTTCCGTAAGGGCATAGATCCTGCTACAAGAGGGTTGTGCACCGGGCAGGAGATCGATTTGACAATCGTACGATCTGTGAGGTGGTAAGGTGTTTGCCTGTTCTTTTTGGAAGACATCCTGGAATTCTTGGTATTCTGGAGGTAGTTGCATGACTGCTGTGGTTACTGTGGCCAGGCCTGCGTTCAGATTTTTCTTTGGGTAACAGGTTTGTGCACAATCCGGGAAGGTTATTCTCTTCTCTCGCCAATCAATACATGGATTATGTGTTTCCAACCAAGGTATCCCCAGTATTATTTGAAACTGTGGGGCTTTGATTAGGACAATCACAATAGTCTCTCGATGCCCATCCTGACCCAATAGTGTCATCTCTGCGGTGGAATGAGTTACAGGCCCAGAGGCAATTTCAGTTCCATCGACTGTGGTGATGACACCTGAGGTGGTTTTTTGGCAGAGAGGTAGATTCATCCTGGAAGCCAATTCGTAGTCCACATAGTTTCCTATGGCCCCGCTATCAATGTATGCCCTTACAGCGTGCATACGCGATGGCTGCCTTGGATCTACGAGGACCATTGGTATGATGAAATGCCAGGTCTGAGTATCCTTCTTCAAGCTCGGCAAGCAGACCTCTACGCTTGTCGGGCATGGTCGTTTTCTGAGTCTGACTCCAAATGGCTTTTATCAGCAGCTCCTACCACCTTCTTGGGTGGTTTTACAGGGCAATCCCGTAGAAAATGTCCAGAAGTTCCACAATATAGACACAATTGCATTTGCCGTCTCCTTTCTCTTTCCTTCTGCGTTAAGGGTCCTTTAACCCCTCCGATTTGCATCGGTTCTGAAGCATCTGCTCCTTTGGGGTTAGCGTGGGTTTTGACCAACACCCGATTCTCAAACTTGACTCGATCAGCCTTTCTGTTCTGAAGTCTGTGATCTAACTGGACCACTAAGTCTATATATTCAGCGCAGTCTTGAGGTGGGTTCACAACTTAAGCCAAGACATCCTTGAGTTCTCCTCGAAGCCCTCGATGAAATAACGTGATTCGTTTTACCTCAGGCCATCCAGTTTCCACTATCAACCTATTAAAGGTTGCGATGTAGGATAGAAGGTCCTGGTTACCCTGTCGTAGGGACAAAAGTTTGTTATCCAGGGCCTGTCCTTGGGAGTGCCGGGCAAAGAGTCTTTCCATTTTCATTTAAAAGCCCTGAAAATCCCGAAGAATTGGGTCATCCTGAGTAACTAGTGGAATTGACCGATCAGCTGCACTGCTGCTGAGATATGAAAATACAAAGGCTACCTTGGCTTGATCGTTTGGGAAGGCTCCAGGTCTGCATAAAAAGTGCAAGCGGCATTGGTTCATAAACACGGCAAACCTTTTTGGATCTCCGGCAAAGCGTTCGGGCGGAGCTAATGGAATATTTCCTGGTAGGTTTATTTGCACAGGGTTACTCGATAATACAGGAGCTCGATTTCCCCCGGAACCTGGTAGGGGTGCTTGTCCAGCCTGGCTTTGCAGTAGTTGCCTAGCAAGGTCATCAGTTCGCTCCTTTGACAAAATCAGTTCTCTCCTAAGAGCATTGGATTCTTGACAGGCTGAATGCACTTCAGCCCTCAGTTCCCCTAGTAATTGGGCCAATTGGTCAGTTTCTGAGGTATCCATAATGCCCGGGTGGGAATTTGTGGGTAGGCTTTACGTTCTGTTACACTCATCTGGCTCCCACAGGGGCGTCGATCTGAACTGGACTGCGGTCTCCACCAATGTGACACGTAGTGCCGAGATGATGGACTGGACTTGCCCACCTAGCTTCGTTTGCTTGGCCCGTAGGAATATTCTTCTGCAAATGGAGAAAGGGGATTAACCACCCGTGGAGTTGAGCGTTAACCACCACCCCACTCCTGCTGTTCTCCCCACTGATCACCTTTGATGCCCCCTCTTATATTCTCACCTGATGGTTTGGAAAGATGAGCTCTCCATTCTGCATTGAGCGCAGGGGCGCGTAGATAACCAGTTGCTTCACTGGCTCGAAGGAATTGGTGAGTTCCAGAACAATATTGACTATGAGATTCCTGACAAAACGCCGTAAGTATGCAGTTCGTAAGAGTTCAAATGTCTGACTTTCACTCTTGTCCGATTCCTTGCAGGTTGCAGCTTGACCCTAGCGAAGAGTTCCTCGTGGCAACCGGTAATGTTCAGGTAAAGATTTGTATTATCCAACGCAGTTCGATAAAATAATGTCAATATGTACCTATTGCTTTCTCCCTTATTCAGGCGCAGAGAGAAAGTATGAAGTCTCGGGGAATAATGCTTCCGGCGGTAAAATCAGGTAAGTCTATTGTGGTGAGGAGGTTTCCCCTTGTTTGTCCCTTTGTTTCACCTTGCTGTCCTTTTGTTTCCCCTTAGGGGCCGGGGTTCGGCGAAGATGCAGTGGAAGCTGCGCCGACCTGTGAAGAGGAATAGTACCCCCGGTGATAAAATCAGGTAAGTCTGTGGGGGGTAACTAATATTGCCTCTGTGTATTCCCTTGGCTCACCTTGCTGTTCTTGTCTTCCCCTTAGGTGCCGATGTGCGGCGGGAACATCCAGGAGGATGCGGTGGAATGTGAAGATGCTGTGAAGGCCGGTGAGTTCAGTGCGGCACTGCAGCAGGCGAGGCGACGCGCATAAAATAACTTCTTTCTTCCAGCTCAAAGGCACGATGGATCGGGAATCGGGAATTCAGGTAAGGATCAAAGGTATTGCTCTTGTTCTAACCTTTTCTCCTTCTTTTCCCCTTTTTCTAGGAGTTCCAGACTCAAGACAGGCGTGGCAGAAGACTGGATGCAGACTATGCAGACTTGCAGGCACGGTGAGCGTTACGCTGCTGGATGCAGAATAACGAGAAGCGTGTGCTGCTCTTCGGGCGTGGTTTAAATAGCCTCCAAAGTAGTCCCTGGTAAGTATTCCTCCCCAGCCCCACCCGAGTAAAGAATAGACCCTAGGTAAAGTAGTCCCTTCCAAGCCTCTTTTGGCTTGGAGCTCTTGCAGCATGGTCTGCATCAGGTAAGTTTGCAGTATGGTCTGCATCAGGTGAGTTTTAATCTATGAGCCTGGCGCCTATGGCGCCAGGACTGACTCTCTATATGAGCCTGGCACCATAGACGCCAGGACTGCACCCAAATAACCCCTAGCAGGGGTTGTTGGCTTGCTTGGGATAACTTGATGCCTGCTTACGGGGTTGCTGGACTTGGTCTGGGTCCCCGGGGGTAGGCATTGTGACAGCAGTCCCCAGCGTCTCGGCCTCCTGCTCCAGCTGCTTGCATCCGCCTCCTTGCTGCTTCTCCTGTAGCTCTCTTTTCCATTCGATTGGTCTCCTTTTATACACCTGAAGCCCCTTGACAGGCTGCAGGTATAAATGTCCAAGTAGCCTTGCCTGACCACAATCAAAGGGACATACCTTCCATCACAGTTCTTAGCAGGCATCTTCCTTGTCCCAGTAGCAGAGTGGTAAAAGGGTATAGTCTTCATTGCTCTTAGTTGCCTCTTCTTCAAGTGTCAATTGTGGACTAATTAGGGGAACTGGCGTCTATCATCCTAGGAAGGTTGGGGAAGGGTTGAGTTGTCAATAGTAAAAGGGGGACACCATGTCTCGGCCAAGGGCACCCCAGTCCCCAAGGAGCCTCCGTCTAGCTGATCCTCCCTTGCTTCTCCGCCCCCAGGGTGGGTATCCACTAGCAAAGGCCTTTCCCTGGCCACCTGCACAGAGGATCCCAGGGGTTTAGGAGTGAGAATATCCTCAGGTTCTCACACTCCACACAAAACATAATGGAGCCACATCTGTAAATTTGTTTGGCCTTGAGAAAGCATGCGTGAAACACATATTGGCTTTGTTCCCTAGAAATAATCATACAGGAAGTTATGAGCATTTTTACACACAAGAAGAAATACAGATCGACAATCATAATATAGTTATAAAAAAGGTCATACCTGACTTCACCAACAGAAACAGTGTTTTCCTGTGATCATGCATTATAACACAAAAGTGACTACAAGCAGAGTAGTGCAGTGTTCACCCCAAAAAACATATTAAACTACCTGTCTGACCGGATACAATACCGGAATAATCTCAGATTCTTCTGCATGATACAACTGGTGTGTGGTGCCAGTGTGCTTCAGTATATTAGTAGGTGGCAATATCGTATCCCAACTTTGGACCTTCCAAAGCCATATTATCCTTTTGGTTATGTCTAGGGATGGCCCCATTCCCAGCTGGCTAAATCCTAACAAGCTTGGAGTATTGGTATCCGGCCAGAGCTTCACTCAGTGGAAAGGAAACCTGATAACCCTGTATGGCTAACTTTCTGGGGCCAACTGCATAACAGGGTGGTGGATATTTCAGGGGTCTCACTTAGTCTATGATCTTCCCTTTAATGGGTGAGTGCATGGCTTAGTGCTTTATGACAAACCCTACCAACATCCTGCTGCATGGTGGGGTAAGCCAAGGGACGCCTGACCCAAAAAATGCTTAGCGGTTGGCCATTCCTTTAGCCAAAGGGTTGGCAGGGGACATTGTCACACCAAATAAAGGCAGTTGCACTCTGTCTATATTGGACGATAGGCCCGTGCCCCTCACATTATGGATGGCGTGGCACTGCTGAGATTTCCTTGTTAGTTTGACAGAGAGTTCTCGGCAGATAGTGCCAACATTCTCATTACAGGCACTGCTGCCTTGCAAGACCCCATGTTTGATGGGAAACCGTTCACACCTGGGGTTCTTGAGGGCTGCAGTCCATAAAGGCAGAAGGAGGCTCTCAGGAGCCTCAGCCCATAGAAGTATTTGAATGAGTTTGCTTTAGAGCACCGACATGCACAGAAGAGCCCATGTCAGTGCTTTGAAATTATCTGAGGTCTACTTTCAACGGGACAGGGTTGGAACTTGACATTTTAGTGCACAAAGATGGCCAAAAGCCAGGAGCCAGCTTGCATGTTTGTGTGTATGTGAGGGAATATTAGAGGTAGAGGGCACTGGGGCAGCAGGAACAGCATTTGGCAGACATACGTTTCAACCTTTTGAATCACGGGGCGAGTGAAAACAGGATTTTGTTTTTGGTGGGTGAGAGCGCATTGAAGTCTATGGATGGCGAAGGGACTTGGTGGGTGAGTGAAGTGACTCCATTGTGGCATGGGGGAAAGAGGGCATGACCCGCCAAAATCTTGTGAAGTCAGACTTATGATCAGATCTGTGGCAGTGATCACCATACAGGCCCAGGGGCAATGGGACCGCCACATGAATCCAGTAGCTTTTAAAAATCTAATTTCACGCAAAAAGTAAGATGTAACATTTGCTTTTGTTATTTTGGGGACAGCTTGCCACCCATCGACCTACCCTCCCCCAACATTCTTAGTGGATCTGGACTTGCTTGCTTGCACCAGTCAAATCGTGGATAACAGCTATCACCTCCACGTCCCCCTTCCTCGTCCCAGTACACAACACAAGATGTCTCACCACCCCAGGAAAATTTCTTTCTTTCTTTCCCTCCCCTTGTTCTGCCCCTCCCTCAGGGATATAAGAACCCACCCGCCTGACCAACATCAGTTTGAATGTTCCTGCCTATGGCAAGGATTTACTTTGGATGGATCCTTTTTCCCCTCTCTGGCTAAGTCGAGGGGGCACCTTCGAGCACCCGCGGTGGCCTGACCATGCCTGGCTCTGTGGGTCCTCTGCAGGTCACAGCTACTGGGACCCCTGCAGAGTGAGGGCTTGCGGTTGAACGCTTCCTAGAATGCTCCAGCTGAGCGAGGCCCACAATGCCTGCTGATGACATTGGATGGGGTGGCGTGCGGCAGCACAGAAGAGCTAGGGCTTCTGTCTGCTGTGTCGGGAGGTGACTCCGTGCACTGCGATATGCTCCCCATCCAGTATGCAGCTCCTGTCTCTCTGGGCCTCAGGTAAGGAGTGGGGGGGCATACAGTGTTGACTGGGCTGAGGTTCATCTCATGGCTTGTGCGATTGTCCTGGTTACAGTGACCACTGTAAGGAACTCATGGTGGCAACAGTAAAGACAGACACAAGTGATCACAGTTCAAGGGTGTTTATTAAACTGTAAATGCAGGGTGGAAAAACGCCTAACCTAAGTCAAAATCTAAGATGAGAGCAAGTTTCGACCATCAAATGAAAAATAAGGCAGTCCTCGTGGCGTCTGGTCATAGTAAAAGGCATATACTAAAAAAAAAAAAATATTGCCAAATCCTTACATCTAATTAAAGAAAGAGTGTTGGATAGGGTTTCAATAAAGAAAGAAGTGTTCCCAAATAATAAGTCAGGATGTGATTGCCAGTGGTCTCCCTTCCCCATGTTTTGAGCACGGGACAAGGTGGGTTTATTCCCCACCAAATATCACACTTTGTCGGGGATTGTGGGTAATAAATTCTGGGCCGCTTCGCACAAGTCAGACCTCTATGCATTAACACAGGTGTCCTCTTTTCAGAAATGCATGGGGTTCCCAGTTTTCCTTGGTGGCTTGGACACCCTAGGCCCAAATCTGTATGGTGTGCACATGAGTCAAAATCCTGCAATCCTGCTGTGCGAAAAGAGTTGGGGTTACCCATGTTTTCGGCTTCGCCCTTTGCGCCCGGTAGGTGCACCCACACATGTGAGGTACCGTTTTCATCGGGACATCTGTGGGACTGCAAGACAGTAGGCCATGTGTTGCTGGCGGCGTGTTTCGGTGGGTGACCAGAGTAAAATGTGCGGAAATTGTGTTTTTTTCCCCCAAATTTGGACTTTGCCAGGGTTTCTGGGTAATACATTCTGGGACGATTTGCACAAGTCAGACCTCTGTGGATTCCCACAGGTTTCCTCTTTTGGGAAATGCATGGGGTTCCCTGTTTTCCTTGCTGGCTTCAACACCCTAGGCCCAAATCTGTAGGTTGCCCACATGAACAAAATGTGCTGTGCCAAAAGGCTTGGGGTTACCAGTGGGTTAGCCTTTTCCTTTTGCGCCGTGGTAGGTGCACACACACATGTGAGGTACAATTTTTGTCGGGACACCTGTGAGAATGTGGGAAGGTATGGCATCTGTTGTTCGCGACGTGGTTCGGTGAGTGGACAGAGGGAAATATCTCTGAAATTGGCTGGAAATAAACACAATTCTCAGACATTTCACTCTGGCCACTCACTGAAACACGCCGCCAACAACACATGGTCTACCTTCCCGGGTCCCCACACGTGTCCTGATGAAAACGGCACCTCACATGTGTGGGTGCACCTACCTGGGCGCAAAGGGGAAAGCCTAAAACACGGCTAACCAAGTCTTTTCCAACAGCTGTATTTCAGGATTTTTTCTGAAGCGCACACCATAAAGTTATGGCCTAGGGTGTTCAGGCCACCAAGGAAAACAGGGAACCCCATGCATTTCTGAAAAGAAGACACCCGTGAGAATCAAAAGATGACTGACTTGCGCAAAGCTCCCCAGAATGTATTACCCACAAGCCCCGCCAAAGACCCAAATGGGAGAAGTGTGCCCAAGACATTACCGCCGACTTTGCTGGAGATCTGGCTGGCCTGCGTTACAGCTTCTCCCCACCAGAGAATCCTGGCAGTGTGCCAATACCTCCCCAAAGGGAAAAGCTGTAATGCAGCACAGTCACAATTCCAGGACGGTTGGAGGTGATGTCCCCTGCCTTGGACATCCATTTACGATGTGGGTGTACTGTCCCCTAAGCACAGCGACAGCTCCAGGGAGCCATGGCAGGATCCCCATTCCTCCCCGGAGGTGACATCTGTAACGTAGCACAGCCAGAGGTGCAGCCTGGGCTTGCAGATGGACAACCCACATGGGAGACATCCGCTCCCAGGGAAACACCAATGTTCTGCTGGCATGGAGGGAATTTGTGGCCTGCCCCTGCAATTGTGTCCCAGCCCAACAAAATATCTGCCCAGACGGCCCATTCACACCTACACCACCAACAATCCAGCCCCAGACTCACCCACCCCACTCACAGTGGGCCTTAACCATTAGAAAATTCCCTGGTGGTTTGGGGTGCCCCAGAGCCCCCCCTAAAACGCTGTCTACCATTTTCCTTTGTTTACCCAACTCCCGTTGGCGCAGATGGGTGCAATAGTGTGTCATTCTGACCCCAGGGTGCCCAAAACCTACTGCCCCACCCATTGGGGGGGACTGTCTGACATTTTGTGGTGGCCCTCTCCACCCTCACCCCAAATGGGTGGGGGGCACACCTCATGCAGGCCTCCCTGGGCCTCCTACGAATGGCTGCGTGAGGTACACCGATCCTCCATTTGGGGTGGGGGGGAGTGGGCAACCAAAAAATTTGGGACAGGCCCCCCAGTGGGTGGGAGAGTAAGGTTTGGGCACCCTGGGGGCAGAATGGCACACTATTGTACCCATCTGTGCCAAGGGGAGTTGGGTAAACAAAGGAAAAAATTGAAAATGGCAGGCTGCAATCTAGGGGGGGCTGAGGGGCACCCTAAACCGCTGGGGGAATTTATAATGTGAAGGGGGTGCACCTCTCCACCCCCCAAATGGAGGGGTGGGACATCTCATGTAGCCCTCCCTGGGGGCAGATAAGGGGGGGCAGTCATGCACTCCTCCCTGGGGTCAGGTGTCCCTTCCTAGGAGCAGATATCTGCCCCCAGGGAGGGCTGCATGACATGGCCCCCACTCCATTGTGGTGGCAACGTATTCTTCAGAACCGCTGAGACTGCCCTGGGAGGCTTACGTTCTGTTTCCAGGGCTTTGCAGGAGGGGTCGGGCCCTGCACCACTTTTGCAATCAGTCATATATCTCAGGTTGAATTCCTCTCTGATTTGGTGAATAATGGGGTGAAGGCCCTCTGTGATTACCATGGGGTCCATTATTGCTGGCCATCGGCATCTCCGTATTAAAGATTGGCGTACAGATGCACCAAAATGCTGTGGCCATGAAGTTACCATTTGAGGGGCTTACCTTGTTTGGCGACTCACTGGAGGACAAGGTATACAAAGTCTTCCGGGCCAACAAGCATGAAATCAAGCATAGGGACAAAGTTGGATGTGAAGACACAGCTGCAGTCCTCTTCTCAGCATAGGCCTCCGCCTTCTGGTTTTTCCGCCCAGATACATGGCAGATATCTTCCTAGATGGTTGCCTGCCTAGGAACAGACATCCGTCCTCCCCTCTGAAACTACAGAAGTACTGATGTCAGGCCTGTGGGGGGCACCGGAAATGGTTTTGGCAGATTTCGATTTGTTGGTCCAAAGATCATTGGGGCAACCAGACAGTAAATTGGGCTAACGGATCGAATTTGTGCATTCCCAGGCACCTCAGAGATTGTCAGGATGCCTCTACCCAGATAGAACATCAAGAGATCTGCAATGCACCTAGCTTTCAAAGACCTTCTTGTGAAGAGGGCAGTCAGCACTTCGCCCCAGAACGAGGAGAGCCAGGCGGTATATTTCATTGTCTTCTTAGTCCCCACGTAGGAAGAGAAGTCCAGGCTCACCGCTACGTACTGACCTGCCATTTCAAGATGGAGTTTTTGCGGCTGGTGTTTCCTTTGATCCAGAAGAAGGACTCAGGCTTTCTTGGATCTACGGGATGCATATTTTCACATACCAATTTGGAGAAACCATAAACAATTCCAGAGGTTTTTCGGTAGGCGAGAAGGTGGAAGGTCGCAGTCCTGCCGTTCTGGCTGAAATCAGCTTCCAGGATTTTTACAAAGATCTTGGGTCCTGTTATAGATATTCTTCACCTCTGAGGTCTCCAGGTCTTCCCCTACCTGGACGATTGGTTAATCAAAGATGCATCCCAGGAGGTATTGTGTTATCATATCCATCTTACGTGCGTGAACTTGAAGAACATGGGGTTCCTTGTCAACTGGGACAAATTCTGTCTGCCCCCTCACAGGATCTTCAATTCATACGAGGAGGATACTTCTCCCGCAGGCATGAGCTTCCAATCTGCAGAGTTCACTTCAGTCCCTGTTGTCCTCCTCCAGGGCGTCAGTGAGAGACTGCCTAAGATCCCAGGGCCACATGGCCCCTTGACTCTTTTTAGTGCTGTGGGCTAACCTCCATCTCCAGCAGCTGCTGTTCCACCTTCATCGGTTCTGGCAGGAGGAATATCTGGACATGGACAGAGGGAATCCGATAACTTCTTCCTTGGAGTTGAAACTACAGTGGTGGTTTCGGGAAGACACATTGTTGACAGGGTTTTCATTGTGCCAGCCCTGGCCTATAACTGTTACCACTGCTGCCAGCATCAAGGGATGGAGAGCGGTTCTACGGGCCCAGTCCCTTCAACCATAGTCCGTCAGGGAGCCTTCCCGGTTCTCCAACTGGAAGGAGGTGGTGGCTCCTTTTCGGGTGCTTGGGGCCTTCGTCCCGGCCTTTAGGGAGAAAGCTGTTCTATTGCAGTCAGACAACACCATGACAGTCTCCTACATCAACAGGCAGGGGGTTTCCCAGAGGCCTGTTGATGCACTAACTGGGGACTTGGGTGGAACAGAATCTCCTGTCCCTCATGGCAGTCCACATCAGAGGTGTGCACAACACATTGGCGCAACGAGTCAGTAGGGTCTTCCTGTCTGAGGAATGGGAAATTCGGGAGTTTGTTTTTCAATCCATTTGTAACAAGTTTGTCTTGGCCTGCAGGCCTCCTGTATTAATTCCCTCCTCTCCTCCTGATCACAAGGGTTCTCCTGAAAATCAAGGGGGCAAGGTAGTTGTGATTCTGGTGGCTCAATTTTTGCCATGCCAGAGCTGGTTTTCCCTTCTGTTAGGGTTAGCTGTCTCCCCAGTTTTCCTCCTACCGATTCATCCGATCCTGGTGCCTCTAGCTCAGGGGTTGGTCCGGTCCTGGAAGGTTGCAGAATCAGGCTTCAGAGGAGGGACCTCTCCTGGCAGTTGGTAGATTCTATCCAAAGGGACAAGCGGCCTTCCATCCTGAAGTCGTATTCCAGGCACTGGGGTGTGTTCCAGGCATAGCGCTTCCGGAATGGGTTCTCTGCAATCACTTGTTTGGCCCCAGGGGTTCTCCAGTTCTTTCATTTCAGGAGAGTTTTGACCTGTGATTAGCTGTGTCCTCCCTCAGGGCCCAGAGGGTGGCCATCAAAGCTTTTCTGGGCTCTTCAGATTTTTGTCCAGGGGATTGCTCCTTGTCCTCCTGTTTACTGAAGATGTTCTCTCTAGAGAGGGCCTTATCAGCCTCTGGGTTACCCCTGTGGGACCTTCCTCTTGTTTTGAAATCCCTTCAGGCTGCTACTACCTTTGAGTCTTTAGGGGGTCGCTCTTAAGATCTTATTCATGAAGACAGCCTTCTTGGTAGCAAGCACATCGGCCAGGCTGGGTGAAATGTATGCCCTGACCTTTAGACCTCTGTATTCACTTGTTCAGGAGGATGCCCTTTTTCTCTGATGTGACCCTGCCTTGCTCCCCAAGGTTGTGCCCAAGTTCCATGTGTGTCAAGAGGTGGTCCTGCCTTTTTTTCCCCCTAATACCTCGACCCCGGGAGAAGTGGGCTGGAGCCACCGGGAAGTCCACAGAGCGGTTTTGATTTATTTGGAATGTTCAGGTTCTTTCCGGAAGGCGGGTAGTTTCTTTGTCACCTTTGGCGGTGCAAGGCAAAGCTCTAGAGCTTCAGTCCCTATCATTTGTAGATGGGTTAGGGATGCTATCTCCTTGGCCCATCAGTCCTATGGTGTCCCTTTCACCCTTGGAGTCCAGGGCAGGTCCACACGGGCGATGTCAGCATCATGGGCAGATGCACAGGCAGTGTCCATTGGTGACATTTGCAGGGCGGCCACATGGGCTGACCCTAATATCTTTGTGCAGCACTATCGCTTGAATCTTCACAGGGTGCAGACAGGTGCCTTCGGTGCTAGGGTTCTGGGAGTTGGTACCAGGTGAACCTCAGACTCCTTTTCTTTTTTGATAATAAAATGGTGCTGGGTGGTGTGCAACTCTTGGCATCATGTGTGTTCATTGCTCCCATTCAGCATTTCCTTTTTATACCTCATGTTGTGTACTGTGATGAGGAAGACATAGCTCTCAACCATTTGTGTTGCAAAGGCGGGTGAAATCACCGATTTTGTTTTTGGCGGGTGAGACGTCCATTGGAATGAATGGGCATGCAGGAGGCTTGGCAGGTGAGTCAGCCCTTTACGAGGCGGGTGAGTTGAGAGTTATGGGAAGAGGGACGTGGAGGTAATGTAAGGATTATTTACCGGTAATCTTGATTACTCCTAGTTCAAGTCTTTATCCACACAGTACTTCTTTCCCCCCTCTACCTCCCAACTGGGTGAAAGTTAATGTTAAGGAATATTTATACCGTGCACTATCAACACTGCAATGGTCCCCTGGCACCCATGAATGGGGCTGTGCCTTGGTTGATGTAACTGAGGCTGGTCGGGCTGCTGGGACTTTATATCTACGAGGCTTGGGTGGAACTAGGTGGGGAGGGGTGGAGAAATAAATCGAAGAAGGGATTCTACGTAGGTGAGATCTCATTCTGTGTAATGGGACGAGGAAGAATTGGACTATGAGTAATGAAGATTACCTGTAAGTAATGTCCATGTGCCTCCTCAATTTAAAAATTAAATAACTGCCGCTGCAAATTGCCGTGGGTTCTTTTTTTGTTGTCACTAGAACATTTCTTTTTGATTGTATTCGGATGCAGCTAAACAACTTCAGATTATTCTTGGTGGGCCGGCTGCTTTACAGTTAATGTCCGCTAGCAACTCAAGATTCAAATGCGGAAGTGCGTTAAACGATTTTTAGTGAGAAAGAAGAGACGCCCCCCGAATAAGTGCTGAAAGTTTTCTGACAGCTCTGCGGTTTTCGTAAGGAAATTACTGTTGAGAAACCTGCCACATTTATCTACTTAACTGGAATGTTCCACTGCTGCTGAGAAAGATGTTTTTTAAAGACTCATTGTAATTGCACAACACAGCTGCAGCTTTTGATGCAAATTTATCTTAATCTGATCATACAGCTGGCACAAAAATAGACAAACATGATTGTTTTTGTATGGTAGCAAAAGTTATGTGTGCATAATTTAGACAGTAACTCACATGTCTTGATCACTAACGTACATGTCACATTGTCAAATTTTTCAGTTAAAAAAACCCTCAACAAAATAACAAAAAGGTTCACTGTAAAGCTTCTTTTAAAGGCTTGAAAGTCCACATTTGAGGCATCACCCAGAATACGTTCAACCTCCACAGGATTCCCATTCCAGTGAAATTTCATCGTAGGTCTGAAGTTGAAAAGAGAAACAGCATTGGCAACATCTTTGTTGGCAATACATCAGTGGACAGTAGTCACTCACAAAAATGCCTTGAGTAGTGGGCAGTAACGCGTGTTAATGGCATGCTGCACAGTGAATAGGCCTAAAACGAAGACGGCAGGTTTCTACCATACCGATCGCAGTTCCACTTCATGGGGAAAGGGACAGAGAAAATGCTAGGCTACATTTTAAAATGCGCGTAGTCACCTTAGGCTGTGAGGAGAAAAATGTTGAACAATGAGCCGTGGAAAGGAATGCAGTGGGAAGGTGCCCTTTCTGGGTAGGCATAAAAGGAATGGTAAGTTGGAAAATACAAAAATATGCCATGGAAAGGATTGCACATTAAATGTGACAATGAAAGGAAAAACAATGACAAAAAATGGATGAAAGAATACATCTGGCAAAAGTATGAAATGTGAGGGCTCATTAACAGATTGGACTATATATATATATATATTTTTATAAATATATATATATATATTTTTTTTTTTCCCAGACTAGAGGGGCGAGGGGCGCACTCTGGTTCCCAGCATAGTGTACCTTCCACAGTCCAGTTGATCTTCTCCTCCAAGCGTTTTCATGCCTCTTGAAATCTTCAGGGAGGCAGTCTGTTCAGGTGTTGCTGGTTAATACCAATTGTGGACTCAGGGAATTCTGGTTGCTGTAGTCAATGCAGGTAGCCAGGAACCAACTCACCCTCCAATTACATAGGTAACAAAACAACTTTGGCACAAAGCATTGACTCAATTTCAGGGAGAGGTCTGGGGTTGTTCCATCCAGTAGTTGTTAAAATATTTGATGTGGCATTGGGTGCCCCCTTCTCCCATAATTATAGCTATACATGTGTCCCAGAATCCATCACAGAGGCTGCGTGGATTTTCAGAAATAAAAAAGTGTCATGGCCACAGAGCAAGGACCACAAGCTCCATCACATAAAGGGTCCAGTTGGACCCAGTCCTGGCGCCTTTGGTGCCAGGCTCATGAGAAAGTGTGTTCTGCACACTTTTATTCTGGTGCACGTGTTATTTCCTCTCCTGCAGGGCTTCTGTGTGCGTCCAGGTCGGGCGTGGCCATAGGAATGCATTGGGTTGCACGTACAGCATCTTCTGGGAGTGGCAGGGTGGGGCCACAAGGCAGAGTAAAGGGGCATGGCTGGGACCAGGCTATTTAAACCTGCCCCTCCCGCAGTGCAAGCGCTTTGCGTTAGTCTGCTTATAGCAGCGTAACGCTCACCGCCGCCTGGAGCGCATCTTACCTGATTCCAGCAATACTATCACCTGAAGCGCATCTTACCTGATTCCAATAATATCATCGCTTAAAGCCCATCTTACCTGATTCCAGCAATACCAACGCCAGAAGCACATTTTACCTGACTCCAGCAATACCATTGCCAAAGCGAGTCTTACCTGATTCCAGCAATAATCATCGCCTGCAGCGCATCTTACCTTGTCCCAGCAGTCACTGCAGTCGGAGCGCATCCTTGCCTGTTCCGGGCTTCCAACACTTACTCAGGAGTTCATCTCGGCCAGCATCCTCATGGATCCAGCCATCCATCACTCGCCGGCAAATCTTCAGATAGCTGCTCCCCATCTGACTTCACCAGGCCATCCCTGCAGGAGAAAAGGACACATAAGGTTAGAAACAACATAAAGACATTACGCTAAGGTCGCGCGCATCACAATCCTCACGCTTGACCTTAGAACCAAACTCACCATATATTTGGGAAATCGTAAACTCCTCAGGCCTCCATTGGGGCTCGCTTCCAGCACCGCGACTCTGCTGGGCCTCTCATCACCTATTGGGGAGAAGGAAAGACATTACCAGGGATAAAGACAATAATCACGGAAAAACAACATTGCAAAGAATATGGACAATAATCATTGTTGAAGAACACTTACCTTTGAAGTGGTTCAGCCACAGCCAGTCTGGGCTGCCACGCACATAGACCAGTGAAGAAACTAGGTCTATCTAAGGCGCCCCTGCACTTGAGAAGCAGGACGGAGAGCTCACCCTCATAAATAAACAGGTGAGACTATGGGTAGGCGCATGCTCACCACATTCTGGGAAGAAGAGTTTGAGGGAAACCACAGCCATATCACAAGATTCTCATGGCCTCTCGTATTCTCGCAGGGGCAGTATCAACAACCAGCGCAGTCCACAACATAGAAGCAGGGGAAGAAGCCTGACCCACGGGAGCCAGTTCCAGGGAGGGCTGCAACCGCCCCAACGTCCGCACAGAGACCAGGTGAGCATAACAAAAATCTGCAATTTTTTCTCAAAATTCTATTACTAATAACTTTTGACTTGCTGGATCGATTTAGATGAAATCTTCAAAACAAAATGTTTGTCAAAGACTCCGCCCCCAAACTGAAACTTTGCAAACATTAAGTTGTAAAGTGAAAAAGGTGTAAAGAAAACGACATACCACAGTTTTCAGCCCATTCTTTTTCCCACAGAGAAAAAGTGCAGTTTTTAAACAGCCATAGTGTGAAAACCGCTTGGCAGATTTAGACCAAATAAGAAACAATTAGGGCACAAAGCATTGACTTAATTTCTTTGACTGCTTTGGGGTAAATCCATCCAGTAGTGTTTAAAATATACAACAGATATTGGGGGTCCCGCTGTTCCTTAAGATCCTTTATATAACTCAGCCTTGGTGCTTTGTAGGACAGAGGCTGCGAGGCTTTTTAGAAATGAAAATCTGACTTTTTTTGTTGTTTAATGCAAATGATTCCCGCAATATTACTGGGAGTAGCCGCAAATGAAAGAACTCAAAATGCTATTTGGAGGAGGAAAAGGATGCCATCAATCTTTGGAATAAACTCCCCCATGACCATACAAAGTCTAATAACGTTCTCGAGTTCAGAAAGAGACTCAACACTCTTTTGTTTATGTAGTCACTCTTATGGGAACACTGATTGTTTTGAACCACAGCATTTATATGGCCTGGCCATAGGCGCTATATATAAATACCAATAGTAATCACATCAGGTTACAGGTCAGGAGTGGGATAGAAGGCACCAGGGGAAGTGGGGGGTTTTGGGGTGGGTTGGGGAGCCAGTTACAGGTAGAAGGTTTTCATTTAATCAGGGGTAGACCGCAGGAATCTCACGAGATTACAGCCACAATGGCGCAAGACATGCTCATAAACAGATGTGCGTCACACAAAGTGATGAGTGGTAGGGGTAATGAGAGAGGGTCAGGGAGGGAAAAAGCAATTGAGTGGAGTGAGGGAACCTGGAAAAAAGAAGGGGGTACATGTTGAGAGCCTGTTCCATGGAAGACTTTTTGATTCAGAGCAATTTTTGCCGTTATTGCGAGAATCAACAAACCGCTACTCTACCGCAGGAATTTCTCTTATTGGAAATGATTGCTGTGAAATTATCACAGGAATAAAGATTTAGGTTTAACATCTGCAGTTCCTATCACTGCTGGAGAGGAGGCAATTGATGTTTCGTACCAAATTAATGGTTTGACATGGCCAGTTGCTATGACTAGTGGGCCCAAAACATAGATATTGGTGCAACATGGATAGAGGCCACAGCCAAAGGCCAAAGCTAGTGAGACCTCAAGAAACTATGCAACATGTTCGGCTGTGGCCACTGGCTCTGGCTGAAGGCCATGACTAGTGGGTCCAAAAGAAAACTATTTGTACAACATGTGCAGTGGCCACGGTAGAAGGCCATGGGTAGTAGTCCCTGAGGAAACTAAGGTATAGAAAACCCCTAACATCCAGTGAAAAAACATGCGTTAAGAGAGAGTTGAGGTGATCAGATTTAATGCAACAAACCTCCTCCAATTCAGCACTCAAATTTCGATTAAGTCCACCTTGGAGAAGAAAATGTGTTGCACAAACCAAACAGTGATAGCGGGTAATGGCCAGGAGAGGTCCATGGAGGAAAAGAGTAATTGAGGGGAGTAGCGGGAGGGGGGGGCATGGAAAGAGGATGGGGGTGCTTGGTGAGTGCCTGTGAGGCCAGGGACGAGTTTGGGATTTTCAAGCATTATCGGGGGAATACCAGGGAAATCCCGCAGGCATGGTAAGTTCAGTGCCGCTGTATGTGTAGTTCATTGCCATTATCGAGGGAATATCAGGGGAATCCTGCGGGAAAGTGGAGAGTGAAAAAAATGTAATTTTACACCTGCAGTGATGACATTTCCTAGGCAAGGGGTAATGGATCTCTGTGCCCAAGGGCATGGCTAGTGGGCCCCAAAGAAACCTATTGATGCAACATGTACCGAGGCTACAGCCAAAGATGGTGGCAATTGACCATGGTCAAAGGCCATTGCTAGTGGGCCCCAATGAAATCTATTGGTGCAACATGTACAGTAACCATGGCTAGTGGGCCAGATAGATACCTATTGATGCAACATGTGCAGTGTTTACCACCAAAGGCCATGACTAGTGGGCTCCAAAGAAACCTTTTGCTGCAATATGTACAGTTCCTCGACCAAAGGCCATGACTAATGGGCCCCAAAGAAACCTATCTGTGCAACATATTCAGTGGCTATGGCCAAAGGCCATAGCTAGTGGACCCGAATAAACCTATTGGTGGAACATGTACTGTGGCTACGGCTAAAGTCCGTGGACAATGGTCATGGCTGAAAGTCATGGCTAGTGGGTCCCCAAAAAACCTATTGGTGCACCATGTACAGTGACCACGGGCAAAGGACATCGCAAGTAGGCCCTGAAGGAACTATAGTATAAAAAAATAGTTGACATTCAGTGAAACAACTTTAGTAAGGAGAGTTTGAAGGTGATCAAATTTAACGTGAAAAATACATGGCAACAAAATCTTTGAAAGTCAGGGGAAAAAAACCTTGGTTAAGAGAGAGTTATGGTGATCAGATTTAACGCAACAAAACCCCTGAAATTCATCAATCACATTTCCAGCAAGCCCAGCTTAACTATGCGCCCCTCGTTGCACAGTGCATGACCCCAATGATGACATCACAAATGACATCACTCGTGATTTAGTTATATATATATATATATATATTTATATATATATATATATATTAGTATAAGAGTATAAGACATATTCATCAATTAGCATTTTTCACTCCACTTTGTACTCATCCTCCTGATGTCACCACCTTCTCTGCGACTCCCTTAATTCTCACCACCTCCTCCGTACCCTATTATCTCTCACAACATTTTGCAGCTCTTCACTGTTGCCTCTTCTCCACTCTCCCCTGTCTGTCCAGCCTCTGCTTATGCCACCACTCTGAGCAACTGTGGCTAGTTGTTTTTATACTGTGTTGCCCTCCTCCCCCTTAGTCAGACTTTCAGTGAGTGTCTGCACCTGTATTTTGGTAAGGGCTGGGATTGATTGTTCTCCTGTGTGCACCTGGTGGTACTTTGGCATACATCTGCTTTGTCTGCTTTGTCTGCCATCTTCAATGGTAGTTTTACTTCCCTGACTCCTTTCTGTCCTGCCAGTGGTAAGCTGATGACTTTAGTATTTCCAGTTTGTGAAACAGAAACTGGAAACACACTGGGTAAGCTGGTGTAGGAAATTAAACACTGTATAGCTGGCATGAGAAACTGTTGCTGGGGGAAAAATAGTCCTGTAACTTTGTTTCTCACATTGAATCTTCAGTGTTTGATAGGTCAAAACTGGACAAAAGTGTAATAGTAGAACCATGAAGTTCATTGCAGGTCACACACACTTTGTATAGTGAGCCTTCTGATGTACCAGGTGAAGCTGGAACTGTAACACTTTATGCTCTTGCAATGGTGATGGGAGGGGTGTACAAACATTTCCCTAGGTTTTGGGTAGGATCTTAGATTCCCGGGCTAGCCTGATATGATGGACTAGGAGTGTGGTATGCGAGGAGGCCAGGCCCTCAAGACTGGCCTCTTCTGGGCCACTGTGATTTTCTCCTACAATGCGACCATATGACTGGGACCAAGTTAGGGTGACTAGGGGATCCTCCCCTAAGTGCCCTGCAACCAACATCCATTGGCTTGGTGTGGCCAAGAACTTGGTACAGCACTTCATAGCACATCCCACAGCTAAACCACTGGTACCCGTACAGGCCTTCGCGAGGCGAGAACAATGTGATATAGTGTGATATATTGTGAGTCTGGGTGGGTTATGCCTGCTGGCATCCAGCATTAACTTCAACTTTCAAAAAGATCTTGCGACCATGATGACCCGCAAAAATGTCATCTGTTGTAGGATAATGCTCTTTCTTAATTGCCTTTTTGGCAATGCACCTGCCCACTCAAATTCTCACAGAATCAACCTTTTTGGCTTAGTTTCAGCAATTTGTGATCTCCAGGGAGTTGGGGGCAACACCTTTTCAATTATGTCCTCACTCTGTAATTTGTCTAGCTCCAGTTCCACTTTTTTCCTCATATGAAAGGGGACTTGCCAATGATATGCGGCCACAGGCTGGAGTGTTTTTTTCAATGTAAAGATGAATGGGTTGGCTTTTGAGGCACTCCACACTTTGAAATAGAGATTTGTAGGTGTGGCGCAGGCTGGAAATGACCTCCATGTAGGCGGTAAATGCGAAATGGACCACATTCAGGTCTTCTGCTCGGTCAAACCCTAAGCGTGTGTCTTTGCCAGCCTTTGTTATATTGAGGACCACTTCGGCCCATTTTTGTCCATAGTCAAGAGGTTTAGAGAATACCCCTTCTAATGGCATAGGTGAAGAAACCCTAAAAGTGAATATGTGCACCTTTATAGGAGTAGACTTGGTTGTGAAATAAGCAACGTGAAATGAGAGTTCATCATGGCATTCAAAGCAGCGCACGTTTCAAGTGAGGCCAGTGTTTTTCTGCTTCCAACCATGACACAGCACTGTGATTGGCGTATCCTTCTGAATCCTGTTCCTTCAACAGAGGAGATGAAGGCCTCATTGTTTTTGGTACCAACCATACCCCTGTCAGCCAGTTTGACCTCCACCTCAGCCACCCTTGAGTTCAGTGGACTTGGAACAATTTGTTATTGCGAAAGTGACTGACAGACCACTGAAAATCGTTGGCCTTAACTCACCTATTACATGTCTGCACTCTATCATGGTGGCTTACATGCTGGGGTACAAACTTCTGCCAGAATCACAGACACCTGGCAAAGGTGCTTCACAAGATTGGCATGCAGGGCAAGGAGTGTTCCATGGTTTGCTTTTTGGAACACTTCTGATCGTCTTCCCTTCTTCCACATGGAGTGTACGTAGGACCTCTTCCATATGTGCCGCCCTAGTTTCCACCAACTCAGCTCTAGAATTCTCTGCAAGGAAATTCTAGCCTCTCATATGATTGGTCACCTCAGTTGAGCCACAAAACAACCCCAGGTGAGTTGGGCCATCACTTCACCGGTCTCTTCAATCAAGGTGCACCTAAACGTCATTTGTCGTAGTTGGGCATATGTGTCCAATGATTATGTTGTTTACTGAAGGGTCTGACACAGATGGAAGCTCTCATAATCTGTGTTGACCAATGGCCTGAAATAGGCTGACAAAATGTCCTTTTGCCTCAGCCTAGGTGTCCTTGGTTGGGTGAAAGGGAGTGAATATTCTGTGAAACACAACTCCTGTTTTATAGAAGAGTGATAACCTTTTTTCAGCATCATTGTCATCTCTCACATTTCAAGTCTTTCCAATCATAGAGCTCACTTTGGACTCTGACTTATAGGGGCCCTTAACATGTTAAATTGCTCCATTCGCAATATGTGAAGGTGAGAACTCCGTACCCATACAAAAACTCAATGCTTAGGGGTTGCAGAGGAGTCGTAAAAGCTGCCTGCCATTGCATTTACTTGACCAAATCACTCAGAACACAACTTGAAGGTAAACACTATGAGCCTGCATCTCTTGACTCCTGGCTCAAATACATGTAGCTTGGAATGGTGATATGCATATCCCACTTGATGTATACACTTGTCTGAATACCTTCTGTAGAAAAGGCAATCAATGAGGGTTAGGGTGGGACCAACATTGCGGAAATAAATAAATTAATCGGGGCCACAGACCCGAAAAACGTTGTCCAAATAAATAAATAAACACGGCCGTGGCCGAGAAGCAGGACAAGAGCAGGACTTTTACTGCCTCTGGTGCCACCTGCAAGAGGGCACCAGAGGCAGTTACAGTAGGATGACCAGACGTCCCGGTTTTCCCGGGGAAATCGCCCTCCGTCCCACGACCCGGGAGTTTTTTTTTCATTTTAGAAACCCCGTCCGGGGTTTGCATGGTTGGTGACTATGGTAATTAAAATTGTAATTATTATTCACAATGTTGGAGTTGGAGGATTGGCTGGAACCCCCAACCTTTCAGGTGCAAGTCGCAACACTTACTAATTGTGCTACAGAGACTGGCTTGGAAATAATTGTACAGCAGGCCATGTAATATCAGTTATAGCAAACACATGTTTTGAATTAATGGAAATCTGGTCACCCTAAGTTACAGGCCTTTGCCACGGCCTGGTTTATTTATTTATTTGGACGGGTCTGTGGACCCGACAAACGTTGTCCAAATTAATAAATAACCATGCCGTGGCCAGATGCAAGTCATGCCCTTGGCCCCCGATAGCTCCTCCACGAGCAGAGGAGCGGGATGTGGGGAGGGCGGTTACTGCCACTGGTGCCCAGCGGCAGTTACAGGCCTCAGCCACGGCCTTGTTTTTTAAAAAATTTATTTGGACAATGTTCTTCGGGTCCGTGGACCCGATTAATTATTTATTTCCACAATGTTGACCCGAAAAACATTGTCCAAATAAATAAATAAACAAGGCCGTGGCAGAGGAGCAGAACGGGGCAGGACCTTAGAACATCGCACATTGAGAGATTAGCCTACATTTGCATGAAATGAAGCAATAAAATAACATTTCTGTGTTTACACCTGGAAAAACAGTTGTCCGCAATTTTTTGAAAGGGGCAAATGGGAAAACACTGATAAACACAGAATCCGGAATGTTTTGAAAACACTGGAAAAACGCCCCCGGAAGTAAAAAAAAATAAACCCCTAAAACAGGAAACCCTAGGTATCACTAAGATGGCCACACTCACCAAAGAAGATACACAGTGACTGGGAAGCACTCCATGGGGCGCCAGTGGCCTTGATCCACAATACAGTTATCTATTGGGAAAGGCAACACTGTGTAAGGGTGCAGAAGTAAGACTCTGACACGGAGGGGTCATGGTGGTTGGCATAAACTTTTATTCAAGTGACAAAATGAAAAGAAAACCCTTTCTTGCCCTCACTCTAAAAGGGGTTTCCATGCCTCAACCAAAATAACTAGTGTCACAGTCAGGATGTCAACGGCAAAAAGTCCCAATGTTCAATGACAGAATCCTAGCTCTGTCCCTCACAATCAAGTTAAACTAAATAAGAAGGTCTTCCTAGATGAAACAAGTGACTCCCTTCCCCTGGACAAAAAGACAGTTCTGGAATTTTCAGTTCCTCAAGTGCTGGGGGCATGTCTCCCTTCTCCAGCCTTCCTCGGGCTTCTCGTACAGTTCATCAACTGCTGGGGGATGTCGCCCTTCCACAGCCTTTTTCATGCTTGTAACACAGTTCATCAATTGGTGGGAAAACATCTCTGTTCCCCAATTGGCCCATCTCAGGCTCCTTCTCTGTCTCTGGGTCCCCGACCCTGATCAGCAAATCTGGTTCCTTTTCATCAGGCACTGTGGCAAAGCAGAGGAGTTTGGATGCTTCTCCAAACTGTAGTAGGTCCCTGGCCCTGGTTGCCAGGCAGTGCGATGAAGAAGAATGGCCTGGATGCTCCTCCAAGGTTTGGTGGGTACTTGACCCTGGTTGGCAGACCTGGTTTCCTCTTACCAGGCACTGTGACAAGGAAGAATGGCTTGGAAGATCCTCCAAGCTGTGGTGGGTCCCTGATCCTTGTTGGCAGACCTGGTTTCTTCCTACCAGGCACTGTGATGAAGAAGAGTGGTCTGGATGCTCCTGCAAGCTGTGGTGGGCTCCTGACCCTGGCTGGCAGACCTGGTTTCCTCCTAGCAGGCACTGCGATGAAGAAGAGGAGTTTGGATGCTTCTCCAAACTCTGATGGGTCCTTAGCCCTGGTTGGCAGACCTGCTTTCCTTCTCCAGGTCTCTTAGTAGCAAACACAGACTTGGTTTATTCACCTGCCAAGCTCTGTGTTCCTCTGTATTATTCTTACAGTTCTCTTTATGGCCTCTTGATGTCACAGGCAGACTTTGTTTACTCCCCTGCCAAGTACTGTCTTTATATATATAACTCTCACAGTTCTCGTTATGGTGTCTTGATTTCGCACAGACGCTTGGTTTACTTTCCTGCTAAGTACTGTCTCCATATGCACCTCTCCAAAAGTTTTCTACTTGGTATGTCCTTTTTTGTAAAGGCCCCAGACCCTATTCCCCTTGTTACCATGTGTTGGTATAGTTTCATTTACTATGCTTCTCAGGGTTTCCTGTACCCTCTGTGGACCCCCAACCATAGGCTCAGCCACCTAAGTACCTTTAGAGTCTTGGCTGCAACCCTCCGGTTGGTCACTGGCTTCCCAGTACCCTTTTCTGCTTTGCTGACGCTCTGGGGCTTTCCTTGGCTTGCTGCAGCGGTTCCTCTCCGGAGCATATGACATTCGGGTAAGTCCGTTGGGAGTTTGTATATCTGTTCCTGTCAAGGTCTGTAGTTGGAAGCTAAACCGTTCAGGTAAGTTACTTTGAGTGATCCATGCGAATCTGCGCCTCTTCCTCGTCTCAGTCCTTTGTGGTTCTGGATCATGATTTTCATCCCTATTCTTCGTCGTCTCAGTCCTTTCTACTTCTTGCATACAGATGTATATGGGATAGGAGGGTAGGGGTGAAGGGAGTGGGAGTGAAGGAGAGGTGGGGTGTTATCCCACAATAGTTGTCGCTGGTCCAATAGGGGGTTTCTCCTTCCATGAGATCCACCCAGTGAGAACCACCACCAGGGGGACTATCAGGTAGCGCCCTCACCTCCCTGGCCTCATGGAAATGGGCTCCTCCCATGGAAGCAGTGACGACACTGTGGGATTTGTCACAACTGTGAAATGAAAACATGTTTGGCAGGGAGCACACACAGCAGGTACCAACAAGACATACCACAACACTTCACCTGAAGAGGGCTCAGCACCACTTTGAATGTCTGCCTAATGCATGCAGCATGAAGAGGCACCCACCTGCACTACTCTGCTAGACCTTAGCAGGCTTGGCTGGAGGTAATAGTTGGCAGTTTCCCCACGGGAGGCACCCATGGTTCACCATCCTCAAATATGGTCTCTTCACCCGTGTCAAGGCCCTGGAGGAGTGGCACTGTGACCACACCAACTACAATCTCATGCTTCACACAGGACCAGAAAGCAGAACACCAGAAGCATTTGTCTCCTTCGTCACAAATGTTATGATCCCCTCAGTGTGCCAGAGATCATAGACCAGTGGTGACACAGATATCAGAGGCGGTAGTAATAATGGCACCTAGTCTGTCTCTTTGGTTGCAGCTGATCACCTCCACCCACAGGTAAGTCCAATTTTATTGGGAATGCATGCTAATGTTTTATCATCATCAAGCTTGCTGACATTGCACACACACAACATACTCACCAAGCCTTTTGGGTTACAGGACTGAAACACATAATGCAAGCTGTCATTCACTGTACTCCAGCAAAAAGCCCAAGATCTGCTAATTGTGGCACACTCCAAGCTGCAACAAATAAGAAAGAATGTTGCTGTGGAGAAATGCTGGACATACGTGGCTTAAAATCATAGAACACTGCCTCTGAATTGCAAAAATGCCACTGTAAGTTTAGGAAGGCTCTTAAGAGTGACCTGTTTTAAAATGCTGTATCGGAAGAAGAGACAATTCACCTTGTACCTCCAAATATGTTCTTGTGAATATAAAGGTTAATATTCGTCTGGACTATCAAGATGTGAAGTTCTCCTCCATGTAGCCTAGCCTCCTGCCATGACACCAAAGACCAGACAGATTTGGGTTCTATGGTTTGATCTAATGTTTTTTTGAAGTAAGAGAAGAAACAAAAACAAGTTCATGGAGATCTCCAGCAGCCAATCTTCCCTCCCAAACAACACCCCTCCAGCTCTTGATTTCAGGATACTTAGGGCGTCTTGGTGGACGGGGACATACATCCCAGTAGGGTCTAGCCTAGGGCCTTTGTTTCATAGTGAAAGGAGTCTGATCCGCTCCAAAAGCCTTTCGGAAAAACAAAGTCTTCAAGAAAAATAAAAGTCTCTGCATTTAATTATCCAGGATAACCAAGTCTGTGTATCAAATTAACCTTTTATGATAGTCTGTCATCAACCACCAACAGACTAGCATGTTTAAGGGTCTCTCCATTCTTTCTTTATTGTTTCTTATATGTGCTGGTTTTGGTCTTGGGCTCCTTATCTTGGCACAGTGAGAAATTGTTCTCATTGGGTCACACCACCTAGACTACCATGTTGTAGGACTATGGGTTGGATAGCACTGGGCATGTCCCCAAAATCTCCACAAAGGGATCGGCCAAATGGTCTCTGAATTTAGTGGAGGAGATAATAAGGAGGGAGTCCTCGAAACTTCCACCCAAAGGTAGGTCACCTAGGTACTCCTACAGTTTGGACCACTGTCACTGTATCTATGTTCTGGTTTGAGGCCCTCGTTCTAGTCTCCTCTTGTCTCTCCTTACTTGCATCCTCGTTGAATTACAATGATGTTGTACCTATGGGATGTAAATAACGCTGGCACAACCAGTAGTTAACAAGTCGTTTACTTAAGATGTCAGGGTGCAGAGAGGGGTTTGGGACATCTTCTCCAGGACTGATTACAATGGTTTCTCTGTGGTTTAAAAGTCTCCAGGTGCAAACTGAAAGTCTCTGGGGTTCAAACACAGATCTGAGTCCAACAAAAGATTCTAGGTTGTAACCACACGTCTCTAGTCACAAACCAAAGTCTCAGTTGTTTATACTCCTCATTTCAGGGATCACTTTCTGGATAGTCTCCTCTCTCCATCATTCACTCTCCACCCTTCCTTCTTTGCTCTTTTATTATCTTATGTCCTTGGCTTCTCATTTTTGTCTCTTGCAAGACCACCTTCGCCTCAGGCCCTATGCAAGGTGGGCCTTGGCAACAGAAGGTGGTAGTTTGACAGCATTGCATATTAAGAATCTAGATATAAAAGCTGCTATGTAGGCTGGTTGTGCTTCTCCTTGCCACTTCCCTGTGTTACGTCTTGACTTTGGTCCCCAATACCCGGTCCTTGACTACCTCCTAAACGAGTCGTTATGGTCTTATGACTTCGGGGACCACTTCATCAGCTCCTCTACTCTCCCTCTCAACAATCTTTCAAATGCTTGTACCTCCACACAACTTCTTATCTCACCCCCTTGGCTCGGGGTGAAATTCCATCTAATTACTTCTTGACCTCTAACATTTTCCTTCTTAATCTCCTGAACTGTTCTTCCCTCCTCCTCCAATGTCTCTTCCAACTACCTCTTGAATACGCTCCACCTCCTCAACTCTACTTCAAATCTCCCCAGTAATACACTCCATAACACCCCTTTTCCTGTTTTCACTTCCAACTTCCTCCCGAACACACGCCTTCTCTCCCTTGATGTCACATCTAGCACACTCCTCCTCCTTCCCCTTTATATTGCCTTGCACCAACTAAATATACTCCCCCTCCTCTCTGCAAATGCCAATCTCCTCTGTACTCTTTCTTCCTCTCCTTTAGCTCTTCCTCTAATCACCTCACTATTGCTGTTGCTTCAGACCCACCCCTTTTCTCCACTACCTCACTACTTTCTACTATATCCAGTGTCTCCACTCCTGCTATACAGCAACCTTTCATCAACTTCATTCGTACTAAACCAGCTCCCCATGCTCCCCATGCTCTTGTCTCTAGCATCCTTCAATGCCCCTTCTCCATCTCCAAATTCCTACTCTGCCGCTCTAAAACACCATTGGATAGGGCTTGATCTGAATTTCTGTAGCCTGATTGGCTGGAGCATTTAAATGACAGGTCTGAGCATGCTCAGTATAGGGGAACTATATAGACCTGTACATCTGGAGGACGTCTGTATGCAGGACAGACACCAGTTTGGTTCCCAGTCCCGAATGTTATCTCCACTGAATGGATGGAAGCTGCTGCTCTCACTTCAGATCTGATTCAGGAAGCATCCTCCCCTTAGGAGTTCAAGATTGCTGACCCCTGACGGGTGTTTGTGCGCTGAGCCTTTCATCTCACTAGGTATTTAGCCATCCTTGTGTCATTCCCTGCCCACTCTCCAGTGCTTGTAACTGGGAGTGGGACTCCCTGCACCCTTAGCAAGGCACTTAATGAAAATGTGTGAGTTCTTACATTTCTGAGAACACAAGTCCTGCTAGTGTCACCTGTTTTTAAAGCTATTTTTACTCTGCTAATAATCAGGTACCTTTTGTTTGTTTTTTACACAATTACACTGGGAAACTACAATCTACAAACTAGGTTTATTTCTCCTCTACAGCTCCTGATCCAGAATGTGGTTCATACCAAAGGGTGCCAGGGGGAACTTTCATCCTAGGTGTTCTCTTATTGGCAGGGAAACAGTTCCTTTAGTGTTTGAGTGTACCACTAAAGTGTCTTGACATTAAATGTCCAGAGTTTGGGCTTTCTGAACTGGGCTTGGGAATACCAAAGACCTGGGGGTGGCATTTCCTGGTCTCTGTGACGATGACCATGAAGTCATTTAATCATAGGGATATTCTCCTATGTATCCTGTGTCCCTTAAGCCCTCCCTCTATGATGTCACCTCCTTGACACTTCACCACATGCTTGTACCTCCCCTTGTCTCACTCACACACCCCAGTGGAATAGGGTGCATGTGTTCCTCTGTCTGACTGCCTTCTCTGTACCTCCTTCCCTGCTTTGTTCTCCTCCCTCCTCTGTAGGTCCCCTCTCTATATTCTCCTCAGTCTGAATTCCACCCATCTTCTCCTCTCTGAGGTTTCTTCTTCCCCTTCCTCCTGCTTCTGGCACCTCCTTGTTATTATCCTATTTCTGTATTCTCTTCTCCATCTCCTCCCTCTTCTTCTCCCCTCTGCAACCTCTCCTCTCTTGCAATACCTCCTCATTTTCCTCACAACTGCTGTTGCCCAACCTCTCCTCCTATTTCCAGGCTCTGCTCTTCTTTAACCTCTCCTTCACTCTCTAGACTTTACTCTGCTCCAACCTCTCCTCGCCACTCTCTTCTCCCCTCCAACCTCTTCTCCCCTTGCCAACCTTTGCTCTCCTCCGTCCTCTCCTCATTCAAGCCTCTACTCTCCTCCTTTCTCTTACTAAGGGTGCAACATGGTGTTGATAACAAAAAACAAAAAAAAAAGTCTCTCTTGATTGGTTGGGGAGTGGGGGACCCGAGAGCCTTTCCTATTTTCTCCTCTCTTAAAGGGGCAGAGTAATTTGCTGGAGCAATTTGACAGGCCCCTGCTATACATTCTTAATGGGTGAGGGAATCCAGGAGATCCTCAACAGACCACTCCTAGGCCTCCGTTACCATGGCTTCTCAGCCACCCACCCACAAAGTCAGGCAGGGAACTTTGTCACACTCCCAATCTCCTTTGTGCCCTTCCCCCACTTTCCCAGTTCACACCTGTTACTTTTTGGCACTCTCTACAAACATGAACTTGCATGCAGCACAATACACCTGACTGACTGGAAAGTTAAATAGTTGCAACTATTAGAGATACAATATTGCCTGTCAGAAGTGCCTGGTTCTCATTCTGTTGCATCACCACTTCAGTAGTATAGAGACAGAAAGAGAATTGAACAGGTCTGATAGGAGAACATGGAATTCTCTTCCGCTATAGTGAGTTGCGAATGTTAAAATCTGAAACAGTGGGGCACTGCAATTTGTAAGAATGCCCCTTGCTCTTTCTTAGAGATGCAAAGATGTGCTTTTCCTTTGGAAGGCTAATTGTACAAAGCACACGTTCACTTAGAAAGGGCAACCAGAAAACTGAGGGGGGAGGATTATAATATTATAGGGGAACACGAGTCGATCTGCATGTTTATTTTTTTGAGAGAGGGGGGTTGCAATATTTGTTTTGTTTTTGCATGAAATGGAAAACTATCATCGTTTGATTAAACATGTATTGGTGGTAAACTTAAATAGGGTCTCAGAATCTTCTAAGTGAAGGTAATCTGCACTATGCATCATGGAAAGGGAAAAGTGGTGTGACTGGGTCAACAATATGGAGCAGTCAGCAACTGTCATAGCGATTCACAACAAGCCTATGCAATACATCCAGTGAGAGGCCTATGTTACCAACAAATCATTCGCCATATGTTTCCACCTGTTGCCAAACTTCAGTGGGCCTTCTTCAGGATAAGGGAGGGTTTGTCATAGGCTAAACAGTATAGTTCATAGCTTCGGAGTCTTCAGGAGTAACAGTTTGCATGGACGTGATTAAATCTTCATAACTTTATTCTAATCCTATTGGCTAACTTCGGGTGTTTTGCCATCGTGGTATGGCTGTTTTCAGGTCCAGTTGTGATTGGAGTCAGAAGGGGAAGGTCATATGATTCTAGCGACATCTAATAACGTTTTTATTAAATAATGACAAGCTGGTAAATTTTGTTGATAACCCTTCATCTCTTTGAATAGACGAAATATGACCTAGTTTTGTGAGGAAGTCTAATTTTCTTTTAATGTAATATGCGTGGCTTATAACCAATTTGGTATGTGCAAGGTAGTGTTATAAGGTCATCAATGTGAACCTTTTTAAAGGTGCCAAGGACCCCTTTCAACCTGAGTTAGGCATCTTAACAGGGCAATGCCAGAGGCAGACCTACCGGACAGGTGGTGTTGGGGAGTTAAGAGCAACCCCAGCCCCTGGCTCACTGCTATGCCTGGAGTCATGTATGTATCTTGGTACTTCTTTTGCTGTCGCAATGCCTTTCCTCCTCTGTCCTGCCCTATCTCGCATAGTTAATAGTGAGGGATCATGAGAGTCGTAGTCCAAAACATCTCGAGAGCCACAGGTTGCAGTCATAGTTCTTCACTGGGCAAGTTCTTTCGCTATTTGCTCAAGTAGGCTGATGTTGCAATGCACTTCTCGAGTAGCATTCGCAGTCGTGCTTGGCGGACGATTGAAAAATCGTCATGTGCTATTTCTTAATTATGGTAATATAAAAAGAGAAGAGTCCAATTATCAAAGCCAAATGTACTCTCCTGCTATGTCTTACCATCCCATTTACAAGTTGTACAGGCTTATAAGTTAAGGAACTAAATTCAGTCTGTATTTCATAAATGATGCCTTTGCTCTATGCTTAATTACCCAAAATAAATATTCCTCAGCCCCTTTACATCTTTAAGACATAAATAATTAGATACTCTGCAGTTGTAAAATAAAATTAATCTTTAAAGGAGATGGGCTACACCCAGAGTTCTTTCTTTTCAAATGGACACAGACACCAATGTGGGGCTTTCAGGGATCCCAACAGTGACCCCTCTTCATTTAGAATAAACACTTAAACCATTAAAAATATAATTTTTAACCCCCAACTCTTAGCTCCCTTTAAATGTCCTCTGGTGTGAGTTCTTCCTGAAAAGGGATCTACTCCTTCAGTCGACCCTTCCTTGGACGGGTTTCAGGGAGACCCATAGGGTAAAACTGACTCAACAGACCCCTTGCCTAATACCTGGTACCAACCACTGATGTGCGAGGCCAGAGGATAGCTTCCGTGGGTGGTCCAACTCCCGGGGTGGCCTCGGGGGGCCACCACTTCCATAATCACCTCACGCCAGGGTCATAATCCCTTCTTGCCCTTTTTCTTGATAGAATTATCAATTCCTACTTAACATTCCACTACTTCTTTTCTCCACTTAATTGCACTATCCCAAACCACTCTTATAACTCTAATAAACACTATATGCAAGCATTTACACATACCTACATACAAATCACTATAACTCCCCCACTAATCATCTAATATACACTATGCATTCCTATAATATAAACATGAATGTACATATAAACATGAGTACGTAAATAAGCAATGACATACTATCATAAATTACATGATATAACATAGGGGTGGCTACTGCAGTAAGACACCCCTTCTCAGTACCTTGTTGTTCTGTCTTGGTGGGTAGGTGTAGGGTCTGCCTCTTGATGTTATTTGAGGTCTCTTTCCCCAGTTCTCTTCTTTTCTTCTGACCATTCTTCAGGATGGCCCTATGTCTGGAGGGCCCATCCGCCATCACGACTACAGACCAGCTGCCATGTTTGTTCTTCAGGGTGGCCCCATAGCTTAAGTGACCCCCCACATCCCCACCAGGCACACGGTTCCTTGTAATCTTCAAGCGGTATTCTTGTTTCCATTTCCATAGGATCCCAAGGTCATCCCCACTCCACCTGCTGCAATCTTTCTCCTCCCCCTTTGAATAGCGTCACAGGGCCACAGAGGGCAGGCCACAGATCTTTAGGGAGCTCCGGCTGGCATGCTGGAGATCCCTGCTTCACCAAGGATGCTCCGCCATGGCAGCCCAGTCGGGTTTCTTCACGTGGTAGTCCTTCGGAGCAGCGCAGGACTTACCCAGCATCAGCCTCTCCTTTAGCTGGTCTGCTCCTGCGGCACATGTATTCGTTCACTGCCCCACCTGCCAAGGGTGGAGCAGGCTTCCTTCACCTCACTATTCACCTGGCATAGGTGGCCTGGGAGGACTTTCTTCACTGGGCTTGCCCCGACGGGTCCTGGGGCAATCCGACGCAGTGCAGGGCCGGGTTGCCCGGTTCAGACCACCCCCTTAGGCGGCCCAGACTGAGTAGCTCTTTAATCCATCGGCCCGGGCAGCACAGCAAACACTGCTCAGGCCCTTTATTATAAATGGGCCAGTCCACGCTGACCCCTGGGCGGGCTGACGTCTGCCATGGCCCTGTGGGTGCCCCGGCTGCTCCGGGCACACATACCTACATACCGGGCCCATGATTTTAAAGCCCACAGGGCACAGTTGGTAGAGGTCCTCCAGCCCTGGGTATGGGGGGTGCTCCAGTCAGTGCCACCCCAAGGAAGTTGTTTTCTCTTATCCATGCTTTTTTCTTTCTCCTTCACTTGTTTCTTCTTCTTTTCTCCACTCCCTTCTAACCGTTCTCTAATGTGTTCCTTTTATTTTAAAACCCTTATATTCGTTTCTCCCCAGCCCAACTCATTCTTGGGGGTATCAGGTAATAATGTCCCCATACATAATCTTGCTGGCAAAAGCCATCGGCGACATATATGGTGACATTATGTATGGGACGAGTTGCTGGGATGTCCCCTGCTCCCCATGTAAAAAAAAAAGAAATTTGTGAGTTCCGGGGTATCCCCCCGCATGTTCAATGCAACAATGTATCCTCAAAAAACAGCAACAAAATGTTGTCAGGAGGCATTTTTGCGGGGACATTATTACATGGAACCTTCTTCGGGGATGGAAGTTCTGTCCCTTTGTTGTCTTTTTTCCTCTTCTCTTCAACATTCCATCCAGCCACATGATGAGCCGTGTGGACTAGTCCATACATATAAACACATTACACACACTACATTAAATAAAGTACTTTATTTAAAACCTGGTGCCTGTGTCTTTATTCCTAGGTTTCCCATAGGAGACTAGTATGTAGCTGAAGTAGGGGCGGACACGGGGCTCAGTGATAAAGTACTTATTTATTTACTTATATTCTTATCAGATATATATTATTATTAGATAATGATAGAGAGAGGAAAGGGGACATGAATGTTGTCTCTGCTGGTGTGTCCTTCGCTCTTCTTCAACTGCCGATCCACCGCATTCCAAACAGAATTCTCTCTTCTACCTCGCGCTCCAATCTCACTTGAGATCTTCATTCCTTTAATGTAGCATCTCGTGCCACAGCCGTACATGTAGACACAAGACACTACAGTAGCCCATTCTTACTGGGCCCTGTTTAGGCAACGGGCTACAGATGGGTGACACCTGCGATTATACAGCCATATTCTCCGGCCAGAGTTCCACTTCTTCACACTTGCTAAGGGTATCTGGTTACTGGGTAAGCGGGGATTAGGGTGTGTGGAAGCCTCCTTTGCAGAGACTAAGGGGGTGCCTATCCCCAAAGTCTGTAGGGCTGCTGCGTGACGCTCTCTTCCCACCTTTAGCAATAATTACAGAGATCTATGTCAAGGCACAGAGGCAGGAATTATGTTATTTCCACCCGATTATGAGTTTTAGACATCATTTCGGTGGACGAGCATAGTCTGGTCAGGCATCTTTGAGAGGTGCACCATGAATTGGTAACTCTTTTCTACGGATGTTTGAGGAGTGGTGAGAGAATTCCTCCCTCACTCCCAAGTGCTTGTCGGGCAAACTAACTATGCTCTTGTGTCTGGTTTCTTGATTTGTTGCACAGAAGTCACTTTTATGGTCTCAAGTTGTACTAAAATGGATAAGCATACCTGTTTCAATCCAGCCTTCCTGGGTCATCTGGCCTGTTTAAGGGGATGTGAGAATATCATAGCCCTTTGATGCTAAGCAACTGTTCCTATCTTGGCGTCACCCTGTCGACCCCCAATTTGGCATGGTGGGTCAGGCAGGTGTTGATCCAAACCAGCAGCAATGTATCTCTTGTCTGGCCTCCTTCCAGCAGAGCGATCATGGCCTTTAAAGCATTCAGATTCAATGTCCAAACTTACATCAGTATAAAGATGATGGTTTGGTCTGCAGACTCTCTAGTCAACACGTTCTATTTTAAGCCACTTGAAGAAATGTCTTATTTGCTGGTGAGTAAGCTTAGAACATGCATGATGCTCACCTCTGTATCTTGACATAGAATACGGATTCCTCATGCAAGGCCGTATATCGGAGAGTACTATTTTTTTTATTAAAGACACATAGGTGAGTATTATCCCACCCTTGCATATCAAAATGCACATTTTATGTTAGCTCGACATGCATGTTGGCACACCCACTATTGGTGCATTTTGCCCATCGCCTGGTAATGTTTAATTCCAGGTTTAAAGTCCAAGTCGCCTTGAGTTGGGATTCCTGGATGAAGGCTGGATTGAGTTTTGTTTGGGTTGTTGCACCCTCGCTATGATTGGTCTCTCATTGTTTTTTACCCTCAGCATTTTGTGATTCCTTTTCAGATGTTCTAGTGGGACCTTTCGTGATTGCGAGGCCAGGACTTTCATCATGGTTGTAGATATTCGCATAAAAGAAGGAAGAGATCACCAGGGCTGGATGTAAAGTCACAAAGAAGCAGGAGCGACGAGATTGACCCAGGATGTCAGATGTTCAAATGTTAAAAATCCCAAAGTAGTACTATTACTGGAGATCGCAGGTTTTCTGAGAAATCTAGTTGTGTGTACATGTTTTCTCTGCTGCTGAAAGATTGGTAGTCAAGTCTAATAGACTCTGCTGTCTAGTACGGAAAATCTATACTAGAGAAGGAAATAAATAGCATTCTTTGTCAGTATCGAGATTTTGAGTTCAGTGGTCCCATGTTAATTGTGTGTGACTTTAAATTATTCTCCACTTTCAGGGTCATGTTCAAGTTCCGTGAATCAGTAAACATGTCAGTAGACTTACCATCCTTTTTCCCAAACCGTGGGATTTTTTTTAAATTTGTCAGGCAGAGTGGGAGAGCCAGACGTGCTTTACATGTTCACCTGCTGTACCAGCTCCACTTAACAAATATGTCTGCATTACCACTAGCATGCATTTTCCCACTGGAGGTCATGCAATGGAGTCCTATGGCATCTGCTTGAAATTCCCACCCAGTAAAAGCAGGCTAATTCCATAGAAATCCATTTTAATTGCATCTCGCAGTTGTTAACTAATGAAGGCAGACTTTTACACCGATCTACTGGAAAAGTTAAGACTTAAGGCGATTTTGCCTTTCTCTTTAATTTTAACTATGTGGGGGGGATGGGAAAAATTGCCCAGAAGGGACTTTTTTGCACAAAAGTGCAAAAAGAAACGGTCCCCTCTGTGCAATTAATACTTTGGTGAACATGACCCACAGTATGTTTTTTTATTTTTTTTTATTATTGTGATTTGGTTTTTTACTAATACCGAACGCAAAATAATTACACAATTGATTTCTCAATACTCATATACAAACATAATACAATTATATTATTCATATTACAATTATACACAGTTCTTATAAAACCTCTTAGAAAACATTCACTAAACACATAACAATTAAACTAATAATAGCTATGATAAAGAAAAACCACAGAACATACATTAATGTTTAAAATGTCCTCCTTGGGTCAGAAATACTGTTCTCATAATCTTAAAGTGCACATTTCTTTTAAAAATACCATAAAAAGCTAGGTGACTCCAATACAATTATTTGAGGCTCTAACTTGACATGATCTGATATTTTATTTATACCGCGTCCATACACAAGTGGTTCAAAGCGCAAGCATATGCATATTATAGAGAATTTTTTTTAATCGGGTTGGGGCTGATATCAAAGATATATTCTTTTCCACTATGAGTCTTGCCTACAAATGTTTACCAGCATGGATACAATTAAAATCAGTGCACCTTCCAAAATATAAGACTCCGATTTCATACATTCCCAGGCAATACATGACAACAAGTTTCAAGGTTTCATACATACCTTTTCTTCTACAGAGTCTGCAAGTTCTCTCCTCAATAGTGAGTCACCTCCTTGGGCCCATACATTCTAAAGTAGGGCCCTAATTCAGTTTGAATCTTATGTATAGCCTTCTGAGTGTTTTACAGGCGAATAATTGAATCTATTTTGCAATAATTTGCGCTTGCGAAAAAACATGGCGTATTCCGTATAAAGAAAATAGGATTGGAGTTGGTCTATAGTAAGGCTCCAATTAAGTTGGTAGAGCTTTTTCTTATCTTAGTTCTAGCTGGATTATCAATTCATTCCTATGAGTCCGAGCCAATTTCAGTTGCTCAGGACAACTGGGAATTAACAAATTCTGTTACAGAAAAATCTATTTCTCCATCAATATAGTATTACGAACACAAAAGATTGAATTTGCAGGAGGGCTGATATATTTTGCATACATAGATAGTTTTTTCCATTGTACAATGGCTTTCAGAGAGACTAGTCACAATTTGAGTCTTATTATGCAATTCAGTATGGATAACGCAAGGCCTAAAGCATTTTTCCATAGCATAACTTCAAGAATGTATGAACCCTTGAACCACACTGCCTTGTTAGCGGGAGACATGAAGAAATGCAGCAGAGATCTCAACATGTGAAACAATATGCATTGTATGCAATCTATATGAGCACATATACCATCAAATGTTAATGTTGTTGTAATGTTATGTGCTGGCCTGACTAGGACCAGCGTTTTTTGTGTTGCAAAACCAATAAAATATGTTATTAAAAAAAAAAAAAGAATGTTAAGGAACAAGCCTAGATCATAAAGAATAATATTGATGCCATAGATTATCACTGGCACAATTATCCTGTAGAACCCGATCATTGGAAGTAAGGAAAATGTTCATAATCACCAATAAATTTGCTTTAATTGACCCGGTGGAGGTTTGATCTTTGAAACACAGGTAAATCAAGGTATCCACCTTTTCCAGTTTTGTGTCCCCAACCAACTAATGAAATATTTGTGGCATGCATTTCTTAGTGAAGACAATGGGTCTCATTCCGAGTTACGCATTAAAAATCTGTTAATTCTGGCAATCCGGTATTAGAGTTTCCGGCCACGCATGTGGCGAAATCCCGCCGTACTACGAGTACATGGGTGTGTGCACAAACCCATGCCGGAAGCGTTAATACTGGATTGCCCGTATCAAAGGATGAATAGAGAAAACATCCGGCATTTGCGGACAAGAAATGCCATCCCTATCGGTTCACCCAAAAAACTGCGCTAACCCTGGATTGGCGGTAATTCCGGCGCCGGAACCCGAAATTCCGTGAAATGCAGTGAAAACCGGAAGTAGGCCATCAGCCATTACAAAAACCAAAATCCACCTCAATCCACTGCAATCTACAGCCATCCAGGCACAGAAAAATATGTCCCAGGAACAGAGCTACCCAGGAAAGGACATATGCCAACGCAAAACCAAGTTTGTAGACGCTGAAATAACAGCCCTGGTGAAGACTGTGCTGGAGTATGCTGAGAAGCTGTATGGAGCAAGGAAGCGCAAGCCAAGCTGCCAGAGGAAGAGCGCCATATGGGGTGAGGTGGTGGCCAACATCACAGCTGTCGGGACCGTCCCCCGGACGAGAAAGCATTGCCGCAAGAGGTGGGTTGACCTCAAGGCCAAGGTACGCTCAGCCATTGCAAAGCACAGGAGGGAGTGCGCAGCCACAGGTGAAGGCACCATGGAGCCCCTACGACTCATGCCATGGGAGGGGCGCCTGAGCAGCATCCTGCACATGGAGGGGATTGAGGGCATTGGAGGCACCGAGGCCGGTGCAGGGACACAAGGAGTAGGCAGTAAGTACAAGTACATATATATGTCCACCCCCCATCCCCCTTTTGCATGATTCCACCATCAGGTTGCTGAACAATGGCCAAGCCAAGTGGGCTGACTCATGGCATGGAACGCACTATCCACACTTCGATGGCCGTACCACCCTCATAAACACACAGGCATGCACATTGCACACATGCTGCATGTACCCCCTCCCCCTCTATGAACCCCACCCCTGCAAAGTCATCCACCTAAGCAACAGGACCCACGTGAGACACATGTCACCAACACAGTTGCCCACACTGCATGTGATGTGTATAATGCATGACTGAGGATATGTGTGGCAAACAGCTGACAGCACATCTCGTCTCCCCCAACAGGTACCCACTCTATGGACAGCGACGAGGCAGGACCATCGCATGCACCCACCAGGAGAGGCGCCACACCTGCGCAGGCCAGACACACTGCTGGATGCTGCAGGCAGCATGGCAGTGGGGCAACACCAGCACAGCCACCACCACCACCTGTGGCAGTGCTAGCCCAGCCACCACCACACTGGGCAGTGCAAGCCCAGCCACGAACACCACCCCAGGCAGTGGCAGCCCAGCCACCACCAAACTGGGCAGTGCCAGCTCAGCCATCACCACCACCTGTGGCAGTGCCAGCCACCACCACCACCACCTGTGCAGTGCAAGCCCAGGCCCCACCTATGCAACCTGCACACACTGGTGTTGTGCCCTAAAACACCACAGGCAGCAAAAGAACACACGTGATGCAGGACAGTGCCCACGCACACACCAGCCCCCCAGCCACATGGCCGCAGACAGATGTCGCTTGTGGATATTTCCGAGGAGTCAGACTCAAACGGGGAACATGAAGTGGCCATGGACTCTTGTGAATAATATGAGGGGGCACACCAAACCTGGATTTAGTCCAGCCACACCACAAAGTCCACACAGCTTGCGACCACTGCCAGATGGTAACCTGCATGCAATAAGGGCACGGCTGGACCAGATCGAGCACCAGCAGGTGGAAATACACACAGTGGATGGTGAGTAACTCACAGAGATGCGTGAAATCCGCAATACCATCTAGAGTAGTACCACCTACATGGCACGTGCACTCGGACAGGCAACATCTGCCATGGTGACACTTGGACAGAGGGCGAGCGAGCACACAGATGCCTCATCTGCCGCAGCAGAGTCCCTATCACAGGCCATGCAGTTGACATTGCAGTACATCCGTTCCCAGGGTTCTGAGCCCTCATCCACCAACAATTCCACTGAGGGCTCACTAGAAGGCACACCAAGATGAAGGTCCATCCGACACCTCAGCTCAAGGCTCCAGGACTCAGACCCCAAGTCCAAATGTGCCTGAAAGTAATGCATGTACATGGCGGTCAAGCTGATGCATACTGTTGTGTACTTAGAGTGGGTAGGGGTTTTTAGGGGATTTTGAGTGGGTAGGGTTTTTTGGGTGATATTTAGTGGGTAGGGTTTTTTGGGTGATTTTGAGTGGGTAGCGGTTTTTGGATGATTTTGAGTGGGTATGGTGTCTTTGGGGTGGGTGTTGGGTTGGGATGTCCAATGCATGTATATCCAGAATGGCCCTCCTAATCATAGAAAGAAAATTCACACTTGCAACCTGGAATGGACATCAATGTTTGTGTGCATGCATTTATTGTGTGAGATGAACAGTGAAGTGAGCATTGCCCAGGTAAATGGCAAGCATCATCAAAAGAAATTCTCAATAAGCTTCTGGCGGGTGATGCGACCCTGCCTGGCCTCTGCACGCTCATTATCCACATGTGTGCCATCCGCATGCACGCCTTCATCATCCTCAGTTGGGGGCATGTCCACATCGGGAGATAGGTATATGTTGCGCCGAATGCAGATGTTGTGCAACATGGCGCATGCCAACACGATCTTGTCCACCTTATCTGGCTTGTACATGAGGCCCCCCCCAAGTACGATGTAGACATCGGAAGAGTGCCTTCCACGTGCCAAAGGTCGGCTCAATTGCCACCCTGGTCCGAATGTGTGCATGATTGTACGCCAACTGTGGTGTTTGTGGATTCCTCATGGGGGTCATCAGCCATTGGAGCTGTGGATATCCAGAGTCACCTTTAATAGTGACAGAAATAGGGTGTGTCAGTGGATACAGTGAATGAGTGTACCTTTCAAGCACTGTGACAATGGGCAGGGTAAGTACAGTTCCCATATGCAAAATCACGTTACACATTAAGGCATGTGGGTCATTGGATGAGTGGTGTACATTCCTGACAGGCATGTCATGTCGGTACTACGTTGATACCATGTTGACATGATACTACAGGATGGTGTTTGCATACCCGCCACCGACAAATGGGACATGGACAGGAGAGGTACAATACTCACACCATGGTTTGGTTCATGGATTTATGTGGGCCCACTGTGCCTTGTAGCATTTTGGAGCCCAAGGTGTTGCATTGGGACGTGCATGTTACAGGGGAGGAGGGCAGATGGGATGTGCAAGTGCTCTTGTGTGCCCGGACATGGTTGCTGATGTGTACCATGGTGGGGGACACTGGCTGGGTGGTAGGCCAGGGTGGACACAAGAGTGGTGTGCATATGCACGGTGTATGGTGCATGCTGTGGCATAGGTGTGAAGGTGTAGAAGGGTGGTGGTGTAGAGTAGACAGGGCCCTGGTGGCCTGTCAGTGCCATGTGGCCTCGTGGCACGTGTGGCAGTGGCAGAGGGTTGATTGTCAGGGGAGGGTGAGTGGTGAGGAGGTAATGATGGCTATTGGGTCATCCACAGGTCACATGATGGTGCTGTCTGTTAGGGGCAGGGGACCAATCCAGTGAGAGGAGCCGCCTGCGCGGGGAGGTGGGGTGCATCATCAGTGATGTGCACATGACACATGAGTATGGGGCACGGTTGTGGGTGCACAGGACCGATCTGGCTACCATGCCATGTATTTGCCTGCTAAGGTGTAACCCTGTTGCTTGCCATCTGGACTACTTGTGTAAAATGTATATGTACTGCAGTGAGTGACACGGTGTGTGTCTCATGTGTTGTGCCTGATGTGGTGCTCTCTCTTGAATGTATCTTTGTGCACCCACTGTGTGTGGCTATGGCTCAACATCCCTTGCTGATGCACAGCATCATGCATTATCCCTGATTCACTTTTTTCATCATGTGATGGGTGCCCCTACTGTATGTGTAAGTTGCCATTGGTACAGGGGTGTGTTGTAGCATGTTGATGTTGAGCTCATCGTGGGACTTTGTTGCTCCCATGCACATGTACTTGGCTCACCTATGCACCCATGCCTGTCCACGATGATGGATCATGCTCTTTTTGTCTCTCTCAGAGCTGCATTGTGGTAAATATGGTCCTGTGTGTCTTCATGCTTATTATTATTATTTTTTATTATGCTGATTAGGCAGCACAGTTCCGCAATCAGTGCTGCTCTTTTTTAGGGTCACATGATGGAGGGCAACAGCCACTGATGGGGAGATCGAAGGGGGAGAAATTACAAGAGCTACTCATTGCCATTGTGTCTACCCCCCACAAATCCTGTCTCTGTGTTCTGTGATTCCTACACACCCAATGCCCAGGTACGTTGTCCTCTGTGCCGCTCCATGCATTTCGGCATTGTGCTGTTATGCAATACCCTGTCATCATGTTTTGATCCTGTGTACCGAGCATAGCAGTGGGTGATTGTGAGGTCGGCATCATAGGTTACCTGGACGTTCAGTGGGTGGTACTGTTTCTGGTCCCTGTATACTTCCTCCTGGGCATGGGGTGCAACCAGCTCGACATGCGTGCAGTCCAGTGCTGCCACCACATTGGCATGCCTGCCATGGCGTAGAATCTTGCCTTAGTGTCATTCACCTGTGCCAGGGTGGTTGGAAGTACAATGTGCTGTCCCACATGCAGCAGGAGTGCGTCCAGCACCTCTACCAGTACTTTGGAAAATGTTGGTTGCTCTAATCCGTGCAGCTGACTCACAGTATGCTCGAAGGTGCCCGTTGCGAGGAAATTAAGGGCAGACACTAGCTTCACCAGCGATGGTATGGCTGTGTGGATGCCAATCCTGCTTTCAATGTCTCTCTGGATCATGCTCAGGGAAAATGCTATGCTCTCCCTGTCCAGGCGATACAGGGTTAGTAATTGCATGTCACTGAGGGTCCATGGCGTGGCCCGTACACAGGGTACGGGTGCACGCCTTGCCTCTGTAGTTCCTCATCCTCACCCTCCTGAACAGTGCGTCTTGGGCCCTCTATTGGTTCTCCACCCGCTGCAGCGCAATGTTGGCTTGGAGCAGCTGCATGTCAATGCTGACTGCAGCTAGTGGCAGCATTGTGGAGTTTGGGAGTGTATGTGTTGAAGGTGTGGCTTTTTCACCTACTCCAGGATGGATTGTGTGCACCTGGATGCATTAGGCCCACCTGTGGCCTCATTCACCATACCTGCATGCATTTACTGCCGTTTGCCACCTACTTTCAGGCAGGGTTTCCGCCACCTAGCATTTGCCTGTCTTACCACAATTTTATTGCTGGTATTCCCGGATACACGAGGCTCGTGATATGGCAGTGTTGCCATGGTGGCAGTGTTCCCGACAAGTCTTAGTTGCCTGGCCAGTGGCCATTGGTGCCTGTTTCTGCACAGCCTTACTTGTCATGTGACTGTTGTCATAGGCAGATTTACTGCATTTGAGGGGCTCCACCAGACTCATACATTGGCGGTCTGGTAGAAATGGAGGTATCCTGTATTACTGCCACTTTTTTACTGGACCGCCACATTCGGGATGAGGCCAAATGATCTTAGATTTAGATCCATTAACCCGTAAGTAATTAAGCTCTGCATAGTAAAAGAAAGCTTTTCGTTTTCTCTGAAGGCCTCTGGGAGTACAATAAAAAATAAAAATCGTCCCCCAAGGCCAGCCAATGTAGAGAAATTTAACCAAGTTTGACTGGAAGACAATTAGTCTTTTCCCATAAGTCATCCAGATCTGCTATGTACAAAATAAAGCATTTTGGGGCTAGAATACAGCCTTGCCCTAAGGCCAGTAAATATTTCTATTGTTTGAGACAACAAAACCTCTTTGTTTAGTCTAACTTTAATGTGAGTATTCTCATGAAGGAGCATGATCAACCTTAACAATCTTTCATGGATACCTCCACTTTTTAAGGTGAAGCATGGTCTCTATTCACCAAACCGAATGCACTTGACATGACCATACTCGCAATGTAGATGTGTTTTGCTGCGTTAGCATGCAACAGGGCAGGGAGGTGAGTTAAGAGGTTTCCGCTAACTGTCGTGCCCAATCTCTTTGAAACCCAATTTGGAATTTGGGAATGAAGTTCAATTTCTCTACCCAATGCTCAAGCTCTTTTAAGAGGAGGGAAGCAAACACCTTGCTCAGCTTGCTATAGGTCAAGAGTTTTCCGTTCAACTTCTTTTTTTTTAGTTTAAAGATTTTTATTGGATAAAATTAGGTATACAAGGCAAAAAAGGAACAACGTATAAAAACATCATATGCTAAGAATAGCAGCGAATGTACAGCAAGGATATAATAAGGATTAATGCAAAGAGGGCCAAGTATACTTCAATCACATAGTGTTGCACGTATACAAGAACATTTTTAAATACTGAGGGGGAAACACACAATAACAGATAACAAGACAAGACATAAAATGGACAAGACACAAACAAAAGGAGGGAAGGAGAAGGAAGGTGGGGTACAAATATTTCATGCATCTTAAAGATGTTAATTCGTAGGTTACAAATGCAAATTTACACCGATAAAAAGTTATTAAATGGTTGCCATTTCAACTGAAACTTGTTCTGTAATTCAGGGGTCGAAGCATTACACTTTTCCAATCTGTGAATATTACATATAGAATTCCACCAAAATTTGTAGTGAATTTGGTTTAGATTTTTCCAATTTGTAGTAATGTTTTGGATTGCCACCATTAAGCATAAATCAAACAGATATTTAGCATGTTTATTGACTGGTCAATTATGCAACCTGGAGCTGCCTAAGATGAGAAAATCAAAACAAAAATCTATAGAAAGGTTGAAAATGCATTTGATGGTATTCCACACAAAGATCTAAAATGTTTTAACATATTGGCAGTCTATAAACATATGTTTAAAAGAACCTTGAACATGTAAGCAGTTCCAGCAATTGTCATTAGATGATAGACCACATTTAAAAAGGGATACAGGTGTGATAAATGCTCTGTGGTGGAAAAGAAAGAGGGTTTGGATAAGGCTTGCAGAGGTGATAATTTTAGAAATTCTTTGCCATTGGAGGGGCCAGCAGAACTGATGATCCAACCTTACGCCGTCTTCTCTCCAGTCATTGTGAAGACATTGAATCCTCTGGATAGGAGCAGAATTTAATAAGATGTTGTAGAAGATAGAAGCAGTCATTTTAGAGTTGAGCATATGAAGGAGTCTTTGGGCCTCAGGATTGTTATATTTGTATAACAGTATCTTTAGATGTTCTACAGTTGCAGCAATAATTGTAGGAAATTGTATCAAGGAAGAGGCAGGCATATGAAAATTGACAATAAATTCATTGAAAGTGATAGGAACACCACATTTTAAGAGTAGGTTGCATAATTTGATGCCCTTATAGAGCCACGGCTTCCAGAAAATGGATTTACCTCTAATTTTAATCAAGGGGTTATGCCAAATGAAGGGAGATATAAAAGATGATTGCTTAGCTATAAAAGGAAACATAGATGTTTTAAGGGACATTATGAATTGACGAAGACAGGAGCATTTGGTAAAGGTATTTTTCCCCTTGATTAAGAAAAGGTCCGCAAGGGACATTGGGGAAGCCATCACTCTCTCCAGGCTAACCCAGTTAGGCATGTAAAATGATATATCCTGCCCACACCACCACTGTGCTTGCTTAACGGTAAAGGCTAGGTGATATTTTTTTAAATCAGGGAAACCAACACCTCCTTGAGAATGTGTTTTTTTGAGTTTACTCAGCAAAATTCTATGTTTCTTTCTCCCCGATAAGAATTTCATGACACAGGAATCTATAGATTTGAAGAAGGGGGAGGAAGAGTAATAGGCAACATATAGAGAAGATAGATTATTATAGGAGAGATTATCATTTTGATTGATTCCAGTCTGCCCCACCAGGAGAGAAAAAAGGGGGGACCAGGAAGATACTAACTCTTTGACTCTGGCTAATGTGCTATCCGAGCTACGTTTGCAAATACCATTAATGGAAGCAGATATGTGGATACCAAGATATTTCAATCCCAAAGAACACCATTTCATGCCTAGAGTTTCAGTATGAAAAGGGGTACAATGCAGGTTTAGTGGAAGAATTTCAGATTTGTCAGTATTAAGTTTGTATCCTGATGGGTCTGAAAATCTGGAGATAATATTAAGCAGGTGTTGGGCTCCCAACTGGGTTTTTTTAAAGAAAATAAGTACATCGTCGGCATAAACCGCAGTTTTAATATGTAGATTATCAAAATGAATACCCAAAATGGGATCAGCTTGCCTTATGGCTTCAAGAAAGGGTTCTAGTGCAAGGATAAACAGGATAGGGGATAGTGGACAGCCCTGAAGTATTCCTCTGAAAAGGGGAAAAAGGAGGATAATTGTCCATTTACAAAGATTGCGGTTTTGGGATTAGAATATAAGACTTTAATCTAAAATAGAAAAGGAGGACCAAAACCATGCCACTTGAGCTCTTGGAACATAAAGTTCCAATCAACTCTATCGAAAGCTTTTTCAGCGTCAAGAGCTATTGCTGCAAAGGGGTCGTTTGATTTGTTTAATATATCGATAACATCCAAAATTAGCCTTACATGGGAGGAGGAGACTCTACCTTTAACATAACCTACTTGATCTTGTTTAAGGAGCTTGGGTAGGAAAGGGAGAATTCTATTGGCAAGAATATTTGCATAGATCTTACAGTCCGTGTTACTAAAGGAAATTGGACGGTATTTTTGGGGGATTTAAGGATCTTTTCCGGCTTAGGGAATACTATTAGCATAGCTACTAAGAAGGAACGTTGAGCCATGTTATTTGGAATGAAATGAGAGAAATGATTACTTAACTTAGGAACTAAAAGGTTGGAGAAGTGGGCATAGAAATCAATAGGGAAGCCATCCGGTCCTGGGCCTTTGACTTTTTTAAGGTAATGAATAGCTAAGTGTATTTTAGGAGATGTAATAGGATCATTAAGGGAAGATAGATTGATTTGGGTATAGGAGTGGTGAGGTACATTATGGAGGAAATCGTGAATAGCAAGGTTATTGCGGGGGGCTTCAGGTGTATATAAATTGGAATAAAATTCTTAAAAGACTTGCACAATATCTTTATCAGACATTTTCCTATTTCCCGAATCATCTTTAATCATAACAATTCTTGTTTTCTCCTTTTTAAGTTTAAGGCAAGAAGCCAAAGTTTTACTAGTTTTATTGGAAAATGGGTGTATTTTGGCTTTATTTTTAAGCAGATTGGAACAGGAGTATTGTGTCATAAGCTTATTATATTGGAATCTTAGTTTCATAATGTCTCTAAGAATAACGGATGAGTTTGTATGCGCAGATTGTGTTTCCAATGGTTTAAGACGTTTCAGAATGGATTCCGATTCTGCTTTGATATGATATGATATGGCATTTATAACGCACCTATACACAAGTGTTTCAAGGCGCGACGAGGCAAGGGAGGGGAACAAAGGGAGGACGGACAACGATTCTATTAGGCCAGGTGTCAATCAGATCACGCAAGTCCATGGGAAGGGGGCAGGGACAGTGCAGTACATGGGAAAAGATGATAACAATAGTAAGTAACGGCTAACAACTGGCAAGTGCAAGGGTAAGGGAATATATCAGGTGTCAAGGGCTGGTAGGGGGACTGTAGGGATACAGAAACAGTCCCCAAGTGCGGGGGATGCAGGTGTGTAACGCAGGCGAGGGAGAGACCTGGGCCTGAGATCAGAGGGTGTCCACGTAGCCAGTGCAGTTCCGGTTATAGCCAGGAGGTCAGCAGAGGAAAGGAGGAGAAACGGCAGAAGCAAAGAGAAAGGTTTTTAGGTGCTTCCAGAACCGGAGATGGTTCTCCTCAAGTTTAAGGGAGGCAGGGAGGCTGTTGCAGAGGGAGGCACCAGCCAAAGGAAGAGATCAACTACCAACTTGTTGCTTGGAGAAGCGACTGACCCTGAGGGAGTTGGAGGCTGATGAGCGAAGTGCTTGAGAAGGAAGATATTTAGGAAGAGAGTGTTGAAGGTATTGAGGCCCCAGGCCCCAGAAGGCCTTGTGAACGATGCAGAGGGTTTTGAACTTAATCCTTGCAGCCGCTGGGAGCCAGTGCAGAAATTTCATTCCTGGAGAGATACGATCCCTGGGCTTGAGGCCAAGGACAAGTCTCGCAGTCCTGTTCTGAATAAGTTGCAGAGGGCGGAGAGTAGTAGCAGGCAGATTTAGAAAGAGGCTGTTGCAATAGTCCAGCCTAGAGAGAACCAGAGCTCTGGATTCAGTGAGCTTCTGGGGGAAGGAGAGGAAAGGAAGAATACCTCTGAGGAGATGCAGTTGGTAGTGTGACTTCTTAGAGATGTCAGAGATGTGAGGAGAGAAGGAGAGTGTGGAGTCGAAGATGACCCTGAGGTTTTAGACTTGCAGGTAGGAGCAGGAAGAGGGCCAAGGTTTCTGTTCTTGTTCGCTACCTAGGAGATAATGTGACCTCTAAGTACTGCTTTGAGCAGTCCCAATTATTGGGGATAGATGTATCCTGGTCTTTATTTTCAGAGAAAAAAATATTATGTTGTTCTGTGATGAACTCAGTAAAAGAAGTATAATTTAATAGACTAGTGTTAATTCTCCCTCTGCAAGTGTTGTGAGAGGTATATGGGGTAGAAATTCTAATATGTACTGGAGCATGATCAGATATTGTGATGGATTCTATCTGGGCATCGAGAAGAAGATTAAACCATAGAGTTAGGGACACAAATATAATCAAGCCATGAGAAGGAATTGTGGGGTGTAGAGTAAAAGGTAAATTCTGAATCTGTGGGATGTAGGATCCTCCATGCATCGCTGAGACCAGTTTCAGAAATAAAGTTAATAAATTGTGTATGGGATGTACTGTTAGTATACCACACATCAGATTTCCTAGACACAACAGGATCCATAACTTGATTACAGTCTCCACATACAATCAAATTGAGGGGGTTACTACGTAGTATATGATTTCTAAATTGTTTCCAAAAGGATGGATCTACAGAGGCAGATCCATAAACATTCAGAATTGTATAGGTTGTAGATTCTACTAATATGTTAATGATACCCCATCTTCCTAACTGGTCTGATTCCATAGATATAACTTTACACTTAAGGGTTTTGTTAATAAGTGTAATGACACCATTTTATTTCCCGTTGAAAGCACTTGAGAAGATGCGATTCTTGTATGCAGACTATAGAGGGCTTTAATCTATTAAAGTGTGCGAGCACTTTTTGTCTTTTAATGGGATTGTGTAATCCGTTAACATTCCAAGAAACAATATTAATAGGCATCATTCAAGAAAAGGGATAAGCATATAATAACATGGATCGTGATTCAAAAACAAACAGTAACCTGAACGCATACAAGTATAATAGCATATGGTAATACAATACACCAGTACCCAACAAGGAAAGGAACAACATAAAAGGAATGAGACATAGTGGAGGGGGAGGACAAACAAATAAGACATGGAAGTTGGTAAAAAAATAGTTGCAATCCAAAAAGATCAGAAGAACAGTGGCAAACAGGAACCAGCCACACCAATCCATGTCTAGAAATGGGGGAAGGTGAGCCGAAAAAGAAAAAGGACAGCCCATCGTTCTCCGCTGCGATGATACAAGTTGCAATTTAATATGAAAAAATAATGCACATCTTTGTAGAATTCGCTGATGTGATGGGGTTGGAAGTATCCATATCAGATCTTTTATGAGATTGGATATAGTGTCTTAGATACGTTGTGTTTTGAAAGGTTGAGGTGTGCCCATTTAAAGTAACTTTCAGGGTAGCAGGATGGATAATGCCATACCTGGCATTTAGTTGTTTTAAGGCAGGTCAGAAAGTTAAAAGATCTCTTTTTCGTGCTGCAGTTATCTTGGAAACATCTTGGGTAATAAAAACGTTGTTACCTTCCCATGTTAATTGTTTAAGATGTCTTACTTTCCGCATTATGATGATAATATGTGTGAAGTCAAGAAGGGCTAGAATCATAGTTCTGGAAGGACTGTGAGAATTGGAGGCTAAGTTGTTGGTGCCAATTCGATGCGTTCGCTGGATGTTGAGTTGTACCGAGGGCGGTAGATTAAGGATTTGAGGAAGAAAATACACATAAAAAGGCAATAGGATCGTCTCTTTCAATTCCTTCCGGAAGGCCAACAATGCGCAGGTTATTTCTTCTGCTCCTATTTTCAAGGTTATCAGTTTGTTGCTGTAGTGAGGCAACCTGCGCTTCTAAATTAATGACTTTATTAGGAACGTCTTCTGCATTGATGACTCGCTTTTCAACTTCATTCATGCGCGATTCAAAGACCGACCATTTATTATCAAGAAGTTGCAGCTTGGCATTAGTATCCTCCATGAATGGCTTCAAAGTACTGATTTCTGCTAAGATGGTCTGCATGCCTGGATCTGTTATATCTTCTTTGGGTGTTGGAGATTCACTCTTCTTTCTCTTTAAGGTAGTGGGGGACGATACACAAGCTTCTTTGGTTTGTCCTTTTTTAGTAGCCATATTATATGTATATGGAAGTGTAGAGACAAAATAGTTCAACACATCCAGAATTTTTCCTTAGCAATGTTACAAATTCCCAATCTACTCTCCTCCTCGCATCAGCTTCTTATATGCAGAGCATAGTGCTTGTGATAGATAACTACGGCAACTCAGAGTACTATTATTCATGATTGAGTTGCACGGATGAGCAAACACAGTGTGAAGCAAAATGTAATGCCAAAATTATGAGTTCAAATTATGATGCTTCTCAAATAAATCTGTAGACACAGAAAACAAAAATCACCCATGAGAGGTGTTTGTGACAGACGTTGCTTCAGGTAAGTTGCAAATATGAGAGGTGTTATATCCAAGTATATGTTTTTTTAATTGAAGTGAATATAAAAAAGGAAACAATCTGAAAGCTTGATAAAACTTCATATATGCCTCAAAAATAGTTCCATATGGGTGAAAAGGGTTCAGAATACGAATGGCACACTATGTTTAATTCCCCTTTTCCCCCTCTCCATGTTAAGTAAACTTGACTAATATTTATTATTTTCATAAATGCATGTTTGGCATTAACATTCAGGCAAGAAGTGCAGAAATAATGCATCCAGAAAGAAAAAAGGAGAAAAAAGAAAGAAAAAGAAAGAGCGGAATCTTTACCAAAACACTGCGGAGTTCAGGCTACTTGCCATCAAACGTAACGGTTCACCAGGGAAGCTGAATTGAGGTGCGTTAAGTAGATATAACTATTTCATAAAAAGTCATCTGAGCGGGGCGCTGCCCCTAGGTGTTCGCTCTCATCGGCGCCAAGCCACACCCCCCTTCCGTTTGACTTCTATCTCCATTCTTATATAATAGGATAATATAGGAAACATACCAGGTGGAGGGCATGGAATCTCTAACAATAATATACTTGAATACATTTCTCAAGATATTAGCCCACAAATCTGGATTTGCTTTAATAGCAATTGTAGCTAAATGGTCCGGACCAGGGGCCTTTGAACCTTTCATGTGGGTTATCACTGTGAGAATATCTTCTTTGTGAAGTCTCCTTCCCATCTACTCAATTTGTGTCTAACAATTGGCTCATTTGAATTCAGGTCATTGGTATACCCAAACACCCTCCTCAATTGAGAAGTAAAATGAGTGTTATTGTTTACTTGGAAAGTACCATTAGTAATTTGACAAAAGGAAGCTGTACTCTTCCCATTCAAAGAATAGAGAATTAGTTGGCTATCCCTGATTTCCATTGAGTATTTCAGCCCCTTAAATCTATTTCTGTAAAATTGGGAGACATGTGTCCTTTTTTCTCGAAATGTTTGAAAGGCAAGCAAATATAGTGTTATTATAATAATCTACATGAAACATTTTGTCATACTGGTCCCCCGAAAGCAAGGAGAAGGCATTTGTGAGATGAGATATGATGTTTTTCAAGAACAAGAAGTTCCAGCGCACATTGTGTACACAAAGTAATGGCTGCTAAGTACGGATCCTGTGTGTTCCCCAAAAATCTTCATTTGTATCTCGAACGTGATAGCAGCATGGCCGCTAAGACTGTTAAAATTGATACATAAAGGCAAAAATCTGCTATGCATACCAGAGGAGAGGAAGGCCAGGTCAATCCATGAAGAGGATTTACCTGTATGCCAGGTTGCAGTTGTACATTTGCTGAAACAACAATTTAGCAAGCGGAGCACCAACCCCCATGAAGACATCAAATCTACCCAAATGTCCCCTCTCTGCGTATTGACACCCTTGAAACTGCCTTTAAACTACAAGACTTGTCACAACCACATTTGGAATTGCCCCCCAGTATGTGCTGCAGCACTTATTGATGCAAGTATTTTATTTGGTGATGGCATTTCGATGGTGATGTTTGGCTGTGGTACTCCGTCGCACAGTTATGAAGAGGATGAAAGGATGAAAGATGGGCAACATGGTAATGCAGAGATGATGTATGGTAATGGTAATCCTCATTACCCTACATTAAAGTCCTTCTTTGTGTTGGTCAATTCATCATGTCCCTGCTTCCCCCCCAATCCCAAGGATTGCCATTGATATAATGTTTTCGAAGCCTGAGTGGGAACAGGACGTCCAGTAGAGCTAGTGGCTCCTTTGGGACAACTGCTGAAAGGGAGGGCCTTCCTTTAAAGAGTTATTTATGTATTTATTTATTTTAAGAGTTATTGGGGGGAAATTATTTTTGTGATACTTCCGCCAGCGATGTCACATCCTTCAAGGAGCATTCATGGCCTTAGCCATAATGTAAAATCAGCAGATTCCATACTATATTCCGACTGAGGAGGCTTCACAGGCACTCTATGAAAGCCAGGACTAATGGTTCATGTTCTTCGCATATTGAATTTTGGCTTTTAAAGTGGGGTCATGGAACATCAGGTGATTCAGTCACCCCAAAAAGAGGCAGATTGAAGCAGCGTCATCTCATACCAGGACCGAATGACTGCGGTTAGTGCGGTGGACAGCCACACAGGAAACACAACTGCCTGGCACAGCGCACCATGTACAGCGCATGCGCCTCATGGACCGCTACACCAAGGTCTGCCGATCCTTGAATAACCTGGTCAACCAGTGCAGCCCCGCAGGAAAGCCGACCCTCAGGGACAGGAAACAAGCTAGAGCATGCGAGGTTGAGGTGGATAACGACATCTGATGGGGAGGAAAGCCAGACAATGGCGACCATTGCAACCCGCCAAGCCAGGAGAAAGAAGGGGAAAGTGCACCTGATATCAGTGCTGGTACGAGGAGACCAGAAAGACAGAAGGAAGAAAAGGAGGCCTCGATGCAAAGTCATGGTAGGGAAGCACGAGGTCACAATGACGATTGATATTGGCGCCTCAGTGAACGTGATGCCACTCAGAACCGTACACATGCTTAAACCCCCGACACACATCGAAGCCTACGGACACCCAGCTCTATGCAAACAGATGCCAGAAGCCACTACCCATAGTTGGACGATTCTGCACCACACTAGGAATAACGGCGGGGCCATCTATACAGTCGAAAATGTACATGGTGGATGCAGGGATCAAATGTTTTCTCAGCTGGGACTCTGCAGAGGACTTGGGCTTCATAAAGTTTATCTTTGATATCTCAAGCGACGACGAGGTCTGAAACCTATTAGCACAACACCCCAAACTATTTGAAGGGATCGGATATCTCAAAGGCAGAGTGATAAAGTTGCACATCGACCCAACTATACAGCCGCAGGCTGTACGACACAAGCGGACCCGATTTCACATGAGGGATCTGGTCGCAAAAGAGTTGCATGGCCTGGAAAAAGCAGGGATCATTGAGGAAGTGACCGGACAACACCATGGCCCTCATTACAACTCAGGCGTTAAGGGTTTAACGGCGCTGTCGGTGCCGTTAACCCTTAATGCCTGATTACGAGTGTCTCTTTGTGGGTTGGTGTTTAACGCCTGCTTTTAGCAGGCGTTAAAAATCCAACCCGCAAAGGGACTTTGGAGCTAATTACGGCACCGTAATTTACGGTGCCGTAATTAGCGCCTTCCCCATTCCCATTATGCCCTGTGGGGGCAAAAATGGGAATGGGGAAGGGCAAATGGTGAATGGGGAATTACCACCCCACTCACCTTGGAATGGGGCGGTAATTCCGCCATCCACCATGGCGGAATCGTAACCTTAGCGGCATGGACCATGGTGCTAATAGCACCATGGTCCTCCGTCAAGGTTGTAATGAGGGCCCATGTGTCTCCTCGATGGTCATCACAAAAACAAAAAAACAAAACAACCGGTCAAGATTAGAATCTGCATTGACATGCGCCTCCCGAACGCAGCCATGGTGAGGTAAAGACACACCCCGCTGACCCTTGAGTAGATCACTGCGGACCTAACACGGTACAAGACATTCTCAAAAATTGACTTAAAGGCAGGCTACCATCAACTCAATCTACGCAGAGATTTAAGGTATATCACCACAATTTCAACACACATTGGTCTGAGGCGGTACAAACACTTAAACTTTGGAGTTTTGTTCGCAGCTTAAGTCTTCCAACAGACAATACACACCATCCTACAAGACCTTCCTGGAGTCCTGAACATCAGTGATGATATTCTTGTGCATGCAAAAGACAAAGAGGAACACATTGTTTGACTGGCGGCATTCCTTGACAGTCTGGAAAAAGCAGGCCTAAACATATGCAATGACAAATGTGAGTTCCACATGGAAGAACCCATGTTTTTCGGCTACATTTTCAACAGCCGGGGCGTGTCAGCGGGCCCACTGAAGGTGGCCGACATCAAAGAAGTGACGCCACCCACCACAACAACCGGAATTCGCGGCTTCCTGGGTATGGCAACCTACTGTGGGAGATTTATAAACAACCTTGCCACATTATCTGAGCCGTTACGTGCACTAAGCAAGACAGGTGCAAAGTGCGACTGGGATGCGAAATGCCAAGAGGCCTTCAACAACATCAAGGAAGGCTCATGGACCAGCACCATGATGAAATACTATGACGTCAACCTACAGATAGATTTATATGTCGACGCCAGCCCAGTCTGATTGGGAGCAGTACTAGTACAAATATCCCTAGCGGGAGACACTCAGCCTGTTGCATATGCATCCGAAGCCCTCATCCCTACAAAACAACGCTACTCACACATCGACAAGGCCGTTCTGTGGGGGTGTAGACATTTTCACCTCTAATTTTATGGGTGAAGGTTCAAGACATTTACAGACCACAAGATGCTCATTTTATGGGTGAAGGTTCAAGACATTTACAGACCACAAGATGCTAATCCCCATCTTCATGGGTTCGGCGCCACACCCTCCAGCACAGTTGGGCAAGTGGCTGCTCCAACTACTACAATACAAGTTTGACCTTATATTCAAACCAGGGGCGGACAACCCTGCAGATTTTCTGGGAAGACACCCACGAGCTGCCACAGCGTCCGCAGTAGTGGAGACAGAAGAACACATCTGCTCCATTGTAGATAAGGTGAAGCCCAAGGAGGTAAGCATGCCAGAGCTCATTGAAGCGACAAACGACGACCCTTGCTGCACCCTGACATAAAATGCCATTCTAGGAGGGACGAAGAACATGTTCCTCCAACACAACCACAATTGCACTGCAGAGGCAAAAGAATTCCTAATGGGCATCTTCACCGTCCGCCATTTACTATCAATCACGGAGGACAGCCTCATCCTAAGAGGGGTCCGTGTTGGGATCCCGCCGTCCCTACAGGGGAGAATAATTGCGCTAGCTCATGAAGGACACCAAGGGATGGTGCGCACACAAGCAAGAATAAGGGATAGGGTATGGTTCTTCCAGCTCAACTCCAAAGTGGAAGATGTGGTCGCGACCTGCCTCCCTTGCCTATTCACTGGCACCCTGACAAGGCATGAACCCATCCAGAACGCGCTGAGAAGCACATCACGCTGGGAGTCGGTGTGTGCTGACATTTGTACAGTGCAAGTGGGAACTTACTCCTAGTCATCACTGATGAACATCAAAACTGCAGCCCACTTCTCTGACACAGCTACATCCTGGATTAGTTCATTCCTTGCCAACAGAACCATGAGGGTTTTCTCCCCCCTAACTGCAGCTGATCCAGCCCATGTCCCTTGTGGAGTCCCTCAAGGATCATGTGTATCGCCCACCCTATACAACGTGTTCACGAAACCACTCTTTGATATCCTTGACTATCTGGGTGTCTCCTACACCAACTATGCGGATGACACCCAGATACTCATCCCTATCACTGGTGATTACACAACTGATTCCAAATCTCTTAATACAGTCTACACTATCATCCAGGTCTGGATGACAAATCATGGGCTCTGCCTCAATGATGATAAAACCGACTTAATCATCCTTGGCGCACAAATCAAACTTGCTAAACTTGACCCCAATTATAAGTCCTTCTCCATCAACGGCAATGATATTAAAGTTGCCATTGTCACTACAACATTAGGAATTTACTTAGATTCCACCCTGTCCCTCAATCGACAAACCAATGAGGTTGTCTCTGCATCATCTTACACCTGCAAACTGAACACAGCCTGCCGGCCTTTCTTGACGACAGCAAACTGTCTGATACTCGCTAGAACCCTCATCTTGTCTAAAACACTACATCGAAAACATCATACTGCAACGCCTTATATTTAGGGACAAGCCATAGAAACCTTGACAAACTCCAGATTACACAAAACAACGCCATAAGGGCAGCACTCAACATACCTAGACGGAATCACATCTCCAATACTAGACGCAACCTACAGTGGTTACCTATCTCTCACCGCATTTCACTCAAAGCTCTTGTTCTTACACATAGGGCTCAGTATAATGTAGCTCCTGCCTACCTAGTATCACGCTTCACGCAACACACTGCCACTAGACCACTTAGATCAGCCCAGGCATACACTCTGGACATTCCCAACTTCAAGCTTCGCTCTGCTGGAGGGTCGAGTTTCCCTGTCCTGGCCGCCATGCTCTGGAACTCCATGCCGAATGGCCTTAGGAACATTTTGCATGGCCATTCATTCAAAGCCAAAACCAAACTTTGGTTGCTTGAACAGGATGCTCTAGCCGCCACCCCGACCTCTGGCAGTTGCTAGCACTGTTTTACACTGCTGATCGCCCTCCTCCTGATAGATGACACAACCGGGCAACTTGTATATTATATATGTTTATCCTTATATTGTATATTACACGACTCGTGTAACTGTATATTACTGTATGTAAATTTAACTTGTTACTGCTTATTTTCTTCCTGCCTTTACACTGTAACTGTAAACCTGATGCCATGTAACTTAAACCTGGAACTGTATATTGCTTGATATCTGCAGCAACTTGTAACTGCCTCAAATATGCGCCCACAAGCCTTCGGGCAATGTGCGCAATACAAATAAATAAATACAAATAAAAAATACAAACATTCTCGCTACCCGGAGGTCGAGATTGTTCACTGCACTGCAGCGTAAGTCATCATACTGGAGAAAATGTTTAGAACTCACAGCTTGCCAAAAGAGTTGAAGGTCGACAATAGACCACCTTTTCAAGGAGCTGAATTTGCCAAATACTTGGAAGACCTCGAGATCACACACCACCTCATCATGCAAAGATGGCCCCAGGCAAATGGAGACGCCAAACACTTCATGAGGATGCTGAACAAAGTCCTGAGAATAGCCAAATCTCAATTGGCCCTGTGGGAAATAGAACTGTTCAGATTCCTCTGCAATTATCACCTAACACTCCACGCATCGACAAACACCCCCGCCCCAGCCGATCTCATGTTTCGGGCCATGCTCCAGTCCTCCATACCGCACCACAGCTAGAGCAGAGCCAAGTCGATACACAAGAAGAAACCAGGGGAGAGGAGAATGAGGAGGAACAAACACATGAGTCACAAGAGACGAGCCAGGAAATCACACACCAAAGCAGGAGACCAATTGCTAGTCCTCAGCAACCCATCGAGGTCGAAGCTAGCAAGTACTTTCGAGACTGAACCTTGGACAGTGCTATGATGAAAAGGAACCATGTTCACAGCAAGTAAAAACGGAAAGCTGCTCACCTGGAATGACTCTTGGTTCAAATAAGTTCCTCAGACACTATGAAAAAAACAGTGACCTGAGAAGAAACGAGGACAGATGGCAAGGTGAGTCAACAACAAGGGATCAAGAACAAACGGAGAGCTGGCACCAGTCTGGCGGCTCTCAAGACATCCTGACGAGGACGAAGGAGAGCAGGGAAACCTTGAACCCGAGCTGAGTAGAAGCCCAGGACAACGGTCGGCTGAACAGCAGCCATCCAGTCGTCATCCGAGCCCGGCCAGAAAGCAGCACAGTCAATACCACCTGAGAAGGCTGTGAGCCCACCAAACAAGCTAGAGGACTATGTGTGCAAGTAAAGACTGGAATGATGTACTATGAGTATACTGTAATTTGTTTGTTTCCTGGGGAAGGAAAGAAATTTTATCTCCACATCACCACGCCTACGAGGTTATGTGAAATAAACGCTGGCATGTCTTCCGACGATGAAGTCAGTCGCGGGCAAACCGCAACCAGGTGTGGTGTGTTTCTTTCAGCACGCTGTATCCAGTGCGCACTACTGCCCGGCCCCCAATCACTCATAGCCGGGAGTGCCGGCTCCGTTACAACTTTCGCTTTGGCAATGCTGGAGAGGAGCTCAGTCCTCATAGCCATCATATTTCACTGCGTATTAGTTGTCTAGTCTTTTTCCAAAATGTGCCTCCATTCGAAATCTCATCTCGTTCCGGCACTCGTGTTGCAACTCAGTTGTTTCCTTCAGGTGAGACACTTGTGCCAGTATGTTCAGTGCCTGCTCTATCGTTTTCTCTCTTCTGCCTTCTTATGTCCTTTAATGAGTTCCACTACGCTCACTCGCATGTAAACCGCTGCTCTGGTTTCTTTTATGCAGGTTTGCTACCTTTACTTCGCTAAGCTTACTCGCATGTCCTCCTATCGTCTCGTTTCTTGCATGCAGGTTTGCTGCCCTGATTCCCATATTCCCAAGTTGTATGCTACTGCTACTTGCAGGGGAGTTGCTAGGTCTGGAAAAGACCCAGGGCTACGCTGATTTTGGAACTGTTGGGAACTGTTGGGACTTGGGGCTAGCTAGTCTTTTGGCTGTAGCTCCTGAGATTCTATCCGAGGCTAAAACCAAAAGAATGCCCCTGGCTACTTGCCCTACCCATCGCATTTCTGACATTAAGACTTCTAAGCTTCACTTGTCTTTATAACTACACAGACTCCTGCTGGTGCCAGAATGCCTGTTCCATAGTGGAATTTCATCCATTGTTTTGATCTGTTGTTTTCTACCCATACCTCTTAATATTTATTTGCCATCCGAAAGAGAGTACTAATCTTTTGTGGTCATAGCATTTCTATCACTGGAGCCTTTTTCTTCAAAGGGTTTTTTGTGCCTTCTGGCCTTTTCCTCTGGGGGTCGACCCTACGGGTGTCCCTTTGTTTCTGCCTGTTAATAGAGGGTAGACATAGCGGCGCTGGTAGGGATCGATCTTTTCTCTTCAAAGAACTGAGAGTTTTCTCTCAGAAGAAGACAAGAAAAAGGAGAAGAGCAGAGAAGACAGAGGAACAAGACGAATCTAGAGGTGAGAATCCCGTTCAAGGGGATAACCTTGACACAGATGCTCGTTTTCTAGGCTCAGTTTGCATGGTTTCTCTAAGTTTTCACAACATTTGTGTGTTTTTTCATTAAAATTATGTTTCTTTCAGAAAAACAATAACAGGACCACTCATAGTTCCATGAATTAGATAAGACTTGGACCCCTCTGCAGCCCTCGTTCCCGGACTCCCCATCAAGGTTTCGATATGCTGCTTAGAGTCCTCAAATAAAACTGAATCTATTCCTGTCCCCTTTCGTGTCTATATACGGCTTTTTCCATGACAAATGTTCTTTGTACAGTATCAACCCATTCATTCACTGTGGGACATGTGTGTATCTTCCATACCCGCAGACTTGCTTTGTGAGCACACATTATCTCCAGTCTCAACCAGATCTGATCACCATATGATACTTCTTCGAGTCCCCATCCCCTGCCAGTACCATCACCTCACATCTGTTTGGGGTCCCATTCCGTAGAATCGTAATATGCACCCTCACTCCCCTCCTGAATCCTGGACCTTCACACACCTGCAGAGAATATGAATTAGGTATGCTTCCGTCAAACCACATCACCAGCGCGTTTACCAGTCCGAGAGAGCCTTTCTGAATATTTTTCCTGTTGTCTAGTAAGCCCATTCTAGAATGTTTGTTTGACAGGGTGTTTTTCAAAATCTGCTATGCTCAATCTGCTTAGTTTTACAGGGGACTGATGATTCCGCATTACAATGTGGACAGGTTTCTGGTCCCATATAAATTCCCTAATATAACTATTCAGCTACAAGAATGTCTCACCCAAGACTGACAGACGGATCATTGGAAATTACCATTTTGATTAAGCTAGATTTGCCCCACAAGGATAATTTATTTGTCCTACAATGGTCCAGATGCTCATTGATCCACCCCATCCGCTTTTCAAGATTACGCCTCTGTATCTGCCTGGATCCAGATACCAAGGTATTTCAAATACATTGGGCACCTTTTGAAAATGTTTTCATCAACGTCGTTTTTGCAGCATTTCCCTGAGACAACCAGGACACCTGACTTCGTGCAATTGATTTTGTATCTTGATACTTTCTCAAATTCTCCAATAATGTTCAAGATAGCTCTACATCTTGCGTTCTTTTTACAAGAAGAAAATCGTCTGCATAAAACAACAAAATTTGTTGGGCCTCATTGCATGAGAATCCCATTTCCTTTCAGAACCGATCATGACTGCCAGTGGCTTCACTGACACTATGAACAGAAGAGGGGAAGGGGCATCCTTGCATGTTCCCCTTTCTGCTGAACAATCCATTTGCCGACACTCCAGCCATAAGACTAGTGTAGAGGAGTGTCTCAAGAACCTGGAACCTAGGTCTAATGCCTGCCCTCACCAAAGCTTTGAACAGAAAATTATGCTTAACCCTTCTTGGGCCGGGAGGATAGCTTAGGGGGCAACAAGTTGGCCTTGGAAGCAAGACAACGCAGAGCAACACAGGTTTGAATCCCGTTCGTTATGACATCTTTATTAATTAACCCTATTGAATGCTTTCTCTGCATCCAGAAAGAAACTGCCACTTAGTCCTTGTTGGCTCGCCCCCTATATATCCTATGTAGTAGACTTCTGACGTTGTTGTGTATTTTCTCCCTTCACAAAGCGACATTGCTTGGAAGATCTTTCGCCAGCAGTTTATAGTCACTGTTTATCAAGCTCACTAGTCTATAGTTGTTACATGCTGTTGCCTCCTCGTCTTCCATGACTAGCAGAGTTATGGTTGCCAGCCGTAGAATCTCAGGTAACATTTTATTCACCAGCGATTCTTCAAATATACACTGCATTAGTTCTATTCCTGGGCCTTCCATAGTCTTGTAGTAATCTGTCAGGAATCCGTTCAGTCTTGGCGTCCTCCCCGAGTTGAGGCTCACTTCCGCAGCAAGTAACTTTTCTTTGCTTATCTCCCCATCGAACACTGTCATTCATCCTCCCTGAGGCGTGGTAGTGGTACCTCCTCCAAGAAACCCTTGAGCATGCCTGCTTCCAAAGATCTCTCCCATTTTTAAAGTGACAAATAATATTTCTTGAATTCCTCACATATGGCCTTCTGGTTGAAACCATCACACCACCCTCCGTTTGGATCCCTGCAACTATATCTCTTGGCACCTCAGCCTATATGTGAGCAACAGCCTGCCTCATTCCCATTCCCCAGTAGATATTCCTTGATCGGAATAATGCAGATTCAATTTGTTCGGTGAGGATTTTCGTACGTTCCAACTTCCTCCTTTCCAGTATCTGTCTGCTCTAAGTTGCCTGTGGAAATTTAAATTGGAACTCCATTTCTTTAACCCTATTCTCCAAGCTTGATTTCTCTGCTTTCCGCTCTATCTTGTTTTTACCTGTTGCATACATCATGAAACCGCACACATAACATTACAATGGCTCCCTCACTGTGCTATCAGTCACTTTATTGGTTCAGTTCAGTCTTATGATTGCCACAATATCTTCATTTATTGCAGTCACCGCACCCTCAGCAATTAGGTATGAAGTGTTGCAGTGTCAGGTAAAGGACTTGATCTGGGTATGTGTAAGCATTAAATCCAGGCTCATGGGGCATGATCCGAAAGTAGAATATCCCCAAAACAATTCTGCGTACAACATTGAACTGCATTTTGTTTACCCAAAAAATTATCAATTCTTGAGTATGTGTTGTTTGGGGAGGAATTACATGTGTAATCGTGTTCCATGACACATTGCAATCTCCACATGTCTCTTAGCCCAGGTGCTCTCCTAAATTCTTCTTGGAGGTAGGCAGTATCACAGGTCATACTTTTAAATATGACAATATTTTCTGTCTTTTCACTTACTCGTTCAATCCCTTGACATTTCAGGTCATGATCTCCCGTTTAAATGTTTGTTCCAGTCCTGGTCTTGCCATCCCATCCATCAAATATCCCAACAACTACCAGCTGCCAGAATCCAGGTCTCCAAAATCCACCAACCCCACACCAACCCACTTTGCCCCACATCAGCACACTGGTCAAAGCCCTTTTGCAGGGGGATAACACTGCAATAAAAGGGTTGGCTGTGGTCAAATATCACATAACCCCAAAACCCCCTTGATAATTAAAACCACTGGCTTATTTGGTCATGCATTCAGAATGGTTACCCTGGGGTAGTACCCTGGAATGGACCACCAGGCCCCCCCTTTTTTCCAACAATGTCTGTTCTCACTATTCATTTTGCCGCTTCCCCACCTCTTCTAATCTGTGGTCGTATTGTGACTATACATCCCTTATCTCTAGCAGACCTCTGCTACTTCAATTCCACGATCGTTCGCTTAGCCTAGCTACTTCATCCACCCACGTCAGCCTTTGTTGCACAATGCGCCCCCCTAAAAAGGGCATCAATGCCCACCCAACGTCTCTCACCATAGAAGGGGTGTGCCGCTCCCAGCCCAGGTTAAGTGTGAGTTGAATGCACTTTCCTTTTCTGGCTCAATCGACTAATTAAAATCCTCTCCTTACTGAACACAGTGGGAATATGATGATCTTTCGAAAGTGATATGAAAAGATAATATCGACTGTAATGTTCAACATGCATGACAGACCTCTGTTGCTTTGGAGGATATTGTAAATGGGCCCCAAGGTGATTCTGTCATGAACCATAGAACTTGTCCCTTCTGGACCTCCTGGTCCTTATCGCGCTGGGGCTTGTATTCCTTGTTACTCCCAACATGGCCGCAACAAGCGACTTGCCTCACACCAGCTTTCCCGTCGCACATGGCACGTCCTATAAATTGGCCACGCCCCCGCTGCCCCGCGCGTCTGAACGGTATCATCAGGTAGTGACTTGACGTGTGTGTGCTGTTCGGCGGTTCTTCTATCCAAGATCCTGGTCCCCTTCCTCCTTCCTTCTCCCTTTCCCTCTATTCGACTCCTGGAATCCCCATTCTTAGCGACCGCTACCTACTTTCCTGGACATCCTGGAACAGCGGCCTTCCCGGAACTCTGAACGCGCTCTGCAGTCTATACAAGACCCGATCCGTCCACAGGAGGAATCCTCCCGTGGAATAGAGCAAGAAGCGATCCCAGGTGAGACGGGGGCAGATTTATGACAGTTTGAGACGCCAAAAGACCGACACAGATACAGCTATGGAGAAAGCAGTCCAGGACCTTATGCGTGGCATGCAAGAGCTCACAACTGAAGTACAGAACTTAAAGGCTGAGAATGCTGCGCTAAAGCAGCTAGTTTTGTCTCGCGATCCTGCTATCAAGAACAGTGTGTTACTTGGTGGAGTGGTGGACAAATATGATGGATCGGCAAAATCCTTATGTGGATTCCTGGATTCCTGCTTGGTGCATTTTACCTTTAAGCCCTATTATTTTTCAACTTCTAAGACAAAGGTGGGCTTCATTATCTCGCACCTCACAGGGAACGCGTTAACCTGGGCTACGCCCTTAGTCAACTCAGGGGATGTCCTCCTGGATGATTATGAAGGATTCATTCAGGCACTCAAGACTATGTTCGACCACCCAGAACAGGTTTTTAGTGCTCAAGAATGCTTACTTGATTTCCGACAGGGTACCCAGGATATGCTAACATACGTTACTAGATTCAAACAACTGGTCAAGGAAGCAGATTGGTCCTCTGAAGCAAGTTTCACTCTATTTCGCAGGGGTCTAAACAAGGACATTAAGGATGAATTAGGCGGGGTGGCTCGTCCTAGTTCCTTCCAGGCTCTTATGGATCTAGCCCTGCAGATAGACTTTCGAATCCAGGAAAGAAAGGCTGAAAGGAGAAAGACCAAGACACCTTTTCAAAAGAATTCCCTTGAGACCTCTGTTAAAACCGATTCTGACCCAACCCCTGACACAGATCCAGAACCCATGCAAATCGGAGCCTTCCATGGGCCTATTTCCCCTCAAGAAAGGATGAGAAGGATCCACACAGGCCTGTGCATGTATTGTGCCTTGGATAAACACATTGTTAGAGACTGCCCTCTAGCCCCTCCACGGCGTTCAGGAAATGCCAGCTCCCGATCCTAGATGGAGTGAGGTGTCGGGAGGGAGATGTTTGCTCCACATCAATTCCATCCTTGAACTCTCCTGGACAAAATAGTTTGGTGATACTACAGGCCTCCCTTTCGCCCTCCAAAGACAAGACCTATCCCATTCTGGCCTTGGTGGACTGCGGAGCTATGGGAATTTTCATTGATCAAGACTGGGTTGTTAGTCCTCATATTCCGTACGAGGCACGAAACACCATCCAGCCAGTGGAAGCAATTGACGGAAGACCCTTCTCTTCAGGACCCATAAGCCTGCAGACTAAAGAGATCCAACATTCCATAAATCATCATCAAGAGCGGATTACATTCAACATCATTAAGTCAGCCCATTACCCCATGGTTTTGGGTATGCCCTGGTTACAAAAGCACAATCCGTATATCAATTGGACAGCAGGATCATTATTCCTGGGCTCAGAGTTCTGTATGTCCCACTGTCTCTCCCTGGACCCTTCCTCGGTAACTCCTAAAGAACCTCCAAGAGACCAAGACACAACGCTCATGGTTTCCAATATCATACAAGTTCCAGAGTCCTATCAGGAGTTTACTGATGTATTTTCTACCGCCATAGTCCAAGCATTACCCCCCTCACAGGCCTGAAGACTGTGCCATTGATACAGATCCCTCAGCTGTAATTCCCGTCGGCCGAATGTTCATCCTTTCCGAACCTGAGAAAAAGGCCTTTCGGGAATACCTCTACACCAATCTTGAAAACGGCACCATAAGACCCTCGAAATCTCCAGCGGGTGCTTCGTTGTTCTTCGCTCCCAAGAAAGACACCAAGGAACTCAGACCTTGTCTCGACTATCGAGGCTTAAACCAATGCACCCTCAAAGATCGATACCCACTGCCCCTGATGTCGGATATCCTGGAAGTTGTGAGAGGAGCCGTAATTTTCACGAAGCTGGATCTCCGGGGAGCCTACCACTTAATTCGAATCCGGGAAGGGGACAAATGGAAGATAGCCTTTAGAACACCCTTTGGTCACTTTGAATACCTAGTCATGCCTTTTGGACTAGCCAATGCTCCTGCAGTCTTTCAGCGTTTTATGGACAGGGTGTTCTCTGATATGTTGTTCCTCTTCGTCATTGTCTATCTGGATGACATATTGATTTTTTTCCAAAGATTCTCTAAAACATGAAGAACACGTGAAGGCAGTATTACAACGACTTTGTGAAAACAAACTGTTAGCCAAACCTGAAAAATGTTTGTTCCACGTTACTTCTGTTCACTACTTAGGATTCATCCTTAGCCCAGAAGGAATTGGCATGGACCCTTCGAAGGTAAAGGCCATACTGGGTTGGCCCGCTCCAACTTCTGTGAAACAGGTGCAATCCTTCGTGGGGCTCGCCAACTTCTACCGGAAGTTTATTTCTACCTTTTCCGAGATTGTTCAGCCGATCGTAGCTTTATTGAAGACGGACACCCCCTTTATCTGGTCTACATCGCAAGATAAAGCATTCCAACGATTGAAGACAGAGTTCACGCAAGCCCCCATCCTGACCCAGCCCGACACCAATCGCCCATTTCTAGTGGAAACGGATGCCTCTAACTACGCCATAGGGGCGTTCTTGAAACAGGAACTTATGGTTGATTTGGAACACCCCATTGCTTACCTTTCACGAACCCTGGCCCCCAGTGAGACTCACTATTCCGTCCTGGAAAAGGAACTCTTGGCCATCCGCCAGGCCTTCACTGAATGGCGACACCTATTTCTGGGTGCTAGATAGTCCAGGTCCGCACAGGTCATTGGAATCTCCAAATCCTACAGTCTTTGGAGTGCAGGAACAGTCGTCAGGCCCGTTGGGCCTACTTCTTTGCCCAATACCAGTTCCAAATCACTCACATTCCCGGATCACAAAACATGATTGCTGATGCCTTATCTCGATGTCCAGACTACGCAGCCACTGAGGACAAGGCCTATCCTAAAATGTTTCCCCAAACTATCTTTGTAGCTCAAGCATTCAACCTCCTGGAAGAAATCTGAGCGCAAACCCAGTCCCCTGACCTCTGGAAGGAAATTTCAAGGAAGAATCCATGGAATCTAAGAGTCAAGGAAGAATATCTATTCAAGGACAATGCACTGGTCATTCCTACGCAGAAATTACAACACAAGGTTTTAAACCTTTGCCATGATACCCCTCACTCCGGGCATCGTGGAAAAACTAACACCCTGCGTCTTATACAAAGACAGTTTTGGTGGCCTCAAATGAAGGCCGACGTACAACAGTACGTCAAGGCTTGTACTGTCTGCAGTCAAAACAAACATGATAACAAGAGACCGGCGGGTCTTCTACTGCAACCATCGCTGCCAACAAGACCATGGGAGTTTATTGCTACAGACTTCATTGTGGAGTTACCACCTTCCCGAGGGTACACGACCATCATGGTAACCATGGACTTGTTCACCCATATGGCTCATTTCACACCTTTGTATAAATTACCATCCTCATCAGAACTTGCTGGAATCTTCCTGGAACATATTTTCCATCTCCATGGACTTCCTTCCAAGATCATATCGGACCGAGGACCTCAATATATAGATACCCAGATGTGTTCTCACCAAAGCCTGATTGAGTGACAGGGTTAGTCCATAAAATACAGACACCACCAGGAAGAGTAATATGGTGTAAACCTGATAGACTCCTGGAGGCATGGAAGAAGATTGAGGCCAAGAAAATGCTTGACTTAGGGGTAATCTAGAGCAGGGGTGTACAGAATTTCAGTTTCAAGTAAGTATGCGGCTGAAACTCAGCCAAAATCCAGCTATTTGGCTTCAGCCCAGTTGCTGCATTAAAAAAAACAAAGAAAAAAGCAAAGCAGCATCAGGGTCTGCTGGGGCAAGGACCGTGACCACCAACACCTCATTTGTTGTAGGGGAAATCACAGGGCCTTGAACTGGTTTCAACTATTACCCATTCAAAAAAACGCAGCTGTGGGGGCAGCCAGGGCGAGACCCAACAACCCTCGAAATTGTGCTGGGCATGCAGAGACATGGGCCCCTTGTTCGCTGCTGCATAGGGAAACAAGCTGCACCTCACTACTTAGGCCCAACAAGGCCAAAACATGTATGGGATTACTTGTGTGTCTGTGCAGAGGGGGCCTGGCCTAGCGGTCCAGGCTGGGCTGCTACTATTGGTGGCAGTACCTGTCTGATTTGCATGTGGCTGGACCACTTCTGCAATGACGGAGACAGGCTAAAAACAATGGCATGGAAGGTTGCTCAAATAGGGCCATTGTTTTGGATTTATTCAAACCTTCCAACCATCACTTTTTTTTTTTTTTTTTTTTTTTAAACTTTTATTTTTGCTGGCAGTGGCAGTTGACATACACACACATCAAATCGAGAGTATGGTCTTTAAACATGACAAGGTACATTACACTGGGATGTTCACACACAGTAGCATACATTTGCAGATAAAGATCAGCTAAGTGCCATATTGGGGAGCACAATGTACAGAAATGGGGTCTAGGGCGAGCCATCCGCCAAAGAGGTAGCATCGAGAGCGTTGAGATAGCTGTTGAAGGCAGTCCAAATGTTTTTGGGCCGGGACCGGGCTGGGAGGGTAATAATGTAGTCCTCCTCGCAGTCACGGGACCAGGTCACCAAGTTCAACCATTTCTGGAAAGTGGGGGGTGCCGAGCGGTTCCAGTTTTGAAGAATACATTTTTTAGCAATTGCACAGCATACATTTAACAGCCTGGCCTCTCCTCTGGCGCCCTCAGCATCCCACTGACCAAACAACGCCCCCATCGGGTCAGGATCAAGCACAGCATCACAGAGTGCGGACATGGTCTTAAAAATCTCATCCCAGAATGGGGCCAGGTTGGGGCAATCCCAGAACATGTGGAGATGGCCGGCATCTTCCGCCCCACAACGGGGGCAGAGTCGCGTGCCGGAGTGGGCGAATTTGGAAAGTCTGCGTGGCGTATAGTATAGCCTATTCAGCAGCTTGTACTGCATAGTGCGATGTCGAAAATTAAGAGAGACCCTACTGGTGTGGGAGCACATTTTACCCCACAGCTGCTCTGAAATAACAACCCCCAGCTCAGAGGCCCAGTCCTCTCTCGCCCTGGGGGGCGGTGTTGCTGAAGCAGTGAGCAGGAGTTTGTACAATGATGAGACCACTCCCCGCGCCCCCCCGGAGTTAGCAATGTAGGAGATGGCAGGGTGGTCTGGGGGTTCGCTGGGGAAGGTGGGCCAAGCTGCCCGGAACGCTGCGCGGAGTCGGTAAAACTGAAGTAGCTCGAGTGGCGAGCCCGAGTGGGCTGGTTTCCACGTCTGTGGCGTTATGAATACCCCATCCGGGTAAAAGTCTGTAAGGGCCAGATAACCCAGGTCCCGCCAGTGCCGTGCCAGGGCTGAGTCATTCGTGGGTTCCAAACTGGGGACCCGCCATGCGGGGAGCCATTTGTAGTAAGGGTGAGTCTCAGGGGCAGCAGCGAATATCCGCCTCCAGGCAAACAAGGTGGTCTGGACGGGGTCTATGGGAGAGTCAGGTTCATATTTCCGGTTTAGAAGTAAGGACATAATGTTAGCACCGGAAGCAGCAATGATTTCAAGCCTGACATGCGGGCGGGAAGGAGGACCAGGATACCAGTATGTGGCAAATTGTGCCTGCGCCGCAGTCCAATAGCTCATCAAGTCAGGGGCCGTGAACCCGCCCCTATCATAGGGAAGGGTCATAGCACCCCACTTTTTCCGCACCGCGCCGGAATGCCACAAGAATTGGGCACACAGCTTGTGTAGATCAGTAAAGTAACTATTTCCAGGCCAGATGGGAACATTAGTAAACGTGTACAGGAACTTAGGGAGCAGTATCATCTTGACCAGCGACAGCCGCCCGGCCAATGATAAAGGAAGAGAGCGCCAGCGCTCTAGTTTGGCTTCGGCCAGTGCAGCCAATGTCACATAGTTGTCAGCCAGAAGGGTCTCCCTGGTCCGGGACACATGAACCCCCAGATATTTGATCCCATTGGGAGACCACCTGAGCGGGTATTCAGTGGCCGGGTGAAGTGTGGAGTGTGTGAGGGGGAAAAGTTCGGACTTTGTGTAATTTATAGTGAAGCCTGAAAAAGTCCCGATGCGGGTGATGTCCCGGAGGAGAGGGTCGAGGTAGAGATCTGGGTCCCTGACGAACAGAAGGACATCGTCCGCATATAGGGAGACCACCTCGGAGGCGCCCCGGAGAGGTATTCCCCCGCGCATGTGTCGTTCCCTGATAAAGTCCGCCATAGGCTCGATGGCAAGGGCGAACAGAATTGGGGAGAATGGGCATCCCTGGCGGGTACCCCGGAAGAGAGGAAACAGTGTAGAAGTTTGAGAGTTGACGCGGACTCTGGCAACCGGGGAGGTGTATAATAATCTGATGTAGGAGATCATCCCAGGACCGACGCCCATGGTTTCCAGAACCAGCCACATGTATCTCCAGGAAACCATGTCAAAAGCCTTCTGGGCATCCAATGTCACCGCCACCGCACTCACGCTCTGGTCTATGCGGGCCATTACGTTGAGCAGCCGTCTAATATTGTGTGATGTGGATCTGCCAGGGACAAAACCGGACTGGTCCTCATGAACCATATAAGGCATGACCGGGAGAAAGCGATTCGCAATCACCTTGGCGAAGATCTTCGTATCTAGGTTCATGAGTGAGAGGGGGCGATACGAGCCACATTCATCGGGCGGCTTGCCAGGCTTAAGGAGAACCGTGATAACAGCTTCACGTAGGGATGGGGGAAGAGAGCCCAGGCGCAGGGATTCATTCCAGACCTCAAGCAATTCGGGGCCCAATATGGCCACGTGCTCCTGAAAGAATTCGGCCGTAAGCCCGTCGGGGCCCGGTGCTTTACCCTTCGGAAGGCTGGAAATGGCCTCCACTATTTCGTCCAGGGTGAAGGGGGAGTCTAGCTGTTCCCTTGTAGCATGGGAGACGACAGTGGTGGGGATCTGGGCAAGGAGCTCGCGCATCTGCGATTCGCTATGTTCGGGAGGCTGCGAGTACAGTTCGGAGTAAAAGTCTGTGAAGGTCTCTAAAATATGTTGGTCCGACCACTGGGTCGACCCATTGCTACCTTTGACGCAGGTGATTTGGGCTGGCCCCCACTCCCCCCTGGCCAAGGCGGCCAGAGTTTTGCCAGGTCTGTCCCCCTCACCGTATTTCCGCGCCGCCTGAGGTCGGCTAAAGTACTGCACCTCCCTGCCGGCCTGCTCGTTGAACAGCTTCAGTTCCTCACTTATCTGGGAAAGGATGACAGGGTCAACAGAGGTGGGGTGGGCCCGCTCAAGATCCCGCAGTTTGGCTTCAGATCGCGACAGGGAGGCCCTAATGGACTTGAGAACCCCGGACTCCCTAGAGATGGCTGCCCCCCGAATGAACACCTTGAAGGCGTCCCAGCGGACCCCCCGGGTGGTGTCCTGTGGCGAGTTGAATTCAAAGTAGGACCGAATATCCGACAGAATGTCTGCCTTGAAAACGATGTCTTGCAGGGCGGCCGATTTAAAGCGCCAAGTATTCATGGTGGGGGCTTGGATGCCCATGTTAATGATCAGTACGACCGGTGAATGATCAGACAGAGTACGTGCAAGTATACGAATATCTGAAACCCCACCAATGAGTTGGGCCGACAGTAGGATCAGATCAATTCTAGAAGAGCTATCATGTACCGATGAATAATATGTGTATTCCCGCGTTAACGGATGGAGAGCTCTCCAACTGTCCAGGATATCCAGTGACTTGCAGTGTGTCAAGAGCCTGCGCGCTGCACTCGCTAAGGGTCTGGGGGCAGAGCCAGTCCTGTCCACGGCAGGGTCTAAAATAAAATTCATGTCACCACCCCAGATGATCTGTACACCCACGTATCCCAGGAGTATGGACACCACCTGATCAATAAACTCAGGGGAGTCTACATTGGGGCCATAAGTGTTAACGAGTAGGTAATCTCTGTTGGCGATGGCGCAATGGAGGATGACGTACCTCCCCCCCGGGTCAATATAGCTTCTGTGAAGAGAGAATTTAAGAGACTTATGAATTAGTGTCAGCACTCCACGGGCCCTCGTAGAGTAGGTCGTGAAGTACCTGAGGGGACCCCATGTGGGCGCAATGCTTCTGGCCAACGGGCCAGTGGAGTGTGTTTCCTGCAGGAGTAACACCTTGCAGTGGTGCCTATTAGCGTAAGCCATGATCCTGCGACCCTTGGTGTAATTGCTGAGGCCCCGGACATTCCATGTCATTATCGTCACAGCCATACTAGTACCTCAATCAATAAAATCCCATTGCGGAGAAACCAGAGATAGTGATCCAACGTCAGAGGACGCCAGATCCCCCCTCCCCCAGTACCGGACCCCAGTGCAATGGTCACCGGATCTCCCAGTGACAGAGTGCCCATGACTGAAGCGGACAGATATATCTCAATAAGCTTAGTGAACATCCCACCACAGATGCTGAAATGCAGAAACAGAATGATGTACAATTAGAGCATTGCGATCCGGTGCGCGACCAGCTGTCAGTCCGCCACTGCCATTTTTGAAAACATGTCCCCAATCCCCACCCCAACCGCGTCCCACCCTCACTGCCCACCCCCAACTTGCAGTGTGAAACCCCCACCCCTCCCCGCAGGTATCTCCAGCTAACCCGACACTCCCCAAAGCATGGAGGTCGGGGGGCGACATCCAACAGGGATGACACCCTTCCCGTGCCCAACAGTGGCACCAAAGCAGCGGGAACCAAAAAACCAAGAACATTGCAAATGCAGCGAGGTGTGCTGTGGCCGTGTGGGCGGCTTTAAGGACAAATATGCATGACAGCAACGCCGTCAGTGACAGGTTCTGCAGTACCCGGATCAGAAGACAGGCCACCATAGCCAGCCGAGCACCTCGCCCGGCTGGGCACACAGGGGGCCTGAGACCATAGGACTGTTGTGAATTGTTACAATGACCACGTTCCGATTGACGAGTACCATGGACAAGATAGAGAAGGCCAGTTAGTGTGTGGCATCGACTCAGACATCCTCAGCCTGAGCTCCCGCCGGGATGGGAAGCGGTAGATGCGCCTCGATGAATTTCACCGCCTCCTCTGGTACAGTGAAAAAGTACAATTTCCCATTGTGTGTGATTTTGAGACGGGCTGGAAACAGGATAGCATAGGGGACATTCCGTTCTCTGAGTAGTTTCTTGACTCCAATAAAGTGACGCCTCTCTTGCTGGACCGCTACAGAGAAGTCCGGGAAGATTCTCACTGTGTGAGACTCGAATCGCAGGTCTCCCTTCTCTCGGGCCAGGCGGAGGATAAGATCTCTGTCTCTGTAATTGAGAATCCTGGCTATGATGGGTCTGGGAATGTCCCCTGGCTTGGGTCTGGGTGACAGAGCCCGATGAGCGCGCTCTACGGTGAAGTATGGGGACATGGCGGGGTCACCCAGGAGGGACCTCAACAATGATTCGACCGCGTCTTCCATGCGACCCTTTAAGGCGTTTTCTGGCACTCCGATAATACGCAGATTGTTCCTGCGGGAGCGCGACTCGAGATCCTCACACTTTGCTTTCACATTCCGCATATCTTGGGACAGTGATGCGACAGTATCTTGTAGCGCATGTATAGCATCCTCATTAGTTGATATACGGTTTTCGGCGTCTGTGATCCTGGTCCCCGCCTGATCCACCCGTGTCTTTAAAGAGGCAACATTGGCATTGATGTCATCAAGCTTCTCGTGAAAGGAAGCAAAGTTTTTGGCCATAGCTTCCATGATCGTGGTCAGGTCAGGGGCCGCAGGAGAGGGGCAAACGTTGTTCTCCAGCTCCTCAGTAATAGGTAAGTCCCGGTCAGCCTCCTCCCTATGGACAGCCCTGGCGAATCTATCCATGGCACCCCCCTTGGAGGATCCCTTGGTCTTGCTAGGCATCGTGGGTTGGTGCGCGGGGGTGGAGTAAGCGGTGGTCCCAATATCAGAGAGAAGAGTGCGGGGGAAATACCAGGGGGGAGAACCCCAGCTGTGGGGGCCTCTCGGGTGAAGGAGAACAGGGCCCAGCGGGGCTGATTGGGGTGTGCTGGTGTTGGGCAGCACCCAGGGCCCACAGTGCGGAGAGGACCGGGCCGCAAAGGCAGGCGACCCGGGAAGCGAATCTGGGGGGGGGGGGGGGCGCCACTAAGCCAGTCTCGAGCGGGGACGTGGTGGGGAACGTCTCTGCCGATCCGCAGGCCGCGGTGTGCTAACGGGTCCCCCAGCGGGCCGCAGTCCGCCCGGGGGGGCCGGGCGAGGATGTAGGGGCCACTGGCAGCCGCTCCTTACCTTCCGGGGGCGCACCCCCCCGATCTCCCAGCAAGGGACCACAGCCAAGGCCCTCTCACGGCCGGCGGAGGGCCGGGACGCGTCCGCGTCGTCACCGGCCACGGCCCCCAGTCAGGCCGCTCCCGGGGGTGTCAGGCCCAGGACGCCTGGAGGCCGCCGCGACTCCGATCGGGCCGCAGTCCGCCCGATCGAGCGCCCAGGAGAGGTGCAAGGCCCTGAGAAGGGGGAAGGCCTCGGGCCGGCGCCGCGCACACCACGGGGGGGAGAGCCAGTCTCAAGCGGGGACTTGGTGGGGGACGTCGCTGCCGATCCGCCGGCCTCGGTGTGCTGACGAGTCCCCCAGCGGGCCGCAGTCCGCCCGGGGGGGCCGGGCGGGGATGTAGGGCCTACCGGCAGCCGCCCCTCACCTTCCGGGGGCTCACCCCCCCGATCCCCCAGCAAGGGACCACAGCCGGAGTCCTCTCACGGCCGGCAGAGGGCCGGGACGCGTCCGCGTCACTGCCGGCCACGGGCCCCCAGTCAGGCCGCTCCAGGGGGGTGTCAGACCCAGGACGCCTGGGGGCCGCCGGGATTCCGATCGGGCCGCAGTCCGCCCGATCGAGCGCACAGGAGAGGTGCCAGGCCCTGAGACACCGCGGAGGAGAGAGCCGGAGTCAGGCCGCCCAGTCCAGGACCCCGAATTGGGTCGCCCGGGGTCGTAGAGGAGCCGGAATTTCGCTCGGCAGAGGCGCTGAGGTGTGGGGCAAAGGTGATGCAGAGATAAGCGTGTAACGCACAGTGTGGCCGCAGATATAAACGGATATCGCCCAGTCCCACACGGAGCTCAGGAGCTAGGCAGCCATCTTGGGCTGCTCCACCAACCATCACTTTTTTTTAGTTATAGTGTGTCTCCCTGTGTGAGAGAGGATTATGCCCAGATGTGGGTCTGCACCATAGGCAACCAAGATGCACCTCACTGATGAGGAGAGGTAACATTAAAGGGTGGAGGTGAGAACTAGGAGGGAAACATTGGAGGGACATAGAAGTGGTGGGAGGAGTAGCAGGAGAAGGGAGACAGTAAGAGTAGAAGATGAAACGTAAGCATGGGCGTGAGTGAACACGCTGTGAAGGCATCTTGGAGTAAGACACAGACAACAGATTCAAAGTTCAAAGTAAACAGTTTTATTAACTTAAATGTCAGGATGGAAAAACGCCTATCTTGCCTTATGCTATGGTGGGATTTCCCTGCCAAACCAAAACTAAGCAAAGTCAAAGACAACAAGTTCAACTTAGGAATCTGTCTATGTCCAAAACCTATATTTCCCCTCCCAACTAATCTTATAAAATGTGTAGGGATGTCAGCAATCAACAAAATAGTGTTCAGCATAAAGTTCGGAGCTTTGTCCAGCTTGCAGCTTTCTTTCAGCTCCCTTCCCCAAGTATAAAGCAGTTGTAAAAAAAGTTTCAGGATTGCCTATAGTTCCAAGATAATATAGGATGAACCAGTACTCAGGGTTACCTTGCCCAGGTTCCAAAACACAGTTTAAAACAAAGAAAAAAGCAAAGCAGCATCAGGGTCTGCTGGGGCAAGGACCGTGACCACCAACACCTCATTTGTTGTAGGGGAAATCACAGGGCCTTGAACTGGTTTCAACTATTACCTATTCAAAAAAACGCAGCTGTGGGGGCAGCCAGGGCGAGACCCAACAACCCTCGAAATTGTGCTGGGCATGCAGAGACATGGGCCCCTTGTTCGCTGCTGCATAGGGAAACAAGCTGCACCTCACTACTTAGGCCCAACAAGGCCAAAACATGTATGGGATTACTTGTGTGTCTGTGCAGAGGGGGCCTGGCCTAGCGGTCCAGGCTGGGCTGCTACTATTGGTGGCAGTACCTGTCTGATTTGCAAGTGGCTGGACCACTTCTGCAATGACGGAGACAGGCTAAAAACAATGGCATGGAAGGTTGCTCAAATAGGGCCATTGTTTTGGATTTATTCAAACCTTCCAACCATCACTTTTTTTTTTTTTTTAAACTTTTATTTTTGCTGGCAGTGGCAGTTGACATACACACACATCAAATCGAGAGTATGGTCTTTAAACATGACAAGGTACATTACACTGGGATGTTCACACACAGTAGCATACATTTGCAGATAAAGATCAGCTAAGTGCCATATTGGGGAGCACAATGTACAGAAATGGGGTCTAGGGCGAGCCATCCGCCAAAGAGGTAGCATCGAGAGCGTTGAGATAGCTGTTGAAGGCAGTCCAAATGTTTTTGGGCCGGGACCGGGCTGGGAGGGTAATAATGTAGTCCTCCTCGCAGTCACGGGACCAGGTCACCAAGTTCAACCATTTCTGGAAAGTGGGGGGTGCCGAGCGGTTCCAGTTTTGAAGAATACATTTTTTAGCAATTGCACAGCATACATTTAACAGCCTGGCCTCTCCTCTGGCGCCCTCAGCATCCCACTGACCAAACAACGCCCCCATCGGGTCAGGCTCAAGCACAGCATCACAGAGTGCGGACATGGTCTTAAAAATCTCATCCCAGAATGGGGCCAGGTTGGGGCAATCCCAGAACATGTGGAGATGGCCGGCATCTTCCGCCCCACAACGGGGGCAGAGTCGCGTGCCGGAGTGGGCGAATTTGGAAAGTCTGCGTGGCGTATAGTATAGCCTATTCAGCAGCTTGTACTGCATAGTGCGATGTCGAAAATTAAGAGAGACCCTACTGGTGTGGGAGCACATTTTACCCCACAGCTGCTCTGAAATAACAACCCCCAGCTCAGAGGCCCAGTCCTCTCTCGCCCTGGGGGGCGGTGTTGCTGAAGCAGTGAGCAGGAGTTTGTACAATGATGAGACCACTCCCCGCGCCCCCCCGGAGTTAGCAATGTAGGAGATGGCAGGGTGGTCTGGGGGTTCGCTGGGGAAGGTGGGCCAAGCTGCCCGGAACGCTGCGCGGAGTCGGTAAAACTGAAGTAGCTCGAGTGGCGAGCCCGAGTGGGCTGGTTTCCACGTCTGTGGCGTTATGAATACCCCATCCGGGTAAAAGTCTGTAAGGGCCAGATAACCCAGGTCCCGCCAGTGCCGTGCCAGGGCTGAGTCATTCGTGGGTTCCAAACTGGGGACCCGCCATGCGGGGAGCCATTTGTAGTAAGGGTGAGTCTCAGGGGCAGCAGCGAATATCCGCCTCCAGGCAAACAAGGTGGTCTGGACGGGGTCTATGGGAGAGTCAGGTTCATATTTCCGGTGTAGAAGTAAGGACATAATGTTAGCACCGGAAGCAGCAATGATTTCAAGCCTGACATGCGGGCGGGAAGGAGGACCAGGATACCAGTATGTGGCAAATTGTGCCTGCGCCGCAGTCCAATAGCTCATCAAGTCAGGGGCCGTGAACCCGCCCCTATCATAGGGAAGGGTCATAGCACCCCACTTTTTCCGCACCGCGCCGGAATGCCACAAGAATTGGGCACACAGCTTGTGTAGATCAGTGAAGTAACTATTTCCAGGCCAGATGGGAACATTAGTAAACGTGTACAGGAACTTAGGGAGCAGTATCATCTTGACCAGCGACAGCCGCCCGGCCAATGATAAAGGAAGAGAGCGCCAGCGCTCTAGTTTGGCTTCGGCCAGTGCAGCCAATGTCACATAGTTGTCAGCCAGAAGGGTCTCCCTGGTCCGGGACACATGAACCCCCAGATATTTGATCCCATTGGGAGACCACCTGAGCGGGTATTCAGTGGCCGGGTGAAGTGTGGAGTGTGTGAGGGGGAAAAGTTCGGACTTTGTGTAATTTATAGTGAAGCCTGAAAAAGTCCCGATGCGGGTGATGTCCCGGAGGAGAGGGTCGAGGTAGAGATCTGGGTCCCTGACGAACAGAAGGACATCGTCCGCGTATAGGGAGACCACCTCGGAGGCGCCCCGGAGAGGTATTCCCCCGCGCATGTGTCGTTCCCTGATAAAGTCCGCCATAGGCTCGATGGCAAGGGCGAACAGAATTGGGGAGAATGGGCATCCCTGGCGGGTACCCCGGAAGAGAGGAAACAGTGTAGAAGTTTGAGAGTTGACGCGGACTCTGGCAACCGGGGAGGTGTATAATAATCTGATGTAGGAGATCATCCCAGGACCGACGCCCATGGTTTCCAGAACCAGCCACATGTATCTCCAGGAAACCATGTCAAAAGCCTTCTGGGCATCCAATGTCACCGCCACCGCACTCACGCTCTGGTCTATGCGGGCCATTACGTTGAGCAGCCGTCTAATATTGTGTGATGTGGATCTGCCAGGGACAAAACCGGACTGGTCCTCATGAACCATATAAGGCATGACCGGGAGAAAGCGATTCGCAATCACCTTGGCGAAGATCTTCGTATCTAGGTTCATGAGTGAGAGGGGGCGATACGAGCCACATTCATCGGGCGGCTTGCCAGGCTTAAGGAGAACCGTGATAACAGCTTCACGTAGGGATGGGGGAAGAGAGCCCAGGCGCAGGGATTCATTCCAGACCTCAAGCAATTCGGGGCCCAATATGGCCACGTGCTCCTGAAAGAATTCGGCCGTAAGCCCGTCGGGGCCCGGTGCTTTACCCTTCGGAAGGCTGGAAATGGCCTCCACTATTTCGTCCAGGGTGAAGGGGGAGTCTAGCTGTTCCCTTGTAGCATGGGAGACGACAGTGGTGGGGATCTGGGCAAGGAGCTCGCGCATCTGCGATTCGCTATGTTCGGGAGGCTGCGAGTACAGTTCGGAGTAAAAGTCTGTGAAGGTCTCTAAAATATGTTGGTCCGACCACTGGGTCGACCCATTGCTACCTTTGACGCAGGTGATTTGGGCTGGCCCCCACTCCCCCCTGGCCAAGGCGGCCAGAGTTTTGCCAGGTCTGTCCCCCTCACCGTATTTCCGCGCCGCCTGAGGTCGGCTAAAGTACTGCACCTCCCTGCCGGCCTGCTCGTTGAACAGCTTCAGTTCCTCACTTATCTGGGAAAGGATGACAGGGTCAACAGAGGTGGGGTGGGCCCGCTCAAGATCCCGCAGTTTGGCTTCAGATCGCGACAGGGAGGCCCTAATGGACTTGAGAACCCCGGACTCCCTAGAGATGGCTGCCCCCCGAATGAACACCTTGAAGGCGTCCCAGCGGACCCCCCGGGTGGTGTCCTGTGGCGAGTTGAATTCAAAGTAGGACCGAATATCCGACAGAATGTCTGCCTTGAAAACGATGTCTTGCAGGGCGGCCGATTTAAAGCGCCAAGTATTCATGGTGGGGGCTTGGATGCCCATGTTAATGATCAGTACGACCGGTGAATGATCAGACAGAGTACGTGCAAGTATACGAATATCTGAAACCCCACCAATGAGTTGGGCCGACAGTAGGATCAGATCAATTCTAGAAGAGCTATCATGTACCGATGAATAATATGTGTATTCCCGCGTTAACGGATGGAGAGCTCTCCAACTGTCCAGGATATCCAGTGACTTGCAGTGTGTCAAGAGCCTGCGCGCTGCACTCGCTAAGGGTCTGGGGGCAGAGCCAGTCCTGTCCACGGCAGGGTCTAAAATAAAATTCATGTCACCACCCCAGATGATCTGTACACCCACGTATCCCAGGAGTATGGACACCACCTGATCAATAAACTCAGGGGAGTCTACATTGGGGCCATAAGTGTTAACGAGTAGGTAATCTCTGTTGGCGATGGCGCAATGGAGGATGACGTACCTCCCCCCCGGGTCAATATAGCTTCTGTGAAGAGAGAATTTAAGAGACTTATGAATTAGTGTCAGCACTCCACGGGCCCTCGTAGAGTAGGTCGTGAAGTACCTGAGGGGACCCCATGTGGGCGCAATGCTTCTGGCCAACGGGCCAGTGGAGTGTGTTTCCTGCAGGAGTAACACCTTGCAGTGGTGCCTATTAGCGTAAGCCATGATCCTGCGACCCTTGGTGTAATTGCTGAGGCCCCGGACATTCCATGTCATTATCGTCACAGCCATACTAGTACCTCAATCAATAAAATCCCATTGCGGAGAAACCAGAGATAGTGATCCAACGTCAGAGGACGCCAGATCCTCCCTCCCCCAGTACCGGACCCCAGTGCAATGGTCACCGGATCTCCCAGTGACAGAGTGCCCATGACTGAAGCGGACAGATATATCTCAATAAGCTTAGTGAACATCCCACCACAGATGCTGAAATGCAGAAACAGAATGATGTACAATTAGAGCATTGCGATCCGGTGCGCGACCAGCTGTCAGTCCGCCACTGCCATTTTTGAAAACATGTCCCCAATCCCCACCCCAACCGCGTCCCACCCTCACTGCCCACCCCCAACTTGCAGTGTGAAACCCCCACCCCTCCCCGCAGGTATCTCCAGCTAACCCGACACTCCCCAAAGCATGGAGGTCGGGGGGCGACATCCAACAGGGATGACACCCTTCCCGTGCCCAACAGTGGCACCAAAGCAGCGGGAACCAAAAAACCAAGAACATTGCAAATGCAGCGAGGTGTGCTGTGGCCGTGTGGGCGGCTTTAAGGACAAATATGCATGACAGCAACGCCGTCAGTGACAGGTTCTGCAGTACCCGGATCAGAAGACAGGCCACCATAGCCAGCCGAGCACCTCGCCCGGCTGGGCACACAGGGGGCCTGAGACCATAGGACTGTTGTGAATTGTTACAATGACCACGTTCCGATTGACGAGTACCATGGACAAGATAGAGAAGGCCAGTTAGTGTGTGGCATCGACTCAGACATCCTCAGCCTGAGCTCCCGCCGGGATGGGAAGCGGTAGATGCGCCTCGATGAATTTCACCGCCTCCTCTGGTACAGTGAAAAAGTACAATTTCCCATTGTGTGTGATTTTGAGACGGGCTGGAAACAGGATAGCATAGGGGACATTCCGTTCTCTGAGTAGTTTCTTGACTCCAATAAAGTGACGCCTCTCTTGCTGGACCGCTACAGAGAAGTCCGGGAAGATTCTCACTGTGTGAGACTCGAATCGCAGGTCTCCCTTCTCTCGGGCCAGGCGGAGGATAAGATCTCTGTCTCTGTAATTGAGAATCCTGGCTATGATGGGTCTGGGAATGTCCCCTGGCTTGGGTCTGGGTGACAGAGCCCGATGAGCGCGCTCTACGGTGAAGTATGGGGACATGGCGGGGTCACCCAGGAGGGACCTCAACAATGATTCGACCGCGTCTTCCATGCGACCCTTTAAGGCGTTTTCTGGCACTCCGATAATACGCAGATTGTTCCTGCGGGAGCGCGACTCGAGATCCTCACACTTTGCTTTCACATTCCGCATATCTTGGGACAGTGATGCCACAGTATCTTGTAGCGCATGTATAGCATCCTCATTAGTTGATATACGGTTTTCGGCGTCTGTGATCCTGGTCCCCGCCTGATCCACCCGTGTCTTTAAAGAGGCAACATTGGCATTGATGTCGTCAAGCTTCTCGTGAAAGGAAGCAAAGTTTTTGGCCATAGCTTCCATGATCGTGGTCAGGTCAGGGGCCGCAGGAGAGGGGCAAACGTTGTTCTCCAGCTCCTCAGTAATAGGTAAGTCCCGGTCAGCCTCCTCCCTCTGGACAGCCCTGGCGAATCTATCCATGGCACCCCCCTTGGAGGATCCCTTGGTCTTGCTAGGCATCGTGGGTTGGTGCGCGGGGGTGGAGTAAGCGGTGGTCCCAATATCAGAGAGAAGAGTGCGGGGGAAATACCAGGGGGGAGAACCCCAGCTGTGGGGGCCTCTCGGGTGAAGGAGAACAGGGCCCAGCGGGGCTGATTGGGGTGTGCTGGTGTTGGGCAGCACCCAGGGCCCACAGTGCGGAGAGGACCGGGCCGCAAAGGCAGGCGACCCGGGAAGCGAATCTGGGGGGGGGGGGGCGCCACTAAGCCAGTCTCGAGCGGGGACGTGGTGGGGAACGTCTCTGCCGATCCGCAGGCCGCGGTGTGCTAACGGGTCCCCCAGCGGGCCGCAGTCCGCCCGGGGGGGCCGGGCGAGGATGTAGGGGCCACTGGCAGCCGCTCCTTACCTTCCGGGGGCGCACCCCCCCGATCTCCCAGCAAGGGACCACAGCCAAGGCCCTCTCACGGCCGGCGGAGGGCCGGGACGCGTCCGCGTCGTCACCGGCCACGGCCCCCAGTCAGGCCGCTCCCGGGGGTGTCAGGCCCAGGACGCCTGGAGGCCGCCGCGACTCCGATCGGGCCGCAGTCCGCCCGATCGAGCGCCCAGGAGAGGTGCAAGGCCCTGAGAAGGGGGAAGGCCTCGGGCCGGCGCCGCGCACACCACGGGGGAGAGAGCCAGTCTCAAGCGGGGACTTGGTGGGGGACGTCGCTGCCGATCCGCCGGCCTCGGTGTGCTGACGAGTCCCCCAGCGGGCCGCAGTCCGCCCGGGGGGGGCCGGGCGGGGATGTAGGGCCTACCGGCAGCCGCCCCTCACCTTCCGGGGGCTCACCCCCCCGATCCCCTAGCAAGGGACCACAGCCGGAGTCCTCTCACGGCCGGCGGAGGGCCGGGACGCGTCCGCGTCACTGCCGGCCACGGGCCCCCAGTCAGGCCGCTCCAGGGGGGTGTCAGACCCAGGACGCCTGGGGGCCGCCGGGATTCCGATCGGGCCGCAGTCCGCCCGATCGAGCGCACAGGAGAGGTGCCAGGCCCTGAGACACCGCGGAGGAGAGAGCCGGAGTCAGGCCGCCCAGTCCAGGACCCCGAATTGGGTCGCCCGGGGTCGTAGAGGAGCCGGAATTTCGCTCGGCAGAGGCGCTGAGGTGTGGGGCAAAGGTGATGCAGAGATAAGCGTGTAACGCACAGTGTGGCCGCAGATATAAACGGATATCGCCCAGTCCCACACGGAGCTCAGGAGCTAGGCAGCCATCTTGGGCTGCTCCACCAACCATCACTTTTTTTTAGTTATAGTGTGTCTCCCTGTGTGAGAGAGGATTATGCCCAGATGTGGGTCTGCACCATAGGCAACCAAGATGCACCTCACTGATGAGGAGAGGTAACATTAAAGGGTGGAGGTGAGAACTAGGAGGGAAACATTGGAGGGACATAGAAGTGGTGGGAGGAGTAGCAGGAGAAGGGAGACAGTAAGAGTAGAAGATGAAACGTAAGCATGGGCGTGAGTGAACACGCTGTGAAGGCATCTTGGAGTAAGACACAGACAACAGATTCAAAGTTCAAAGTAAACAGTTTTATTAACTTAAATGTCAGGATGGAAAAACGCCTATCTTGCCTTATGCTATGGTGGGATTTCCCTGCCAAACCAAAACTAAGCAAAGTCAAAGACAACAAGTTCAACTTAGGAATCTGTCTATGTCCAAAACCTATATTTCCCCTCCCAACTAATCTTATAAAATGTGTAGGGATGTCAGCAATCAACAAAATAGTGTTCAGCATAAAGTTCGGAGCTTTGTCCAGCTTGCAGCTTTCTTTCAGCTCCCTTCCCCAAGTATAAAGCAGTTGTAAAAAAAGTTTCAGGATTGCCTATAGTTCCAAGATAATATAGGATGAACCAGTACTCAGGGTTACCTTGCCCAGGTTCCAAAACACAGTTTAAAACAAAATATCCTGAAGCTCCGTCCTAGAGTCAAAATAGTTCTAAACCTCAGGATTCCCTTACCCAAGACATACTTTCAATGATGTATTGATATTATGGTATTTCCCAATGTTCTTAAATGTTCTGTGCCACACTTGCACCCTCTGCATATGGCTGGTCTTTGCACAAGAAAATGTCTTCGTTAAAAATTGTCATTTTAATTCACTTTTTAAAGCTCATCTCCAACGTTCCATTCACTTTGGATTATAATACACATTGGGTTTGCTGGCTTTGATAAAGTTCTATTCATCTTAGAGTTCAATATTCATTGGTTTATTTGATGTAGCACTTAATTGATTTGTAGATTCAATGTATATGAACGTTGCTTATAATTTAAGTTTCATTCACTTTTGGACCTGGTATACACCGTATTTATTTAAATGGTAAAGCTTCATTTCTTTAGAGTCTTTGTAAGTAACAATCTTCTTTCAGTGCATTATTCAGAATGTGAAGATATGTTTTTCAAGCTTTGTTCTTGATTTGGCATTCAATAATGTTCAAAGGTTTTTCATGTAAATCACTCTATTATTATTTTCAGTTCACTTCCTTGTAATATGCCTTTGTAGTTTACCTTTAAATATGCCCAGCACTCAGAGACTTTCGAAAACATGCTTGCATGTGCACGCGACCACTCTGTAACAAAGTATTCTCACCCTTTCAAAGATTAACAAGTCTTATTGTTTGCTGGTTTGCAAGGATTCAGATTAGAGACCTTTGAAAACGTGTCTCACCATTCACTCGATTACTCCTATACAATATAACCCATGTACGTAAGATCAAACACTAATATACCGGGTTTCTGTTTGCTTAGAAACTGTATGTGTTTCTTTGATACGAGTTGCTGCAGCGCAGATCACCCGGCATTCTGGTGGTTGCCTCAGGGCTCCACATCCTGCCTCTCAGGTATTCCTGGGTCAGCTTCTGCTCCAGGAGAACGAGCACTCCGAGCAATAGGAAAAGGGGCAGCCATACGGCACAGCTCCCCTTTCAAAGCTCCTTCAGTTCCACAGACCCCCAGCTCACAGGCCGCTCGTCCCTGAACCATAGATATGCTCCACATGGACAGCTCCCCACTGTGTCTCTTGGCCTCACTGCTGCTGCAATTTCACTCCCACTGCTCCTGTTACTGCTTCCTCTCACTCTCATTTAATGAGGCTTTTTATACACCTTCAGCCCCTTAACAGGCTGCAGGTGTGAGTTTACAATTAGCCCTGCCTGACCACCATTAAGGGGACATGCCTGACCTCTACTGCTTTCAGCAGGTCTCTTCCTCTTCTCAGTACCAAATTGGTAAAAGCAACTACTCTGCACTCCTTCCAGTTGCCTCTTCCTAGTCTCAGTACTTTTTGTAATTTTATATGAGGAAGTCAGGGGAGATGGTTTATAATACCATATGAAGACGGGGGAAGGGTTGGGTTGGTCATTAGCAGGAAAAGGGGATACTATGTCTCTTCCAAGGGCATCTCACTCTGAGTCCGCACAGACCCTCCACCCAGGTCATCCTCCCTCGCTTGTCCATCCCTGTGGTCGGTATCCAAGAGCGATGCATTTCCCTGGCCACCTGCACAAAGGAGCCATGGGGAATAGGAGTTAGAACACCTTCAGGTTTCTCACATACCCTTCCCCAATGCCGGTTGGACTGCAGTGAGTCACATGGGAATCAGGAGAGGAAGTCCACTTGCGCGTTCTCAATGTCACTGGGCCGAGTAAGATCGCTGTTTTGTTCCCCCCTGTTCCCCTCCCTTTCCTTGTCATGCTCTGAAACACTTGTATGTACAAGCGCGATAGGAATAAAATATCGATACCTTGCTTTGGGCCTTTCTGGTGTTCTACTGTGAAGCAATACGGTTGAAGGTTCAAGGACCACTGCATTACTCTAGGGTTGGATTATTTTCTTTGACTAATCCAAACTAGAGGAAAATGATCTGTCACCAGGTGAATTGTGCGGCCTAAGAGATAATACTTCAGGTTTATTATAGCCCATTTAATGGCCAATGTCTCTAACTCAATGACTGAATAGTATTTCTCTCTAGGGGAAAACTTTCTACTGATGTATAAAATGGGATGTTCGAACCTATCATCATTTCGTGACAAAACAGATCTGAGTCACGTTAAGGAAGCATCCGTCTGAATAATACATTATTTGGAGAAGTCGGCTACACCTAAAATGGAGCTCTGGCATAAGGTCTGTTTCAAGGTTGTATAGCTGATCTCATCCTCTTCTTCCCATCTGATCTTTTGGGGCTCAGCATTCTTCAATGTAACTGTCAGTCTAGATGTTTTACTAGAAATATTTGGGATACATCTGTGGTAGTACCCGACTAAACCCAAAAAAACCCTTAGATCTTTCCTTGTTTTGGGAGATGGTGTTTCCAGGACGGCCCTTACCTTCTCCTGTTGTGGTTGGATAGTGCCATTGCCCACAAAAAAAACAAATATTTTACTGCTGTCTGGGCCAGTTTACACTTTCTTGGATTAGCGGTTACCCCCGCTTTTCTTAACACTCCCATGATGGCATAAAGAAGGTATAGATGATCTTCCATGTCTTACTATGAATTACAATTTCATCTATGTGGGCTCCACAAAATTCCTAGTATGGATGTAAGATTGTATCATCCATAAGTCTCTGAAATGTTGCAGAAGCACCATGTAGCCCAAAAGATAGGACTGTGAATTGAAACAACCCTAAGGGAGTGGCAAAGGCAGTTTTTTTCTTTCTCGGGCCAAGGTAAAGGAACTTGCCAATATCCCTTGGTAAGATCAAAGGTGGACAAATATACAGCATTACCCAGCCAATCTATCAGATCATCAATACAAGGCATCGGGTAAGCATCAAAAGCAGAAAGGGCATTCAATGTATGGAAATCTATACAGAATCTCCAACTTCCATCGGGTTTAGCCACCAACACAATAGGGGAAGAACAAGGGCTAGTAGAAGGTTCAAATATGTTAGCCTCTAGCATGGTTTTAACTTCCTGAATTGTGGTTGCTTTCCTGGCCTCAGGTAACCGGTACGGTTTTAGAAGTACGACTTTACCTACGGCAGTGCAGCTATGATGATAAACATCCTTCACCCTCCTACGTTCTACCCAGAATACTTAACTATACTGCCTGATAAGCTAATATAGATCTGGTTTTTGATTATTATTCTGGTCAGATGAAATTACGGCCTTCATTTCTGTGTCCTTGGGCAAAAGACAAGATAATATTATGGCCGGAGACTCTGTGGGAAGTTCTTTCCATTCCTTTAACAAGTTGACATGATAGATTTGTGCTTTAAGGTGGCGATCAGGTTGTGCAATGTTATAATTACACTGGCCTGTTTGTTCTATTACTTCGTATTGGTCCACGCCCTTGGACACAAGTTTATTTTCTGAAGTCGGTAACAGGACAAGTACCTTTTGATTTATTGAAAAGGATCTAAGGGAAACCTTATTATCTTAAGAGTTATTTTGTTGCTCTTGTGCTCTAACCATGTGGGTCTGCGCCAGAGATCTTTCAACCTTCATGTGCTCTTTCAACCTACTCTCAGTCTGGGAGAGTGGAATAGTGGCTGCCTCCCTCTCTTCCCAAGTCTCCAAGTCTCCATCAAGATATCCATGATATCTTGTGGTTCTTGTCCATAAAGAAGTTAAAACGGGGAAAATCCTGTGAAGGCCTGATGTGTTTTTCAAACCGCAAACAAGGCCCAAGGTACCATTTTATTCCAGTTTTTCTTCTACTAACTTTCAGAGTATGGTTTTAAGAGAATTGTTGAATCTTTCTACGAGACCATCTGTTTGGAGATGTTCTAAGGGTAGCAATGTGTAATAATTCTTTAACTTGCCCCATAATCTTGTTCATGAAAGTGATGCCCTGATCCGTTATGATCTCCATCGGAAACCTCACTCTAGAAATAAATGTGAAGTAAATGTTTTAAGATCTGTTGTTGTGTTGGCTCTTAAGGGGAAGGCTGCTGGATAACAGGTGGCATAGTCTGCAATGACTAAGATATATTTATTTCCCAATTTGTAAGTCTCCATGGGTCCCAAAATATCCCTACCAATCCTGGAAAATGCAATCTCATTTATTGGTAAGGCATATGGGTGCTAGTTTTCTGGCAAACTGAGCATGCCTGAATAAAGATTTTAATGTCAGCGTAAATTCCAGGCCAATATAACATACACTATATGCGCTTGAGTCTTAAACTGCCCTAGATGACCTCCCATCAGTTCTGAATGGGCTATTTCTAATACCACTCGTTTATGGCTCTTAGCGACTACCAACTGCATCTTCACTAGGGCATCCAAATCAGTATCCCCTCTATGAAGGAGCCCATATTCCAATAAAATGGAGGGTCTCCCTATCTCACAACCATCAGGGTCTGCAACTACCTGTAAGAATGCCTCAGCCAGTAAGGGATAATTTCTCTGGGAGAAAGCTATATCAGGGATTGTCTCTGACTCTTCCTCTACGGGTCTTCTAATCTCAGTTCTGGGAGGGTCGTCAAATGTTTCATCAGCCTCCCCAAAGCACAGAGTCCCCCTATCTGCACTTCCCTCTCCAGATTTATCTTTAAGCCTAGGGAATATAGCTTTTTCAAGCACCCCTGAACAATCTTATCTGCTTGGTGTATCTGGAATGGATTCTTTCCATGGTTTTGTAGTAAGATCTTAACATCACGTGGGAAGTCTGGGTCTATTACCCCAGCCAAAACATTGATCTTAAGTTGTAATGCTAACTCTGACTTTGGAGCTAGTCTAAAATATGTATCAGGGGGTGGAATCAATATTAAGTCATTAGGTGTCAATTTCCTTTCTCCTGGGGGAATTATTTCATCCCTACTACTATAGATATCAAACCCGATAGAGCCCTTGGTGGCTATTGAGGGGTCTGATGCTTTGGCACTCAACTTCTCAAATATTAAGGTTCCCCAACTTGTATCATTTGAGCGCATCCCATTCCTGACACCATCTTTGAAGGCATCTTGGAATGAGACACAGATAACAGATTCAAAGTTCAAAATAAACACTTTTATTAATTTAAGTGTCAGGCTGGAAAAACACCTATCTTGCCCTATGCTATGGTGGGATTTCCCCACCAAACCAAAACTAAGGAAAGGCAAAGTACACAAGTTCAACTTAGGAATCTGTCTGTGTCCAAAACTATACTTGCCCTCACAACAAATCTTATGCAATGTGTAGAAATGTCAGCAATCAATGAAATAGTGTTCAGCATAAAGTTCAGAGCATTGTCCAGCTTGCAGCTTTCTTTCAGCTCCCTTCTCCAAGTATAAAGCAGTTCTAACAAATGTTTCAGGATTGCCTTAAGTTCCAAAATGATATAGGATTAACTAGTACTCAGGGTTCCCTTCCCAAAGTTCCAAAACACAGTTCAAAACACAAATTATCCTGAAGCTCTATCCTCAAGTCAAAATAGTTCAAAACCTCAGGGTTCCCTTCACCAAGACATATTTTCCATGATGTATTGATATTATGGAGTTTCCCAATGTTCTTAATGTTCTGTACCAGACTTGCACCCTCTGCATATGGCTGGTCTTTGCATAACAAAATGTCTTGGTTGAAAATGGTAGCTCATTTTAATTCACTTTTTAAAGTTAATCTCCAAAGTGCCATTTACTTGGATTATAGTACACATTGGGTTTGCTCTCTTTGCTAAAGTTCTATTCATCTTAGAGTTCAATATTCATTGGTTTCTTTGATTTAACACTTGATTGATTTGTAGATTCAATGTATGCGAATGTTGCTTGTAAATTAATTTTCATTCACTTTTGGACTTGGTATTAAATGTATTTATTTAACTGGTAACTCTTCATTTCTTTAGAATCTTCATAAGTAACAATCTTGTTTTAATGCAGTATTCAGAATGTGAAGATATATTTTCAAGCTTTGTTTTTTATTTGTCATTCAATAATGTTTAAAGGTTTTCATGTAAATCACTCTATTGTTATGTTCAATTCACTTTGTTGTAATATGCCTTGGTAGTTTGCTTTTAAATATGCTCAGCACTCATGTGTACGCGACCACTCTGTAACAAAGTTAGGATCTAATGGCTTGAGTAGATCAGACTAGTAGTGTACTTCACGTCCTGACTTATGATCTGGCTTGCTGCACATTCCGAGCCCCAATACTCTACTCCCAACCCCAAAGGTAAACAATGAAAGTGCCATGGTGGGTCTGGATTGCTGTGCTTGCCTATGTAATCATCAATTAAGTAAACATAAGTAATTTGGAAGAGTAAGGAATTTTAATTGTTTGTTGTCAATTTTCTTGACAGTCAATCATTTCAGTCCTTCAGCCAACACGTGTTTCAACAAGTTGTCTTTGTCAAGGTAATGTTGAGTTCTTGAGAGACCTGGATGGTCTGGTTTTAGACCAAGAGATATGTTTGGTGAAGGAGAACTGGCCAATAAACTTGCCCATGGGGAAGGTAAAACTGAACCGTACACCAGAAGTAACTATAGAGATCAACAGCTGAAGGGTGCGTCCCCTGAAGCATCTGAGCTCTATTGGAATGAGACTTGAGACCAGTGCACTGACGGTTATTTATGGATGCTCCCTAAAGGCATTGATTGGAGACAATGGGCTTCATTACGAGGTTACTGGTAACCCACCGGTGCTGCCGGTGGGTTACCGGCAACCTTGTTTTACCATTTTCGCTGCTTGACATCCCAGTGTTACCGAGATATCACAGGCGGCGACAGTATGTTAAGTTCCCATTCCCATTTTGTCCCATAGGACTCCATGGGAATGGGTTAATTGAAGCACTAGCACTTTTGTTAATGGTGCAGGTCCTTCAGTGAAAAACCTGCTGGTAGGAGCCTAAACTACCAGCAGGTCAGGCCTCACAGTTTTGCAGTGCTCTTACCGGCAGACTCGGAGTGACACAGTCGGGAAATAAAGGTGCCAGTGTTGTTAGCTGCACCTTTATTTCCGGACCAGGTCACTCGAAATGAGGCCCAATGTCTTAAGCTGTTTGAGCGACAATCACCAACCCTAATACAGATGTACTTGGAAGATGTGACTAGTATTGAGAACTCTGACGGAGGACAGCCTATAAAGCAAGCTATTTTGGAAATGGTCTTTGAAATCTGCGTTTTCCTTACAGAATTCTATGCCTCAGTAGCACAAATGAAGGAAAGGGTTGCTAAAACTAAGGATAGGATTGAGACATTATAAAATAATACATTTTTCTCAGATCTCCTTGAAATGAAGTCCGATGCGAGATTGAAATGGAAACACAAACGAAAGATATGGAGCTGAAATTTGATGACATTGAAAACAGAGAAGATGTAATCTGCGCTTTCTGGCAATCTCGGATCAAGAAGAGGGATCTACAGATAAGATTGAGAAAGAGTTAAAGGATATTGTGAACTCTGTTGATCAAGGCAAACTGGATGTATTAATAGATAGAGCACATCATGGAGGCAGGGTTAGGAGTGGCCCAAAAGCTATCATTGTGTACTGTCATTACTAAGCAGATAAGCAACACATTTTGGTGAAATAAAGAGGGAAGCAATGCTTCAAATTTAAACAGCTTAAAATACGTATTTTTCAGGACCTGCCGATCTTGATTTGAGGAAGTGCCAGGAATGTATACTACTCACGGAATGGCTGAGAAGAAGAGGTGTCCGATACAGGTGGGGGTATTCCTTTGCTGTGAATAGTAAACTAGGACTGGACCAATATGCTCTCTCAGTCTCTGAGAAAATTCAGCAAGTGATAAGAAACCTGGTTGGTGGCGATCCACTGGCACAGAATGACACAGGTGAAAAACAAGCACAAGGGCCCAAAGAAAGCAGAGACCACCAGAGACCCACAAGTGGGTCCCAGGTGTGAGGTAATTCAGGAAGCTCAATACACCTCCAAAAACAGAAAGATGTGAAGGACAATGAGACTTTCTAACTTGTGATGTATGTAAGGAGAGTTTGCTTGAAGTTATGAACGTGCTGTCACTGCACTTTTCTACATATGGTAGAGAGCATTTTAATTGTTGTGGGGGGAGGTTTATGAATAACAGAATCTCTTTTAGGTTCTAGCGGTGAGAGTATAACTCTTTGCTCTCTGCCACCTAAGATCCAGGATCCTTTCGGGTGCATTTACTAGGTGGTTCGATAGAGGAAGGTTTCCATGTTACGTTAGATGTTCAGACGTTTGTAATAGGGGATGTTTTATATGACTGCAGGATAATGATTGGGAGGGGAAGGTCTCATGCATACATAATCAACTTCATAAAAAGGGTTTGAGGGGTGGCTGGGTTTGCAACGCTTGGAGAAAAAGTACTTTTTTAAAGAGTAAAACAAAAAGGTGATGGCTGGAAGGTTTTGAATTAATCATAACCACGGGCATAGCGCTGGGCAACCCTCCAAACCAGGGTTTTTCAGCAGGCCAAGCCATTACAGAAGAGGGAAAAACCATATGCAAATCAGGCTTGGTCCTACCACAAAAGGGGCAGCCCAGCCCGAACTGCTAGGTCGCATCCCTTCTGCATGAGACCACAAGCATCCCCAGTCTGTTTCAGCCTTGTTGGACATCATCAGTGAGGAGTAGCTTGGGTCTTTTTTAAAGAGTGACAATAGATACAACAACAGTCTATGAAACAATGGTGGGCATCAATAAATTTCTGGTCTTCAAAGAAAACCCAACAGGGTGGGCTTGGTGTTCTAATTGCAAACGAGTTCAAGTTTGAGCTTTTGGGGATGAGGAAAGGTATATGGAGGCTAATTTTGGTGAAGGGTCACAGTGGGGAGATACTCTTCACCATCTGTGGCATATACTTTCCTAATCTGGGCCAGAAGCAGTTCTTGAAAGAAGCAACTGCTAAAAGAGTAGGCTGGCCAGAGGGATTACTGATTATTGGGGGAGGTTTCAATTTGGTGCTGGACTCTATTGGATCGGCATTGCGGGCCAGTGGGCTTGATGGCGGGATCCAATGGGCACAGTGAATTGGCCTCAGATTGTGTTGGAGTGTTATGACCGTATTGCCGCCTGGAGGGTTGTGAACTTCTATTCCAGCCCAAATGGGAGAAATTCTCGAATTCCTTACATACTGCTGGAGAAGAGTGCACATTTGATAAACATTTCACACGTTATCCCCGTCTCCTGGTCTGACCATGATATGGTTGTGGAGGTACAAGGGAGGAGACTGGGCAATCGTCGTTGGCATTGTAATGCTCTGTTGCTGAAGGATCTTTTTAAAAAAACATTACGCAAGGACATTAAGTATTTTTCTAATTTCACTCTAGAGGGGAGGGGAGTGACAAAATGGTATGGGATATTACCAAAGTGACATGAGGGTGACTCTTATTAGGGAGGGTGCATACAGAAAGAGGGTGAAATGGTTAACGAAAAATGTGCCCAGAAATGAGCTGTATGATCTGGAGGGAAAGAGAGTACACAAAGGCTACACAGAAGTCATCCTGTTACAGAAAACTCTTTCAATCAGAAATTACCTTAGGAAACATCAGATGGATACGGCAGAAAAGACCTTGGGGCTCATCAGGAGTTTCTCAGTCTGGAAAAAATGCTGGTACAATTGCAGGTAATTCTAGCACAGCGGTTTTTCCGGACCGGGGAAACAGAAGTTTGCTGGTGGGGGCTGTGACGGCATCATGAAGCAAGACCCAGACAACAGATTTAAAGTTCAAAATAAAACACTTTATCAAATTAAATGTCAGGATGGAAAAAGGCCTAACTTTCGCTATGCTAAGGTGGGATTTTCATACATTCGTTTTTCCAGGCAACCTCTTGATTTTGACTTCAGGGTTTAATTTAATATTACTTTGTTTTTCTTTCAATGTATATTCATGCCGTTTGAAGCTATTCCACAATTTGGTATTCAATACATCTTTCTTTGGTGCAATTTTAAAGTTAATTTTATTCAATCTTCAGTGTACCTTTGTTTAGCTTGAATTTATAAGGTTCAATTCAATTTGCACTTATACAAAAAGAATATGCTGTTTCAAAGCACCCACAGGTCAGGGAGAGAGGGAGGGAGGGAAATACATTACAACATTACAACACAATATTTAAAAGTGGAGGGGAAGAGGGAGGGGGTCGAACCTACTATGCCTTGTGAGTATTCAAATAGTGCAAGTGAGAAGAGGTGGCAAGTGCTGGGGAGTCTGAATCCGTGGGTGAGCCATGGACAAAGTGATAGAATGTTGAGTGCTACACGGCCCGGGCCATGGGAGGAGTAAGTGCAAGTCTCCACTGCAGAGGGTGTGCAGATGCAAAGTGCTGTGGAAAGACAGGAGCTGGGAAAGCATTGGTGTGGGAGGTCAAGGCCACGAAGATGCATAAAGGTCAAGGACATTGATTCAGCAGCTGTAAGATTAGCAGAGGAGGGAAGGAGGAGGAAAAGAAGAAGGTCTTAAAGAGCTTCTGGAATTTGAGAAGATCCTGCTCAAGGTGCAGGGGGAGGGAGAGGCTATTCCAAAGGAGGGAGCCCGCAGAGGAAAGTGAGCAACTCCCTGTCCTTTGCTTAGCAAAACGCTTTACACACAAAGAGTTGGTGCCAGAGGAGCAACGTGGTCTAGAGGGAGAGTATTTTATATTGAGATAAAGGTGGAGATAGTGTGGTCCCGACACCACAGGTGGAGATGGAAGTAGGAGAGAAGAAGGGGCCCATGATGACTTAGGAAGAGTGGTTAGTGAAGAAAGAGGACAGCCAATCCAGAATCTGTTCCGAGATACCAAGTGTATCGTGGAGCCTTTGTAAGAGAATGGAATGATTAACTGTGTCAAATGCAAAGGAGAGATCTTTGAAACACTTTCCTGTGTATAGGCGCTATATAAATAAACAATACCATACCATACCATTGAGAAGGATAAGGACAGCTGGGCAGTTGGAGTCCAGAGATGTGAGCAGTTCTTCACAGGTGTCCAGAAGAGCAGTTTCTATGCCTCTGGATGCTCAGAATTCATATTGATGGTCATGGAGGTCTTCAACAAGTTCAGTGTGAGAGGTTGGGGCAAAGCCAGCTTTTGAGTAGCTTCTCCAGTGATGGAGATAGGGCGATAGCCGGCAGGGCAGTTAGGGTCAGAGGATGTTTTTTTCAGAAGTGGGCACACAAGAGAATGCTTTTGGGAGGAGGGGAAAGATCCAGTGATAAAGGAGTGATTGCAGAAATCAGCGAGAGCAGGGGCAAGAGAGCCAGTGTTATCATTGATGGTCTTGGATGAGCAAGGGGCGACCTGTTTAGAAGAGACCTTCATGGAACAGACAACTCTGGTAACTTCTTCAGGTATGACAGGAGAGAAGGAGGAAAATGAGGAAGGAAGAGGGAGGGGGGAGTGTTGTGGGGAGTGGGACGGGTTGTGAGGGAGTGTAGAAAGGGTGGTCAGAATTTCCTGAGTTTCAGTGGCAAAGTGTGAGGCCAGTGCATTGCACGGGGCCTGGGGAAGCGAAGGGGATGAGACTGCAGAGGGGCTAGCTAGTTCCCTGCACATTTTTATAAGTTCACCATGTTATTGGATGCGCCGAAGACCCATGCCTGAATGTGGGCTCCTTTCTTTGCACGGATGGCGAGTTTGTATTACCTTTGTAGTAGACGGCAGGCCAGTTTATCAGAGGATTAGCCTGAGGTTTGCCACTTTCTTTCTGCTGCCCTGCACTTTCGTGTCAGGGCTAAAGGTTCGGTGTCGTACCAAGTGTTAGGTTTTGATGCAGGTTTCAGACGGATCCTCATGACTGGGGCAAGATTGTCAAGAGTGTTTGTGATGGAACGATGGAGGTTGCTGAGGGCAGAGTAAGAGGTAGAGTCAGAGGTGGGGGTGAGGGGTGCTGAAGGTGGAGGCGAAGGCAGCCACAGTCACTCGTTTCATCGGGCAGGTGGAAGTGAATGAGGTTGGTGTGACTTTTGGGGGGGCTGGTCAGGGGGCCAATGGGACCCAGATGGGAGGAGAGGAGAGATTGGTCTGACCAGAGAGAGAGGTGACTAGTGGGGGTGAGAGAGAGAGGTTAGAGTGTATGAGGGCATCTAGCTGTGTGGGTTGGCCCCGAAGGGAGAATGGAGAGGAAAAACAAGGAGCAAAGGTCAGTGAATAGAGTGGATGCAGAGCCAGGGGAGTCCAGTTGAATGTTGAAGTCACCCAGGTGGAGAAGGTTAGAAGTGGAAGAAAGTAAAGAAGTGCAGAAGTCAGCCCATTCGGAGAGGAAAAGGGAGGTGGAGCCTGGAGGCTGGTAGATGGTAGCAATAGTCAGGGTGGAGGGGGGAGAGGTGACCAACTTGCAAGACAGGCTTTCAAAAGAGGAATAGGTCTGGGTAGGTAACATGGAAGCAGGAACCCACCCCGCCAGTGCGGTGAGGTTGAGGCTTGGAGATGATCTTGAAGCCATCGGGTAGGAGCAGTGACTGAGCTGGCATTGAACCAAGTCTTGGTAAGAGCGAGAATGTCGAGGTCCATATCTTCAAGAAGGAGGCAGATGTCAGAGGAGTGTTTTTTGGCTGGCCGGGTGTACAGAGTCACCAGGTGGAGGTGGTCAGGTATTTTGAAGGTTTTCTGAGGTGGGGTACGGGGGTGTGCTACACCATTCAGAGGAGGGGGAGAGGCAGGAGGGGGGGGGGTGCAGCCAAAGGAAGAAAGTTAATGAGAGAAGGCAATATGCGGTCAAAAAGAAGGAGGTTGGGTTGTGGACACTGATCCAGATAGGTACCAGTGTGATAGACATTAATGAAGTAACGAGAGGATGCGAAGCCAGCCAAGAGGACTTCCCACTTGGTGCCATTGTTACTAGAGGAGTGTGAGGAGGGGGGAGAGTGGCGATTAAATGGGGAGTCCAGAGATCAGGAGAGGGGACAGAGAAAAGGATATCAGTGAAAACCTCTCTAGAGAAAGCACTGACATAGGTGTCTGAAATGGGAAGTCCAGGGTTTGCAGTCGGGATATCTTTTTTCTGCTTTTTCCTGCTGGACTTTGAGAGAGATGGGGATAGGTGATAGTGTAGCAGTTAGAGAATATCAGAGAGATGGAGAGAGCCATAGGAGGGCAGAGGTTGTGCCAAAGATTGAGGAAGGAGTAGCAATACTGCACAGTTCTGTCTAAACTCACAAGGGGGCCTAGTAGCTTGAGTCGGGGAGAATAACACACCCCAAATGCGACTTTAAATGAAGACAGCAACAATGCAGTTAGTGCACAGGCAAGGCTAACACCCAAATTCGATTTTAAAAGCACACCCCAAATTCAGCTTTAAATGAAGGCAGCAACAAACCAGATGGAGCACAGGAAATGCAAAACACAAGTAAGAGTGATAAATGTAATAAAGATATGGAAAAGCATCCAAAAAGATCCAGGACATTGCGCCTTTTAAAGGTAAATGTAGATGTATTTTATTATCATCTGTAATGGTAAGGATGCCCTTATAATTACACGTGTTTCGGCCCCTACCAGACTTTTTCAAATCAGGGTTGGTGTAATCATACTAATGAAAATGAACATTAAAATATAAATGATGCACAAAAAATACAAAATCATATTTTAAAGATGCAAATCCGGCAAATTAAATATACCGACGATGTATTCTATCATACATATTCAAAGCAAAAGGAGTTCCGCATAAAAAATCAAAAGAACATTATAAGCAGCCAAAGAGAGACGTTATTAAAGCATCAATACAATTGTATAGTGACAAACAGAAAAACATTCAATAGTAAATTATAAGGAAGGGTTGAGCGAGAAAAAGTGGAGGAGAGAAACATACAAACAAACAAGAGACAAAAGACGGATATTACATTAGTCACGGTTTATCTCCGATTAAGGTGTGCAGTAGAAGCCACAGCTACTACATATCATAATTTACCCACACCGGGGGTCATTAGCTTCTCATTCAACAAAGGTGTATTGGGTCAAATCCCATTGTTATATAATCTGTTACCAAGAAACAAATATAAAAAAGGTATTTGGGTTCCGTGTCATTACGTGTGAAATGCTGAGCTCGAGGCTTCGTGTCATTAAAGTCTCATATACATTAAGCGAGTGTAGTATCCAGATATCTACATATTAAGGGCCTCATTACAACCCTGCCGTTAAGGGGTTAATGGCGCCGTAAAAGGCTGCGGCGCCGTTAAACCCTTAACGCCCGATTCACACTTTAACGCCTGCTTTTTGCAGGCGTTAAAGTCCAACCCGCTAAGGGACCCTGGTGCTAATTACGGCACCGTAATTTAAGGTGCCGTAATTAGTGCCTTCCCCATTCCCATTGAGCCCTATGGGCCAAAAATGGGAATGGGGAAGGGCCATGGTGAATGGGTATTTACCGCCCCGCCAACCTTGGAATGGGGCGGTAAATCCGCCATCCACCATGGCGGAATCCGGCATGGACCATGGTGCTAATGGTCCAATGCCAGGGTTGTAATGAGGCCCTAAGTCCCGTTTGAATAGCACCATGCACAAACTAATATCCAGAAATTATCTTATTAACAAGTCCGGCACCCTAGTTAACTCAAGCACAGAAGTGCAAGTGCAGCGTGACTCCCTCCATTTTACAATGTCTGTATCTGGTCTGATTGTGATCCTGCGTATGCTATTTGTGTTATATTCTAAAGCCTTTTGGTGTGTATACATCAGAAACCGAAATTATATAAATCGCGAGTATGCGAGAGCAGATAGTGCCACTTAGAGCAGAATAGAGCAGAAATGTAGTCACTCGCGTCGGCTTCACAAATGGAAATGGGCGCCATCTTGGGACTATTTTATCTGTTCCCATGGTATTGTGATGCCTAATCCGCTGCTTAGCCCAGTTGCCTAGCAACTTACGCGCGGATTACTATTTTAAACGAGATAATTATCATTGGTTATTTCTCGATTCTTCCCATAATGGGTCACAACACAGAATGTAGCATTAAGAGTTATCAAGTATCATTACTCGAGCTAGTTTTGAATAGTATTGTGCATTTGTATCTTCTCATGGAATCCTTGTTGTGGCAAGTACCTTAAAGGTATATACTCACTGATTGGTGCATTATCCGGCTGTTGCATACTATTTACGGACTGTCAAATCAAGAACATTAAGGAGTGTTTATCAGAAAATAAGCATATTAATAAGCACAAATCTTACTAATGTAAGTCACGATTGTTGAAACAATAATCACCTATAGCTACAAAATTAAAATAAAAGCTGTTAGCTAAATAATAGAGTATCATTTTCATTATTACGATTGTTAAAACAATAATCACCTATGGATACAATATTAAAATAAAAGCTGTTAGCTAAATAATAGAGCAACATTGTCATGCATTTCACGCAATTGTAACCACTTTGGTGAAATTAAGTGCATTTTTGTTTCTATAAGAATGATGCCATTTCAGTATCTAGATTTAGACCGAGCACAGTTGTGTTAAAGAAACAAATTATTCTAGTTTCTGCTTGGCATAATGCTCGCACTCTGTCTCTACCCCTCTTATTCATTGTAACATGTTGTAGACCAATAAATCGTATGTTAGCCTTATCGCCCAACTACTGATTCTTTTGCCAATGAACTGCAAGGGGTAGGTTGGGGTCTTGACTCCCAATTTTGGCCAGGTGTTCACAAATTCTAATCCTGAGGTCTCTTTTAGTGCTGCCTATATACAGTTTTTCGCAGGTGCACCTTATGGCATAAACAACATACTTTGTTCTACAGTTAATTGAATGCTTAATCATAAACACTTTTCCATTCTGACCCTCTAGGCTTCTGATTTTGTCACCCGCAAATTTGCACATCGTGCAGAAACCACATTTCCTGAAACCTGGCTCAATTTTGGTAAGCCAAGTAGTTTAATTATCCTTTGATGGATCTGGTAACATGGATGGGCAGATGATATATTCAAGAGCATTGGCTTTTTTGAAAATAATTGTTGGACTATCATCAATAAATTTGCACAAGTGTTCGTCTAACTGTAATAAATACCAATGTTTCTTTAGAGTTTTTCTGATCAGTTGATGATCTTTGTTGTATTGGGTTACAAACATGAGTTTCATTTGTGTTTCCTCTGAGAGTTTTTTGGGTATCAATGTATCCTTTTGTTGCAAGTTCTTAGTTTTCTCAAATGCCTTTTGTAGACACTTGGTAGGGTAACCTCTTTGTTTAAAGCGACTCCTCAGAAGCTTGCATTCTTGTTTGAACTTCTGATCATCTTTACAATTGCGCCTTGCTCGGATATATTCACCGAAAAGAATATTATGGATGGTGGCGCGTTGGTGACAGCTGTATGCATGTAAAACTGAATTGACTTCCGGTGGCTTGCGAAATGTCCATGTTTCCAAATGATCATCCTTAACATAAATAGTAAGGTCTAAAAAGTTTATTGATTCAGCATTAGATTCTCCTGTAAGTTCGAATTGGTTGTGATTCAATCTTTCTGTAAATTCTTGTAATGTAGTTTCAGAACCTTCCCAAATTAAAAAGATATCGGGCCTCATTACAAGTGCTCCGGTCCGGAATTAACGCTGCCGGTATAACCATACTGGCACCGTTTCCGCGTCCGCCCAATCATGGTCCACGGCCCCGGAAATAGCACCTCCCCCAACCACCACCGCAGAGTTAAGGGTCCCGTAAAGTCCACCTGCACGGAAACCCCTCCGTTACCGGCAAAACGAAACACCGCGAGCATCACAACTAGCGCGGACACAGAAACATCGCCAGAAAAATGGCATTAAAACCGTAATCACGGTGGCGGTACCGCCGCCACGCGAACATGATGTTAAACAGTGCCTGCTGAACTGAATCAGGGCACAGGTGCACCAAATCAGCCCAGCTGGACCCAGCAGCACACTGGGAGCCTACAAAAGGGCCACACCCAGCCCAACAAAACACAAAACCATGCAGGCAGCAGCTCTAGTTGCACTTGGACCGGGCCTACTCAACCAACAGGCAGCACTGCACATGATGGCAGTAATGGTGCAGGGGAGGAGGCGGAGGCGGAGGAGGCGCAGGCGCCAACCAGCCAACCCTGCACCTATGGCAAACTCCATTGTCCAGCCGGCACAACCCCAGGCAGCCTGCAATACCACGCATCAGGGCCTCACCCTGGAACCTTACCCCAGGACAGATCCACACACTATACCGGCTGGACTGTCCAACAATCCTGTACATCACTGCCATGATTGGGAACAACATCAGCAGCCACATAGACACCCCCACCGCCACCCCCCCCCCTGAAGGTTGTGTCTGTGCTGCGTTTCCTTGGCACTGGCACCTATCAACACACGGTCGGTGAGCTGCACAGCATATCACAACCCTGCTTTTCCTGGTACAGGTACTGGATGCCCTGTTGCGCCAAGTGTCGGAACACATAGCCCTAACCCGTACCCTCCCCGAGGTCATTGCCACCAAGTTGGCCTTCCATGCCATAGCAGGCATGCCAAATTGTATAGGTGCAGTTGACTGCACCCACATTGAGCTGACAGTACCACATGCAATTGAGATGGTGTTCCGCAATAGGAAACAGTATCACTCGTTGAATGTACAGATGGTATGTGATGCCACGCTACTGATAACACACTGCTGCGCACGTTTCCCAGGCTCAACCCATGACTCAATGGTACTGCGGAATTCCAAATTGCCACGGTACATGGAACGCTATGCTGGACAAAACACATGGCTATTAGGTGAGTACAGCTGACAATGCTCCGACCCTGTTGAAGTGGTGTCTGTGCCTCCAGGCCAATGAGCAATGTGAGTGTGCCGCTGTGACCGCACGTGCATCACCCCCCCTGCCATCAACCAAATAGACAGCGGATCCCAAACATCACAAAGGAAGACATGACAGGTCAACACAGTGTGCCCGTACACACCCTGCCACATGACATACACAGCCGATACTGTCACTGTCCCATACGCCTTGTCCCACTGCAAACACCCACCCACAATTGGAACACTGCCCTCCCAATGCACATGATGCCTGTAAATGAGACTTCCTGCATTAACTACTTCATTACAGTGGAGTGACTCTGCCATGTGTGCACTATGCCATACTCACAATCAAATGTCACCCGCAGGGCAGAGTACACATGCATGTAAATGTGTAGGTCAATATCCATTTGGCTACATCCACTGTGATGGCCGATAAACACTTCCAACCACTGCATGGCACACATGCATGAATGAACAATGATACAAAATAGCACAGCATCAGATTAAGACATGATACAACAAACACTGACATGTCCCCCGATCTACATCCCATGTAGGTGATGCTGGATATGCACTCACGCCATGGATGATGACACCTGTACGGAGACCAAGGAACAGGCATGAAGAGGCGTACAATAGGGCACATGTCCGCACACGTGGAATGATTGAGAGGACATTCGAACTGCTCAAGGCCCGGTTCCGCTGTTTGAGCAGATCTGGCGGATCATTGCTGTACAGCCCAGTGAAGACGGGTAAAATCACGCTCCTATGTGCCATGATGCACACTCTCTGCCTGCGCAGGAACATCCCAATGCCCCCAGAGGCAGATGAAGAAGATGGGGATGGAGATGGGGATGGGGATGGAGATAGAGATGGGGATCAGGATGGGATGGCACCACCTCCCTCTGGGGGTCCACTTGATGGCCAAAGAGCACGGGATGAACTGATACGCATTTACTTTTGAGACACAGCACATTCACAGCAATGCATGGACACGGTGATGACAATAAATGATTTGTTGTACTGCAAATGAAATGATAGATGTCCACACATGTATGTTTTGATTTCAAATGAGGATATATTGATGAATTAACAACAGGGAAGGAGGTGCAATGGTTAGGGAAGCAGTACACCTGTGCCCACCCACCACCCAAACGTACCCACCCCCACCCAAGCCCCAATGTTCAAACACCCAAACAACCTCCCCCACCACCCAAACGTACCCACCCCCACCCAGACCCCAATGTTCAAACACCCAAAACAACCTCCCCCACCACCCAAACATACCCACCTCTCACACCCTTCAAGTCCACGTGTGTCCTGCAGTGCCCCACACACATGCCATAACTTCCGTGTGCGCTTCTGTGCCTGTGCATCCTTGCCCGAGAGCCCCGTTCGCCGACTCAAGCGCCTCCTTGGACTGGCAGTAGTGGAGCTGGATGGGGTGGTGGTATTGGATGGCACAGAATCAGGTATAGATGGCATACGTGCCATATTTGCCTGTTGCCCAATCAACATGGACTCTATGAGATTGGAGGTGCTGTCATTAGCCTCCCGCACATGGCATGCCAGGGTGACAATAGTGCTGGAAAAGCGTCCAATGGACCTTAGTAGGCGACGCACTGACGTGCTGTAGCACTCCCTCTGCAGCCTAGATTCCTCGAGCTGCCTCTCCACCAGCTGGATGAGGGTAGCCTGCTGCTCCTCCATCCGCTGCATGCGGGAATTAAGCTCTGCCATAGATGGGGTGGGTGACCTCATGGGACTTCAGAGTGATGTGGGACTAAACTCCAGCTGATGGAAGGATCCCAGGTCATCAAATGTGGGCATCTCCCCCTGTGGCCCAGTATCAGAATGCTCTGCCGGGGCACTGTTGTCACTACAGGCCGTCTCCTCTGCATTGCAGCTGCCTTCTGTGTTGGTTTGGGTGGGCACGATGGGTTCCCGTGGCACCTGTGTTAACTCAGGCAGCGTGGAGACACTGGGGATGTTGGTGGTGGTGGCTGGCACATTTGTTGCAGTTGGTACTGGGGCAGAGATGCCGAACTGCTGGCAGCATCCAGCATCCAGGTGGCTTGGACATGTGCCTGTGCAGATTGCCTGGACTGTTGTGCAGTATCACTGTCACTTGACACGGCTGTGGGGACACAGAGGACATGCAATTAGTGTTGTGGTGGTGGCTGATGGGTGCATCACATGCATCAGACGGGTTGATCATTCAATAGTGTTAGTTACATGCATCTGATTGTTGGGGGTATACGTTGTTGTGATATTGGTTGCCATATGGATCATGATGGGTCCTTTGGCCCAGTCATGCACTGCTTGGGGGGGGGTTGTTAATGGGTCCTTTGGCCCAGTCATGCACTGCTTGGGGGAGGGTTGTTAATGGGTCCTTTGGCCCAGTCATGCACTGCTTGGGGGGGTTGTTAATGGGTCCTTTGGCCCAGTCATGCACTGCTTCGGGGGGGGGTTGTTAATGGGTCCTTTGGCCCAGTCATGCACTGCTTGGGGGGGGTTGTTAATGGGTCCTTTGGCCCACATGCACTGCTTGGGGGTGGGGGGTTGTTAATGGGTCCTTTGGCCCAGTCATGCACTGCTTGGGGGGGGGGGTTGTTAATGGGTCCTTTGGCCCAGTCATGCCATCAACATATTCTCATGTGGCATTCATGTTTCACCACTTACCAGCATCTGCAGGTGGGTTCACTCCTGCCTCAGCCTCCCCGATCCCATGGATGCCCTCAAGGTGGAGGACACTGCTGCAACGCTCCTCCCATGCTTGCAGCCTCAGTGGGGAAGGGGGTCCTCCACTTGTCCCACTGCTGCGTTGGCGGTGTGTGGAGATCAGGTTCCGAACCCTCAGCCTAGGTCGTCCCACCGCTTGTGGCAGTCCTTGACGCTCCTCACAGTCACGCCCACAGCAGTGCACTTGCGTGCTGCTTCCGCCCACACTTCCTTCCTCCGCTGCTGTGTGGCACGCCGTTGATCGGCACTGAGCAGCATCTCTGCATGCTCCACTATATGCTCCACCAGAACAGTTAGCTCCGTCTCACTAAAGCGCTGTTTGCGCTGCCTCTGAGCTGGAATCCTGGCAGACATGCTGGAGGTCCCTTTTGCCTTCTCACAGTGTGAATTCTGCTTGTGCTGACTCTGTATGGCAATGGATTGTGCTTTATATGATGGCCGCCTCTCTGTTTCCTGTTTTGGCGATCATGGTATTTCCAGTTCCGTGTCCGTGGCTACGGAGGCGGACACGGTTTTTGCGCTACTTGTGGCAGCGGTATGTCCATTTCCGTGGCTTTTTCCGTGATGGTGGTAACAATGTTTCCGCATCCGTGTGGTGCACGCGACCGACAGCACGTAATCGGACGGTCTTTCCGCAACCTTGCGGACACGGAAACTTTGTTACCACCGTCACGGAATCACCGCGGTCCAAACCTGAGAGGTTGTAATGAGGCCCATCGTCTATATAGCGGATCCAAAGTTTGACTTTGATATACTGTGTACTCCTCCAACATCCCCATAAAGATGTTGGCTAGTGAAGGGGCATACTTAGTCCCCATTGCCACTCCTTTTAGTTGTTGAAATAGACAGTTATTGAAAGTAAACAGATTTCAGTCCAAAGTTATCTGTAGCATTTCTTTCAACATTTCAATTTGACAATAATAGGATGCGGAATCATCTTTGAAGGTGTGATCAATAGACGCTATTGCCCATTTATGTTGTATAGACGTATATAACGCTTTGACGTCCAGGGTCGCCAGTAAAAAGGAATTCTGCCAAACAAATGTTTGAAATACCTGTTTAAAGTTAGAAGAGTCTCGTAAGTAAGATTTGACTTGAGTAGCACCTGGTTTCAAAATTCCATCCAAATATTCCAATAAATTCTTTCAACATTTCAATTTGACAATAATAGGATGCGGAATCATCTTTGAAGGTGTGATCAATAGATGCTATTGCCCATTTATGTTGTATAGACGTATATAACGCCTTGACGTCCAGGGTCGCCAGTAAAAAGGAATTCTGCCAAACAAATGTTTGAAATATCTGTTTAAGGTTAGAAGAGTCTCGTAAGTAAGATTTGACTTGAGTAGCACCTGGTTTCAAAATTCCATCCAAATATTCCAATAAATTCTCTGTGACCCACCCGATACCGCTTAATATCGGGCGGCCTTCAGGAATACCTTGATAACTTTTATGAATCTTCGGTAGAAAGTACATTGTTGGTGTTACAGGATTGTGTGTGATAAAGTAGGAGCATTCTTCATCTGTGATAAGGCCCGTTATATGCCAGCTTATTATTGATTCCTCGATTTGTTTAAGAATTGTTTGTCGGTCTGTTGAGTTCAATTTTCTGTAACATCCAGGTGATGATAGATGGTTCATAGCCATACGTAGGTAATCTTCTCTATCCATTATCACAATGTTTCCACCCTTATCGTCCTCCTTTATGTCTATTGTTGTGTCCTCGGATAGAGATTTAACGGCTTGTCTTTCGCCCTTAGTAGGGTTGTCTGGGTCATGTTGTTTTAGACTGTAATCCTTATTTGTATGTGTGGATTCTTCATATAAATCATGTGTGACCACTTTGTAGAAAGTATCGATGACACTATCAGATGACAATTGCGGATTGACCTTTGATTTGATTCTTTAGTTACATAATTTCCAGGTGCTTTGGTCGCAAAAAAATGTTTTAATCTTAATTTACGTATAAACTTAAACAAATCAATATGTATATCAATATCATTAAACTTTTTTGTCGGTGCGAAAGACAATCCTTTATTGAGTAATTTCCTCTCATCTTCTGAAATCGGTCTTGTAGAGAGATTAAGTACCAACTCTTTATTTATTTGTTTTTGTTGGATTCCTTCGAAGTAGCCCTCATTAATCTTTTGTTTTCTGCTGTGGTCTCTTGTCCTCTGTTGCTAGTATCCCCCCTCCTTCCTCTCCTCCTTGCGGTAAGATTGGTGTGTTCACCATTGGGGATAATTGAAAACGGACCGTTTTTTGTGGTTGGATTCTATTACCCTTTTTATATCTTTTAATTTGATTCATATAGCCTTTATCCTGTTTATTTTGTGGTGCTTCAGTATCCAATGTAACCGGTTCTGAGTCGGCCTCTGAACTGGCAGATGACGTATTCGGTGTAGAGCTCCTTGATGATGGTTTTATGTGGTTGTCATATTTTGTTTGAAAGGTATATACTCTGTCTTCTTTATAGTCGCGATCATCTCTTTAGCTGTTTCTTAGTTTTCTGATTTTGACCTCATCTTGATATGTTTGCAAAATATCATACATCTTTTCATAATTCCTAAGTTTCGTCTCCTCGTTAGATTTCATCTCCTTTATTTCCTTCCTGATGGTCTCAATACCTTCTATTGCCCTCTTATATTCCCTTGATGCATGTTCGAGTAATAAGTCCATCATTTTCATAGAGCTATTGCTTAGATTTGCTTCCCATGCTTCTGCTAAATCAGCATCTTCATTGTTACTGAAATAAGAAAAATGACGATTCTGAGACCTCGTGGCACTTGATCATTCTTGGTGTTGTTCTCCAAGGAGACTTTTTCCCAATATTTGTCGATTTCTTTCTTCGATATTCTTTCTAAGCGAATGAATTTGGTACGGAGATCTTCTTGACGTTTATTCAGGTTTGAAAATGCATGTGTCATATCTCCTTTCTGGGTGAACAAATTCTTAGTTTCTTCTTCTCTATTTTTCAGGTATGCTGCCATTTTTATCTAGTTCAAGAACAGTTGGTCTGCCCGGTTGCCTCGCTGTCGAATTAAAATTTAGGAGAACAATGCTGGGCTTAGTGGTACAGCTGGTCTATTGGGCGACTCATTCAACATTAAATTGATACAGAAATAGTTTTAACCAAGTCCAAACTGGGGACAGGAATAACCCCCCCAGTTCCTCAAGTTCATTGACTCGTCGCAAACCACTGGATCGACGGTAAGCCACAAAGAACCCGTCAGTAATAGTAATAAAGATATGCAAAAGCATCCAAAAAGATCCAGGACATTGCGCCTTTTAAAGGTAAATGTAGATGTATTTTATTATAATCTGTAATGGTAAGTTTGCCCTTCTAATTACACATGTTTCGGCCCCTACCAGCCTTTTTCAAATCAGGGTTGGTGTAATCATAATAAGGAAAATGAACATTAAAATATATATGATGCACAAAAAATACAAAATCATATTTTAAAGATGCAAATCCGGCAAAGTAAATATACAGAACTATGTATTATATCATACATATTCAAAGCAAAAGGAGTTCCGCATAAAAAATCAAAAGAACATTATATGCTGCCAAAGAGAGACGTTATTAAAGCATCAATACAATTGTATAGTGACAAACAGAAAAACATTCAATAGTAAATTATAAGGAAGGGTTGGGCGAGAAAAAACAGAGATGAGAAACATACAAACAAACAAGAGCCAAAAGACGGATATTACATTAGTCACGGTTTATCTCCGATTAAGGTGTGCAGTAGAAGCCACGGCTACTACATGTCATAACTTACCCATACCGGGGGTCATTAGCTTCTCATTCAACAAAGGTGTATTGGGTCAAATCTGTTATCAAGAAACAAATATAAAAAATGTATTTGGGTTCCATGTCATTACGTGTGAAATGCTGCGCTTGAGGTTTCGTGTCATTAAAGTCTCATATACATTAAGCGAGTGTAGTATCCAGATATCTACGTATTAAGTCCCATTTGAATAGCACCATGCATAAACTAATACCCAGAAATTATCTTATTAACAAGTCCGGCACCCTAGTTAACTCAAGCACAGAAGTGCAAGCGCAGTGTGACTCCCTCCATTTTACAATGTCTGTATCTGGTCTGATTGTGATCCTGCATATGCTATTCGTGTTATATTGTAAAGCCTTTTGGTGTGTATACATCAGAAACTATATAAATCGTCAGTATGCAAGAGCAGATAGCGCCACTTACTTAACAAGAAATGTAGTCACTTGCGTCGGCTTCACAAATGGAAATGGCCGCCATCTTGGGACTATTTTATCTGCTCCCATGGTGATGTGACGCCTAATCCGCCGTTTAGCCCAGTTGCCTAGCAACTTACGCGCAGATTACTATTTTAAACAAGATAATTATTGTTGGCTATTTCTCGATTCTTCCCATAATGGGTCACAACACAGAATGTAGCGTTGAGAGTTATCAAGTATCATTACTCGAGCTAGTTTTGAAAAGTATTGTGCGTTTGTATCTGCTCATGGAATCCTTGTTGTGGCAAGTACCTTAAAGGTATATACACACTGATTGGTACATTATCCGGCTGTTGCATATTATTTATGGACTGCCAAATCAAGAACATTAAGGAGTGTTTATCGGAAAATAAGCATATTAATAAGCACAAATATTACTAATGTAAGTCACGATTGTTGAAACAATAATCACCTATAGACACAATATAAAAATAAAAGCTGTTAGCTAAATAATAGAGCATCATTTTCATTGTTACGATTGTTGAAACAATAATCACCTATAAATACAATATTAAAATAAAAGCTGTTAGCTAAATAATAGAGCAACATTGTCATACATTTCACACAATTGTAACCACGTTGGTGAAATTAAGTGCATTTTTGTTCCTGTAAGAATGATGCCATTTCAGTATCTAGATTTAGACCGAGCACAGTTGTGTTAAAGAAACAAATTATTCTAGCTTCCGCTTGGCGTAATGCTCGAACTCTGTCTCCACCCCTCTTATTCATTGTAACATGTTGCAGACCAATAAATCGTATGTTAGCCTTATCGACCAACTGATGATTCTTTTGCCAATGAACTGCAAGGGGTAGGTTAAATGCATTCAAAGGAATGAAGTAAGTTAGGTGAGGATGGAGGGCGGGGGTGACAAAGCACTGATGATGCCTCAGGAGAATTAGTTAAGGAGGTCAGCCAAACGCACTTTAAAGACTGGAGGGATTGTGGGGTGGCCCTTTGACTCAGTAGCAATGAAGAAGTCCAGGAATTAGTCCTGAGGACGGATCATAGTTAGAGATGTAAAGGCCCTTCTAGGCCCAGACAAGCACAGACAGGGCCTTAGAAGTGTCCCTTCGATGCTGGTGCCAGCTCCCGCCTCCCGGTGCACGCGATAGGGTGATGAAGGATTTTGGTGGCCAATCACAGGGGCCAGGTCACAGCCAAGGACAGAGTTTCAGCAGGGGGTGGCGGAGCGGCCATCTTGGAGAGTGGGACAACAAGGGGGGGACACAGGCAGAAGCCTTCTGAAAAAGTACTTTTTGGGCAACAGTACCAGCAGGATGTATAATCTGCTAGGAGCTAATCTATTATTCAGCTATTTTTTATAAAATGGTCAGAATTTGCACACTTTATGTACGCGTGTTAAAATGTATGCAAGAAGCACATTTGATATTCAGAAATATAGTGCTTCATGAAATAATGCAGGAGAAATGCTTCCAGTGCGTTTGCGAGGGCCCGATGGCTTTACCTTCTTGAAAGATCCAGTCGAGATGAGGGAGGAGGCAGTGGGACTGGATGGAGCACACTGCTCTGCTGCTTTTTGCTGTGTGAGTGAGAAGGGACAAACCTCCCAGGCCTAGAAGTGGGCCTTCGGAGCATTCCTTTTTCTTAATTGTAAGGTTCCATTCAACTCGTAATTCAGCTTGCAGTCGTTTTGTTTAATTTCAAAGCTTTTATTCAGTTTGGTATTCAATAGCCATTGGTGGGGCTTGAGATTTAAATTCAAGCCTTATGTTCAATATTCATTTGTTTAACTTTAATTGAAATGCCCAGCACTTTCGAAAACCTTCTCCCTGAGACACGCAACCACTCTGATGCAAAGTATTCCTTGCGCTTCATCAATCAACAATGGAAATGATCTCAAACTGGAGTCCTTCGAAAACGATCTCTCTGAGACGCGAGACCACTCCGATACAAGGTATTCATCAACAATGGAAATGTTCAGGCATTCGCACACCGGGTTTCTCATTTGACAGAAAATCACTGGCCACTTTGGTAGCTTTCCCAGCAGCGAAGAGCACACAGCCTTCTGCTTCTGCTGTCAGGGTCCATCTCCTGCCCCTCAGACACTCCTGTGTCAGCTTCTTGACACAGGGGGACAAGCCCTTTTGATGCAAGGGAAACGGACAGCTTCTCAACATGGCTACCTTCTCAGACCATTCCACGGAACCCCCGGCTTGCATGCCATGCTTCCTGGGATCCTCTCCCTCTGTAGTCCCCAGCGTCTCAGTGTGCTGCACACGGTGGACCAACCCATAGCAGTTTTCTCCAGTGGCTTGCCTCTCTTCAAACCAGGTTCCCTGCTGATCGCACAGGCCTCCTTGCTGCTCCTTTTCCAGTTTGCTTTTTCCTCCTCATTTTATACAACTGCAACCCTTTAACAGGTTGCAGGTGTGCTTTTTCAATTAAGCTTAAGGGGAAATGCCTGACCTTCACGATACTTTGCAGGCATCTTCTTCGTCCCAGTACTAAAGTGGTGAAATGGCATAGTGTTCATTACTCTCAGCTGCCTCTTTCTCATCTCAGTACTGTCAAGTATCACATGCGGGAAATGAGGGGAGATGACCTACAGTAACCCATGAAGGTTGGGGAAAGGTTAGGTTGCTCGTTTAATAGAAAAAGGGGGATATCATGTCTCACCTGGGTGCACCCCACTCCCAATCCTCAAGGACTCTCCACCCAGGTGATCCTCCCTCGCTTCTCCACTCCCAGGGTCAGGATCCAAAGCGATGGCCTTTCCCTGGCCACCTGAGAAGAGAATCAAGGGGGCTCAGGAGTGAGGATACCCTCAGGTTTCTCACAGGGCACATATCTACTGGCAGGACTGGCCTAGAGTTAGATCAAGCCACTACCAGCAAATAAATACCAGACTCACTGGCACTGGTGCTACCACTGCCGTTCATTCTGGCAATCCCATCCCATGCTGTCCAATAGAAAGGACTCCATGGAATGGGAATTTACTGGCATCTTCGCTGCCTATAATATCCCAGTAATACCGGGATCTAGGGTGGCAAAGACGGTAAGGGCAGTTTCTCGGTATCCCGCTGGAATTACCGACGGGATACCGGGAAACTTGTAATGAGTCTCATTGACTCTTTTAAAGCAAAAATGTTATGAGAAAGGAGACAAAACAGATACCCTTCTGGCAAGATGATTAAGGAGACAAAGGGCGGATAGGTCCGTTCACTTATTATACACAGCACCAGGAAGGTCTGTTAGTGACCCCCAGACTATAGCAGAGATGTTTTCTGCTTTGATGAATAACTTTATTGGGAATAAATGACAGATAGTAAATGCAAGGCCCATGCTTATTTAGACCCAATTTCCCTCTGTCTTTCTGAAGACGCTTTCTCCCAGCTTGAAGGTACAATAACAGTGAATGAAGCTAATCAAGCAATCAGATCATTAAAAGTCAGTAGGGCCCTGCTCCAGATGGGTATACAGCTCAATTTTATTGGCGATACGCAGACATTATTGACCCAAAGCTAGTAGAAGTCTTCAGTGCTCCCCTGCAGGAAGGAAGCCTCCAGATTTCCTTTTCGGAGAACATCATTATGGTTATTCCAAAAGAGGGGAAGAAGTGGGCTCAATACATTTCGTGCCAGCCTGTTTCCTTGCTAAATCTAGATTTGAATATATTCGCTATAGTTTTGGCCTCAAGGCTGGATTACCATCTGCCAGATTTAGTATACCTAGAAGAAGCAGGTTTTATTAGAAATAGGCACGGGTAGAAAATATCTGCAAAACAATAGATGTGATACATGCAATGAAAGATAACCGACAAGTCCACTGATCTTCTCGTTAGATGCCATGAAAGTGTTTGACCGCATTAGGAGCAACTGGATGCAGTGGTTCGAAGCGATCTGTGTGTCCCTGTGTGCTAGAGATATAGTGAATTCTTTTTGTCTAGGCGAGTAAATCTAGGTAGAGGCCCATGACAGGGCTGCCCCCTATCACCCTTGCTTTGTGCCCTCTATATTGAACCTTTGACAGTTGCAATTAGAAGTAACCCTGCGATTAAAGTATTCCAAGTTCAAGAAGTAGAATACAAACTGAGTTTCTATGTGGATGACATTATCGTACATCACTAATTTATCTCTTCCGGCTATTAGCAAGAAGCTAGACGGATTTAGTAATGTATCGGGCTTTAAAGTAAAAGCCAGTAAATACATGATCCTTCCCCTACGTGGATCGGGATCGAAGGTGAGCTCTGGGCTAGGTAATTTGCCTTCCAAGATGTGTAACGGTGCACAGAACTAACTTCTAATGCGATTACTGGCGGACTTATTGAAGTTGTATCAATGTAATATTCTCGATGCCTGAGAGGACTTAAGGAAGGACCTGCAGTGGTAGGATAAGCTAGTCCCGTCTTGGATGTGAAGATTACCAGCTTAAAAAATGAATATACTACCTAAGCTATTTTGCTTCTAAGCACTTCAAATAACATTTCCGGATAGTTTTTTCAGAATTAAATTTGGCGAGTACAGTTCATCTGGGACAGGAGGAGACAGAGGAGTTACTATGACACCTGATTCAGCCTCCTGAGAAAGAAGGTGGAGTCTTCCATCCTGAGCCCCAGACCGACTCTGACACTGCTCCCCTGAGGGTTTTGCCAGAACATGTTACGACCTTCATTTGCAAACAGTGGGTTCAGATAGAGAATGCAGTACTACACCGAGTAAATGTCATGGAATGGTTATGGGGCTGGAAGTCAGCTATACCTTGAATAGTGAAAAACGACCCCATCTGGAGTTCCTTATGGCAAGTGGCTCCTTATGGGGAGCAGTACTAGGCCTTTATACCTGGGATTCCCTCTTAAGTTCTATCTGCCCCTGCCCCCTTTTGCCATGGGAATTACTGGAATTGCAGAATTCCAGACTTAGCTTGAAGCAGGATTGGAATGCATGAGGCAGCTAAGGATAGAGCAGAAGTGTAGGTGTATAAGGGCCTTAAAGGGGGACCTAGCAATAGGAAGTGTCTGTCTTTCAATATATTCACCTGAAGGGGGTTTTGGCCCAACAAAATGGAAATACAAGATCCAAAGACTACTTCTGACCTTTGAAACAATGATTGCAGAATCATGCACAGAGTAAAGGCATAGTTCTGAGGTATATGTATTGATATTGGAGGGGAAGCACCTGGGAATCCAGTTGTTGAGAGAGGGGGGGGGGGAAAGATCTGGTCCCCCCCAATGAAAGAAGACACATGGTTTGCAATTTCGAAAGGATGCTTTTAGGTCTTCCGCCCCTTAACAGTACAAACTACACAGCATCAAAGTACTCCAAAACTGTCCGCTTACCCCTTCGAGACTAGCTAAGATGTTTTCGGGATATAGCGTGATGTGTTGGCAGCAATGTGGGGAATGGGTAGACTGCTGGCATATCTTGTGGTCCTGTGGAAAAGTGGTAGCATATTGGACAGAGGTCCTCTCATGGATCAATGTTATTGGTAGTATCAACAGGGCCCTCAACCCACTATCCATTCTGTTTGGAATTCCAGGCTCAAGCAGGGAAGGGGGAACATTAACACGCATGACTCGTCAGTTATTACTAGCAACTGGATCATGTCTAGGTACAAAATGGAAAAGACGTACACTCCCTACTAAGCCAGAATAGCTATACGGATCTACGTTGAAAGATCATATTACGAAAAGCTCGAGTTACAAAATAGCAGAGCCACTTGCTGGTATTTTGTAACTCTAGCTTTTTGGAATGTCTCTATTTGTCCCCTGTATACATTTAATGTATGCGAGGGACACCCCTGTAATCCCCGTAGCCCATAACGCCAAACTATGGGAATGGGGGACACCCCACAACCCCTGCACCCACTGGGCTACAATTATTTTTACCAAGTCGAATGCACAATAAAACCTCATTTGGCTTTTTATTTATGAGCATTTATTTCCGAAACTGGCTATACAGGGCCTTGTAATTGTACTAGATAGAACAATTAACAGAACAAATGAACAATGCACAAAGTAGAGCCGCAATGGAGTGGACCTCCTTTGCGAGTAAATATGGGTCTACCTGCCCCAGACCTCTTAATACTAGCTGTTGTTTACAAGCTATACGTTTTCTTTAACTCACACGTGTAGCATCCAATGCAGATATCTGCAACCACCAGGCCCTAGTGGAATATTTTTTTGCTGCAAGACATTTGTCAGTATTGCTTATTAGTTCACCACCCTCACGGAAGGGTATAAAAGAACATTGGTTGTATAGTTTGATTGTCTAGGGAACACCACTAGCAAAGTACTTCAGGTTATTTTTTTCTTTTCTTTTTACACGTCTTCACTCATATCTTTTTTTGTGGCGATAAGGATAATCCTGTATTCACAGATGGAATAGTTGTTTGAATGTTATGCCAGATGTTGATAGAGGTTAATCCTTGTATTGTTGATGATTCCCTTAGAAACATGTCATAAACATCTACATTTTCAAAAGAAACGCCTGGTGGCGAACCTTCTCAACTTTGTGACAGAAGTTTTTTATTTGACAAGCCCATCGCTAAACATAATGGCTGTCATGACCACTGTGAGGGGGCACAGGTTGTGCCACAAGCAGGCTCCCACCAGAACCCTGAGGGCATTAAAACCACTGCAAAAGGGCTCCTGGAGCCAGTCCTGGCGCCTTTGGCATCAGGATCATATGTAGGAAGGGCTGTTCAAGCTAGGTCCCATTTATGTACATGGGCCTTTAAATCCAACATGGAAGCACCCACACAGTCTAGTTCTAAGAACCAAGCCATGCGGTCTAGTGTTTTGGGTGTGGCAGGCTTGGAACTACTTTCCCTGGTAATACTTTACCTGGGCTATATAAACCACACCCTGACTGCAGAACACGCTTCGTTTTATTCTGCAACCAGCAGCGTGACGCTCACCGTGTCCAGCTCCTGGTCTTCAGCATCTTCCTTAATCCTGCAAGAACAAGAACAAGATTATTCTGTTTTACCTGAGAAAACACCATCCAGCACTCAGCATCTCAACTGGGCTGCAATCTGTGGAAACCGATAGAAGAAGAAACATAACTCACCTGTGAGTACTAGCTTAAGGACTTCCGGCGAACCGCTACCACAGCTGCTGTTCGAACATTGCGACCTGCAATAACGAGAAAGGGAAAAACAATATTAGTATGCGCGCTCCCAAAACATTGAATACCATCAGTCTTACCTGAATTCCATCGCGCTATGCCACGCTTCCCCCCCTCCCACCTTCCTCCTCCCCACCCTTTCCTGAGGGCCTAGCCCACCTGTACCGCTCCAGCGGACTTTTGTACACACCCCCAGTCGGCATCGACATTCTGTTCTGCAGGCCGACTCCCTGCGGATGTTGCACGCCCATTGTGGCTATTCCGCCCCGCCTACGGGCGCATTCCAGGTGTTTCCCTGGCAACCGAGCCACGCCACGGGCTCGCTTCTTGAAGCACCGCGCAGACTCATTGGTTGAGTCATGCTGAGGATGCGGGCTTGGCACTGACTGCCAATCAAGACCTGACACGTCTCCCCCTCCCGCCCACTACGAGCGTTCACATTCCAGCTCGGCGTCTTCCGTCACAGACAGGCCTCGCCCTGCACTACACAGAGCAAGCTTTTCACTCTGTCCGCGTACACGATACGCAGACTACCCAGGTGAGACGCCCTCTACATTTCCCTTATTTTCTATTTAGTCATTTTTTCGCCCACTCCGGCGCAGAATTTTTCAATCCGCCTGCGCTCCACTAACAATTTCCCTCTCCCCGCCCCCCCACCCTCCTCCTTCTTTTCGTTTTTTCAGCTGACAGCTGCCCTGACTGCAGCTGACTGCAGCGGGCCCGCTTGGAACTACACAGCAGTGCTGTTCGTGTTTCCCCTCGGAAGCTCCACGGCACCGCCGTACACACTGGATCTGTTCCCTAATAGACTTCCAGGTACCCATCATGATTTACACATGTTTGGTACAAGCGGGGAGCACTCGGTTTGTGGGGCACCACCATTGGGGAGCATGCTGGATTAGAATGAGATCACTTCTTTTCCACCACTTCCCTGTTTTTAGGCAGACACAGGAGGAAGTGCTTGGTGACTTTACCACTAGTTTTATTATTTATTTATTTCTTTGACTATGGAGATTTTATGTCAAGTGCAATTTTCACGACCGCACTTCATTTTTAAAATGTTCACCTAGCTATCAGGATACCTATGGTAGGGAACTCACACTCTATTTGTTTACAGTCTTTCTTTTCCTCTTTACACTGAACTCTTCCTTTACTTCATTCTCCTTGCAGAACTTACCAGCCCTGAAGAAGGCGGAACATTAAAACTGATCCTTAACCTTTATGGGACCAGTCTCCGCCGAAACGCAAGAACGTGAGGGGAGTGCTGGGATTTTTTCTTCTACCCACGCATCCTTTCGCCTCCATTGGAATAGATTCCCCCACTGCGTTGGCAGCAAAACCTTGGAAACAGACGATATACCTGAACAATAATCCCAGGCCATTTCTGTCTTGATTTTATTTTTTCAGATCTTCACACTGGGAACATTAAGGATAGACTCCTTGATTAGAGCAGCACAACAAAAGGGTGTTTGTCTTGGATAGAATTCTCCACGAGACCCTGGCAGGACAGATAGACATACCCAGGTCCTACCACTTTGCTGCCAACATTAACCGTATTTCCGGTTATATCTTTTCAGTTTTCCAAATCTTTACCGCTCTACATATCTGTTGCTCTTTGGACACCACCGTTTTTGACTTTAATGCATTTCTTTCTGTGATGAAATAACAGATCGAATTTAGGTGTGTGCCACACCGCACCAATTTGTTTTATATGTTTGAAGACTCACGAAAAGGTTTTGTTGTTGCTTTTTCTCTGTTAGTTCTTTGTTGATTTTTCACTCGTCTAATGCTTGACATATATTATATTATATATATTAAAAAACGTTTGTTATGTGAAAAATGCCTCACGGTTGTATCTCATATATTGTACTAAGAGGATTTATTTTCTCAAAAAATTGACCCTAGCATTTATTGCTTATACATAGAGCTACTCAGGGGAGGCCTAGAAATCAAATGACCCCCACTTTAGCTCTTTACCCCCGGCATAGCGACACTTCTTCCTTTTTTGATGATCCATAGTTTCAGATGCCCCGTGTCGCAAATGCCTCCCCAAGGGCCCGACCGAACTTCTTCCCCCTTCTCTGAGGGGGTTGCTCATGTTTCTTATTCTGTGTTTTTGACAACATAGGTTGTTGTTCGGTTGGGGAACTCCACGACGGGGACTTTTACGTAACTTTCTAATTATATTCCCCAGTCTGGAGAGCATCTGTATACCCATACACATATTTTCTTTTTCTGCCTACCTATAAGTTTTACTCTATAATTATTGTATTCTGTCTCTCCACTAGTTTTTGCCCCCTGAATCTGGTGCCCCATGACCGATTTCCCTGCACTACATCCCTTCTGAGTATGGCAGAAAACGCCACACTCAGCTATACAGAAGAACAAACGTCTGAACTCATTAGAGGCCCTTCCTTTTTTGATTCTATAGACCCGAGCCTACCTCGAGCTTTAACCAACACTACGGGAGAGATTCTTAAACTTAAAAAGAAAACCTTCAGGACTGAATTACATGGGCATTTTCTTCGGGAGTACTTAAGATCAAGTATTATCCCGGAGGGTCTCATTGTAAGAAATGAGCCACGCCTATTCCTAGAAGACAAAGAATATATGGCTAATTTCAGTTTCATCGCCACAAAGTGCAGTCAGGATCTTATGGTCCTTACTATAACTACTGCACAACGGATCAGTCACGACGTACAGAAAACCTTAGAGAGTGAGGAATTAAAGTTCAAAAACAACTCAGCCCTCACTAACGCACAGGAATTACTGAACAAACCTAACAAACAGTTCAATATTTTTAAAACAAACACCATTACCAAGAAAACTAATAAACTGCAAAAAGACATTAAAGAGTTTAACACGGAAGTTGTGCACCCCTCTACAATAGCTGACTATATAAATACACATAAACAACGTGGCGGGGCTGGCAATAATAGAGGGCGGGGAGGAAGAAGAAGAGTGACCTTCTCTGGATCCAGCAGTGGATCCGCGGGCAGTGGATCCAACTTTAGCTATCCACCATAAACACCCCATTTTGATCCACAACAGTTCCCAGGCCCCCAACTACCACAATTTCCTTTTTTAGGAAGAGGAGGTCAGGGAGGAGGATGGGGTCAAGCCATGTACCCTGGACCATGGAACATACCATATCAGGGCCAACGCAGACGTCTGAGACAAGGGAGACGCCAACGATAACGTCACAGCATGCCATACTACCTACTTTCAATTTGGCGGCAACAAATCTTACATCTGGACACATTTCTGTCCTTACTAAGGGTCTGTCTTTTGTCCCCATGGCCAATACGGATTGGTATAAAACAGAAGTTGAAATGAGAAGATTCTTCCAGACTCTAAGACTTTGTGTCTTTTTTAATGAACATGAAAATGCGGAGGACAATAACGACACCGGTCTCCGACCCCCCTCTACCTTTATGCCCACTGAAGGACAGATACCACAGGATCTCATTACTTTCGAAAGATGCGTGTTAAGGGACATTAAGAAAGTGAGCAAAAAGAATATCTCTACACGCCAGAACCTTACCAAGAAAGAAAGAACAGCTCTTAAACAATTAGCTGAGAACACCAACATTGTGATAAAACAGGCTGATAAGGGGGGTGGAATCGTAATCATGACCAACGAACAATACTGTCACATGATTATGGACCTACTTGAGGACAAGACCAGCTACCGTCCACTTAAATTAGATCCCACTCGTGAAATCACAACAGAGATTGCAGAGATGGTAGCTTACGCAGTTGACCGGGACTGGATCACACCTAAAGAAGCATCCTTTCTGACCTCCTCCCAGGAACATACTCCATGTTTGTACGCCCTTCCCAAAATACACAAAGACATTCGGAACCCACCAGGGCGCCCTATCGTGTCGGGGTGCGGTTCCATACTGGAACCCATCAGTAGATTCATTGACTATTTTTTGAAACCCATTAGCATCGGTACCAGATCATATCTTCGCGACACGACTCACACCATCCAATTATTTGAAGGCCTTCCGTTTGACCCCACTTCTCAATATCTAGTCACCCTTGACATCAAATCGCTTTACACGTCCATACCTCAAGAGGCAGCCATTGATTGTATTTACAAACCCTTGACCCACAGTAGCACACAATCTAGGGTCCCGGCTGAATTCATCATTGAACTGCTGACATTAGCCTTGAGTAAAAATTTCTTCATTTTCAATAAACAATTCTTTCTACAAATCAAGGGTTCGGCCATGGGGGCAACATTCACCCCCAGTTTGGCCATCCTATTTATGGCATCCTTCGAAGACAAATATGTGTACAACCAAACTAATCCATGGCTGGTACACATACACAATTGGCAGAGGTATATTGATGACATCATTTTTCTGTGGTCAGGGGATGAATCCTCCCTATGGAATTTCCTACTACGGCTCAACGCCTGTGATAACAATATTCAGTTCACAATGGAATTTGACCGCCAGACTATCCACTTTTTGGATCTAGAAATATCCAATACAACCAACAAACTCACATGTAATCTTTACAGAAAACCGACAGACCGTAACACTCTGCTTCACTTTAGAAGTGACCACCCACATCACGTCCAACAGAATTTACCATACGGGCAGTTCCTGCGAATCAGGAGGAACTGCACTTCTTTACCGGATTACTATACACACTCGGATCGACTGACGGAAAGACTTCACCAAAGAGGGTATCCTAAAAAACTGGTATCCACTGCCCAGAAAAGGGCAAGGTTCACCAATCGAGACAGCCTCTTGACATCTGAGCCATCAAGAGAACAGGTAACCGAAGACAGGATCACATGTGTCACCACACATGGCCCTAACTCATTTCAAATCAAAAGGTCTATTCAAAAATTGTGGCCTATAGTGAGGCTAATGTTACCAGAGGAACCACTTCCTAGATTTGCCTCTAAGAGAGGGAGGAATATTAGAGAACATTTAGTACATTCTGTGCACACACGGGACGTTCTCACCACTGGACCATGGAATTTACGCAAAATCACTGGGCATTTCCCGTGTGGATCATGTTCAGTATGTAAATTTACCATGAAAACCAAGTCTTTTCTCATTAATGGGAGACCATGGACCTTGAAACACCACACGAATTGTAAGAGCAGCCAGGTAATCTATTGTATTCAATGCCCATGTGGATACAGATATGTAGGTCAGACCACACGCAAGGTGGGGACCCGCATATCTGAACATCGATCTAGGATTCGCTGTAAGCTCACTACATCACCGATGGTAACACATTACCTAGAGCATCGACATACACCAGATGACCTCCTGTGGTGGGTACTAGAAAGGGTCGAATCAGGTCCCAACGTCCAAACCAGACTTCTCGCATTAGAAGCCAGATGGATCCATCGTTTGGACACCTGTGAACATGGCTTAAATGAACTTAACATTCCCCAGTTTTAAACAGACATCTTGTGAATTAGGACCAGCCCATCCATGCCCATTATTTACTGTGGACTGTTCCCCCCACCCACAAGCACATTTGATGCAGTCCCCTCCTGGTGGGGGAACATATTAACACACCTCATCACCTTATGATTCCTCGATATCCTCATGTGGGATTCGAGCTAGCCCCTACAGAATATTTATCCTCCCCTACTTCCCTTTTCCCTTTCCCTTCCCCCCTCACCCTCACCCCTCCCCCCTCCCACCCTCCTCCTCCCCACCCTTTCCTGAGGGCCTAGCCCACCTGTACCGCTCCAGCGGACTTTTGTACACACCCCCAGTCGGCATCGACATTCTGTTCTGCAGGCCGACTCCCTGCGGATGTTGCACGCCCATTGTGGCTATTCCGCCCCGCCTACGGGCGCATTCCAGGTGTTTCCCTGGCAACCGAGCCACGCCACGGGCTCGCTTCATGAAGCACCGCGCAGACTCATTGGTTGAGTCATGCTGAGGATGCGGGCTTGGCACTGACTGCCAATCAAGACCTGACACGTCTCCCCCTCCCGCCCACTACGAGCGTTCACATTCCAGCTCGGCGTCTTCCGTCACAGACAGGCCTCGCCCTGCACTACACAGAGCAAGCTTTTCACTCTGTCCGCGTACACGATACGCAGACTACCCAGGTGAGACGCCCTCTACATTTTCCTTATTTTCTATTTAGTCATTTTTTCGCCCACTCCGGCGCAGAATTTTTCAATCCGCCTACGCTCCACTAACAATTTCCCTCTCCCCGCCCCCCCTCCTTCTTTTCGTTTTTTCAGCTGACGGCTGCCCTGACTGCAGCTGACTGCAGCGGGCCTGCTTGGAACTACACAGCAGTCTGTTCGCGTTTCCCCTCGGGAGCTCCACGGCACCACCGTACACACTGGATCTGTTCCCTAATAGACTTCCAGGTACCCATCATGATTTCCACATGTTTGGTACAAGCGGGGAGCACTCGGTTTGTGAGGCACCACCATTGGGGAGCATGCTGGATTAGAATGAGATCACTTCTTTTCCACCACTTCCCTGTTTTTAGGCAGACACAGGAGGAAGTGCTTGGTGACATTACCACTAGTTTTATTATTTATTTATTTCTTTGACTATGGAGATTTTATGTCAAGTGCAATTTTCACGACGGCACTTCATTTTTAAAATTTTCACCTAGCTATCAGGATACCTATGGTAGGGAACTCACACTCTATTTGTTTACAGTCTTTCCTTTCCTCTTTACACTGAACTCTTCCTTTACTTCATTCTCCTTGCAGAACTTACCAGCCCTAAAGAAGGCGGAACATTAAAACTGATCCTTAACCTTTATGGGACCAGTCTCCGCCGAAACGCAAGAACGTGAGGGGGGATCCTGGGATTTTTTCTTCTACCCACACATCTCCATTGGAATAGATTCCCCCACTGCGTTGGCAAAACCTTGGAAACAGACGATATACCTGAACAATAATCCCAGGCCATTTCTGTCTTGATTTTATTTTTTCAGATCTTCACACTGGGAACATTAAGGATAGACTCCTTGATTAGAGCAGCACAACAAAAGGGTGTTTGTCTTGGATAGAATTCTCCACGAGACCCTGGCAGGACAGATAGACATACCCAGGTCCTACCACTTTGCTGCCAACATTAACCGTATTTCCGGTTATATCTTTTCAGTTTTCCAAATCTTTACCGCTCTACATATCTGTTGCTCTTTGGACACCACCGTTTTTGACTTTAATGCATTTCTTTCTGTGATGAAATAACAGATCGAATTTAGGTGTGTGCCACACCGCACCAATTTCTTTTATATGTTTGAAGACTCAAGTTCTTTGTTGATTTTTCACTCGTCTAATGCTTGACATATATTATATTATATATATTAAAAAATGTTTGTTATGTGAAAAATGCCTCACGGTTGTATCTCATATATTGTACTAAGAGGATTTATTTTCTCAAAAAATTGACCCTAGCATTTATTGCTTATACATAGAGCTCCTCAGGGGAGGCCTAGGAATCAAATGACCCCCACTTTAGCTCTTTACCCCCGGCATAGCAACACTTCTTCCTTTTTTGATGATCCAACGCTTCCATCCGGAGCACAACAGCAACTTCTGCAAAGGAAAAGAGACATATTCAGGTTCGCTTTCAATATTAAACAACCGCACAGCGCTATACTTACCTTAACGGATTCCGGGGGCCTGTTTTTCATCACGCTTTCATCCACTTGCAGCACCCCAGCAACCTGTGAGGAGAAGAAGAAGAAAACACAGTTTGCTTTAAAAGACAATAAAAGCGCTGCGCTTCACGCTTCCTCTCACCTAGAAACGTGCCTCTCCATCAAGCACGCCAGCATCAAGACCTACGCACCTGAAAAGAAGGAGATAAAGACATTAACGAATTCACACCATAAACAGAACAAAGACTTACAATTAATAAACCTACATGCCTACCAGCAGATTCGGGGTCACAGCAGGCATACTGCACCAGTGAATCAACTTGAGCTGCTCGCCAACAAACTTCAAGCGCCCCTGCACAAGAAACGCAGGATGGATAGCTCACCCTACAAATAACTAAGGTGAGAAAAAAACCGAGTGGGAAGGGAATCGGTCAGAAGGAGGTGGGAGATTCACCCGTTAGAGACAGTTATCACAAATCCTCCCTTCTGTAACTGTAGATTCATTATTCAGCAATGGGCAACTACGCATCCAGGGTTCCAGATCTCAGAGCCTTCCAGACACCCCCGGGGATATCAGGTGAGCGTAACATGGGACTAGCTCATTGGATCAATTTTCTGACATTTCAGATTGTAGAAGGTAGGGACCTGTGAGAAACCGGAGGGTATTCTCCCAAGTGGACCTCGGGAGTCCCTTATTCAGGTGGCCAGAGATGGGCTGGCGCTCTCAGATCCCAACCCTGTGGGTGGGCGTGCGAGGGAAGATCACCTGTGTAGGGGAGCCTGGGGTTATGCTTGGGGAAATATCCAAGGTAAGACGCTGTATTATGCCGAAGAAAGGAATGAGGAAGACAAGCTTCATCAAGCTTTTATAGGTTGTGCCACCTCAACCCCCCTTTCACCCAAAGGATCTCCCTTATCCCATTCCCACAAACTTTCAGTATCTGATAATTGCCGTAGATACCCTGTTACAACTAAGTGCCAGAATCCTTGTTCTACTGCTTTCCGCTCAAATACTCCCCATCCTTTGGATGTTTGGAAAAGAACAACCAGAAGGACTTGGAGACAGTCTACTAGGACAACACACTACCATTCCCACAACCCCCTGTGTTTATTTCAAAATAGGAAACACAGTCACTCCTGTCAGTCTCACAAATCCTATCAGTTTCACCCTTCTAAGTTTGTGAAACCCCCTTGTACAAACACTATAATTTTATATAACACCTCTTCCGCTGTCTATCCCGCAAGACACTCGAAGACTCTAACCCCCCTTTTTTTTAGATGAACCACAACCAACAATGGACTGGTAATAAAACTGTTTACAAGACATGTCCAGACACAAGGGTCAGGCAAAGTCAGGCAATTGACTTAAATCACACACACACACACCTGATAGCCCTTCCTTTTCCCACAGGGATAAAAGGTGGAGCAAGAGAACACAGTACAAGCAAGGCAGACCACACAACAAGACAGCTATCCAGACCCAGGCGTTCAAGAGGAGGAGAAAAGCAGCAGATATCGAGAGGCTGATGAGGAAAGACACAACCTTGCCCTTTTCGGCAAAACCCTGCGAACACTTCGCTGAGAGAAACATAAGACCGACGACAATAGCCCAAGTGTGCTGCAACAGATGTCGATGGTACATGAAGCATATCAACGCTGATAAGCCGGAGCGAGAGAGACTCCTGATTCTGTGGTACCGCCTTGACTCCAGTAAAGAGGAGGGCCAATCAGTTCATCACAGCCGGTGAGTCGAGGGGAGAGCCAATAGGAACCGGGCTGTGGTGAATAAAAGATGCAAAGTGGCAAGTTAAACCAACTGTAAAATTGTTGCGGGGAGACCAGCTGTAGAGGGAACCAGTACCACGTGGGTGCTAACTCGAGAGACTATGGTCGATCCTTGTCTGAGTAAAACTGCAGAAACCAGAAGGCTGTAGGAGAGCCGCAAAGATAGGTCAAAGTGGTCATACAGGAGGTCAAGCAAAACCCCCATACAGTCAAAAGCCTTTGATCTACGAACTATAAAGAAAGCAAGGGAAGTGAATCCCTTAAACATTGAAGTGAATGTGAAGGTGAAGTTGGCAAGTGTGAACCCGGAAGAGGGATGCTGACGAGAAGGGGCAAAATCTAAAGTCCAAAGAAACAGTGTGTTGACAAATGTGAACCCGGCTGAGGGATGTCCACTGGAACTGTTTAAAAAGACATCATTAGTGAATGCTGGAAAAGCCATAGTGAACCCGGTGGAGGGAGGCTAAGAGTCGGGAGGGGTCCGAGCCTGAACGAGGATGATCCAGGGGTGAAGCCATCACCCAAAGTCTCTTAAGAGAAGGAACTGTTATTTGATTTGTGGAGTACAATTTGTGGAGGTTCAGCACCCAGAAGAGGGGGACCCAGGGGTGAGTCCATCACCCAAGAAATATGTGCTTAGAAAACGGAATATGATGCATCAAACATAGCGGAAGAGCCTCAAATAGTCTTAGTTTGTCAAGGCACTAGCTTTTCCACAGCTGACTCCAACAATCCTGTTACACCAATCACTGGTTCCTGTTATTTTACACTCACTTGCCCACAACGTGTTCATCTGTTTTTTTCCGTTTTGCTTCATCTCTCCAGTTTTTGGATTTCCATTCTGTCCCTCTCATGTATTACTAGTTTGCAAGCTTCCCTCTTTGATTCCATCGTCTTGGCAATGTGTGTTGGGTTTGTAAGCCCTCTCTCTTTAACTTCATAATTTCCTGCTCCCGTCTCCCTCATCAGGTCCTTTCAATCTTGGCCATACCTCAGCCTTGCCTAGCTTGCTCGACTACCTATCTGCCCCATGGTTGTTCAGGTCTGGGCTCAGTCACACATGCATCTTGCTCTCATGACTGTGAAGCGTTGCCCTCTTACCTCAGTATGTGACACATGTCTCAGGCCACTTGACCTTGCTCTTCATAACAGGCTTGATGTCGGACATTCACCAGTGTTGCTCTCTATGGTTCTCCCACTTATTTTGTTTTTGCTCCACTCTCTGGCCTCTCTATCCCAGACTACCATTCATCTACCTTTTGTTGGATCTCTGTAGGAATCCCCTTCCAACTTCCTCAACCACTGGCTCTGCCTTAGTCCTTTTACTGATGTGTAGTGCTGCCGGTCCTTTTTGATAGAAACATTAAGGCTTTCTTACGTTATGGTCTATGGTCTTTCTTTCCCTGGAATAACTCTTAATTCACTCTTGATCTGCGAATATTCACTACAATAGGTTCATACATTCTGTTTTGATCAATTACAGCTTGTTTTATAGGCAACATGATTAATGATAGCGTACTTAAAAACTGTACCTCTGCAGGTGCTCCATTTTGAAGTGCATTGGAATTCGTGCAGTAAAACAGTCATATGGCAGTCAGTTGGGTTTTAGCAAGAGCATTGCAGGTACATTTATCAGGAAGTGGGATATGTGTTGGGACTAGTTAATGCCAATGCTGATTTAATTACAAATTAAAAAAGGTACCCCGACCTGGTTCTGGTACAATTGGGGGATTAGGTGCAAGGGGCAGACATGGGCATCATTAAGAAAATGAAGAGGCACTTAACAAATGAGAGGCAGATAGCTGGACATGACGTTAGTGTGGTGACTTCTGCTACCACAAAGAGTGTGGACGGGGCTTGGAAGCATGAGGGTGTTAAAATGGCAGATTATACATCTGCTGACCGAAATGCACAATCATAGGATGGCGGATGTACTGGTGGCACAACACAAGCATTTGGGACGTTTGTAGTTGGGGGACTGTTTTGGGATTGAGACTGACACAAAACCATCTGCGGATGGTTAGTCTGGGTGCTGTGCATGTTACCATATTGAGGGAAGGATTTACCTGGTTTTGAGTTGCAAGTTTAGAATAGTAAATCAGCAGAGGGAAAGAAATAAGGTCACTGCTGACTGATCAGAAGGAGGGAAGATTATGGGGGGCACAGAGGTCCTAAAGGGAAGGTCAGGGAGGAAAGGCTGAGGTGGCTGACAAGTATGATGGGAACTTTAGTTCTTTGAAGATTTCTCAGGGGAAAGAAAATCAAAATGCAACTGAGGGTCTGCATGAGCTGGCACAGAACCTGATGAATCGGTGGGGGGAGGGGGGAGGGTGGGCAGGTTTGGAGACCTAAGGATGCAACATATTTAAACCTTCTTTGAGTAATTTTAGTGTATAATGTGGTGTGGCTGAGCATGCAGATTATGGCTCTCACCAGCAACGAGCAAAAAGGTTCACTTGTGACAGAGATCATGGGCCTCATTCTGAGTGTGGCGGTCTGGAAATAAGGGTACCAGTGGCACTATACGGAACCCTTTGCGGACCGCCACACTCCAACTCTGCTTTCCTGTGCAACGGCCCCGGTAGACGGAGCTGTCACGGGAGCACCGGCACCGTTCCCATGAAGTTCTAATGGACTCCATGGGAATGTGGACTTACACTTTCCGTCACCTCATATCCCGGGCCGCCGGGACTTGTCCCGGTGGCACCGGGATATCAGGAGGTGGAAACAGTCTTACGAGTTTGGTGACAAGCCACCGGTAGCACCGGCGGGTTACTGCCGAACTCGTAATGAGCCCCCATGTGTTTGCTAGGATATACATTATAACATTAGATCTTTTTTTCATATCCCAGAACATCAAATCATTTTTTTCTTTAAAACCCCTTTTGGCGCAATTTAACTCCGGTGGAAACTGCACAGCTCCCCCAAATGACCCCCCACCCACCATAATGAATCCATTTACCCAACCCCCATCTACAATTTGGCGAAATGCGTTTAAAAAAACGTGTTATGGAATTCGAAAAAATTGCCTTTTATGTTTCGGTACGAAACCGTTTGCTATTTAAACCTTATACAAGTCACTGCATGTGCCTTTAAAGCGTTTTAAACACTTGCCAGCAAATAATTCCAGCCAGTACAGTGTGTGAAGAAACGGTTTATCATTGCTAAATATCTTTTGACAGTGCCGTTTCCGACTGGAAGTTATCATCACGAATCATGTGTTTTGGAGTTAACTGCCTTTGTAGATAGACATTATTTTATTAGCACTGGCTCACATATGGTTAACCAATTTCTAAACATTTGCATAGTATGGTGTTATAAATATTATGTGGACCTAACATTATGCATGCTAGACGCATACATAACTACTTACTTACTGTTGCTGATATCAAATTCAGAATATAAAGGGGGTCATTTTGTAATATATGGTAATTGCACGCAGGGAAACACCAACACTTGCACTTGTTGCTGGTCACCTATTTGCAATGTTCACCCCTCTCAAAGCAGAGTGGAGGGTAAATGAAGGTGAAATCGCCTTTCCTCTTGACTTTTATTCTGATTTAAGAGATTTAAAACACCACCTGCCAAAACATTTTGAGGCTCGTATTTGAGTCTCCTGTTAATTGATGGAGGGGACCTGTTATATTTCCACTTTAACGTAGCCAGGTCCCCACTGCCAAGTATTCCTAATTTGCATGGTGGAGTGCAAGCATGCACGCTGCACTTTTACACTCTGCCATGCAAATGAAGTAAACGCTGCCTGCCATGCTGCAAAGCAGGCAGTATTTAAATGAATTCCTATGGAGTATGCTTGCTTTCTGCTGGTGTAAAAAGCCAGTGGACTCCATAGGAATCCCCATCATTTGCACCGGTATGAAAATCCATGCTGGCGAAAATGCTGGAATATTTGTATTGCAGATAAGAAGGGAAGCGATGGAAAAGTAAATTGCGTTCCACCCCCCCCCCCCCGCCCCGCCCCCCACCATACAAATTATTGAAAATTTGCTGTAATGGAAATGACATGTGTAAATGCCTTACACAACCCACTTTACGCATGTCATTTCTGTTCTGCAGGGTTCATAATGTGCTCCTTTGCAGGCAGTGTTTTACGGATTCCATTCGAAGCTGCCTGCTCACCAGCCGGTTCTAATGTGAGGTGTATTCCATTACAATCCGTGGGCCTCATTACGAGTAGTGTGGAATGGGTTTAATGGCGCCGGCAATGGTGCCAGCGCCGTTAAACCCACTCCACACTATTACGAGGTCCCCTCGCGGAACCCGCTCTAGACATCTGGTTTTTCCAGACATCCATAGCGGGTTCCGCAAGGGAACCAGGGAGCTAACAACGGGCCTGTAATTGACGGGCACGTTGTTGGCTCCCTCCCCATTCCCATTGAGCCCTATGGGGGCTCGAATGGGAATGGGGAAGGAGCGGGCCGGGGTTCCCTGAAGGAGGAATTACCGGGCCCTCTGAACTCGGAATGGCCCGGTAATTCCCCATTCAGGGAACCCGGAGCCGGACACGATTTTGGAGGCAGCCATGGCGCTAATAGCACCATGGCCACCTCCAAAGTCGTAATGAGGCCCTGTCGTTTGTTTTATGCCCGATTGAAAATCCCACCCATTCGTAAAACCAAGTGCTATCCTGAGACAAGAGGAGAAAAGCAAAGCAGAGATGCAGGGCCTCATTACACGGTAGGCGGTAGGGATTTAACGTTACCGGTAATGGAATACCGGTAACGTTAAATCCCCATGCGAATTACGACCCGGCTCACTGCTATTAGCGGCACCGTTAAGTACGGTGCCACTAATAGCGTGCAGTCCGCGTGCGCGCAACCCTCCATCCCGTAAATAACGCCATGCCGCTAATAGCACAGCATCACAAGGCAAGTGGATATGCCAATAGCGGCATGGTAAAGCTCCCAAAACCCCTTATCGCCATGGCGCTAATACAGCCATCGCGAACCACCCGTTAAGAGAACTGAACAGTGTTCCCATCTGCCACAGGTGGACACAATCAGCACGGTTGGAGGCAATGGAGACTGTGGCAGCTCAAAAGGAGCACACCACACTCCTTCCCACACCCCTTCCCACACCAAGATGGTTCCAATACTTGCAGAATTACATGGGCTGGAGGACATGATTGCAGCGCAGCAGCAACAACAACAGGCAGCACAGAGGAGACGCAGGAGGAGGAGGAGGAGGAGGGCAAGACAGGCACAGCAAGCACCACCACGGCACCTAATCATACCACAGAGGCACCCACCAATCCCCAGGATCAGAGCCAGTCCATTTAACCTAACCCCAGAGCAGATACACACCCTGTACCGTCTGGACCGGGATACCATCACCAGCATCGTGGACATGATACACAACGACATTGTGAGCCTCATAGACATCCGAACTGCCATCCCCCCTCTACTGAAGGTGGTGACTGTGCTCCACTTCCTGGTCACAGGCACCTACCAGCCTACAGTGGGGCAGATGCATGGCATATCACAACCAGTATTCTCACGCACGCTGAACCATGTACTTGATGCCCTCCTGAAGCATGCACCTGAACACATATTCATGCCACGGACTGCCCAGGAGATTGCAAACACCAAAGTTGGCTTCTATTCACTGGCAGGCATCCCAAGTTGCATCGGGGCCATCGACTGTACCCATGTGGAATTGGTTGTACCACATCACAATGAAGTAGTCTACCGAAATAGGAAGCAATTCCACTAAATCAATGTCCAAATGGTATGTGACACCAACAAGATAATCACACATTGCTGTGCCCAATTTCCCAGATCAACCCATGATTCCATGGTCCTGCGAAACTCAACTATCCCACGCTACATGGAGCGACAAGCCGGACAAAGTTCGTGGCTACTTGGTGAGTAGCAGGGGAAGCACATGGCAGCGTGATTGGGGAGGGGAGAGATACATACTCCAACTGGGTGTGATTGGGGGGGAGAGATACATACTCCTACTGGGTGTGATTCGGGGGGAGATATAGATACTCGAAATGGGTGTAGCTTGTCGTCCGTCGGATGAATGCACATACAGATGTATGCCAATGTCCATCTGGGAAGGCCGCAACGTACTGGAGATGAACGGACATGCAAGTATAAGCTAGACAACATAGATGACAATCCAGGTCTAGAAACCTTAAAGATCCATCCACATCGCACAAAATTCCACGCCACAAAATACACAAATGTCATACAAGCCGTCAAGATAGTCATACAGAATTAGTCCAGCACAACATCAATAATGCAATGTGCCCTTGAAAGCATGCAAAGGGATCACCCCTAGTCATAGCATTGCACCACGCACCTATAGCACCACTGAAGTGATGCCTCTCAGCATGGGAACATCAATGTTGGAATGGCATAACACCAGCAGTGTGGTACCAAATCTGCCTGGGCCCAGGGACACCTAAGACCTGGCCTCACCCAGGACATGTCAATAACTGTTGGAGGCATTAATGGGGCATGTCTACTTGCAGGGTCGAGCTCACCGTTGCACATTGCAGTCACACAGACCATCTGCATGTATGCTGTTAATTGTGTACTTTAATCACAATGCAAAGTCACTTTGTGTAATATGAACAGGCCGCTCTTGAGGTGAACAGTAACAGGACCCCATTCGTCCCCCCATACAGGTGATGCCGGCTATCCCCTAAAGAGGTGGCTCCTCACCCCTGTACGGAACCCACAGAACAGGCACGAAGAGGAATACAATCGTGCACATACCCGTACCCGGAATTGTGATCGAGCAGACTTTTGGCCTTTTGAAGACACGGTTTAGGTGCATTAGCAGGTCTGGTGGCGCTTTCCTGTATGGCCATGAGAAGGTGGCCAAGATCACCATGGCATTTGTCATGCTGCACAATATGTGTATCAGACGGAATGTGCCACTGCCCCGTGACGTTGAAATAGAAGCACCTGATGAGGATGATGATGATGATGGTGATGAGGACGGAGGTGAAGGGGATGCAGGTCATGCAAGAGGGGATGGCCAGGAGGGACGTGCTGTGAGACAGCATCTGATCAACCAAATATACTGAGTAACATGGTGTCATGATGCCCGCTCCCGGGGAGCCGGTTCAAGCCCTGCGTCCCCGAAAGCGGACATCCAGTCCCCAAGGAAGGACCCAGCAACCCCATATAGGGGCCCTTTGGACAGTGTCCTGGCGCCTATGGCGCCAGGCTCATTATGGGAGTGCTTAGGTGCACTTACCTGATGCAGACCATGCTGCAGGATCCCGGCCTCCTTGAGGCCTGACAGGAACTACTTTACCTGTGGGACTAATTTACCACCCGGGCGTGGTCGGGGAAGGATACATACCTGATTGGAGGAAGGATACATACCTGAAACTTCTTCCAAGGCTATTTAAACCCCACCCGAACAACCACACGTGCTTCGCGTTGTTCTGCATCTAGCAGCTGGACGCTCACCGTGTCTGCTCCTGCATCCTGACTTCTGCCACGCCTGCCAGCATCCTGGATCACCTGCAAAGGAAGAGAAGAAGAGAACAGAAGAAGGAAAAGTCCTTACCTGCTAAAATCCGCACCCCGGAGACATCTCGCCGACAATCCTGAAAAGGAAGACTTATTTAAAAGCTCATCGCGTCGATCGCTGCAGCGCCGCATTCCACTCACCTTTACAGAGCGCCTCCATGTTCAGCAGCGATCATCCGGATTCGCAGTCACGCCCCAGCGCCTAGGGAGAAAAAGACCAGAACAAAAGGTGAGAGAGAGAAGGGAATAAGGAAAGCTAAATCTCCATGTTAAGACTTACCTGTTGATTCATTCCCTCTTCATTTTGGGTCCGCGCCGCATCCTGGCATTTCAGGACCCCGGCCCCTAAGGGGAAAAAGCGACATCAGCGTTAATGAGTGAATGAAAAGCATTAGCAAAAAACGCTCATTAAAGACTTACCTGATTTCTACAAGGATTTCACCTCTCATCTCGGGTCGGTGCCTGTTCCCCGGCATTCCGTACCCCGGCCCCTATGGGGAAAAAGACACTAGCATTAGTACATTAATGCATGGACACAAGGGGAACCTCTTATCAAAAAACTTACCTGGAAGCCAAGCAAGTTTGGTTCTCACCAATCCGAAAATCCAGTGCAGTAACTGGATACCAACGCGCCCATGCATCAGAAGCAGGATGGAGAGCTCGTCCTTCCAGACCCTAAGGTGAGACGCTACGAGGAATCACAGAAGGGTTTCGAGGAGGGTGAGAGGGGAAAGTGGGAGGCCGATTGCATTACCCCGCAGACAGTTAATCCCCTATTTTCGCCTACAGAAGGATACTTCTGCGAGCCAGACAAGCCAGATTTGGGGGCCCGGTCCAGTCCGTCTTCCGAACCCTGCGCATCACCTTAGAAGAGGTCACAGCAGCGCGAACCAGGCCAGCGCCTCCGTGGGAGTCAGGTGAGCTTTACAGAACGCGAAGCCTTCCTACAAATTCCCACCCAGGCGCTATGGAAAGTTCTGAGACTGATCAGTTGGCCCAATTACTGGGGGAATTACGGGCCGAAGTACATGCCGCTCGTCAAGAGACTAATGCCCTCAGGAGGGAATTAATAATATCAAAGGAAAAAACTGATGACCTGGCCAGACAGCTTTTGCAAGGTCAAGCTGGGCAAACTCCTCTACCCGGTTCCGGAGGGAACCCCGCTCCTGTGGTTTCCAGTATCCCTGTGCAGAATAATCTACCTGGAAACATGCCGCTGGCCCCACCCGAACGCTTTGCTGGGGACCCCAAACGATTTGCCGTATTCATGAATCAGTGTCGTTTGCACTTCCTATGCAGACCTGGGGCCTTCCCTAATGATCAGACCAAGGTAACCTTTGTATTGTCATATCTCAGGGGCTGCGCTGCAGATGGTCAGTTCCACTGGTTACTCAAGATGACCCGATTCTCTGTGATTTTCAAAGGTTTCAAGCAAGCATGGAAAGGTTATTTGCTCGACACACTCAGGGGCAGGGTCTGGATGACAAACTTCTATCCCTGCGACAGGGCAATCAGGACCTCCTATCCTATATTGCAACCTTTAATAGACTAATTGTGGAAACGGGATGGCCAGAGGATAAAAGAGTCATGTTGTTTTATCGAGGCCTACGCGGAGAACTTAAAGATGTCTTGGCCCAAGTTGTAAATCCGCCCCAAGAATGCACAGAGTATATAGACTTAGTGGTCCAATTGGATCACAGACTTCAAAACAGAAAAGCAGATCGGTCCAGGTTTGAGACCCGGGTGTTGGTCAAGACCCATGCTAATCCCAAGGGAGTTGATGCCTCTGAGCCTATGCAAATTGGAGGGGTTAAAGGACCCTTAACTCAAAAGGAACATGAAAGGAGGCGGCAGGTACAATTATGTCTTTATTGTGGGAATTCTGGACACTTTCTACGAGATTGCCCGGCAAAACCGCCCCGAAAGGCGGTAGGAGCCGCTGATAAAAACCATGAAGACTCTGTTTCTGGAAACGACTCCGCCCGACAAGTGTAGGGGTCCGCTTGCCGAGCTTGAAAACTAACTCTCAGACCTCGCATTTCATTGTGCCAATGGTTGTCGTAGATCCAGAACAGCCTAAGCGGTTGCATGCAATAAAGGCATACATCGATAGTGGGGCTATTGGAAACTATGTGGATCGTGAATTGGTCTCTAGGATTAACCTCCCTCTCCGTCCTAAAACCAGCAAAGATGTCATCACCACAGTCGATGGAACTGAAATTGCCTCTGGACCGGTAACACATTCCACTACTGAGGTGACTCTTATTGGTCCCAACGGCCATCGGGAGGGTGTTGTGTTTGATGTAATCAAGGCTCCACAGTTTCAGGTTATTCTTGGAATCCCTTGGTTAGAGACACATAATCCTCGAATTGATTGGCGAGCTAAGAGAATAACCTTCCCGGATTGTACACAAACCTGCTACCCAGAAAACCTGAAGATTAATCTAGCATCTATAACCTCTACCTCCATGCAACTACCTCTGGAATACCAAGACTTTCAGGACGTCTTCCAAAAGGAACAGGCCAACACGTTACCTCCTCACAGATCGTACGATTGGCAAATCGATCTGGTGCCCGGTGCACAACCCCCTTGTAGCAGGATTTACGCCCTTACCGAACCTGAGAATCTGCATTTGAGACAATATTTGGATCAATACCTAGCTAATGGTTTTATTCACCCGTCAAAGTCCCCGGCATCCTCGGCTTTGTTCTTCGTGCCCAAAAAAGAAGGCGACCTTAGAACTTGTATCGATTACCGCGCATTGAACCAGATAACGGTTAAAAACCGTTATCCTCTGCCTCTGATCCCTGAATTCCTTGACCAGGTGAAGGACGCTTGCATATACACCAAGTTAGATCTCCGGGGGGCTTATCATCTGGTACGAGTTAAAGAAGGCGACGAATGGAAAACTGCCTTCCGTACTAAATACGGATTATTCGAGTACCAGGTGATGCCTTTCGGATTGTGTAACGCGCCGGCTGCCTTCCAATACTTCATGAATGATGTCGTTCGGGAACTCATCGATGTTTGTGTTGTCGTATATATCGATGACATTCTGGTGTACTCCTCTTCGGAATCTGATCACAGAAAACATGTCAGGGCAGTACTTGAAAAACTGCGCCAACACAAACTATTTGCTGAATTAGAGAAATGTGTTTTCCATAACACAGAAGTTGAGTTTCTAGGTTTCATCCTGACACCCAAAGGAATCCGAATGGACTCAAGAAAAGTGGATGCCATCCTCAAATGGCCATCACCTAGCTCTGTAAAAGGGGTTCAAAGCATGCTCGGCTTTGCCAATTTCTATTGCAGGTTTATCCCGGAATTTTCACGCGTGGTACAACCCATTACTGCACTCTTGAGGAAAAATAAACATTTTGAATGGTCTGAAGAAGCTGAGCAGGCCTTTCAGGATTTAAAAGCTAAGTTTACCTCCGCACCTATATTGAAACACCCGCGTCCAGACCTCCCTTATGTCGTCGAGACTGACGCATCCAGCCTAGCCATGGGAGCTGTCCTGTCCCAAAGAGATCCCGAAACCAACCAATTGCATCCCGTAGCATTTTGGTCCAGAAAATTCTCGGCACCCGAGGTTAATTATGCAATCACGGACAAAGAACTGTTAGCCATTAAGTCTGCTTTTAAAGCCTGGCGGCATTATCTGCTTGGCGCTCGACATACCGTCACAGTGATCACTGATCACCGGAATTTACAGTATTTGAAAACCGCCAAGGCTCAGTCATCACGGCAGCTCCGATGGGCTTTGTTTTTCGCTGAATTTGATTTTGTGATTACCTATCGACCTGGCTGCAAGAATGGCAAAGCAGACGCCTTATCCCAAATTGGAATGGGAGAATCTGATACAAACTCAGAACCAGTACCAATAATTCCCGAACAGAGGATTCTAGGCATGACTTCGTTACAGACGCTTGAAGACATTCAAGCCAGAGTGAAACAACTCCTGGACCCTACAACCTTACAGGATTGGATACAAAAGGGATCAGACTTTACCATAGATAATGGTTTACCTTATTTCCAAGGACACTTATTCCTGCCACATAAGGAATTACACAAACTAGTTATTTCCGGTTATCATGATACATTAATAGAGGGACACCCCGGTATTGCCAAGACAGAGGAAAAGGTGAAACGCCAATTTTGGTGGCCCTCTTGGCGAAAAGATGTTAAATCTTTTGTGATGTCCTGTGGTGTTTGCGCCCAAAATAAAAGTCAAAAGAAAAGACCAGCCGGTCTCCTTCAACCTCTAGACATACCGCCAGCACCCTGGCACACCCTATCAATGGATTTTATTACGGACCTGCCTCCTTGTTCGGGGTACAATACTATTCTGGTAATTGTGGATTTGTTTTCCAAAATGGCCCACTTTATTCCTTTGAAAGGTTTACCTTCAGCTTCTGTCCTAGCCAAAGAATTCCTGGAAAATATTGTTCGGCTACATGGATTCCCATCTATACTAATCTCTGACCGGGGAAGCCAATTCATTTCCCACTTCTGGCGCTAATATTGTCAAATGGCGCAGATCGACGTAAGATTATCGACCAGTCACCACCCTCAGACCGATGGTCAGACCGAGAGGACAAATCAGACCCTTGAGCAGTACTTACGGTGTATGTTACAGCAATCTGAAAGCAACTGGAAAGACATTCTTTGGATAGCCGAATACGCATATAATAATTCGGTACACTCTGGAACTGGCCACAGTCCTTTTTATACTTTGTTTGGGCATCACCCTCGAACCTCAAACCTTGACTCACCTCAGAACCTCGGAATGCCTGCAGTAGAACATCTGCATTCTACAATTACCCAAGCCTTCAAAGAGGCAACTACGCATTTACAACAAGCCAAGAGAAAATACAAGGAGAATGCTGATCTACATCGGAGTGAAGCACCTCCGTATCAGATTGGGGATCAAGTGTGGTTAGCTACCAGACATTTACCACTCAAAGGGCCTCGAACTTTTAACCCAAAATATCTGGGACCTTATTCTATTACGGCAATAATTAACCCAGTGGCTGTTAAACTTGATTTACCAGCTAGTATGCAAATTCACCCTGTTTTTCATGTGTCACTTCTGAAACCAGTGGTACCCGGAACCTGACTACTCAAACCTCCAGAACCTATTCTAATAGATGGGGAGCCGGAATTCGAAGTGAAGAACATTTTAGACTCAAAAATGTTTAGGTCAAAACTGTTCTACCTAATTGATTGGAAGGGGTACGGACCTCAGGAGAGGTCGTGGGAACCCATCGACCATGTGCATGCACCTCGATTAGTCAGAAAATTCCACCGACTCTTCCCAGACAAACCAAAACCCCCGGAGGGAACATCCTTGGGAGGGGCCTTGGGGGGGAGTGCTGTCATGATGCCTGCTCCCGGGGAGCCGGTTCAAGCCCTGCGTCCCCGAAAGCGGACATCCAGTCCCCAAGGAAGGACCCAGCAACCCCATATAGGGGCCCTTTGGACAGTGTCCTGGCGCCTATGGCGCCAGGCTCATAAAAGACATCAGTCCTGGCGCCATAGGCGCCAGGCTCATTATGGGAGTGCTTGGGTGCACTTACCTGATGCAGACCATGCTGCAGGATCCCGGCCTCCTTGAGGCCTGACAGGAACTACTTTACCTGTGGGACTAATTTACCATCCGGGCGTGGTCGGGGAAGGATACATACCTGATTGGAGGAAGGATACATACCTGGAACTTCTTCCAAGGCTATTTAAACCCCACCCTCACCGTGTCTGCTCCTGCATCCTGACTTCTGCCACGCCTGCCAGCATCCTGGATCACCTGCAAAGGAAGAGAAGAAGAGAACAGAAGAAAGAAAAGTCCTTACCTGCTAAAATCCGCATCCCGGAGACATCTCGCCGACAATCCTGAAAAGGAAGACTTTTATTTAAAAGCTCATTGCGTCGATCGCTGCAGCGCCGCATTCCACTCACCTTTACAGGGCGCCTCCATGTTCAGCAGCGATCATCCGGATTCGCAGTCACGCCCCAGCGCCTAGGGAGAAAAAGACCAGAACAAAAGGTGAGAGAGAGAAGGGAATAAGGAAAGCTAAATCTCCATGTTACGACTTACCTGTTGATTCATTCCCTCTTCATTTCGGGTCCGCGCCGCATCCTGGCATTTCCAGACCCCGGCCCCTAAGGGGAAAAAGAGACATCAGCGTTAATGAGCGAATGAAAAGACATTACCAAAAAACGCTCATTAAAGACTTACCTGATTTCTAAAGGATTTCACCTCTCATCTCGGGTCGGTGCCTGTTCCCCGGCATTCCGTACCCCGGCCCCTATGGGGAAAAAGACACTAGCATTAGTACATTAATGCATGGACACAAGGGGAACCTCTTATCAAAAAACTTACCTGGAAGCCAAGCAAGTTTGGTTCTCACCAATCCGAAAATCCAGTGAAGTAACTGGATACCAACGCGCCCCTGCATCAGAAGCAGGATGGAGAGCTCGTCCTTCCAGACCCTAAGGTGAGACACTACGAGGAATCACAGAAGGGTTTCGAGGAGGGTGAGAGGGGAAAGTGGGAGGCCGATTGCATTACCCCGCAGACAGTTAATCCCCTATTTTCGCCTACAGAAGGATACTTCTGCAAGCAAGACAAGCCAGATTTGGGGGCCCGGTCCAGTCCGTCTTCCGAACCCTGCGCATCACCTTAGAAGAGGTCACAGCAGCGCGAACCAGGCCAGCGCCTCCGTGGGAGTCAGGTGAGCGTTACATATGGTTTCGTACTGTCACATGGATATGTGTAGTAATGCACTGGTGTCTGTTTGGAAGCGCACAATGGACCATGGCGTCAATAAAGTACAAATACACAATGAAGAAGTCCAAGCCTGTGTTTTGTTCAAACACCAGTGTATTAAGGAACGTAAAGAAGAAAATGTGCATGTCCCCAAACATCACACCACCCTTCCCCCCAACCCCACAACAGTCCCATAACACCCTTTCCCCCACCCCCCACAACAGTCCCATAACACCCTTCCCCCACCCCCACAACAGTCCCATAACACCCTTCCCCCCACCCCCCACAACAGTCCCATAACACCCTTCCCCCCACCCCCCACAACAGTTCCACATGTGTCTGCCACAATGTTTCCGTCCAGCCATGCACGCGGAGGCTTCACCATGCACTCCCTATAGGCCATTGCCAACACCAGCATTGGGAGGCTGCGTAGACGTGCGCCTGGTGGCGCTTGAGGAGTGGTGGAGGGGGCTTGCCTGCCTCGAACTGGCGGATGAGGAAGTGGCAGACTGTCCTGGTGATGGTGGTGGGAATTGGCGGTCCAATGCGTCCACTATCCGTGTGTCATGATGCCTACCCCCGGAGCATCAGGCCCAGCACCCCCGGAAGCAGGCATCATGCCCTCGGGTAAAAGCCCAGCGGCCCCTTATAGGGACTCTTTGGACTCAGTCCTGGCGCCATAGGCGCCAGGCTCATAAAGGGAGGTGTTTTGTGCACTTACCTGATGCAGACCATGCTGCACGCTTCAGGCCTCCCTGAGACCTGAAAGGGACTATTTTTTCATAGGGACTATTTTTTCACTCGGGCGTGGCCAGGGAAGGATACATACCTAGTTGGGGAAGGATACATACCTGGGACTTCTTTGGAGGCTATTTAAGCCACGCCCAGACAGCAGCTCATGCTTCGCGTTGTTCTGCTTCCTGCAGCTTAACGCTCACCGTGTCTGCTCCTGCTCCTGGACTACAGCCACGCCCGTCTTGAACCTGGAAGACCTGCAAGGAAGGAAGAGAAGAGAAAGGTGAAAACCAAGGATTATTTCAAGCTTCTTACCTGCATCCGGAATCTTCTCGCCAGCATCCCTGAAGGAAGACTTCAATTTAAAAGCATCGCGTTGCTCGCTGCAGTGCCACGCTTCATTCACCTGTCCTGTCCTCCAGACATCTCCCGGCTCCATCGCGGCTGTCAGCATCGGACGCTACATCTCTGTACCTAGCAGAGAGAGGAAGAAACAAAAGGTGAGCAGAAAGACACATAGAAGGAAAGCCTGATTAACAGCCATAATACTTACCGGCTTTTCTTCCACATTTCGGGTCGGCGCCGCCCCGTTGGCAGGTACCGTACCCCGGCCCCTATGGGGAAAGGACTAGAGACATTTCAGAGGAATGATAAGGACATCTAGAGGGATCGCCCTCATTACTACTCACCTCGGCAGGTTAACCCCTCGACGCATCGCCTTCATTCTGCACCTGAAATAAAGGACAGATCACAGGTGAGAAAGACAGCATAAAGGGGGCCTCACTTGAACTTTCAACTTTCATACTTACGGCGCATCGCTCAGGAAAGTCAAGTGGATTTTGACAGCGCCATTCTGAAAACCAGTGAAGTAACTGGACGAACGCGTGCCCCTGCACCAGAAGCAGGATGGAGAGTTCAACCTTCCAAACCATAAGAAGGATATTCCTACGGGCCAAGGAAGCATGATTTGGAGGTCCTGTCCAATCGGTGTTCCGGGTCCTGCACATCACGCTAGAAGAGGCCGCAGTAATCCAGACTAGATCAGCGCCCCCGTGGGAACCAGGTGGGCGTTACACCGTGTGAGGACCTCCCTGACTCGGATAATCCCCCCCCACAGCCTGTCTGTACATGCCTCCATCCCCTCCCTGGAGTGCCTTGCTGTCTCCGTAATCTCTGCCCTGAGAAGGGCAGCCTCCTCCACATGCTGCCCAACCAGCACAGTTATTTCCTGTTGCCGCTGGCTACTGCTGGCCAGGTCGAGGGCAGTGTTGGGTTCTGGTGGTGTGGCTGCTGTGGCCTGTGATGGTACCAGGTCAACAGATGAAGCCACCAGGGGGCTACTAAAAGCTCCCATGTTCTCATTGCCAGTGACATTAGACCCAGGTGTCTGCTGTGGTGATGGCTCGGGGTTCCAGGGGGGTTTGGGGTGTGCATCTCCATGTGGAAGTCGGTTGTGTCCTCCACATCTGATAGTTGGGCAGTGGCTGCCGCCTCTCCTGCGGAACTTGCTGGAGCTGAGGGTGGGCCCTCTGTGGCTGGGATCGGTGGTGGTGGGTTAACCTCCGGAGGTGGGGCAGTTGTTGGTGGTGTGGCAACTTGTGTTTTGGAAGTGGCGCTCCACCGATGTTTCACACTCTGCATCTGGACCCTTCTGCCTTTGCCCGTTGATGTTGTGGGGTGTCCTCTGTGTCCTGTGCCCTTGTTTTCTTATGCGCAGGGGGTGCCTGAGATGCATGGCCAGCATTCTCACTGTCTGTATGTGAGCCTGTTGGGGACAAGAAGGGGGATGTCATTGGTTACGGTTCTATGTACTTAATGCAGTATACATCAATAATGCAGTTGTGGGCATTTTGACTACATTGTAAAGGATGCAGGTGATGTGTCAGTTCAGTGGCTCATCCATGCATGGTTGTGTGTGGCACTTGTCTCTGGTGATGTGTGCATGTGTGTGTGTTTGGGTCTGACACTAACATGGCCAGGGTGTGATGCATGTTTGGCCATCCATGAGGTGATTCTGGGCTCACATTTGGGGGGACCAGTAGATTCACATTGCATGCTTTCATGTGTACACTCACCTCCATCTGAAGTGGTTGCCACGCCATGCTCCATCGTCCGACTCCCTCTATGCATTCCACTCCAATGAGGTTGGCGCAGGTCTCCTCCCATTCTTTCAGTTTTATGGGCGACCCAGATCCACCTGCTGTGGCAATGTTGTGGTTTTCGGCAAGGATGCTTCTCACCGGAGTCTCAGGTCATCCCACCTCTTTCGGCACTCACGCGCATTGCGGGTGGTGGTGCCCACAGCACTGACTTTCAATGCGACCTCAGCCCAGATTGCCTTCTTTTTCATGAGTGTCTCCCGCCGCATGTCGCTTGCAAAGACCACGGCGGCATCGTCAGCTAGGGTCTGGGTCAGCATTAATAGCTCCTCTGAGGTAAATTTTTCTTTCCGCTGCCGGTCAGTGATTTCTTTTAATGCCTTGGGCATGTCGACGGTGTCCCTGTGGATTTCCTACTGCAAGCTACTCCAAACAGGTCCAGGGGGCAGAGGATGGCAATGGATTGCGTTTTAAAGATGGCCGCCGTGCTTTTTCCCGTTCCTGTGCGATGACGCTATTTCCGGTTCCGCAATTTAAAGGTCACCGCTAATAGCGGTGACCGCTATTTGCATGCAGCGTTAGGGCGGAGGTGCTATCTGCACTTTCGTCGAAGGCGGTAAGGGACTTTTTGGGGACTTTAGCGGCATGGCGGTAGGGTCATTACCGGCATGGCGCTATGCTCGTGTCCGCGTACTTCTAATGGTACACTATTAGCGCCCACTTGCGAGGGCAGACACTTTAAGAGTGGCATGCCGGTAATTTGAGATTTTTAGCGCACAACGTGTAGTGATGCCCGCTATCTCCCCTTTGCTGCCCTCCTACGCCTCCAGATGACTACAGATTGTGCTCTAGTTGAAAAGGAAAGCATAAAAGCAATATTACGCTATCTCTGCACCGCTCCTCTTTAAATGACCCCTAAAATGTTAGATTATTTGTGTATAGAAATTGACACCTTTTTGCCTGTAGCAAACTGGCCCATACAGGCCACTTCTGTCAAGTGTGCTGCCACATCTTCCCGCCACTAGGTGCCACCTATCCATTCAGCCATGGCGGTGACCCGAAGATACCTAACTCTTTCTGGAAGTCTATGAACCTCAGCAGCCATTTTTATTAAGGGCACATGCACTCCTCTCACTCCTTGAATCTTACTGCGCTTAAGCACTCTGTCCAAATTGCTTTAGCACCCTGAAGGGGGGTGCCAGCCAATCAGGAGGCTCGGAACGTGTGCTGTACTGTATGGTACAATCCTGCGTTCTGGGCTACCTGGCTGGCAGCCAGCACCCTATTCCCCGCTGCCCCATGACCCCTTCACCATAGCACCCATGTAACTTCCTACGCCGGTGCTAATAGTGTTTTCCCCAACAACAACAAAATGTACCCTTCCTGCGCCGGCAGTACTGCTGTCCCCTCAGTCCGTTTTCTATGCTGATGATGTCAAGGTGATCAACATGGAAAATGGACTGGTGCTTTCAGCAGCACTGCGCGGCCCAGTTAGGCCACACAGGAAAGAGATGTTTTTTGTTTTTTTATTTCCTGCGCTTGGGTCCTTAACTTGGGTGGCGGGTCATTACCTATAAGGTCGGCCCACCACTTCAGGACATATCGCCTCATTGTTTGATTGCTTATTTAACTTTATTAGAATACCTTCTAAATTTGAGATATAGGACCAACAAGACAGGTTCAGTGCTGAAATGCAAATACATTTACCACAGAAAGCTGCAACATGGTTATCCCTAACACTTTACATAGGATTCATTAGTGTACAGTTAGCCTAATTTTGTTAGTCCATTCCCTTTCTTTATTTTAGTTCACACTTAGAGAGAGAGGCACTACAATACATATCTGACTTTTGTATTGCTTAATCCATTCAAAAGAGAAATAAGTCCATCAGCTTTGACCTGTTGGGTCTCATTACGAGTTTGGTGGCAAATCCACTACCGTCAACCTTTTGGGCAGTAATAGAATTTCCTCTGCTTTTACTAATCCTCAATTTTAATACCAAAAACGGGCAGGTTTACCACAGAAGGAATAACCTCCCGTGATTCCTCCAAATCCTGCATGGAGTCCTATGAACTCAAGAAATGGGGACTAACACGACCTTACCAGCACACATAATCTGCGTTCTGGTAAGCCCTAAAAACCACTCTATTCAACTAACTCCCCTCCTCCTCCCCTCTAATCAGCCTACGCCCCCCCACACCCTCTCCCCCAGAGCCATTCCTGTACCTGTATATTGTAACTAAGATTGTACTACTTGTGTGTTATTAAGACTGTACTATGTAACTAAACTGATTGGGCCTCATCACGAGTTGGGCTGTATTCCCGGCTGTAATACCACCGACTGTAATAGCCCTAGCACCGGCTGGTCCGCTGTATTACCGCCGGATCACGAGTTGGGTGTTAACTTTAAATCCCCATTCCCCATTGGGTCCATTGGATTCAATGGGGTATTTTCAGCGCTAATTATGGGGGCTAATACAGCCGGCGGTAATACAGCCGAAAACAGGGGATTTTCACCTCCAGAGAAAGGCTGGAGGTAAAACAGCCCATTTAGCGCCCAACTCGTGATAGGGCCAGCCCTTAAATGCGGCTGTAATACCGTTACCACCGCATTTAAGGGCTACAGCCCAACTCGTGATGAGGCCCATAGTCTTGAAACAGTGCCACAATTCCTATGGGCTGCTGTGCGCTTTACAAATGTGAATTATAAATAAATAATCTGGCAGTAATTCTTCCAGGCCGAGTGTTGGCAACGATAAGCGAGTTCGGTAGTGATTTTTGCCAGAATTACATTTTCATTTCAAAAGCCTTTATACGATACAAAATATTCAGGTTGTCAATAATACATGTATACATAAGATAAAATTAGAAAAGAAAAAGAGGCTACATGCCATAATAAAATCAGCTTCATTTAGTCATAGAAACCCACAGATAAGACTTAATTTCCACATAGAAATTCCATTGGCAGTTTAACAACTAACATTGACTATCGAAGTACATTCAAGCACTTTAACCAATGAGCTTCGCTTTAACCAAGCACAATGAATAAATCCTGCCACATAGAAGACCACATTCAAATATGAGGTATATCTGCAGAAGGAAATTGCATGTGTAGTGGAACAGATGTGATTAGTGATGAAGAAAGGTTTAGGGCATCTAATCCTTAGAATTCTCAACCCATTGTACAATAGCATAAAGTGGGTTGCAGTCTCTTCTTCGGCCCCGCCCATCAGACAACTGCTACCAGCAGAGCCCTTCCATGTGCATGTAAACCTACCCACTTTCAAACAATTCATAAGGTATTCTAAATAAAGTGCAGATATTGCATGCCCAGTGACAGTCTTGCACAAGAATGTTCAATTTTCTTTCCTGCGTACTGGAAGGCTGCTAGTTTCACTTTCATTTTAGATTCCCGAGTGGTGGAGGCAGAATGATCCAAAAGACAGGCACGATCCCATGCAGCAAGGCACTTCTTAACATATTGGAGCCAAGGGATGGGTCGTACCTCCTTCAAAGACATTCCACATGTCTAAGCCTCCTGATATTTGAAATGTTTATAGCTCTCAAGCACTGCCATGGCAGCGGCCCCTCCCCATGCCTGAAGAAGAATTTCTTCACAGCCCTGCTGTTCTTCTCTAAATCAACATTAGCTTTTGCAAGGTGGGCTGACCAGAGACAAGTTTCTGCGAACCTGATACCCAGGTAGTAGTAAAAGGCTACTTGTTCCAACCCATGAGCGTCAACACTAATATGTAAGGCACAATGTTTGGAAAGTCTAGGTCTAAAGACCACAGTATCCGTCTTACTCACATCGATTTCTAGACTTAGTTCCTTTACATTTGGTGGCAAGGCTGTTTAAAGTTGCCTTTAGACCCATTGGGGGAGGTTGACAGGAGATGTGCGTTGTCTGCTTAGAATGAAGTGGGAATCCTGTTTTTGCCCAACTGTGGGGACGGGGGTCTAAGTAACGCTTAATCAGCTCACTAATAATTCCATTAACATAAATACTAAGCAATAGTGGAGCGAGGATTCAAACAGGGATCAACCAGAGTCTCTCGAGTTAAAGCCCACGTGGTGCCGGTTCCCTCTGCAGCAGGTCTCCCCTCAACACATTTACAGTTCTTTGAACTTAGTTCAACTTGCCACTTTGTGTCTTTCATTCACCAAAGCCCAGATTTTATTACCAGCTGTGACAAACTGCTTGGCTTGCCTTTTAGCTGGAGTCAAAGCAAGTACCACGGTAGCAGGAGTTTCCTTCGCTCCCGCTTATCAGCGTCGACACGCTCTGTGTACTATTGACATCTGCTGCAACACACTTGGGCTATTGTCCTCGTTCTTACGATTCGCTCTGCAGAGGTTTCCCAGGCCTGCGTCAAAAAGTGCAAGGATGTGTCACTCCTTGTCAGTCTTTTGATATTTGCCACCTTTCTCCTCCTTTTGAACTGTCGGGTCTGGATAGCTGTCTCGTTGTGCGGTTTGCCTTGCTTGTACTGTGCTCTCCTGCTCCACCTTTTATCCCTGGGGGGAAGCGAAAGGGCCGTCAGGTGTGTGTGATTCTGATCAATTGGTTGACTTTGCTTGACCCTTGTATTGGGACATGTCAGGTAAACGGCTCTGGTGTTAGTCCGTTCTCTGGTGTGTCGTGCGAAAGTGTTCGTGACAGAAGGGGGGGTGCAGTGGTTTTGAATGTCCTGGGGAAAAGGTGTTGAAAGAAGGGGGATAGCAGTCCCACTTCCACTCCCTGAGCATCCCCCATCTAGGTGATCCTCCCTCACTGATCCACCCCCAGGAACTGGATCCAATAGCGATGGCCGTGTCCTGGCCAACTGTATGGCAGATCTCCAGGGACTAGTCAGGGAGACACATTCAGGTTTCTCATATATACTTCCCCTATGCAAAGTGGATTTGCCTGTTCTTTGGTCAGGTCTTCTGTGGTCAAGACCAGGCAGAGAACAAGGATGAGAGATTTCCATGGACTCTTGCATATTCCACTGATCGTTTTTGTTGCTTTCTCGACAGTAACTTATGTACTGGGTTTCAAGGGTTGTCTTGGGTTTTGTTGGTTCAGAGTTTTCCCAGTCCCATAAAGGCGAGTTTTGGGAGTTGCAAGTCTCTTGCCAGGATCTCTGTGGGAGAAAATCTGCAAAGGGAGGTGGAGACTCATGTAAGAGAGTAGAGAAGATGGGGAAGTCCCATCCATGAAAATCTGCCCTGGAGTGATGGCAGATGGTATTTTACAGGATTTACCCCAGATTTAAATATGTACTGGAATTTTAGAATATACCTCATTGTCTCCATGTACACAAGTTACTCGGACCAGGGCCGTGTGGTCTAGGTCTTTTGTTGTAACCAAATCAGCCCATATAGCGGTCTGCTTACTACCAGAGTTGATTAGGGCCCTCACCTGTTTCCCATTTACCCAAGCTTTTTCATATATGAACTCGGTATGGGTTTGACAAAAACAGATGCTAAAGGTCTCCAACTCTTCTTCAGCTTCCTCCCACTCTTCACCTTTCAAACAACCTATTTCCATAGGTTTGTCTTTTATATTCATTGGACAGGGTTTAGCTAGATGTCTGGTTTCTCTACAGGAAAAACAGATCCGGGGAGGTGGTTTGCTTCCTTTTATTTCTTCCCTTCTACTTTCCTCTTTAGGCCTTGTATGAGTTTTCCTGATCTCTTCTCGCTCCCGGGGCAGCCCTTCCTTGATCTTATAAGACCCTCCTTGTTTATCTATTCCTTGGGGTTGAGGCCGATGGACTGGTTTATGGTCTCTTCGATCTTCCCATCGTTGGGCTAGAAGGAAATATTTGGCTGCATACCAATGGTTTTGCACCATTTCAATGGCCATGGCTAGAGTAGGTCGATTCAAATGAAGGACTGACTTTTGTAAAAAAGGGGGTGAGGAGTTGTTAAATTGTTCCAAGGTAATCATTTCTGTCAGGTCATCTACAGTTTTACTAGTCCATAGGGCCACCATATTTTTAACCCACTCACCAATTAATAAAGGAGTTTCACCTGGCTTCAACCTAATGGCTCGTAATTTCTGCCGATAAAAGATGCAGGTTTGCCCTACTCTTTTCAATAGTCCTTCCTTGATGGACAGAAAGGAGGCTCCTTGTGCAAGGTTGAGTAGCTGATAGGAGGTTTGAAGTTCCCCTTTTCGCAAAGGTCCCAAATAGCATCTTTTAAGGTTCTCCTCACACCCTAGCTGTTCAGCAATGCGTTCGAAGTTTAGGAAAAATAATCCCAAATCTTCGCCTTCGACATATGGTTCAAGTACGCCTTGGGGTAGGGAAGGCGTTGCTTGCAATTCAATGAGTCTGGTTAAATTCTCTTGGAGCCTGTATCTGATAGGCTGCCAATTGGGCAATGATATTGGTTAGGTCAGCCATTTCTTCCGGGGGGTGTAAGGATTTACTCTATGGTGCCTCAATCAGAGAAGAAACAACTCTCGACTCCTTCGGATAAGGTTTCAAAATCATCGGTGTGGACAATCAGACATGGGACCAGTCGCTAAAAAATAGCGCTGTACCCCACGTTGTGACCGCATTGCAGAGTTGTGACAAATTTCAATGCATAACGTGAGAGGCACTTACCTAAGAATTCAGGATTTCTCGTTGTAAGAGCGAGATGTTATTCGTGTCAGGAGCGCAACAGTGCCCAGGGTTACTGGTGGAACAAGTGAATTCTCTTCACCTACCATGCGAAGTATGGAGAAACGCGGTAGACAGCCAGAGGGGAAGCCGCTGGCTGTTCGCGTTCTAAGACGATTCGGGTTACTAAGCAGCCCGAGTGCATGCGCTTTGATTGAAAAATAGTTCTGAGACCGAAAAAATGAAAACAAAAACAGTGCGCCATCTTGAAGATGAAGTTTAACCCCTTACGTGCCAAGGACGAGGTATCTTGTCCTTGACATTGCCTTTGCAGTGCCAAGGACGAGATACCTCGTCCTTTTTTGTAATCCAGCCCCCGGGATATGTGCGGAGGAGGTTCCTCCTCATGGCCCGGGGGTTGGATTTCCTTCAGTTTCACGATAGCATGCGTAATGCACGCTGATGTGAAACAAAGTAAATTTCACTGCAGCAGCCATTTTCGGCTGCTGCAGTGAAAAGAGAAGGTGTGTTTCCTTCTTTCCCTCCCTCAATCCCCGGCATTATTGTGCCATTCAGATCGAGGGAGGTGTCGTTGGAAAGGGGAGACTTTAACCTTCTTTGAAGTATTGTTGAGCGCGTATCGGGGGCGGATCACTCAATCCGCGCCCAGCAATGCCACTAGACCACCAGGGATCTGTTTGTGAATCTGGGGGGGTGGTGAAGGGGCTGCTCCTGCCTGGCCCCTAAAACATGGAAAATAACAACAGGGTAAATTAAAGCTCAAAGAGCCGGAGTGGCAACTGCCTTCCTAAACCGTAGGGAGATACTGGTACACAGGGGACGGTTTGCTGGGGAAATTTTTTTTTTGTCAGCTTGCCAATCAGGGCAAGACAGAACAACTAATGGAAATGCTTGAGCGGTGGTCCTGCTCTCTTGGACACAGGGTAGAAAGCTGATCTGGTGCTCTGTTAAGACACCCAGACCCCACCGGTGGAGAGCCGGGGGATGGGGGAGGTGTTGTGTGGGATATCTAACCACAGGCGATGAGGGACGTGCTGCCTGACTGGAGGGCAGTCTAGCTGGTGTGAGTGGTTGTTTGGTCACCAACTGCCTGACAGATGGAAGGGGGGGGCAGGAAATGGGAGTGGGGCAACCAGCACTATTATATAAAAGAGTGCGAGAGGGGGATTCAATCTCGTGATCTTGGATCTAGACGACTAGGAATGACAAGTGCAAAAATGGAGGCATCGGGATTTTCTTATGATTTTATTCACCCTGGTGACTCGAAAGTTCTTTGCAGATGGATGGTTGCCCGAAGAGTGGATTGAGTGATACCAAATTTTTACTAAAAATGCACTGTCTCACTAGCTAGGGGATGTGCTGGAAAAACCCATGCTTTCTGGGGTTTTTTTGGCAATTTCGTGCAATAGCCCCTGTTAGTCTTGGGGATATCATAAAATGTTGTGGTGGAGCCACAACAGGTGAGGTCGACCGGTTTCGATGGTTTGTTAGTGATTACCGACCATCTTCTTCAGGACAAGATCAATCTTCATGTGCTACTGAATAGTATCTGTCCACATAGTAGGGCAGTGGTGGCAGGCTGCATGGGGATCCTGGAATAGGAGACACAAGAAACACATTGCAGAGAGGGCATGAGTGGACCTCTAACCGCAATGTTGCAACAATGGTGCATCCAGAACACAGCTTGAGAACCTGTTACAAAGCAAGTGAATGCTATCACAAAAAAGGAAGGGTTGCTCACTAATTGAGAGCAAAAAACCACTACAATGGTGGCTAAAGCGTAGACAAATAAATCCCAGTGAGGGGAAGGGGAGGGGAGGAGGAAAGGAGGTGGGATACGTGGCAGGGACCTGTGCACGTGAAGGGGAAAGGGGGGGGAAGGAGGAGAGGTGGGTGGGGGCGGAAAGGGAGCCGTGAGATGTGCTGGAGGCAAAGCCAATTGCAAGAGCCTACCTGGGTAGGGTTGCTGTACTGTCCAGGAGGTCCGCTGGGAGCGAAGAGATGGACTCTCTGCAGGAGCGTGCCTGTAGAGGAAAGCAAGAGCCGAGCGGTGAGGGGCTGGATGCGTCTGTGTTAGGGCGGCGACGCTAAATGGGGGGAGGGGGTCACATACCTGAAAAAGTTCAGGGCGGACACAAACGATGCAGCCTGCTCAGTCCCAACGCTGTAGGCATAGTGAGCGGCTGCAGCGGTTAAGTGCCGCGTGTGATGCAGCATAGGGGCATGGCAGCACCCTGTCACAGGCGCATGAGCCAATCAGGGGTTGCCACGTAGCACTTGGGTCAGCTTGCAAGCGGTCAAACATTGCGCGGCCCATACGGGTGTATGCACCGCGTTATGCCAATCAAGGCACACACATCAGTGGGTGTGTGTGCTGCAGGGCTAAGGCCAATCAGGGGTTGCCACATGGCGAGTGAGGCAGCTGGCAATCAGCCAATCGTAGCGCGGCCCATGCGGATGTGTGGGCCGCGCTTATCCAATCAAGGCACACGCCTCAGTGGGTGTGTGTGTGCTGTCGGGGCTGGGGCTCGTGTCGGCGCGAGCTGGGGAAATGGGAGGAGGAGACAAATCCCTGTATGGAAAACGCAAGGGAATGTTAAAAGCGTGAAAGGGGTTCCCGTGCCAGAATAAAAATGTTAAATATATGTATGTGTATATGCAGGGTCATTGCAGGCTTAGGACAGGGGGTGGGGGGAGGGGAGGTGGGTGGATTTAGGGGGGGTTGTTGGGGTTGCCACATATGTTGTGCATGGTCAGAGCAGACTCAGGAAGGGGGAGTGTGGGAGGGGGGGACAGAGAGGCACAAAAAGGATAAATAAAAAAATGTGAATGGAATACACAGTGAAGCAAAATAAATGAAACGAGGCAAAGGACAGAAAAGATTTCATAGAGAAGGAGAAAATAATGGAAAAATCAAACGAGTGCAAAGGAAGTTAATAATAAATGGAGAAGATGAACTGAAGAGAAGAACATTTTTTGATGGAACAGAAGAACATATGGAAGATGAAAGCGCATCAAGTGTTTCATGTGTTGTCCCGTTCATCGCACAGGTGCATCTGCCAAAGGCAGTGATTCGTGGGATGTCAAGGTTCAATGCTGTAGCACTGCAAGTTCTTGCCACTGCATTGCTTCATTCAACCCTTGCTTGCAGGTATTCAAGCGAAAAATCCACTTCTGTTCTTGGGTGAAGAGTATTGCGTGATAATTGCCTCCTCGCTTCGGACGCTTGATTTTTTCCAAAATGGTCCATTGGAAAGACTCTGCTGTGTGGCCTTCCGCCAGGAAATGGGGAACCATGGGTGCTGTTAGTTTCTTGGTGCAGATGCAAGATCTATGTTCAATCATCCGTTTTTTTACTTCTCGGGCAGTCATTCCAATGTATCGCAAGTGACACGGACAGGTGATCATATATATTACTCCTTTGGTATTACAGTTAGTGAAGAGTTTCTGAACCCATGGAGTGGTCCAGCCAATGTCCAAAGTGGTGCTCCGAGCCGTCTGGATACACATTGAACACAAGCCACAAGGACTATGACCCACAGGACGGGTCTCGTTCCATGGGTGACCTGTGTGTTTTTAGCAGTGTCAGTATCTGGGCGCACCGTATTAACGAGGGCGTCTCTCAAGTTGCGTCTTCTTTTTAGTGCAAAACGCGGCATGGGCATGTTAGATGCGCCAGTGTTGAGGATAGGCCATAAAGACTTAATTTCCTTTTTGATTTTGTTAAGTAGAGGGGAGTAACTCAGTACTGCCGTGATGGTTGTGGCATCTGAGTCCTTCTGATGTTGTTCAAGGGTACACGCGCGTGGGATGCATCTGGCCCTTCTATATGTATTCTGGACAATCCTCTGCGGATAACCCAGCTGGATGAGTTGGTTTTTGAGAGTCTTGGACTGAGCAGTGTAGTCTCCCGTCCTACGGCAGAGACGTCGGTAACGCAGAAATTGTCCAAACGGTAGGTTGTCTCTGAGAGATTGAGGGTGGTAACTCGAGTATGTAAGGGGGGAGTTCTTATCGGTGTCCTTGCGGTAGACTTTGGAGATGAGCCTGCCTTGTGAGGCCATAATGGCTAGGTCGAGAAAGTGGGTTTTTCTTCTATCTTGTTCCATGGTGAAATGCAGATGGATGTTACGTGTATTGAGCCGTTCGTGAAATGCCAGGAGTTCTTCGTTGGAGCCTCTAAAGATGATGAAAATATCATCCATGTAGCGGCGCCAGATGAGCAATTTGTCACGAAAAGGGTTAGTTGGAGGATATATATGCTGGAGCTCGAAAGAGTTGACATAGAGATTGGCCGACTGGGTGCGAAGGTGGTACCAGAGATCTGTTGGTAAAATTGATCGTTGAACATAAAATAGTTCTTCGTGAGGACTATTTCATTCCAAAGGAGGATATGAAGGTGGAGGGCACCTCATGGAGGTCAATGCCTGAGTCCAGAAGATCTTTTAACATGGTGAGAGTTTCTTGTTGCGGAATCTTGGTGTACAGCGACTTGATGTCAATGGTGACTAGCCAGTCAAGTTCTGGGTTGAATTGCAAAGAGTCAAGGAGAATGAGCATTGCTGTAGAGTCTTTTACATAGGATTGCATTTTCGGAATTTCGTCCTTAATAAAAAAGTCTACGTATTGGGATAAAGGTTCCAAGATAGACTGGATCCCTGAGACAATAGGACGGCTCGGCGTGGGCAGAGTGGCTTTGTGTATTTTTGGTAGGGCGTACATGGCTGGAGTCCTTGGATGCAATGGCATCAGGAAAGCTGCTTCCCTTGAGCTCACGTGTCCTTCTGCTTCCGCTTCTTCAATGATGGGTGCTATCAAGGCCTGCAGGGAGGCTGTTGGATCGCTGCGGAGGAGGTGGTAACTTGAAGTGTCACAGACCAGGCTGCCACCATATTGATGTAGTCATTAGTATTCTGAATGACAATAGCTCCCCCTTTGTCTGCCGGTTTGATAGTTATAGCTTGATTTTTGGCAAGAGAAGAGAGAGCTTCAAGTTGGATTTTAGTACAGTTGTTGTGAACGAAGGGAATGTCAGCTTCTATTTCTGAGAGTTTCTTCGTGAGTGCTTGCTCAAAGGTAATAGATTCGGGCATGTAGGCACTTGAGGGTACGCAGAACTGAGAGGTGGATCTCAAGCCAGTGACGTCCTTTTGTAGATTAGATTTTTCTTCAAAAAATTGCTGCAGATGTATTTTCCGAAGGAGTTGGTTACATTCAATCCGAGTTTGGAAAGGATCGTATCTGGCTGTGGGTATAAATGAAAGGCCCTTTTGTAGGATCTCTTCCTCCGGTCGAGTCAGTTGATATGATGATTTATTCACAATCAGGGAGGTGGAAGGATCGTTGCCTGTCCTCTGCTGCGTGTTGCAACCATAGATTGTGGCGGTGTACGCCATCTGGGTCCGCGTTGTCCTCTGCCTCGCTGGCCTAAAAAAGGTACCGCAGGGGTGTTGTGTGGTGCGGGGATGTTGTAGTGGACTCTTTGGCCTTGGCGTCCATAGCTGCCAGAGCTGTTGCCGGAGTTAGAGCTGGAATTGGACCATGACCTGTTTTGGCCTCTCTGGGAGTTCTGAAAGCGCAATTGTGCTGCATCTCTCCACGATTGTCGTGCCTCATCAGTGAAATACTCATCTGCGACATATGGGTAGACTTTTACATGTGTAAAGTTCTGCAAGTCCTTTTTGAGTTTCAGAATTTTCCTGTTTAGATTGGTGTCTTTAAATTCTTTCAAAGATGTTTCCAGAAGAGTTAGTTTTGCTGTATATATGTCTATTGCCATTTTAGTCTTGAGAGTGTCGCTTTTAAGCGTGAGTTCTGCTATCAATTTATCAGTGACTGATTTGGCTGTGTTGATGATTAGAAACAGCCAGTCTCGAGTGCACTTGTTCGCAATGAAGGACCAATCTTTACTGAACTGAAGGTTATCTAAGAAAATCCGTGGTTCTATGCGGATGATTAGTCCATTTGGGGAAGCATGGGCCCTCAGGTATTCTGTCATGAGAGCTCCATGGAGTTCGGAGCGGATGATTGTGGTAAACTAAGCCTCCTTCGCCAATCAGGAACACCAGAAGGTAAGTAGTTTACATGTAGGTTTTATTCTCTTAGTTAGTAAGTAGAGAAAGCACTGGGACATCCATCTGGTCCAGTATCTTAGGTCTAACTGCCCTCAGTAGAACGTTGCAATCAAACCTACACCAACATTCCACCTAGAGTCCCAGTGACATCCCCACACCAACATTCCACCTAGAATGTTAGTGACATCACCGCCCTTCACCACAACACTAATAGCCATAATCAATCCCACACAGATTATGACATATGTCCTTCTCTTCAACCAATACAACACACCTAGCAATACCCCTCCCACACAGATATGACATATATGTCCCTCTCTAAACCAACCCCATACTGATAGCCATAATCGGGCCCAGAACAGGTCATGACATATGTCTCCCTCCCTAGGACTGACACATCACAACCCCATGACATCACCCACCATGAGGATGGATGAACACCGCCAATAAATGTTCCGAACTAAATGGTTCATAACATCTCCGAACAGCTCCCAGCTGAGCCCTTGTACCACACCACACTTCTAACCCATAATCTGTAAATTTTGACAACACACAGCTGGAACCCAAAAATAAACTTATGACCAAACATCATCTGGCTGCCCCTTAACCTAGAAACAGGCTATGGCAGCCCCTTGAATGACCAGACAGCACCTAACTGCCCTTACCCAAAACATAGATATCATCTAAAAACCCCTTAGTACCGCCATAACAACACTAACTATTCCTAACCAGGCCCTATACAGCACCTAAATAAACCTTAAATCAACAACAGCACCTCGCTACCCAACCAACAACCAACCGCACCTGACTGTCCCTAAAAACAACCAAACAGCACCACCCCGCCTGATGGATAGCACCTCACTGCCCCCTCTACACCCAGGCAGCACCTTACTGCCCCTAAAACCACCAGCAACCAGACAGCACCTCACTGTCCCCATAAATGATCCAGACAACACCTCACTGTCCCAAACACACCAACTGCACCCCACAGTCCCTTAAAACACCAGGCTGCACCTCCATAACCTAAAGCCAACACAACACCTCGCTACCCCACCTACCAGCATGTGGACAGCATCCAAAAAACACCTCACTATCCCTACAAACACTAGACAGCACCTGACTGCCCCTAAAACCACCAGACTGCATCTGACAGTCCCAACAACAGCAGACAGCTCCCAACTGCCCCTACAACAACCAGACAGCACCTCACTGCCCCTAAAACAACCAAACAGCACCCGACTGTCCCTAACACACCAGAACACAACCAGACCGCACCTCACAATCCCAACAAACGCACCTCACTACCCCTGACACAACCAGACAGCACCTCACTGCCCACTAGACAGCACCTTACTACCTTTTAAATAACCAGACTGCCCCGCACAGTCCCGAACGACATCAGACAGCTCCCAACTGCCCCTACAAACGACCAGACATCACCTCACTGCCCCTAACACAACAAAACAGCACCTGACTTTCGCTAGCACACCAGAACACAACCAGACCGCACCTCACAATCCCAACAAACACCACCTCAGTGCCCTAAAACCACCAAAACACACCAGAAACCAACTAGACAGCACCTCACCGTCCCCATAAATGACCCAGACAGCACCTCACTGTCCCAAACACACCAACTCCACCCCACAGTCCCTTAAACACACCAGAAACCAATCAGACAGCACCACACTGTCTCTAAAAAAACAAAAACCAAAAAAAAACACCAAACAGCACCTAACTGCCTGATGGACAGCACCACACTGCCCCCAAAATTGACACGGACAGCACCTCACTGCCCACTAACAGCACCCCACTGTCCCCAAAAACAACCAAACTCACTACCCCTACAAAGACCAGACAGCACCTCACTGTCCCCATAAATGACCCAGACAGCATCTCACTGTCCCAAACACACCAACTGCACCTCACAGTCCCTTAAAACACCAGACTGCACCTCACGGTCCCCAAGGTGATCTAGGTAACACCTGACTGCCCGCTAAGTGGCACCTGACTGCCCACTAGACAGCACCTCACTGCCCCCCCCTAAAATAGCCATACAGCACGTCACTGCCGCACAAGAGCGACAGCCCTCACTGCCCGCCAGACAGCACCACACTGCCCCCAAAATTGACACGGACAGCACCTCACTGCCCGCTAAACAGCACCCCACTGTCCCCAAAAACAACCTAACTCACTACCTCTACAAAGACCAGACAGCACCTAACTACCTTTTAAATAACCAGGCAGCCCCTCACTACCACTTTCAATACCCAGGCAGTGCCTCACTACCCCTTAAAAACCCTGAGTGGCACCTCACTCCCATTTTTAAGTTCATTCCAGGCAGCACCTCCCTACCACAAAATTTCCAGGCAGCACCTCACTGCCCCTAAACACCAGCATCATCCACACATAACCAAGGGATATGCCCCTACAAACAACAACCCAAAAGACGTAATGGCGCCAAAATTCTTGTCCCGTAGTGGCATCAAAGTTCTTGCACCACCCCCAACATGTCCATGAATTGCACACACAAAAGCAAATCCTGTGCACCTTAATCCCAGAATGTGCAAGAAGTGAAAGCACCTCACTGCCCCTAAAGGTAATGGCATCATCCACATATAACCAAGGGTAATGCCCCTACAAACACTACAAACAAAACACAGCAGGACAACATGTAAAACCCACAGTAAGTAGTAACCAGATCAAGTCCATGGCGCTTGAAACCCTGCGCCAACCCCAACATGTCCCTGAAATGCAAAACTCTAAATGCAAATCCTTGGCGCTAAAGTCCCTGCGCCAATCCCAAAATATCATATAATGCAAGAAAATAAATGCAACAGTTATTGTCCTGGCTCCAAAAAATCCCTGCACCCATCCAGCATACCCATGAAGTGCAGGAAAAATAAAAGCAAAATTGACATGGCGCAAAAGTTTCTGTGCCAACCCCACACCCCCATGTCCACTTCCACCCACCTGGAAGAAAAACATTGTACACATTACAACTTTGCCAACGAACTCCACCCACAAGTCCATAGATAAAAGCCCATGGAAAATGTCCTAAACAGCAGGCCACAACATAAACACAACAGCAGTACATTAGATCACAGGCCTTACACTGCTAACATCCACCCAGGACCCAAACCACACTGTACTAAACCCAGAGGCCACCACAAAAACACAAACAGCATAAGCATTAAAACCGGCCTCCCCAATCACATACCTCTACTCGGTGACATGTCAGATCCTTCATCACGTCACTTGTCCCCCACTTATCCGGATCCAGCGCTCTCTTCCTTGCCATCCTTCTTGACAAATCACCTGCTAATGGCATGTTCCGACCCCCAACATACACTTTGTATACGCCCAGAATTTCGGTATCGGCCACCGCACTTGCCATCACCTCACCAACCTTCCTGTCAGATCACTGTGTCCTTGCAGCTTCCACATTATTCGAGCACACACATGGTAAATAACCTTAAATCCAGTGACAACCACCGCGCTCTCCACTTGTGCCGACAAATCGAGTTTTCCATGACTGCCAGGCTCAGTTCTGGACCGTGCAATACCAGTTACCATCCCAAAAACTGCTGAAAACCCTCCAGCGTCACGTTTTACAGTAGCATGAAACAACATCCTACTCTTCAACTGCGTACCTGGCGCAGCGCAGCACCCGTAATCGGCGCCTGCGTGACAATCTTGTAGAACGTTGCGTTCCATGTGAGTGTTGCGTTCCAGCTGGGCCCGCTGGAACGTCTGTCCTCCGCCCACCGACGCTGGCCCACCTCCAGCCGACGTCATCATTTCTGCTGCCGGCACCACAGAGGAAACACCTCTGACCAGAACACCAACGCCAAGATGACTGGTGTCTCCCATATCGCCGCTCTGCTCTTTCTGCCTGGCCTTGTACCGCACGCCACCCGTCCTGCCCAGATCCTTGCAGAAACAGGCCCGCTCCATACCGCAGGCCTCCCAGCCCTACACATCGACCGTGCGCATGACCCGACAGAGACCCGGACTTCGGCTGGCACCTCACCAGCCGTCGCCCCCACTGGACCGCTCCTCCCGCAATGTGCGCTCCAACCAAGACGCACAGCACCACCACAGAGTTTGGATTATGCCTCCTCCAATCTTCCACAGGGCCCTCCTTGTTGGGCCCCACCGCTGCTCCTGCAAACGCCCGACCTGCAGGGTAATAGCGGCCACTCCTCTGCTTCTCCTGCACCTGATCGGCATGCAGGACAAAACAACCGCAACCTCCGTTCCCTCCGGCCTGGGCCTCCTGCCACCGCTGCTACAACACCAGGCGCCTCAGGCTAATCCCCAATAGCCAACGCAAAGCATAACACCGATGGACTTCTCAGACCCCTCCGGACACCTGGCATCCAGACTTCCAGAATCCACGTCCTGGACCTCTGCTGCACCGCCCGGCTTGCAGCTTCTTCCTGCAAGATGGATGTCTCCCTGGAAGGCAGCGCTTCTCACCAGCTGCCCCTTCCCAGCAGCACCGATCCCATCCTCGTCGCCAGTGTGGTAAACTAAGCCTCCTTCGCCAATCAGGAACACCAGAAGGTAAGTAGTTTACATGTAGGTTTTATTCTCTTAGTTAGTAAGTAGAGAAAGCACTGGGACATCCATCTGGTCCAGTATCTTAGGTCTAACTGCCCTCAGTAGAACGTTGCAATCAAACCTACACCAACATTCCACCTAGAGTCCCAGTGACATCCCCACACCAACATTCCACCTAGAATGTTAGTGACATCACCGCCCTTCACCACAACACTAATAGCCATAATCAATCCCACACAGATTTCTAAGGATTTCTATTTCGTTCCATTCATCGGTGTTGCCATTGATGTTTGGTGCCAAGTTGATCCCTAGCAGGGATGGAATGGCCAAGATGCCGTCAACTAATTCTTCGGAAAAAGCTAGGTAATGACCTTCTGCCATGGTGTGCTAAGGGTAGGTGAAGTGGACGGGAGGGAAAGGGGTTTTATTTGTCTAAAGGATAAACAAAGATGTCGAAGGGCTGGAGATGGTCCTGCCTTTCTGCTACTTGAATAAATCAAACCCAACAACTGCAGCCAGTTGTGCGAAAATCAGAACATAACAACAGGGTAAATTAAAGCTCAAAGAGCCAGAGTGGCAACTGCCTTCCCAAACCGTAGGGAGATACTGGTACACAGGGGACGGTTTGCTGGGGAAATTTTGTTTTGTCAGCTTGCCAATCAGGGCAAGACAGAACAACTAATGGAAATGCTTGAGCGGTGGTCCTGCTCTCTTGGACACAGGGTAGAAAGCTGATCTGGTGCTCTGTTAAGACACCCAGACCCCATCGGTGGAGAGCCGGGGGGTGGGGGGAGGTGTCGTGAGGGATATCTAACCACAGGCGATGATGGACGTGCTGCCTGACTGGAGGGCAGTCTAGCTGGTGTGAGTGGTTGTTTGGTCACCAACAGCCTGACAGATGGAAGGGGGGGGCAGGAAATGGGAGTGGGGCAACCAGCACTATTATATAAAAGAGTGCAAGAGGGGGATTAAATCTCGTGATCTTAGATCTAGACGACTAGGAATGACAAGTGCAAAAATGGAGGCATCGGGATTTTCTTATGATTTTATTCACCCTGGTGACTCGAATGTTCCTTGCAGATGGATGGTTGCCCGAAGAGTGGATTGAGTGATACCAAATTTTTACTAAAAATGCACTGTCCCACTAGCTAGGGGATGTGCTGGAAAAACCCATGCTTTCTGGTTTTTTTTGGCAATTTCGTGCAGTAGCCCCTGTTAGTCTTGGGGATATCATAAAATGTTGTGGTGTAGCCACAACAGGTGAGGTCGACAGTTTTCGATGGTTTGTTAGTGATTACCGACCATCTTCTTCAGGACAAGATCAATCTTCATGTGCTACTGAATAGTATCTGTCCTCATAGTAGAGCAGTGGTGGCAGGCTGCATGGGGATCCTGGAATAGGAGACACAAGAAACACATTGCAGAGAGGGTATGAGTGGACCTCTAACCGCAATGTTGCAACAATGGTGCATCCAGAACACAGCTTGAGAACCTGTTACAAAGCAAGTGAATGCTATCACAAAAAAGGATGGGTTGCTCACTAATTGAGAGCAAAAAACCACTACAATGGTGGCTAAAGCGTAGACAAATAAACCCCAGCGAGGGGAAGGGGAGGGTAGGAGGAAAGGAGGTAGGATACGTGGCAGGGACCTGTGCACGTGAAGGGGAAAGGGGGGAAGGAAGGAGGAGAGGTGGGTGGGAGCGGAAAGGGAGCCGTGGGATGTGCCGGAGGCAAAGCCAATTGCAAGAGCCTACCTGGGTAGGGTTGCTGTACTGTCCAGGAGGTCCGCTGGGAGCGAAGAGATGGGCTCTCTGCAGGAGCGTGCCTGTAGAGGAAAGCAAGAGTGGAGCGGTGAGGGGCTGGATGCGCCTGTGTTAGGGTGGCAACGCTAAATGGGGGGAGGGGGGTCACATACCTGAAAAGGTTCAGGGCGGACACAAACGATGCAGCCTGCTCAGTCCCAACGCTGTAGGCATAGTGAGCGGCTGCAGCGGTCATTAAGTGCTGCGTGTGACGCGGCATAGGGGTGTGGCAGAACCCTGTCACAGGCGCATGAGCCAATCAGGGGTTGCCACCTAGCAGTTGGGTCAGCTTGCATGCGGTCAATCATCGCGCGGCCCATACGGGTGTATGCGCCGCGTTATGCCAATCAAGGCACACACATCAGTGGGTGTGTGTGCAGCAGGGCTAGGGCCAATCAGGGGTTGCCACATGGCGAGTGAGGCAGCTGGCAATCAGCCAATCGTAGCGCGGCCCATGCGGATGTGTGGGCCGCGCTTATCCAATCAAGGCACACGCCTCAGTGGGTGTGTGTGCTGTCGGGGCTGGGGCTCGTGTCGGCGTGAGGTGGGGAAACGGGAGGAGGAGACAAATCCCTGGATGGAAAACGCAAGGGAATGTTAAAAGCGTGAAAGGGGTTCCCGTGCCAGAATAAATATGTTAAATATATGTATGTGTATATGCAGGGTCATTGCAGGCTTAGGAAGGGGGGTGGGGGGGGGGGTTGCCACATATGTTGTGCATGGTCAGAGCAGACTCAGGAAGGGGAGTGTGGGAGGGGGGGACAGAGAGGCACAAAAAGGATAAACAACAAAAAACAAAAAATGTTGTGTATGGAATACACAGTGAAGCAAAATAAATTAAACGAGGCAAAGGACAGAAGAGATTTCATAAAGAAGGAGAAAATAATGGAAAAATCAAACGAGTGCAAAGGAAGTTAATAATAAATGGAGAAGATGAACTGAAGAGAAGAACATTTTTTGATGGAACAGAAGAACATATGGAAGATGAAAGCGCATCAAGTGTTTCATGTGTTGTCCCGTTCATCGCACAGGTACATCTGCCAAAGGTAGTGATTCGTGGGATGTCAAGGTTCAATGCTGTAGCACTGCAAGTTCTTGCCACTGCATTGCTTCATTCAACCCTTGCTTGCAGGTATTCAAGCGAAAAATCCACTTCTGTTCTTGGGTGAAGAGTATTGCGTGATAATTGCCTCCTCGCTTCGGGCGCTTGATTTTTTCCAAAATGGTCCATTGGAAAGACTCTGCTGTGTGGCCTTCCGCCAGGAAATGGGGAACCATGGGTGCTGTAAGTTTCTTGGTGCGGATGCAAGATCTATGTTCAATCATCCGTTTTTTTACTTCTCGGGCAGTCAGCCCAATGTATCGCAAGTGACACGGACAGGTGATCATATATATTACTCCTTTGGTATTACAGTTAGTGAAGAGTTTCTGAACCCATGGAGTGGTCCAGCCAATGTCCAAAGTGGTGCTCCGAGCCGTCTGGATACACTTTGAACACAAGCCACAAGGACTATGACCCACAGGATGGGTCTGGTTCCATAGGGTGACCTGTGTGTTTTTAGCAGTGTCAGTATCTGGGCGCACCGTATTAACGAGGGCGTCTCTCAAGTTGCGTCTTCTTTTTAGTGCAAAACGCGGCATGGGCATGTTAGAAGCGCCAGTGTTGAGGATAGGCCATAAAGACTTAATTTCCTTTTTGATTTTGTTAAGTAGAGGGGAGTAACTCAGTACTGCCGTGATGGTTGTGGCATCTGAGTCCTTCTGATGTTGTTCAAAGGTACACGCGCGTGGGATGCATCTGGCCCTTCTATATGTATTCTGGACAGTCCTCTGCGGATAACCCCGCTGGATGAGTTTGTTTTTGAGAGTCTTGGACTGAGCAGTGTAGTCTTCCGTCCTACTGCAGAGACGTCGGTAACGCAGAAATTGTCCAAACGGTAGGTTGTCTCTGAGAGGTGGAGGGTGGTAACTCGAGTATGTAAGGCAGGAGTTCTTATCGGTGTCCTTGCGGTAGACTTTGGAGATGAGCCCGCCTTGTGAGGCCATAATGGCTAGGTCGAGAAAGTGGGTTTTTCTTCTATCTTGTTCCATGGTGAAATGCAGATGGATGTTACGTGTATTGAGCCATTCGTGAAATGCCAGGAGTTCTTCGTTGGAACCTCTAAAGATGATGAAAATATCATCTATGTAGCGGCGCCAGACGAGCAATTTGTCACGAAAAGGGTTAGTTGGAGGATATATATGCTGGACCTCAAAAGAGTTGACATAGAGATTGGCCAGACTGGGTGCGAAGGTGGCACCCATGGCGGTACCAGAGATCTGTTGGTAAATTTGATCGTTGAACATGAAATAGTTCTTTGTGAGGGCTATTTCAGCCAAGGAGGATATCAAGGTGGAGGGCACCTCATGGAGGTCAATGCCTGAGTCCAGAAGATCGTTTAACATGGTGAGAGTTTCTTGTTGCGGAATCTTGGTGTACAGAGACTCCATGTCAATGGTGACTAGCCAGTCAAGTTCTGGGTTGAATTGCAAAGAGTCAAGGAGAATGAGCATTGCTGTAGAGTCTTTTACATAGGATTGCATTTTCGGAATTTCGTCCTTAATAAAAAAGTCTACGTATTGGGATAAAGGTTCCAAGATAGACTGGATCCCTGAGACAATAGGACGGCTCGGCGTGGGCAGAGTGGCTTTGTGTATTTTTGGTAGGGCGTACATGGCTGGAGTCCTTGGATGCAATGGCATCAGGAAAGCTGCTTCCCTTGAGCTCACGAATCCTTCTGCTTCCGCTTCTTCAATGATGGGTGCTATCAAGGCCTGCAGGGAGGCTGTTGGATCGCTGCGGAGGAGGTGGTAACTTGAAGTGTCACAGACCAGGGCTTCCACCATATTGATGTAGTCATTAGTATTCTGAATGACAATAGCTCCCCCTTTGTCTGCCGGTTTGATAGTTATAGCTTGATTTTTGGCAAGAGAAGGGAGAGCTTCAAGTTGGATTTTAGTACAGTTGTTGTGAACGAAGGGAATGTCAGCTTCTATTTCTGAGAGTTTCTTCATGAGTGCTTGCTCAAAGGTAATAGATTCGGCCGTGTAGGCACTTGAGGGTATGCAGAACTGAGAGGTGGATCTCAAGCCAGTGACGTCCTTTTGTGGATTAGATTTTTCTTCAACAAATTGCTGCAGATGTATTTTCCGAAGGAGTTGGTTGCATTCAATCCGAGTTTGGAAAGGATCGTATCTGGCTGTGGGTATAAATGAAAGGCCCTTTTGTAGGATCTCTTCCTCCGGTCGAGTCAGTTGATATGATGATTTATTCACAATCAGGGAGGTGGAAGGATCGTTGCCTGTCCTCTGCTGCGTGTTACAACCATAGATTGTGGCAGTGTACGCCATCTGGGTCCGCGTTGTCCTATGCCTCGCTGGCCTAAAAAAGTTACCGCAGGGGTGTTGTGTGTTGCAGGGATGTTGCAGTGGACTCTTTGGCCTTGGCGTCCATAGCTGCCAGAGCTGTTGCCAGAGTTAGAGCTGGAATCGGACCATGACCTGTTTGCGCCTCTCTGGGAGTTCTGAAAGCGCAATTGTGCTGCATATCTCCTTGATTGTCGTGCCTCATCAGTGAAATACTCATCGGCGACATATGGGTAGACTTTTACATGTTTAAAGTTCTGCAAGTCCTTTTTGAGTGTCAGAATTTTCCTGTTTAGATTGGTGTCTTTAAATTCTTTCAAAGATGTTTCCAGAAGAGTTAGTTTTGCTGTATATATGTCTATTGCAATTATAGTCTTGAGAGTGTCGCTTTTAAGCGTGAGTTCTGCTATCAATTTATCAGTGACTGATTTGGCTGTGTTGATGATTAGAATCAGCCAGTCTCGAGTGCACTTGTTCGCAATGAAGGACCAATCTTTTCTGAACTGAAGGTTATCTAAGAAAGTCCGTGGTTCTATGCGGATGATTAGTCCATTTGGGGCGGCATGGGCCCTCAGGTATTCTGTCATGAGAGCTCCATGGAGTTCGGAGCGGATGATCTTCTTTTTAAGGATTTCTATTTCGTTCCATTCATCGGTGTTGCCATTGATGTTTGGTGCCAAGTCGATCCCTAGCAGGGATGGATTGGCCAAGATGCCGTCAACTAATTCTTCGGAAAAAGCTAGGTAATGACCTTCTGCCATGGTGTGCTAAGGGTAGGTGAAGTGGACGGGAGGGAAAGGGGGTTTTATTTGTCTAAAGGCGATGGATAAACAAAGATGTCGAAGGGCTGGAGGTGGTCCTGCCTTTCTGCTACTTTAATAAATCAAACCCAACAACTGCATCCAGTTGTGCGAAAATCAGAAAATAACAACAGGGTAAATTAAAGCTCAAAGAGCCAGAGTGGCAACTGCCTTCCCAAACCGTAGGGAGATACTGGTACACAGGGGACGGTTTGCTGGGGAATTTTATTTTTGTCAGCTTGCCAATCAGGGCAAGACAGAACAACTAATGGAAATGCTTGAGCAGTGGTCCTGCTCTCTTGGACACAGGGTGGAAAGCTGATCTGGTGCTCTGTTAAGACACCCAGACCCCACCGGTGGAGAGCCGGGGGGTGGGGGGAGGTGTCGTGTGGGATATCTAACCACAGGCGATGATGGACGTGCTGTCTGACTGGTGGGCAGTCTAGCTGGTGTGAGTGGTTGTTTGGTCACCAACAGCCTGACAGATGGAAGGGGGGGCAGGAAATGGGAGTGGGGCAACCAGCACTATTATATAAAAGAGTGCAAGAGGGGGATTAAATCTCGTGATCTTGGATCTAGACGACTAGGAATGACAAGTGCAAAAATGGAGGCACCGGGATTTTCTTATGATTTTATTCACCCTGGTGACTCGAAAGTTCCTTGCAGATGGATGGTTGCCCGAAGAGTGGATTGGTGATACCAAATTTTTACTAAAAATGCACTGTCCCACTAGCTAGGGGATGTGCTGGAAAAACCCATGCTTTCTGGTTTTTTTTGGCAATTTCGTGCAGTAGCCCCTGTTAGTCTTGGGGATATCATAAAATGTAGTGGTGGAGCCACAACAGGTGAGGTCGACCGGTTTCGATGGTTTGTTAGTGATTACCGACCATCTTCTTCAGGACAAGATCAATCTTCATGTGCTACTGAATAGTATCTGTCCTCATAGTAGGGCAGTGGTGGCAGGCTGCATGGGGATCCTGGAATAGGAGACACAAGAAACACATTGCAGAGAGGGTATGAGTGGACCTCTAACCGCAATGTTGCAACAATGGTGCATCCAGAACACAGCTTGAGAACCTGTTACAAAGCAAGTGAATGCTATCACAAAAAAGGATGGGTTGCTCACTAATTGAGAGCAAGAAACCACTACAATGGTGGCTAAAGCGTAGACAAATAAACCCCAGCGAGGGGCAGGGGAGGGTAGGAGGAAAGGAGGTAGGATACGTGGCAGGGACCTGTGCACGTGAAGGGGAAAGGGGGGAAGGAAGGAGGAGAGGTGGGTGGGAGCGGAAAGGGAGCCGTGGGATGTGCTGGAGGCAAAGCCAATTGCAAGAGCCTACCTGGGTAGGGTTGCTGTACTGTCCAGGAGGTCCGCTGGGAGCGAAGAGATGGGCTCTCTGCAGGAGCGTGCCTGTAGAGGAAAGCAAGAGCGGAGCGGTGAGGGGCTGGATGCGCCTGTGTTAGGGCGGCAACGCTAAATGGGGGGAGTGGGGTCACATACCTGAAAAAGTTCTGGGCGGACACAAACGATACAGCCTGCTCAGTCCCAACGCTGTAGGCATAGTGAGCGGCTGCAGCGGTTGTTAAGTGCCGCGTGTGACGCGGCATAGGGGCGTGGCAGCACCCTGTCACAGGCACATGAGCCAATCAGGGGTTGCCATGTAGCAGTTGGGTCAGCTTGCATGCGGTCAATCATCGCGCGGCCCATACGGGTGTATGCGCCGCGTTATGCCAATCAAGGCACACACATCAGTGGGTGTGTGTGTGGTGCAGGGCTAAGGCCAATCAGGGGTTGCCACATGGCGAGTGAGGCAGCAGGCAATCAGCCAATCGTAGCGCGGCCCATGCGGATGTGTGGGCCGCGCTTATCCAATCAAGGCACACGCCTCAATGGGTGTGTGTGCTGTCGGGGCTGGGGCTCGTGTCGGCGCGAGCTGGGGAAACAGGAGGAGGAGACAAATCCCTGGATGGAAAACGCAAGGGAATGTTAAAAGCATGAAAGGGGTTCCCGTGCCAGAATAAATATGTTAAATATATGTATGTGTATATGCAGGGTCATTGCAGGCTTAGGACGGGGGATGGGGGGTGGGGTAGTTTTAGGGGGGGGGGGGGGGTTGTTGGGGTTGCCACATATGTTAGCATGGTCAGAGCAGACCCAGGAAGGGGGAGTGTGGGAGGGGGGACAGAAAGGCACAAAAAGGATAAACAAAAAATGTTGTGTATGGAATACACAGTGAAGCAAAATAAAAGAAACGAGGCAAAGGACAGAAAAGATTTCATAAAGAAGGAGAAAATAATGGAAAAATCAAACGAGTGCAAAGGAAGTTAATAATAAATGGAGAAGATGAACTGAGGAGAAGAACATTTTTTGATGGAACAGAAGAACATATGGAAGATGAAAGCGCATCAAGTGTTTCATGTGTTGTCCCGTTCATCGCACAGGTACATCTGCCAAAGGCAGTGATTCGTGGGATGTCAAGGTTCAATGCTGTAGCACTGCAAGTTCTTGCCACTGCATTGCTTCATTCAACCCTTGCTTGCAGGTATTCAAGCGAAAAATCCACTTCTGTTCTTGGGTGAAGAGTATTGCGTGATAATTGTCTCCTCGCTTCGGGCGCTTGATTTTTTCCAAAATGGTCCATTGGAAAGACTCTGCTGTGTGGCCTTCCACCAGGAAATGGGGAACCATGGGTGCTGTTAGTTTCTTGGTGCGGATGCAAGATCTATGTTCAATCATCCGTTTTTTTACTTCTCGGGCAGTCATCCCAATGTATCGCAAGTGACACGGACAGGTGATCGTATATATTACTCCTTTGGTATTACAGTTAGCGAAGAGTTTCTTAACCCATGGAGTGGTCCAGCCAATGTCCAAAGTGGTGCTCCGAGCCGTCTGGATACACATTGAACACAAACCACAAGGACTATGACCCACAGGATGGGTCTGGTTCCATAGGGTGACCTGTGTGTTTTTAGCAGTGTCAGTATCTAGCGCACCGTATTAACGAGGGCGTCTCTCAAGTTGCGTCTTCTTTTTAGTGCAAAACGCGGCATGGGCATGTTAGATGCGCCAGTGTTGAGGATAGGCCATAAAGACTTAATTTTCTTTTTTATTTTGTTAAGTAGAGGGGAGTAACTCAGTACTGCCGTGATGGTTGTGGCATCTGAGTCCTTCTGATGTTGTTCAAGGGTACACGCGCGTGGGATGCATCTGGCCCTTCTATATGTATTTTGAACAATCCGCTGCGGATAACCCCGCTGGATGAGTTGGTTTTTGAGAGTCTTGGACTGAGCATTGTAGTCTTCCGTCCTACTGCAGAGACGTTGGTAACGCAGAAATTGTCCAAACGGCAGGTTGTCTCTGAGAGATTGAGGGTGGTAACTCGAGTATGTAAGGAGGGAGTTCTTATCGGTGTCCTTGTGGTAGACTTTGGAGATGAGCCCGCCTTGTGAGGCCATAATGGCGAGGTCGAGAAAGTGGGTTTTTCTTCTATCTTGTTCCATGGTGAAATGCAGATGGATGTTACGTGTATTGAGCCATTCGTGAAATGCCAGGAGTTCTTCGTTGGAGCCTCTAACATGGGCCAGCACGTTTTGCGCATTCTGGGGGCAGATGGGCACACTAATGTGCCCATCTAACCCTAGGGAATGGGCAACATGAAAAAAAAAAACAAAAAAAACGTGTGTTTGGTGTCCACCACATACCTTTTTTATCTGTCATTTTTCCAATTATTCCCCAAACTATGGGAATCTTCCCTACATAGTTGTTGCCTGACCTGTGCAAATCACCCCTTCCTGAATTTTGTCTGCTTTTCAGAAATGTAAGTCTTTCTGTCATCTCATTCTGCTTTGCAATCCTCCTCTTCCATTCCGTCCACGCATGTCCTATCGGGAAAAAAAGGCAAAATCGCCTACCTCTCACAAAACGGATGGTAACCATATAAAATGTTTGTTTAGTTTCCACTCAACCTGTTCTTGAAAGCGTGGAAAATGGCGAATTCAGCACAGCAAACCATTTGTTCCTAGCTCTTACAAGGAAAAAACCACAGGCTTCTTTGTACATCATTTTATTGGTATTTTCTGATTCCTTGGTGGCGTTATGACAGCCTACATGTGGGAAGAAAAGGAGCCAAATCTGGCATGTAACAAAAAAGTTACATGGGATTGAATGGTGACATACCGAAATCACCAAAAAAGACCTTGGAACTGGGGGGAAAACCCTTGGCAGTTAAGGGGTTAACAGATGCTCCCAGCAAAAATGGAAACTGAATAGATATATGTGCAGCTGTAAAAACGAGTTTGTACAAGGTTTTTACGAACACTGGTAGTAAATATAGAAACAGAATAACTATGTGTGCAGTTGTAAAGACAATACTAATAGTGGGGTGGAGAGCTTGTGCATGTGATGTATATGCTTACTGATGTACCTGAGTGTAATTATTGGACAGCAGCCTGAACTTCATGCACCCCATGGGTGGAACCAAAAATGTATCATTAAATGAAAATTAATAGCAGGTGGTGTAAAGGGCTCAGATTGAAGAATCCCTGATCTTAATGCAGACATCACAAAGGAGTTAGTTGGTTTGCAAAAAATAACTCAAGTCCCAATCTAGATTAATTCCACGTGAGGACATGGAATCGAGCCGATCGATCCAGTGGATCTCCCTTTGCTGCATTAATTTTTTCAATTTGCCACCCTTCTGGGTAGACATACATGTTCCAAAATGATGAACTGTATTTGAGCAATAGTTTGTCGTGACTGGTTAAAGTGCTCTTTCGGATGCTTGTCTAATATTAGACTTATGTTCCACCGACCTTGTTTTGGCTTTCCTGGTGGTCCTGTCTACGTAATACAATCCGAAAGGAGCGCTTAATGCCATAGATTAAGTTTTTTGTGTCACATGTAGAAGTATGGTGAAAGGCAATGTTATAACCTTTGTGAGGATGTGTTATGGAGTTGCTTTTGATGACATTATGGCAGGCATAACAGTTGTTGCAGGATAAAGTGCCTTTGAAGTTTTGTTTTTCTTTCCTTTTGATCGCAAAGTCTGGTTCCAGTGATAGAGTTCTCCAGTTTTTCCTGATAATCTTCTTAATCTGGATGCTTTGTTGTGAATATGTGGTGACATACATAAGATCATTGTTGTTTGAACGCTCTTTGGGTAGTAAGGCTCCTGTTCTTGAGATGTTTTTGACTCTTTCTGCAGATCCACATACTGAGTCGGAATTGTAACCTCGTTTCTGAAATTTCTCAGTGAGTTGTTCAGCTTTCTTAGTATAATCTTGATCATCCGAAATGATACGTCTGTATCTCAGGAATTGGCTGAGTGGGATGCTTTCAATGGTTCTTTTGGGGTGAAAGCTTTTTGCATATAACAAACTTCCCGTCAGTAGGTTTGGTATATAATGTAGTTTGCAGTTTTCCTGATTTTGTATAGATCAGCACATCTAGGAATTCAATCAATGTCAAGCTGGTTTTGGTGGTGAACTTAATTCTGGGTGCTATGAATCCATGAATGTAAAGTTGTTTCTTCCATCTTTCGTTTGTGCAAAACAAGCGTTTCTTCTAGATAAGCTGTCAAGAACCAAGGGAGGAGACAGTACCGACACTCTCCCTCGAACCACAGAAGCCGAATAGATAGACCCTCCCACCGTGGTTGGCACGGGTACCTGGTTTTGGAATAACAGGTAACCATGTGGAAGCCAATAGGGGAAGAGGGATTAGGGAGAGGTTGTGGATAGGTAAGGGTAAGTAAGGAAAACCAGAAAGAGGGAATCGGGTAGCATAGTTGGATAGGTGTGAGGGGAAATTAGGAAAAACAACATACAAATACCAACAATCCTGTCCTACTCTCACACCCCTACATAACCCTGTATCCTGCTTCAATGCATATGAGACTCACACAACATAGATCTTATTGCAGCATAGCAGGACATAACATGAAAGCACATAATTTGTAACTGAATGCAACATGAGCACATGGTACATGGACCTTATTGCACCCTAGAAGGCAGACAGACTTTGTAGCAAGCGCCACGGCACATACAAGGGGAATTCCCCTTTCATGTACAAACAAACACATGGCCCATCGGGCAAGCAAAAAGCAAGCATGACAAGAAATTACATTTAAGGTTCCTCCTTAACCTGTGGAGCAATGACCCCCCCTTCTCTTCATGTAATGACTGAAACATGACACCCTGCCTCCTGAAATGCCTGCAGCGTACTGCCACGTTGTGTAATCGCCCACTAAATGGGCTTGAAAATGTTTGCAGCACGTAAGTTCAAAGAAAACAGTTCCATAAGGCAAAACAAAGCTGAAGTGGGCCGTCACCCTTATTGTACACATAAACGTGCAAGTGGCGCACATTCCATAACCTTGCACCCACGCTAACATCAAAACATGACCCCCACACTTAACTGCATGTCCGGGTCCCGGCGGGGCAACCAGGACCTATAGAGTAACACCAGAACAGTCACCAGGCCGTTCTGGATCCCTGCTGCGGCCAGGGCTGGGAAACCTGAAGCATTCATTCTGCATCCCTCAAACGTGCAAACTTCCTTGTGAAAACCGCCATGACCGCCCGTGCTGGAATCATATCAATAACCGGCACCTGATCACGGGTGGCCAGCGTGTTAAGTAAGCCCTCAATCAAGTCAGCTGTTGTAACGCGAGAAGTCAGAACTACACACTTTCCCCAGGCTGCTGGGTAATGTAGTTCTCACAGGTTCTAGTCAGTTTACATGTACAGCACGCTTTTTCTTGCCCCAGCCCCAATTCCTGAAAAAAGCCATGTATGTGTAGGCGTAACTGGGGCCATAACCGCTCCCATCGAAGTACCAGAAGTACCAGAAATCTGTGCAAAGTATCTGTTTTCAAACATGAAAAAGTTGTCACTTAGAACTATGGTAAGTAACTTCATGGACAACAATCGATCTGCCTTAGATACTTTGTCTGTGGTCAGTAAAAACCATTCCATCGATTCAAGTCCGGCATGATGCGTGATATTCGTGTAAAGGCTTGAGACATCCATGTTTTCATCAAACAATATTCTGTGAAGCTTACTCAGAAAATGATTTGTATCTTTAAAGGTGGTAAATCCATGTGTTAATGGTTGAATGACAAAATCTATATATTGAGCTGGTGGTTCAAGCAAGCTGTTGTTCGCTGCTATTATAGGTCGTCCCGGAGGATTAAGTAAATTATTGCCCGAAATGCGCTGTAATAAATGGGAGGAAACACGCAGAGCTATACTACCTTGCCTCAGCCCAGAGCTCTCCCCCATAGAGATATCTGTCCTCATGAGTTTTTTAATCATGAATGTCGCCATGTAAGAGTTGTGCAATACTTTGTTTTTGTTTTTGAATGTAATACAAATTTTTCTTGATCTGTAACAATTGAAGTGTTTTGACTTATTTTCTTTGTCAATTATGCCCAATAAGTAAACAATTGTCCGTCATTGAACTGTGTATACCTTGACTAAATCTATTTAGGCAATTGATTTTGCCACAGTGTGCCCAGGTCAATTCCCCCGAATTACTCGAGGGACCTCCTTTTGTATCACAATCTTTGACCTTGTAGCCAAGATCAGACCAGGAACACCTAAGCAATCATTAATTCCATTGAGCAACACATCTTGAGTTATTTCCTGGATCAAAGCAATTGAGAGTGCACCTCTACACACAATATCTTTTCTTCAACCATATGTAATGAACTCATGGTGGCAACAGTAAAGACAGACACAAGTGATCACAGTTCAAGGGTGTTTATTAAACTGTATGCAGGTTGGAAAAACACCTATTCTAAACCTAAATCTAAAATGGGAGCAAGCGTCGACCATCAAATGAAAATTAGGCAGACCTAGTGGCATTGTGTCAAATAAAAAAGGGCCTATACTAAGAAACCTATTGCCAAACCTTACAACTACAACAAAAAGGGTGTGAAAAGAAAGAAGTGTCCTCAAATAATATGTCAGGATGCAGTAGCTTGGGTCTTCTTTCCCCATGTTTTGGGCATGGGGTAAGGTGAGATCTTGGAGCACAGCACACACTCGAGCTTCCCCAGCATGAGTCAACAGCTCTGTTTCAACTTATCAGGAGCCTCGATGGCCAAGTCTCGTTTCTTTCGATAATTGCTTGTCTTCGAGGGCCTGATATATTCAAACAACAAAAACAAAAGTTTCTTCAACAGATGAAACTTTGTTTCCTGCTTTCACTTAGGGTGAGGATTCTTCACCCTTGGGTCCCCCTCTTCCAGGCACTGACACCTATTCCTATCGATGTCCGGGCCTCAGTGGTTGTGTCTCCTAGTTCCGAGAGCCTGATAGATTTTCCAATAACCAAAACAACAAACAAACACAAAGGCCAGTTCTTCATACTTCTAGGGTGATGGATTCACCCCAGAGTCCATCTCTTGTGGGCGCAGACCCCTCTGTGCTTTCAGCCTCTCTCCACCAAGTTCCGTCTGGCTTTTCTTGTGTGATGGTTTCACTCCTGGATCTCCCTCGTTCGCGCTCAGATCCATCTCAACTGTTGGTCTTTTTACAATGCACTTTGGGTGATAGCTTCAACACTGGGTCTCCCTCGTTCGGGCTTGGACCCTTAAATGTCAATGGGCCTCATTACGAATTTGGAAGTAGCCATGGAGCCCCTAGCTCCATGGCTTCCTCCAAACCGGGCTCCATTACCGGGTTCTTGCAATGAGGAATAACTGGGTCATTCTGACATAGGAGGACCCGGAAATTCCTCCTTGCAGGAACCATTCCCCATTCCCATTGAGCCCCCATATGTCTCAATGGGAATGGGTGGAAGGTAATAATGGGCAGATTTCAACTGGCCCGTTATTACCTCCCTCTTCCCCTCGCGGGACCCGGAAAGGACGCCTGGTTTTACCAGGCGTCTGATCCGGGTCCCGCAAAGCGAAGCTTGTAATCGGCGCTCCCGTAATGAAGGTGGCCGGTCCCGTACCGGCCCCCTTCATTACGGGAGCGCCAGGGTCGTAATGAGGCCCAATGTCTTTTTAAACCGTTTATAGTGGACATCCCTTGGCCGGGTTCATGTTTGTCAACACACTGTTTCTTGGGACTTTAGACTTGCCCCCTTCTCATCAGCATCTCTTGGTCGGGTTCACTCGTGCCAAATTCACATTCCCAATTGTCTGCAGGATTCACTTCCCTTGATTCCTCATAGTTCTTAGGTCAAAGGCTTTTGACTGTATGGGGATTTTGCTTGACCTTCTGTATGTCCACTTTGACCTAACTTGGCAGCTGTCCTACGGCCTTTTGGTACCTGTAGTTTCATTCAAACAGGGATCGACTAGAGTCTCTCGAGTTAGTACCCACTTGATGCCGGTTCTCTCTGCAGCTGGTCTCCCCTCAACACTTTTACAGTTCTTTGAACTCAGTTTAACTTGCCACTTTGCCTCTTTCATTCACCACACCCCGGATCGGATAGGCTCTCCCCTCGAGTCACTGGCTGTGATGAACTGCTTGGCTTTCCTCGTAACTGGAGTCAAGGTCAGTACCACAGTAGAAGGAGTTTCACTCGCTCCTGCTTATCAGAGTCGACACGCTCCGTGTAGCGTTGACATCTGCTGCAACACACTTGGGCTATTGTCCCCGGTCATACGATTCCCTCTGCTGAGGTTTCGCAGGCCTGTGTCGAAAAGGGCAAGTCGTGTCCCTCCTTGTCAGCCTCTCAATATTTGCTGCCTTTCTCCTCCTTTTGAACTGCCGGGTCTGGATAGATGTCTTGTCACACGGTCTGCCTTACTGGTACTGTGCTCTCCTGCTCCACCTTTTATCCCTGTGGGAAAGGGAAAGGGTTGTCAGGTGTGTGTGATTCTGATCAATTGCCTGACTTTGCCTGACCCTTGTACTGGGACATGTCTGGTAAACGGCGCTGGTGTTAGTCCGTTCTCTGGTGTCGCGTGCAAAAGTGTTTGTATAGGAAAGGGTGGGGGGCAGTGGTTTTGAATTTCCTACATGGTAGGATGGGGAAAAGGTGTTGAAAGAAGGGGGATACAGCGTCTCACACGGCGGTTTCCCACTTCCACTCCCTGAGGACCCCCATCCAGGGGATCCTCCCTCACTGGTCCACCCCCAGGAACTGGATCCAATAGTGATGAGCGTGTGTATTGCGTCTATTTGGCTATAAAGGAAGAACACCAACACTTACGTCTACCCAGCTCCTTCTCGCAATAACAAATAATTGGACTCAGACTAGCAGAAGAGATACACACACACCATATGACGTTATAAAAAATGGCTCAATACAGGCCGTTTATTTATATTATATAGCTAATAATAAACAAATAGAACACCAATACATACAAACATTTATATGCAGATAGATAGATTAGAATATAAATGTCATCAGCATGATCCAGGAAGTAGAGGAAAACTTCATCTTGGCCACCAAACAACACTGTTTAGTCCCTCAGAAGGTAGGCAAAGAGATCGCTATGGTCAATGGGGTCTGAAGCGGAGTGTCCTCCCTATCAGCGAGACTGCAACATCCGGGGTTCAACATCCAACAACCACCTTTCCGTGATGCCCTCTCCTTTATTGGGCACCCCCCCTTCCAAATTCTGTTCTGCCTATGGCCGAAAGGCAGATCACAAGTCGAAGAGACAAAGGGTGGAAAAATCCATTTGAAAGTGAAAAAACCCAGTACTTCTCTGCTTGCATGCATTCCCAGACCCCTTATCGTGCAGCTGCAGCGTGCTCCAACTCCCCTTCTGTATTCGTCCTTCACTGGACAATTCAATAACTATACTATGTAGTCAGTCCGCTTGCAAAATATCTATGTGACCTTGCTCTGTTTTCCCTGCTACTTGTTCATTCTGTGAGGCCCACGGAAGCACAGACCTTATTACTGCAATGGTAGAGGAGTATTCAAAATGGCTGCGCATCGACACCATGTTATTCTAGCTCGCATTTTACACACTAGCATTACACCGTGTCCTGGCCACCTGGATGGCATATCCCTAGGGACTAGTCAGGCAGATACCTTCAAGTTTCTCACAGTACCAGGAGAATTGACCTGTTAAAGGGAAGCAAAATGGGTCCTCAGCAAGTTCATGAACACTTCTGATACCTGAGTGGTGGGTGATACGGAAGAGTGTAAAATGGCACATTTCCCATTGGACCCCCATCTCATGTCCCCATGGATAATTTAAAGAGACACAAAACTTTTCGTGCAGAAGGTCTACATCAGCTTTACGAACACTTCTGCACTATCAATGAACACAGGCTACAAAGGTGAATGTAGCTGGGGGAGGAAGGGTGTCATTATACACTAGAGTTTAAGACTCTTGAATTCATCTTCCACACACAGAAACACATTCAAAAGAAACTTAACTGGCCATCCACATGTTTATAAACCCTTCTTAGGAAGTTGGAATAATGACTGACATGTTCAGGAGTGTTTATTGAACCTTATAATGGGTGAGATGAATGCCTAATCTAAATCTAAATCCAAGATGGGAGCAAGCAACGACACTCAATAATAAGGCAATCCTAGTGCGTCTGGTCATATAAAGAGCCTATACTAAAAAACCTATTGCCAATCCTTACTACGAGTTACAAAAAGAGTTTGGGATAATATTCATCAGAAAAGAAAGTAGTGTTCACAAAGTTATAAGTCAGGATGGTATGGCTGGGTGTTCCTTCTCCACGTCTGAAGCACAGGACAAGGCGGGACTCTTGAGCCCAGCACACTCCTGAGCCTCGACAGCACAAGGTTCAAAGTTCAGTTCGACAGATATCAAAACCCCTTCAGAGGTAAGTCTCTTTCCTGCAAATGTCTCTTACCTAGTAACAAACAAACAAAAGTTCTCTTGGTGATCTTGCACCTTGGGCAACTTTTCTTCGCCCGGTTTTCACAATGACAAACAAACAAAAGTTCTCTGGTGATTTTGCACCTGTCATAAACTGGTGCCCCTCTTCGAAGTCCTCCTCACCTGGATCTGAAGAAGGACTGTCCGAAGATTGTTTCTTTGTTCTTGCCTTGCTGCCCAAAGCTTTCTTCTTATTCTTTCCTCTTCTGTCGTGGAGGTAAGGGTGAGCTCCCCCAGAGGCCACCTTGTCCAGGTGAGGAACACTGTGGTCACAGGACTCAGAGGAGCGGACCCCAAAACAGGGAAAAAAGTCTTTGGGCTAAAAAAAATATTTAAAAAAACTGTGTTGTTGAGCCGTTTTCACTCTGGGATGACTGTCGTAGAAACACGTGGAATTTTGCAGTTTAAAGAAGGATCCGGTGTTCAGAGAGGATGCTCCAGTGTCAGATGTAATAGAAACAGTAAGCCTTGGGTGCTCCCGTTTCCTTGGAGCATGTAGAGCCAGGTAGCAGTAAGTGAGTGGTGTAAAGGGTGCTCCGTAATCACTAGGTAAAGCGGGAACACACAGAGAAAAGAGGGAAAGACTGGAGGGAGAATAACTTTACCGGCACTGAAGGAGGAAGAGGGGCTCAGCCGCCAGCTCGGTGAACAAGAAGCGGGGAAGGGAAGCAGACCACTGCGGTCTGATAGGAAGGCATGCAGGAAGCTGTAGGAAAGCAACCAGGAAGAGCAAATATTGAGCGAGCGTACCAGCAGAGAAACAACGGTTGCAACGCTTCAATAAGTATACAATGGGCATATACATAGAGGCGGCATTCATCTTGGAAATAGTCTAGACCGCTGTCGTACCATGCGGAAGACGGCATGTTGGCCCATCAATGGTGGCGGCAGCGCGTCCATAGACGCCACTGGTGAACCGTGACAGCACCTTGGGCGATTGCTCTTTGCCCCTAGGATCTCCCACCACCGGGCTCGGATCCTCTTTACAAAAACAGGCCTCCCTCTGTCGGGTTCACTACGGCCCTTCTTCAACACAGTTAATGTATTCCTAATACAGTGTTATCACAGTTCAATCATAGTGGAAAGTGGGGTTCCCTTCTTCTAGCTTTTCTGTGGCAAAGGATGAGAGACTTTTGAATGTATGGGGGATTTGACATGACCCTTGTAGGACCACTCCGACGCCTCACGCCACTCTTTCCTAGGGCCTTCTGGTCGTTGTAGTTTCCAAAACAGGTCCCGGTCACAGCCTTTCGAATGAGCACCCATATGGCGCTGGACCCATCTGCACCTGGCCCACAACTGGGCTTTCTTTAAAGTTCAAACATACACACACGTCCTTTCTTCTTGCATTCAAAATGTTGCTGCTCGCAACTTTGGGCTTAACACAGTTCGCTTTGATATCAGCTTCCTCCGACTCACCGGCTGTGCTGAACCTGTTGGCTTCTTTATGTTCTCTGGAGTCAAAGATATTACCACTGGCAAAGATAGTACAGCTGGAGAGGCAAAATACTGCCTCTCCAGCTGCGTTATCAATCCGGAAGGCCTCCGTGTACCATTGTCTTCTGCTGCTTTGCACGCCAGCTGTAACTCTGGGTCTTACAATTTCCCTTCTGGAGGAGTCGCAGGTCTGAGTTGAAAAGGGCAAGGGCAATTTCTCCTCCGTCGTCATACAGGTCTCACTGCTTTTCTTCTGCCTTTGTACTGCCGGTTTGGTGTAGCTGTCTCCTTGTGCGTTCGGCCTTCCTTGAAGTGTGCTTTCGTGCTCTGCCTTTTATCCCTGTGGGGAAGATATAGGACCGTCAGGTGTGCATGGTTATTGTCAATTGTCTGACTCTGCCTGACCCGAGTGTTGGGACATGTCAGGTAAACGGCTCCGGTGATATTCTGTTGTCTGTTACCATGTAAGAAAGTGTTTGAGTGGGACAGGGGAGCCAGGGGGCTGTGGGGTAGAGCTTCTAAATAACCTACAGGGTAGGATGGGGAAAAGGTGTTACAGGGAAGAGGATCCCACGTCTCAACCCTCAGTGTTCCACTTCCACTCCCCAAAGACCCCTCGCCTAGGTGATGCTCCACCAGGAAATGGATCCAATAGCGACGCCCGTGTCCTGGCCATCTGGACAACAGATCTCCTGTATCCAGTGGGTTAGCCACCTTCAGGTTTCTCGCATGCCCTTCCTCCATGCGATGTAGGCGCATCAGCTTCACAGGGGAACCGGGACAGGAAATCTACATTCCCCTTGTCTTTTCTTTTCCGGTGTTCCACCGTGAAGGAGTAGTGCTGCAGGTCTAGAAACCATTGCATGACATGTGGGTTTGAGTCTTTGCTTTGGCTAATCCACACTAGGGGAGAATGATTGGTGGGCAATGTAAATTTTCTTTCCAAGAGATAGTATCTAAGTTGTATAATAGCCCACTTGATGGTGAGGGCCTCCAATTCCAGCACAGAGTAATTTTGTTCACGTGGGAAGAGTTTGCGGCTTATAAAGAGAATGGGATATCCTAATCTATCCCAAACTTGAGACAGGATTGCCCCTAACCCGGTAAGGGAGGCATCCATCTGCAACATAAAGTCTTTGGAGAAGTCTACTACCTTTAGAATTGGGGTCTGGCCCAGAGTTTGCTTCAAGTTCTTATTGTATATATCACCCTCTTTGGACCACTAAAGTTTCTGGGGTTCGTTATTCTTAAGTTTATCACTCAGCTGTGCTGTTTTGTCTGATAAATATGGGGTTGAATCTGCGGCAAATTCCTATTAACACTAGAAAAGCTCTAAGATCCCTTTTAGTTTTGGGTGTAGGTGTACCTAGGATGGCTCTCACTTTTTGATGTTGGGGCTGTACTTTCCCATTCCCTACAAAAAACACAAGATATTTTATGGCCGATTGTGCCAATCTGCATTTAGATGGATTAGCAGTTAGGCTGGCTTGTCTGAGGACTCTCATTATAGTATGAAGGTGGAAAAGGTGGTCTTCCCAGGTTTTACTATAAATGACAACATTGTTAATGTAAGCTCCACAGAAGTCAGAATAGAGACGTAAGATTTTATCCATTAGGTGTTGGAAAGTGGCTGGTGCACCGTGCAAGCCAAAAGGAGGACTTTAAATTCAAATAGTCCTAACAGGGTTGAAAACATTATCTTTTCTTTATCTGGCCCATATACTGTTACCGATCAGTATCCTTTTGTTAAGTCTAGGGTGGATTGAAAGGTGGCTGCTCCGAGTTTATCAATTAGCTAATTGAAGCGTGGCATGGGATCTGCATCAAAATCGGATATCGCGTTGACTTGACGGAAGTCTATACAGAACCTCCAGGAACGGTCCAGTTTATTAACCAACACGGTCCATGGGCTTTTGGTCCAGGCGAGGACCAGGGGCTTGACGATGGCTCGATAATATTAGCTGTGACCACAAAAGTGACAGGTGGAAGGTTTCGAATGAATCTGAACCACTGGCAATTGCTCTGGGCAACCTTCCACACCACTGTTTTTTAGCCCGTCTGCGCCATTGCAAAAGGGGTCTAGCCATGTGCAAATCAGTCAGCTGCCGCCACCAATGGTAGCAGCCCAGCCCGAACTGCTAGGCCAGGTCCCCTCTGCACAGAAAACCAAGTAACCCCAGACATGTTTCGGCCTTGTTGGACCTCCTCAGTGAGGTGCAGCCTGGTTCCCTATGGCACAGCGAGCAAGGGACCCACGTCTGGGCATACCCTCTCTCACATGGAGAGACAAAGTGTGACTACAAAAGTGATGGGTGGAAGGTTTCGAATGAATCTGAACCACTGGCAATTGCTCTGGGCAACCTTCCACACCACCGTTTTTTAGCCCGTCTGCGCCATTGCATATTAGCTTGCAGCATTTTGTTAACTTTCCCGACCACTATCTGTTCACGGGCCTCTTGGAGTAGATAGGGTTTTAAATGTACTTTTCCTTTAGGTGTTCTAATATACTGATGGGTGCCTTTAATTCTCCCTGGTTTGTCTGAGAATTCATTGGGGAAGGATGTAATTACATCTCTTAGATATTTTTGGGCAGACAACTCAGTAGGGATTAGTTCAAAGTTGTCTATAGCTTCTGGAACCAAACAAGATAGTACATTGGCATGGGTGGCTGACGGGTTCTCCTTCAAGAGATTTATGTGGTATAAATGGACTTTGTTTTTGGGCCAGTTGGGCTACTTTATAAGTACAGGTTCCGGTTAATTCTACTATTTTCATAGGGTCCATGCCACTTAGCCACAAGCTTGTTTTCTGAGGTGGGTAACAGGACCAATACTTTTTGCCTTATAGAAAATGATCTCAGGCTTACTTTCTTATCGTAGTAAGATTTGTGTTGACTTTAGGCCTTTTTCATATGAGTGCTGACAAGATCTCGGACAAGTCTCATATGTTCTCGCATTTGAGTAGCAGTTTGCGAGATGGGAATGGGTGCCTCTTCTCATTCTTCCCAGGTTTTCCGGGGCATGTCTAGGACATCTCTGGGTCTCTGCCATAAACTAACTTGAAAGGGGAATATCCTCTAGAGGCCTGTGGTGTTTTCCTCACTGCAAATAGTGCCCACGGGATAATTCAGTCCCAGTTCTTCACGTCTTTATCTACTAGTTTCCTCAAGGTTAATTTTAAGGTCTTGTTGAATCTTTCAACCAAGCCATCGGTTTTAGGATGATACACAGAAGTTTGCAATATGGTAATATGGAGTAATGGAGTAGCTCTTTGACCTTGGCCATGAGCTTATTCATAAAATTTGAACTCTGATCGGTCAATATTTCCTTGGGAAAGCTAACCCTGGACAAATACGGTAGGGGGTGTTTAAGGATTTGCTGGGTGGTATTATTACCCATTGGGAATGCTTTGGGGTAGCTTGTGGCATAATCAACAATCACTAGGGCATACTTGTTGCCTAATTGGGATATTTATAGAGGTCCAGCAATGTCCACTCCGATTCTTGAAAAAGGAACTTCTATGATGGGTAAAGGATTCAAAGGGGCAGGTAGGGGGACATGTGTGCTAGTTTTTTGACATATTTCACACGTCTGCATAAGGTCTTTATATCAGCATGGTTACCTGACCAGTAAAACTTCCCACTGATATGTGCTTGGGTTTTAGTTTGTCCCAAATGGCCCCTGGTAAAGTAAAAGTATGCAATCTATAGTACAACCTTTTGGCGGGTCCGGGTAATCACCAACTGTTTTTTTATCAATCCTTCACTTGATGTTTCTTTTATGTATAGCAATCCCTGTTTTAAGAAGAAAAAGAGGCTTTCCTTTTCTATACCTTCTCCTTCCGGAAAAGCCTGTAAGAAGGCCTCAGCAAGAGCTGGATCATTTTGCTGGGCGAAGGCTAGATCGGGATAGATGGTGGGTTCCTCTCTCTTCGTGTCTTCAATGTCAGAAGGTTTACCAGCTTCCGCAAAGCCCAATGCACCTCTTTCCATTTTTTCAGGTTTGCTTTCTTGAAAGCGAGGGAATAGTCCCCTTTCCAAAATTTCTTTAGCAATTTTATCCCCACGATGTACTTCAAATTGTTTTGTAAGAGAAACTTTACATCTCCTCGGAAGTCTGGGTCGACGATGCGTCTATACCGAACTTCAATGCTAGGCCAGATTTTGGCAGCAACCTGATGTAACACCTTGGAGGGATTATCAGAACCAAATCAGTAGGAATCATCCCTTTTTTCTCAGGGGGAATGACAGCTGCCCTACTGCTACAAATATTGAAACCTATCAATTCTTTTGTGGCAACAAAAGGGTTAGAAGCTCATGGACTACGTTTCTGAAATTTTAGGGTTCCCCAATTTGTTTGAATTGAGTAACATCCCACTTCTGACACCATATCACCATATGTAAGGAACTCATGGTGGCAACAGTAAAGATAGACACAAGTGATCACAGTTCAAGGGTGTTTATTGAACCGTATAATGGGTGAGATGAACGCCTAATCTAAACTTAAATCTAAGATGCGAGCAAGCTACGACCATCAAATAATAAGGCAGTCCTAGTGGCGTCTTGTCAAATAAAAATAACTATTGCCAATCCGTTTTACTAGTTACAAAAAGCGTGGGATAATGTTCACCAGAAAAGAAAGAAGTATTCCCAAAATGATAAGTCAGGATGTTATAGCTGGGTCTGCCTTCGCCACGTTTGAGGCACGGGACAAGGTGGGACTCTCGAGCGCAGCACACTCCTGGGTCTCGACTGCACAAGGTTCACAGTTCAGTTCCCTGATATCAAAACCCCTTCAGAGGCTAAGTCTATTTCCCGCAAAAGTCTCTTGCCTTTGAAAGTTTGCTGATTCAAAGTAACAAACAAACAAAAGTTCTGTCAGTGATCTTGCACCTTGGGCAACTGTTCTTCGCCCGGTTTTCACAATGACAAACATACAAAGTTATTCTGCACCTTGGGCAATTGCTCTTTGCCCCTATGATCTCCTTCCGCTGGGCTCGGAACCTCTTTACAAAAACAGGCCTCCCTCCATTGGGTTCACTACGGCCCTTCTTCAACACAGTTCATATATTCCTAATGCAGTATTAGCACAGTTCACAATCGTAGTGGAAAGCAGGGTTTCCTTCCCCTAGCTTTCCTGTGGCAAAGGGTCAGAGACTTTAGATTGTACAAGGGATTAAATGTGACCCTCGTAGGACAACTGGGACGCCTCACGCCACCCTTTCGTAGGGCCGTCTACTTGTTGTAGTTTCAAAAACAGGTCCCGGTGAGAGCCTTTCGAATGAGTGCCCACGTGGCGCCGGATCCCTCTGTACCTGGACCTCAACTGGGGTTTCTTTAAAGTTCAAACATTCACACAAGTCCTTTCTTCTTGTGTTCAAAATGTTGCTGTTCTCAACCTTGGGCTTAATACAGTTTGGTTTGATATCAGCTTCCTCCGACTCACCGGCTGTGCTCAACCCGTTGGCTTCTTTGTTCTCTGGAGTCAAGGATAGTATCAGGGTAGCCAGCTTGCCTCTCCTGCTGCGTTATCAATGCAGGAGACCCCCCCCGTGTCCCATTGTCATTTGTTGCTTCGCACGCCAGCTGTAAATCTCAGTCTTACAGTTTCCCTTCTGGAGGCTTCGCAGGTCTGAGCTGAAAAGGACAACTCCCCCTTTGTCGTCCTTCCAGGTCTCAGCACTTTTCTTCTCCCTTTGTACTGCCGTTTTGGTGTAGCTGTCTCCGTGTGTGTTCAGCCTTGCTCGAAGTGTGCTTTTGCTTTTGTGCTCTGCCTTTAATCCCTGTGGGGAAAGGGCCGTCAGGTGTGCGTGGTTGTCAATTGCCTGAAACCGTCTGACCCGAGTGTTGGGACATGTCAGGTAAATGCCTTAAGATGTTAGTCCGCTGTCTGTTACCATGTAAGAAAGCGTTTGTTTGGGAAAAGGGGGGCGGGCGGCAGAGCTTCTAAACCTACAGGGTAGGATTTGGAAAAGCTGTTACAGGGAAGGGGATACCGCTTCTCAATGCTCAGTGTCCCAATTCCACTCCCCCGAAACACCTTGCCCAGGTGATCCTCCCCCACTGGTCCACCCAGAGGAACTTGATCCAATAGCAATGGCTGTGACCTGGCCACCTGGACAACAGATCTCCGGGGACCAGAAGGTGAGACACCTTCAGGTTTCTCACAGTTCTCTGGCCATGACAATTTCTGTTCTCTTACTCCTGTGTAGGGTCACTTTATCTGCACCATAAAGATTCGCCCACAAAGAAAATCTCTTTCATAGCAAGTAAGGATTTGTTCACGTGCGCTACTCATTGTATACTTTTCCCCCCACCTCTATGTTCAAAAGGGGCTTCAAGGCTTTCTCAATATCTCTCTGCGCCCTCAGTGTGCCATATCCTAACCCCAATATATGAGGGAGACTAGTTCTCCAATGTACTTTAAATCTTTTTTTCTGGATAAAATAAAAAAAATCCAGGAACACAATACCGGAGAGGGAGTCAGAGCCTGGTGAGACATCTAGTGTTATGGACACCGGTGCCGTGTTGAAGGGAGCGAATAGCCTAAACATGGCATCTTTTAATTTTAATACAGTTTCAGAAGAAACCATTAGTGTTTTACTAATGGCCTTAAAACCTACAAATGACATGTTGTTTCCTCTCCCTGTCTGCATGGCAAAGAGCTTGGCAACCGACATAGCCCCATTTATGACCTCATCAATTTCTTTTAAATTACATTCGTATATATTGATTAGATTTCTAACTCCAATCTAATTAACACCATCGGCAAACTGCAAGGCAAATGTAACGTTTTTGCCCATATATATCCCTCAAGGGCATTTAACATCTTTCTCCTATAATGAATCAACCACTTCCAGGCCATAAGTTATAAAAGTAATAACTTTTGATTTATAAAAATTCAACAAAGGAATCGGAGAGAATGAACAATATTTTGTTTCTGGTTTTTACATTTGGGCTGCTAACGAGAATATATTTCTTTTTTTTATTGGGTTTTCAAGTTCACAAAAATTTAATCAAAAAATGTAATTAAATTAAATCAAAATAAACATAACAGTTCCCCCCAGTTTTTCCTGAGGCCCCCCAATCCCTTCCTGTATCCCTTTCCCCCACCCTCCCATGTACACAGGACGACAAATCTATCATTAAGTTCAAAGTATATCCAGTATTCGTTGGTTCTGCAGACAGTGTTGTTCCATGTAGTGCCCATGTACGAAGTTCAAAATCGGCACCCATTCCGTTGAACATTTGGCCTGCTCCCCTTAAATCGTGTAGGTGACCCATTCCAGATATACAAAATTCCATAGTTTATGGTACCAGGCTTTTATGTGTGGAGGGCCCGTAGACTTCCATTCCTGAGCTACTACCAATAGGGCCGCCAACTGGAGAATAAAAAATGCCTTCCTCTTGTACTTCAGCCAGAGTTTACTGTCCTGTTGTGCCAGTCCTAAAAGCTTTCCCCTAGGGCTCTCTCCATCTTGAAAGTAAACATTACCCTTATATTTCCCTGCACAATTAGGACAGTTTAGGACACAACCACCAGACCTGTAACCAATCTCCTCGCCCCTGCATTCCCTCCAACAAGAGACTGGAACAAATGGCAAAATTGTATGTAAACATTCAGGGGTATAGTGCCATTGAAACATTAATTTGAACCAAAATTCCCTAATCTGTAAGGACCGAGTCATTATTGCAATGTCTGACCATAAGTGGGACCATGATTATTCTGTTGGCATGAACCCCAGGGTTTTTACACAGGCCACTTGATATGTAGGAGCACTTGGCGGAGGTTCATCATTTAAGAGCTTGCATCATTTAGAAATCAAGTGTTTATCTCCCGAACTGGAAGTCAGAAATTGCTCAAATGGTGCAAGTGATCTTAAAGTCGCCGACTTGTTGGTCGGGGCCATCAGCCAATGGTGAACTTGAAAATATTGGAAACGCTGATTCTCCTGGAGAGCAAGCTCTTCTTTACATAACGCAAAGGACTTAATGTCCTGCCCGAAAAACAGAACGTTGTACATCCCTCTGTTTTCCATTCAGGGAAGGAGCTAGCAGGTAATCCTGGGGTGAACTGTGGGTTTGCAAATAAAGGGGTGAAGTGGGAGGGAAGTTAGGTAAACTGATGTTGCCGGGTAAACTGATCCCATATTTCTTAACTGAAACCAATGGCTTTGATATACGTTGCTCTGGGGGGCCACGCCTTACAATCCTAGGAGTAAAAAAATCGATAATCTATTTCAAAGAGAATGCCTTGAATATAGGGTCATGTAGAAAAAACATATTTCCTCCACCAGCCTAGTAATCTCACTATGATGTATGTTCCGAGGTCTGTCTGTTCTAGGCAGCCATAATTTCTCTTCCATTTTAGGTCCCACTATAGCCATTGCAATCTGTCTCCATCTCTTATTAGAGCCTACGCTGAATCATTCCTTTATCACTCACAGCTGTTCTGCGTGATAATAGTCTCTAAAATTAGGGAGGCCCATTCCTGCTCTGTTTGGGGGAAGCATTAACATTTTCAATGCAATGCAGGGAGGTTTGTTATTCCATATGAAATTAGATATTTCATGTAGCGTACAAAAAAGGATGCAGGGACTTCTGATCAGAAGTGCCTGAAACAAATACAACACCTTAGGTAGGCTCACCATCTTAACCAAATTAATCCGTCCGAGCCATGAAACCGTTAAAGAGCTCTGGGACTGACAAGCTTCTGAATCTCCGCTAGTAATGGGTGGAAGTTAGCAGAATATAGTTCCCCAAGTGAGCGAGTAACATTTACTCCCAAAACACAAGTACTTTTCTGCAGCCAACGAAGCTGTGTCGCTTCCATTGCTTTGAATAGTTAGCCATGTTTGAGCCCACGATTTAAGATTACGCACTTTGTAATATTGATTTGAAGACCGGCCACTCTACCAAACCCATCCAATTTGGCGTGTGCCGCAGGTAGTGAAATTCCCGGGTTAGTGATCGTGGGGAGCATATAATCTGCATATGTCATCAATTTATGACTATCTCTCCCAAAAGACATGCCTTGTATTACCTCCGAATGACGAAGCTGCGATAGCAATGGTTCTAAATGTATTGCATGAAGAAGAGGAGAAATGGGACAACCCTGTTTCGTACCTCTGTGAAGGAAGACCTGCAGGGATAGATGACCATTTATGAGCAATCTGGCTGAAGGATTCATATAATTAGCTTGTACCATCGCTAAATATTCACAACCAAAACCCATAGCTTGTAAAGTATTAAACAAGAATGACCACGCCATGTATTCAAATGCTTTTTAGGCATCTAATGACACCAATATAGCTGCGTCCCCCTTTTTAGCCACTTTTTCAATGAGGTGGCAAATTCGCCGAATATTATTGTGGGTTTGTCGCTCTTTTACAAATCCCGTCAGGTCAGTGTGGATAATACTAGGCACAAGGCCCTCGAGTAGGTTTCCGAGAATTCTTGTGTATATTTTTGCATCAATGTTCATAAGCACAATCGGGCAATACGATCCGCATTTAGTTGGATCTTTCCCTGGTTTCGGGATAAGGATTATTTTGGCCTCTTTCACAGAAGCTGTTATTTTACCACTTGTAGTAAAAGAATTGAAGAGGTCCGTAAATTGTGGGTTTAAGGTCGCCCAGAACTTTTTACAGAAGGTGGCGATATAGCCATCTGGTCCTGGCGATTTGTTTATTGGGAGGTTAGCTATAACAAATAACACTTCCTTCCGAGTAATATTGTTATCTAGATTTGCTCTATCCGCTTCTGGGAATTTTCTCCAACTGGATTGATTGCAAATAATTCTTTTGTGATAACTTTTTTTATTATCAGTTTTATTTTGGCTAAAGCTGGGGAACCAAGAGGGGCTGGGAAACTCTCGGTCACCTCATGACATTAGACGGCCTGGGCACCCCACATTAAAAAACATCATGCAGCAGGTGAAGCCAATTTGTGGATTAACTCCGAGTGCCAGCCCGTGGGCTCAAAGAAAAGAATTAAAGAGGCCCTCGCTAATAATGCCAGAGATTAATTGTTGTATGAGGCTATGAAACTTGAAACAGGCCGGTCTACCTCGTGTCCACCCCCTTTGGCTCCAAACCATATCTGGATTATATCTGGCCGTCATTTGAAAGGTCTCTACCTAAGAATAGGCACTCAGCCAGTGGCCGTTTTCACACAATCATGGGACTAACTCAACACAGCTCAGTGTCCGATGTGTGGGAACACAACAAACTGTTCTACATTTTATGTTATTTTGTGAAAAAACAAAACACCTTAGGAAAAAGTATTTGAAAACAGTCCTGCAGAAGGCCGGGTCTAGGGACACCAAATCGGCAATGAAATTGCTGAGACAGAACCTGGACCCCCTTGTGGTGTTTGGGTGTGCACGTTACATTCACAGGTCCTGGCTCTTAAGGAAGAAATTGTTGAGCACAAGGACCAGCTGAGTACATTTAAGTGTTACATGCTATATTATAGCAAGAAGAGTTATTGATTGCTTTTCAAACTATACCATACGGTACAAACAATTTAAAGGATTTGTATAAAAACCTGGCAAAATTGTGTAACGAGGCTGCGTGCAGGGCTATCCTCATTGTTTTCAGCCAACTTTGATTTGTATATATTTATTCTATAGATTTCAACACTACCACAAATTGTATAATGCTCTTACATCAATTGTGTATTCATTTTGTACTCTATCTGTAGCCACTGTGTATTATTTTCTCTTTTTAAATGTCTCATGTTTAACTTGAAGGCACAATGCCGAATAAAAGTTTGTTGACTGACTAGTCAGAAGGCCCTTTGAGTCTGTTTGCGAGAATTTTGTGTATATTTTTGCATCAATGTTCATGAGCGCAATCAGGCAGTACGATCTGCACTTAGCTGGATCTTTCTGTGGTTTCGGGATTAGGATTATTTTGGCCTCTTCAAAAGAAGCTGCAATTATACCACTCATAGTAAAATAATTGCGGTCGGTCGGTTAATTTTGGGGCCAAGGATGCTCAGAACTTTTAGTAGAAGGGGGTGATAAAGCCATCTGGTCCCAGCGATTTGTTTATTGGGAGATTAGCTATAACAAATAACATTTCCTCCAGAGTAATATTGTTATCTAGATTTGCTCTATCCACTTCTGAAATTTTCTTCAACTAGATTGATTGCAAATAATTATTTTGTGATAACTGATCTGGGGAATCGGATTTGTATAATGCAGAGTAAAATACTTGAAACTGAGTGATAATTTCTTCAGTCGTCGTTACTATCTTCCCTAGTGTGTCTTCCACCCCCTGTATTGTTTGGGCCACTATTTTCTGTTATAATGGTCTAGCTAACATTCTATCCACTGTGTTTGCCTTAATGTATATCGTCTGCTTTAAATACAATAAACTTTTTCTGTCTTTTTAGTTCGTATTAAGTCCAGTCTGCCCTTAGCGTTTCGGTATTGCCTTTGGAGTTTCGGTGATCAGTCGGCCTACATTTTTTTTAGGGTTTCCTTTACCTCCGCCTTCCGGTCTATTTCAATTTTATGCATAATTTTCCCTTATACGCTTCTATCGTAATGAGTTCCCCCCTAAAGGGTCGCTTTAAGCGCATCCCAAACCACATCTAAAACAGCTTCCCCAAGATTAGAATTAAAATATTTGGTAATCTTGCCATCTATTTCATCACAGAGAACCTGATATGACAGTAACTATTTTGGGAATTTCCAGCTCCAGGGTGTGGGAACAACCTTAATGAAATTAATTTCAATAGTGAGAGGGGCATGATCTAAGATGGTCATGGTGTGGGTGTCAATTTGTGTCACTCTTCCTATCAGCCTAATCGAGGCCCAAAAATAATCTATCCTTGAAAAGGATTTGTGAACGTGGGAATAGTAAGGCTATGCTCTTTCCTCTCCTTTCAGGGTAGGCCAAATAGCTTTGAATGTCAACTAATTGAATTTCTGGGCTAAGGAGGGCAGGGGGTGAGCACATGTGGTGTTAGAGCTTCTGTCTTGTACAGTGGTCCCATGCAATATTTAGAGCCCCATCAGAATCATTACACCCTCACCAAACTGTTCCAAGTTAGATAATGCTGCCTTCAAAAAGCCCTCTTGACCAGTTTTTGGGGCATATAGAGAATCCAAAGTTAGGGTCAACAATCCCATCTGCACTAAAATATGGAGGCAACGGCCCTCTTTGTCAGCTTGTACCTTTGTAATGGAGACTTGCACACTCATCCTAAAAGTGGCAAGTACCGCGCTGTCTTCACCTTTGCATTGGCCTGCCTAATTATCGGGTATTGCTTTAGTTTTAACTTGTGTCGATCCTGATATTTAATGTGTGTTTCCTGTAGGAGGATAAGATCAGGCTGATGTGTGTTTAATAGCCGGTATTAAGACCCCTTATATTAAGTCTCAAACAATGGAAGATAGAGCCGTTTTGCAAAACCACTACCTTGGGGATGCGCCCCTGAGGACATCTTTCTAACCCTTTGATTCCAATCCCATGTACTGCCCCTCCCCCCAAAACCTTTCCCCTTAACTCACAACTTATACTCACCCCTCGTGCCCCAACAACTTCCCCCGCTCCCTTGTGTAGACTATTCTTGCTACTCTCTTCTTGGACTCTGTGCTCATAGATGGCCTACCTCCTAAACCAGGGATAAGTGCATGGTATTCTAAAACCCTCTTTGTGTGTCTTTAATGGATTCCAAGATGAGCCTCTACAATGCCCAAACTTTACAAAGGGCCTCATTACGACCCTGGCGGAGTGGGTTTACGCCAGCGGTATTCGCGGCGGACCCGTCCGCCCTACTACGAGTTCCCGTAGCGCCATGGAGCGTTTTCCGCCTGGTTTTTCCGGGCGGAGAAATCCATGGCGCTACGGGACCTTGTTGTTAATTACGCCACCGTATTTTACGGTGGCGTAATTAACGCCTTCCCCACTCCCATTATACCCTATGGGGCAAAAATGGGAATGGGGAAGGGTAAAATGGGGGATGGGGATTTACCGCCCCGCCAAGGTCGGAATGGGGCGGAAAATCCGCCAACCCCCATGGCGCTATCGGCAGCTTTCCGCCGTGCTCCATGGTGCATTTTGCACCACGATTTCCGCCAGGGTCGTAATGAGGGCCAAAGTGTTATTCATGATCTGCAAAAGTGTACCTTATAATCATCATGTCATCGCTGCCCAGGCGAGTTGAGTTCTTGATCATTCATGGTACTGGGGCTTCTCCGCCGGGGAGTATCGCCGACCTCAAAGAGTATAAGCCTGGATCCCAGTATTGGGGCACGGTTGATCTTCCTGGTCCAATTGCAAAATACGGGCCCACTCCTCCTTTGTTATAACTCGATACGGTTTGCCCTCCCAACTAAATAAAAGGCCAAATGAGAAAGCCCATCCGTATGGTACCGTCTGAGTTTTCAAATATTGCAGTATCTCGCGCGTGTCTCTTTTTTGTAGCGTCAGTAGAGAGAGCTCCTCATAGAGTTGGATTTCATTGCCGTTTCAGGAGACCCTATGAATCCTGTCTATAAAAATTGTTACCTCTGCTTCCATATTCAATAGATCTTTGAAAACTCCTGTAACTTGCTCTCTCAGAGCGGAGTCATTCACCGATTCTGGCATGTTTTATATATGAATGTTGGACCACCTCAATTTATTCTCCAACTCCTCACATTGCAGCTCCACATTATTTGTTGTGCTTGCCAACTGTTCAAGGATATCTTCCGACTTCGTAGAATACTGGACCAAATCTTGTAGTGCTTCTCATTAGTGTCCATTCATTCCACAAGAGAGACAATGTCTTTTCATATGTCTGATAGGGAGGATTTAAATTCTGTGGTGAAGGTGTCAAATTGTAGTTGCAAAGAGGCAGAAATTTAGTCCTGAAAAAAGTGAACAAGGCTCTACGTCTTCTTTTGAGGCCGCCATATTAGTGTCTGTACTGTCCCTCTGTAACTCCATTAACTGACTCGTGTGGTCTGGGCCCACCCAACCTAAGCCAGCAGCTTCTGATCAGATTCTCTTTAGGAGTGGGTGGGAGCGTGGAAATGCACTCTTTTCTTTTCACGCTGGGTCCTGGCATTGACCAAGTGCTCCCTGGAACTTTTCCTGCTACTAAGTGTTGGTTAAGTATTTCCATTTGTTTCTGATTGCGCTTTGGGCTTCCAATCTTCCGGGAAATGTCCAGTACAAATAATACGGCACCTAGTTCTTGCCCATTATCAATTGTGGGGGCTTCCCAATCAGGAGATAGGGGGGTGGGAGGCACTACTGAATTAGGCAAATATAAGTTCAATAAGAAGATAATCCTCATAAGTAGGGTAGTGTATTAGTATGTCTCATCAGGTAGAGTAAGATAAATTTCAGGTGCGGCTGGGAAAATCTCGAGGCCACTTGAGATCAAAATACATAGGTACAAAAAACACACACCATGGACGTTGCCGAACAGGAGCCCAAAGCTGCACTTCTTGCGGGATAATATCCCAGGTCAAATATCTCAACTAGAACAGAAGTTAGATGGCTCCAATGAGTCACATATCCATAACAGTTGAGGCTGTAAATTTGTAATTTAGATGGCGAGCAGCATACAACTGTGCTCAATAGTTTAACACAATACGTAATCATTAAAGTGTGTATTTCAATATTTCTGTCCGCCTGCTGGAGTAAGACAAGGAAAAGGACCAAACTGACTCAAAACAGGTTAAAACAGAAAGTAAACAGGTTTTATATAAACAAAAGTCTCTCTCTGTTGCACTGTTAGTTTCCACAGTGCACCGTGAAGGGTGTCGTAAAATACAGTAATTCAAAATACAACAATGGTACGGTTTAAGCTATAAAAAATTTGGGTAATCCAAAAAGAAGGTGAATCGAATGAGTATGACAAGTTGTGTCCCAATTACATCATTGGTGATAACATGTACAGTTTCCAACATAAATCCTTTTGAAATTTTCAACATAAAAAACCACTCCTAGTTGGTATGAGGTGCCAATGCGTTTCGGATTCCATTAATCCATCTTCAGGACCGGATGTGCTCATATTTCATAATGTATTCAAGTAGAATCGCTTTCGTTGGGTCCTAAGAATAATTTAAATGAACTTGTCAAGGGGTATAGCGTATTGTGTTTCAAAGTAACTAATAGGCTTAGTAAATACACTGACCAGTGAGTCGAGGGAACTGGACTCAAAAAGGTGTTGTCCGGTCTGGAGACAGTCGCCTCCCATCTAGATCGTTGGTAAATGGTGGTGGGATTCAGGTCTCATGCAGGTATCTGCAGGTAAAAGGGAAAAGCCCCCATCAGAGGTGATGGCAGATTCATACGAAAGCAATTTAGAAGTCGCACTGACAGACTGTTCTGCCGCGCGAAAACATCGCCCCCGTGTACTAGCGTGATGAGCTAGTTCGAGCGCGTATAGTAATAGGAGTGAGAATCTCTCCGTAGGGAGTATCGTATTGGTTTGAAATTCAATTGTACTTACTGGATCTCTGCAGGGAGGATAACCCGAGCGGCCCGTCGCCAAGACGAGTCCCTCGTAAGTGAACCTAGATGAAGTGGTTGTCAAGGACGCCACGCATGCGTGTTGGCGCTTAAGCCGCCATGTTGGTGTGGGCAATAAGCCGTACAGAGCTGTATTGCAATAAGTCTTGGCGACGTGCCGCTCGGGTTATCCTCCCTGCAGAGATCCAGTAAGTACAATTGAATTTCAAACCAATACGATACTCCCTACGGAGAGATTCTCACTCCTATTACTATACGCGCTCGAACTAGCTCATCACGCTAGTACACGGGGCGATGTTTTCACGCGGCAGAACAGTCTGTCAGTGCGACTTCTAAATTGCTTTAGTATGAATCTGCCATCACCTCTGATGGGGGCTTTTCCCTTTTACCTGCAGATACCTGCATGAGACCTGAATCCCCCCACCATTTACCAACGATCTAGATGGGAGGCGACTGTCTCCAGACCCGACAACACCTTTTTGAGTCCAGTTCCCTCAACTCACTAGGTCAGTGTATTTACTAAGCCTATTAGTTACTTTGAAACACAATACACTATACCCCTTGACGTGTTCATTTGAATTATTCTTAGGACCCAACGAAAGAGATTCTACTTGAATACATTATGAAATATGAGCACATCCGGCCCTGAAGATGGATTAATGGAATCCGAAACGCGTTGGCACTTCATACCAACTAGGAGTGCTTTTTTATGTTGAAAATTTCAAAAGGATTTATGTTGGAAACTGTACATGTTATCACCAATGATGTAATTGGGACACAACTTGTCATACTCATTCGATTCACCTTCTTTTTGGTTTACCCAAATTTTTTATAGCTTAAACCGTGCCATTGTTGTATTTTGAATTACTGTATTTTACGACACCCTTCACGGTGCACTGTGGAAACTAACAGTGCAACAGACAGAGACTTTTGTTTATATAAAACCTGTTTACTTTCTGTTTTAACCTGTTTTGAGTCAGTTTGGTCCTTTTGCTTGTCTTACTCCAGCAGGTGGACAGAAATATTGAAATACACACTTTAATGATTACATATTGTGTTAAACTATTGAGCACAGTTGTATGCTGCTCGCCATCTAAATTACAAATTTACAGCCTCAACTGTTATGGATATGTGACTCATTGGAGCCATCTAACTTCTGTACTAGTTGAGATATTTGTCCTGGGATATTATCCCGCAAGGAGTGCAGCTTTGGGCTCCTGGTTGGCAACATCCAGGGTGTGTGTTTTTGTTTGGGCTTCCCAATCACTCACAACTTATCCACCAGAGATTTTCTTCTCTTACCCAGAGCCTACTAGCACAAATGGGTCTCACCCATGTATGTAATGAGACTTGCACCAGTACCCTGCAAGCACCTCTGTGAGCTTTGTTAGTTCAGAGTGGGGGTTCCGACTGCCCTCTGGTTTCCTATACACCTAAATTCTCCCTGTGGGTCCAGGCTCTGCTGAGTCCCACCTGTATCGTCCAATTGCTCTCCAGAATAACAGTCCAACATTTTGGATGTCAGTGGGATTATTTTTCTCCGTCACCAGTCTGTTGTCTTTCCCAGGGTCTCAACCCTAGCAGTCGTTGCCGGTGTGGTGCTGCTTGGATGCAAGGTACTGAGAGTGTGCTGCCTGTGCCATGGGACACCCACCTGGGGTCCGCCTTCCTCAGCTCCTGTAGCACCTGCTCCAGGTGGCTCCCGCCGAGGTGCAAAGAGGGATCCCCTAATGGTTGTGCGGTGCAGGGCCCCACCCAGACTCTGAATCCTGCGAGTTTACCTGGGGGCTCTGTGTTATTCCAGGTGGTGCTTTGGGCAGTGTAGGGATTATTCACCAGTTTTGCAGTGCAGGGACACGTCCGGACACGATGGGGCCTACAGATCTCCTTGGGGGCTCTATGTCATTCCAGGCGGTGTCTTGGGCGATGTCCTTTTATCCCACCATCTCTCTAGGCAGACAAGTTTACCTGTACCATGTCAGAGCTTCTCCTTGCAGAATCAGCGGTGAGGCAGAGCCTTCTGCATCCACATCCGTCTGTGAGTTTGTGCTATGCCCGGTGTGCCGTCCCTCAGCAGTCCAGGTCTGCGGTTCACTAGTCTGCAGATCTCACCTCAAAAACTGGTCCAGGCTGATCCCCTTCCGTTATTCCTCTAAAAAATAAGCTTTGATTTGTACTGCCCAAACGTGCCAGGTGTAGGTTCCATATGCTATATTTTTGGAGCTTGCTCCTCAGATCAAGGCTTCCGATGGTGCACAGAGCTCAGTCAGCCGTGTCTTCACTGGTTGGTGGCCAGCCGTGTCTTCACTGGTTGGTGGCCATTTTTGTATTCTGCCGTGGGCCTCTTCTGGCTCCCTCCTCCTCCTGTTCCCCCTCATCAGCATTTACCACCCACTTGTTGGCTTAAAGAAAGCAATCCACAGTTGACCATGGTGATGTACTGTATGAAGAGGTAGAAGGCTTGCAGGATTGGGGTCAGGAAGGAACCAGGAGGGCATTCAGGGTTTTCTTCACAAGCTGCTGCTAAATCCTTCGCCTCAAAGACTTTGAGCCCATGTCGCTTGTCTGGGGGGTCAGGGAAGAAAAAGCTTCCATCTTCAGCCCAGTGCGAGAGGCATTCAGAACACACAGAGGTCCCTTCTGTTTCTTGTGCAGGCTGTGAATGCTCACACCGCCCAACCCTCGACAGCTCTGCTACAATCACCTGCCTCACTAAACTCCCAAAGAGAATATTTTAATGCACATCGTCGTCAAATGGAATTTACTACCTATTTTACTATAAATGTAATTTTATCATCTGGGTTACTTGTCACCTTCCTGGTCAGGGGCTTGTGTGTATTCAGTGTCTGGGAGCGAGTTTAGCTAAAACCAGGCCAGTTGGGCTCTGACGCATGGACCAGGACATTTCAGCAACGCTATTTTGGCATGGGCCGATTTTGCGCTGACATTTCGCCAGAGGTTTAGCGCGCACTGTTTGGTGCACTTTTAATGAACAGGGCTGCGCGGATGATGTACTGGTGCGGACACAGGGAATTTTTCAATCCTGTGCATCGCAACCATAAGCCCATCTACCCATACTTTCATTATCGGAGGAGCAGGTTAGAGCATGCAAGGGAACAATGCAGAAGAGGTGACTCATATGAGGAAGGTTGGAAGGGGGTGGAAAACCACTGGGGAGGGAATGGTTGGCCTCGTCCATTTGTCTTCCTACTGTGAGAAACCAAAGGGTGTCTCAGCCGCTAGTCCTGAGGGACTTGTCATCCAGGTGGCCAGGACATGGCCATCATTTTTGGATCCAGTTCCTGGGGGTGTACCAGTTCGGGAGGATCACCTGGGTGAGGGCTCTTCAAGGAGTGGGGGTGAGATTGCTGATGGTGAGATGTGGTATTCCCCTAATTTTTTTGTTCATCTACCCCATCCTATTTTTTAGGACTGTACAAAGTCCCAAATGCCCTACCCCTTTTCACACAAACACTGGGCCGAGGAAGAGGGTGACTGACAGTAACCAGACTAAATCTCTCACATCATACTGGACATGTCCCATTAATCAGGTCAGGCAAAGTCAGGCACTTTACACTAAGTGCATACACCTGACACCAGTTAGCTCTCCTCACACAAATAAAAGGCAACACCTAAAGACACACTCTGAGCAAGGCGGAACACAAGTACAAGCAGCACTTCCGGGATGAAGGCACACCTACTGGAGCAAAGCAACGGATCAAGGGACAAGTGCAGAGGGCCGAAAAACCCAAGGCTTCCCTACTGGAAGTCGTTGCCTCCGACAGACCGCAAGAGACCCATGGAGAAGGCCAGATCCCACAAGTGAAGATTGCATTGTGTTTCAAGGATGCCAGAAAACCTGCTGGGTGAATGGCAGAGTTAGGGAGGCGAGGCCCAGCCTGTGGACTAGTCTTGACTAATAAATTGGAAATCGCAAAACTAGAAAAAAAGCGCACACATCTGGTGAGTTGGCAAGCGACCTGAGAGACTGGTGTGTGTTAAAATGAATTAAGTGGCAATGTCAGTGAAGGCTGCACGCGTGTGGATGAGACGCAAAGAAAGGCAGTCCTGTGAATGAACGTTAAAATGCAGCTGTAAGATCAGCGTTACAAAGTAACAGAGTGGTCCAGTGAAAGTCTCAGTGAAAGGTACATTGTTTGAAGCTAAAAGGAAGACAAATAGCAAGAGTGACAATTGAGTCGGGGTGGTCTGTAAAGAAAGCCACACACATTCGAAAGACTTAAAAGGGGTCCGAGCCCGACTGAGGCAGACCCGAAGTATAATAAGCTTGGGGAAGGGAGCCCACTTGCAATTTTGTGTTGAACTTTATCGTGAGAGGTCTGAGCCCAGCAGAGGTGGACCTACAATAACTGTGTGGTGAGAGGTCTGAGCCCGGCAGAGGGTATCTTTGTGAATGTTTTGGTTGAAACATTTTGAAGTCAGAGAAAGAGACTTTAACGTGGAGGGCCAGGTGGGCCTCCATCCACGGTTTTGAACTGTGTATTGTGTTGGAAACCGAGCCAGAGTGCGTCATCCTGCCTACCAGGATCGCCTTATTTCGTGAGGCAGAACGTGGGGAGGAGAGCTGGTTCAGCCACATTATCATTTGAACACTGATTTTCCCTTTTGCATTTCTCCTGTTTACACGTTTTGTACAAGAGATTGGGCAGGCATTAGGTTTTGTTAGCATAGGCCATTTTGATTTTACAGACTCCACTAGGACTGTGTTGTTTTTTTCTGTTTATTTTCTCCAACCCCAATAAAGGTTTTACCAATTGCATCCATTGTGCCAGTGTCAATACTTGTAATCCCATGCCTTCCCTACACTACTTTGGGACTCATTCATGGAAGGAGGCACACTGAGCAATGAAGACTAGGGCACTTGTGATTGCATTGTGTAATTGCTTTTTGGCAAACGATTGCCTTTTTCCATTTAGTTTTATCTTGTTCTTTTCTAAAGCTGCAACTCTGGCTGACTTCAGAAAGAGCACAAAGGGCCTCATATAGACCAACATGTGTAATGGTACAGTGAGAGCAAAGACAGAGCTGGATACCAAATAATTATCTATAATGTTGCAACAGGTGAAGGCAGAATAAATGGGTTTGTTGGTCGTCATCTCCCTTAAATAGCTATTTATCTATAGATGTAGATGGAGGAATTGTAGTGTGAGAGCGGAGACAGGAGCAGAGAGAGACTACGTAGAGTAACCAGCGTAAAAGCACATGGATGGCAGGGCATCGGTAAATGACATGTGCGAGGTGTCCAGAACTGTCAATACCTTCTCTATAGGTTTCTAATGTAAACATTTTGTTATAGCAAATACAGTGCTAGAGAGTGCGTGTGGCAGGGGACATGGCAAATGGGCAGAGTACACCGTAGATCCAGCCTCCCCCATACATGCCTGCGTGGAGTGCATGCTTGCACTTCTGCCACTATTTGAGTTGAATGTAGTTGAAAGAACAGAGACTCAAACCTTGTCGGCTTCCTCAGGGTGACCGGCCAGGCCCCTAGCTCTGCAGAGTCCACATAGGACCAGTCGAGAAGAGGGTGTGATTTCCTCTTCGCTGTCTGTTTTTACAGCTTGCTGCCTGCAGTACTTATGGACAGGTCCGACTTCTGCACCCACCTAAGACTGCAGACTCTGGCTTGTTTACAACAAATTGTACTGCCGCGCCGAAACATGCGGACTTCAAAACATCCTGCACCGAACTGGCCGCGTACCGCTGCTGCAGCAAAGCCTTTGTCTTCCCAGTGAATTAACGATTACCTACCAGGAAGAAGGGAACAGCACCTGGAGGCACGGAGGATGAGTGATTCAAAGGACAGGCCCTGTCAGGCTAAAGAAAATCACATCAGGGTGGCAATTAATAAAGATCCTTTGATGGAAGCAGACAGATGAAGGGGTCGTGTGGCTCCGGAGCAGGGTGCGAGTCGAGGGTACACGCGGGTGGACGCAGTCCACCCACTTTTTTCAGAGGGTGGACTTAAGACTCCCCTCCACCCGCCCCCCCAGCTAAAATGTGAAACATTGAAAGTCTTTCTTGAATTTAAGCCGATCTCACCGCAGTCGTCAGGTTTGCAGGCAGGACACGTCACCACTGCACTATATAACCTGATGAAAAATAACAAACTAAAGGTGAAATGTCCCATTTCGGTACTGCATGTTCCAGGGAAAACCTTTCTATTGGTTCTTAAGAGTTTAAAACATGCACACATTTTAACGTTTTCAAAAACACTATTAAAAGAAATATCCTCTCTTGGTTTTGTGTGTGTGCTGATTTTATGAAAGGCAAATGCCATTCGTCCTATGCAATTTGGGTGGTTAGGCAAAGGCAATGTAATGAAAGGTGCACATTTCACCTTGATGTGTTAATTGCTGGCGAAGTCACATTCCATTGCGTTTGTTGATAAGTCCCCCCATTTTTATTTTTAGGACTTGACCCCTGCTCTGGAAAGGATATTCCAGTAAGAAAAGGGTTGCAACATCGTTGCCATTGCAGGGCTCCCAGGCTTCTTGTACCCCTGCCTCACTTCCTGCAGACTAAGTACTCTGGGTAGAATATCACCGGCAGACGAGAGTGAACGCGGCCAGGATTGGATTCCTTACAGAAGGCTAGAAGGAGACTGTGATACACACTCCCCTTATTTGCTTAATCTTTGGACACTTGAAGGATTCAGCTTCAACCTGGTTGGGAGTACAGTCTGCTCCAAAGTCTCTGCCATATAGTGGAAGACCAGGATTTCTAAGGAAGTTGCAAGCTTGCACCAAAGCCATGTCAAGGGAATATTTGGTGTGACTTGCTGCTTACTATGGCCAAAACAAATGGTACCATGGAACCTACTCACTGGAGGGGACAGAGCCCTGCAAATACCCTCTACTCCAGCTTTGATCCATCTTTTATTCTACCCATTTTCTGCCAATCTCCTGCCTGTGTGCTGAGACTATTGCCAATAAAGAACCACATCGCTTTGTTGCACCTCTCAAGAGTTTATTTTTCAAAATATTTAAACCATTTCCAAATGGGTATAATCATATCAATCATAATTAAAGCAGTAAATAGAAAAAAAAGAAGGGAACGAAAATGTAGCAAAAGTAGCTGTAACCCACGGTCGGGGGAAAGAAGAAAGGATCACTGGCGCGTGAAGCCATGCCGGGGATCCTGAAATGTAAAAAAGGGAAAATCGGGTCCCCCACGCAAGCCGTGCTGGGGATCCCGAATATGAAAAAAGAAAATCTGATCCTCGGTGCATGAGCTGCGACGGGGATCAGGAAGTAAAATACAATATTAGAGTAAGGGACCCTCGTGCGTGTGCTCGAGGGGTTCCCTTCACTCAAATAACAAAAAAAGGCTTTTTCCGGCACAAACGGAGTGCTGGGGGCAGTTAGAGAGAAACCCTTCTACAGGGTTAGAGGTGCTCCGCTCAGCGCCAGTGACCTGGCCTATATGCTCCGCTCAGCGCCAATCCCTGGCCTATATGCTGTCGCTCCTCTTGTTAGGGGAGTGCTTTGAATATTTTACTACCTCTAGCTACTTTTGTTTTGCTGGGTATTCTGACTTATTGGCACTCCCCGTAGCTAGGGAGTGCCTTGAATGTGTTGAAGCCCTCCTTGGGGCTTAATGTAATAAAATAAGGGCTCCTCCCTTACAGGTGGCCCACCAGAACTCGCTGGGCCACGCCTGGAAGACGTGGCGCAGGTGCAGCAAGCAGTGTGGGGCTCCCCATGCTGCCTCTGAGTGCTGGGCTGCATCTCACATACGCATCCCAGCTCATTGAATGTCTTTGGGGATTCCCCATACTGTTGCCACTGCTGCTGCCTGTTGCTGCCGCCTGCGGCCCCAAAAGTCATCACAGAGGAGCGCAGGAAGACAGAAGAAGATCAAGAGAGCAGCAGCCAGAGAACTTGAGCAGCCCTAGCAAGTAAGGTCTTTCTTTAAATAGTTTTTTAATACAGTGCACTGTACAGACTGTTTATATTTACAAAGACACTTTTATATTTTGAAAGGATTCTTATTATATTTTTGCGTTTCATGTTTACTAACGCAGCTGCTAGGTTTGGGGTAATCTGGATTTAATGGGTTGTGCACCGCCCCTTTGGTTAAAAATAACTCACAAAACCCTGTTATACTGAAAAAGTATATGAGCAAGCATTTCACAACTAAAAAGAACCGTACACCAGCAATCCTTTTATCCGCCTTTCCTTTTCAGTTACTCTAACCTTTTGTTTGCTCCTTAAGGATATTTGGAGAATATACCTCCCCTAACTGCTTGATTTTCCCTACCCTTACCTTCTTCCTAGAGAAGTACCCGAGGGTGATCTCGAACCTAGGAAAGCAGGGTTTGTAAACAGGTAATAGGCGGGTCAAGTTATAAGTGAAGGGTTAAGTTGTATATTGTGTGCCCGCCTACACCGGTCTCCCTATAAGGTACATTGGATGATCACCCCGCAACATAAGGCTAATCTTATTTTATATAGATTAACATATTCATTTTAGCATTATGACAGACCTTTTACCTTGATATTTCTTAACTTCTTTAAATCTGATTCATAGGATTATGATAAAACCCATTTGTAAATGGTTTTAGATACAACACCAACACTGCTCCACCCTATCTCACCCAGAAAATCCATCAGGAATAAGTCGGTCAGACCGCGCAGAGCAGCCCACACCAACAAACTACTGCACCTCAAATTCAAATGATCCAAAGTGGGTGGTGCCAGTTTCCCCACCTTCGCGGCAAAACAATGGAAATCTCTCCCCCATCCCTGAGAGTGGAGAAATCCTACTGGGAATTCAGGAGATCACTAAAAACCTTGTATTTTTGCATAACTACACATGGTGGAATGCATAAACTTGACCCAAACACTATAACACTGTACCCAGAGCCTACTATCTCTTATTTGTTGTATGTATAACAGGTGGTAACAGCTGTGCTCTATAAATGAATATATAAATACGTACATCATATATTTGTCACAATCATTAATTGCACATGAACGGTGCACAGGCGGTCCTGAAGAAGCTCGACAGGCGATAGATGTAGACACCGGAGCTGGGAAAAAAGTGTCTGCCACTGTCATTGTTCTAACAAAGTCATAAATACAATTCGACTAGTCATTATCCTGGATTTACTGAGATATTATCCATGTTTCGAACTATATAACAGTTACCAATCAGTATAAAAATTAGGATGTGCAAATAGTTTCTTTATTAATGCAAAAATTGAACTGATCAGTAATTAATGCTCTTGTTAGAAAGAAGTATTGCTGGTTCACAAAAGTGTCAGTATTTATTAGATTATTTTATTGTGCATTTGTAAGGCGCTTATACATCAAGTAAATTCTATGACAAGACGGAGGCGAGCATTATGCTTAACTCTTTAATTTGCCACCAACACAGCAATTCAACATTTTTAATAAACTTTTTCAAAACAAATGTTTCGTTCTGCTTTCAGTAAAGAAATCTTTAGTTTAAAAGTTTGTTTCTCTTTCCAGAGGCTCTATATCGATCTCCTACAAATCCCAAGGGCCTCCTTGTAAACAGTAGTCCTTCCTCCACCAATCCGGTGCCTGACTCCCCTATAAGGACTCCCAGCACAAGGTTCCTTCCTCTTTCTTTTTGCTGCCAACATACGAGACAACTACTTATTTTCTCTAATAAATGTGACTCTAAAGAGTTAATTTTGTTTCTGAATTTGAGTAAAACAACTATATTGAACGTTAGTGCCCAGCGTGTATATATATATATATAAAAAAAGAAAATATCTAGTTTTGAATTTTATAATTTATATTATATTTCTTCCATGATTAGTGCTCTTGCGAGTGTATATATAGAGCGACGCCCTTGCGCCCACTCCAAATCATATTAAAGCGGCTCAGAAGAGCCGCGCTACGAATAGAACTAACCCGAACTTCGGGAAGCTGTGGAGTCGGAGCCGGAGCCGCGGGCGCTCTCGCCTGTGAGAGGCATCCGGCCCGCTCCACAGCGCGTCACAAGGAAGGCGTGCGCTAGGACCCTGGGGAAGCGGGAGGTCTCGAACCTTCCCGTCTTCCCCAGAGCCCCTCTGGCATTCATATTAGGATTGCGAGCGAGAGGAGAAAAGCTGCATGGAGTGCCCTTCGACTGAAAAAGAAAAAAAAAAAAAGGAAAAAAAAAATTACTTTCTGTCACGGAGCACGTTCGATTACAGCTGCAAGTAGCAGTCAAAAAAAAAAAGAGGAAACTCTTACGTGACTCCAGAAGGCCTGCAGTCTTACAGCTGATCTTTCAGTCGACAAAGAGAACGTTAGCTCTGCTAGCTGAAGGACATTATGGCTCATTATGAAGGGGAACATTCTACAACTCCTGAGTATACTGAGGAAGAGTAGGAGGAGGAACCTTCTCTTCAAGAAACTGACCTGTCTCTCGGTTTTAAAAAGTATTGGGTGAATCCCTTTCACTAGCAGTTTCGGAAGGAGTACAACCTATTGCTCAGAGACTTGACATGCTTGAAGCATGGACATTACAAAAAGAGCAGGAATCCCCTAGGAAAAAGAGTGCGCTTAGCCCAGGCAAAGGCCCGTCGACTGGACACCCTCATAGTGGGGTTGAGCAGGGGTTTAAGGCTCGGAAGAGCAAAGTCTCTTTGACCCCCCCGAGCAAAGAAAGGAGTGTTGACCAGGACCCCCACAAGATAGACGACCCCGTCGCAAGATTGAAAAAGGCCTTCCTGGAAAAGTCAGCAGAATGTCTGCCCAGACCCCCTGTCCACGGGGTGAATAATTTGGGGGACATAGACAAGGGCTACTCGCCCGACGATGAAGGAGGGGAAGAGGATGACCTTCCAGGGCACCCCGCAGCAGGAGAGGAGACTCTAGATCAAGAGGAGGACACGAACGATATGTTTGATCCGGAGGCCATTAGGCATCCAAAATTATCTGAGTGGATACCTTTGCCGAAAGTGGCGCTCTACATGGTGCAACATATACGCAAACCACTTGATAGAGAAGTAAGATCTCGCATGAGAGCGGAATGTCCCCGCCCAGACCTCCCTGACAAGTTATCGGAGACCCCCGATCTAGACCCAAAGATGGTCACATTTGTAACAAACGTTTCTAAAGACATTAGAAACGGCGTAGATAGAGCGTGGAGAGGGTGCCAAGACAAGGTACTGGATTTAGTGGGTCCACTTGCAAAAATTATGGATCTGGCTGAGAAAGCCAAGGACACTGGGACCCCCATAGATCCTCTAGTCCTAGCAAACTGGGCGCAAAGAGCCATGTGCTTCTTGGGTAATGCCAACTGCGCCCTCTCTTCTGAGAGGAGAAGAGGAGTGCTCCTAAAAATTGACTCAAAACTAAGTGACTTAGCGTCGTATGAAGCAGGGCAAGGAGCAAAAGGTCTGCTTTTCGGTAAAGCCTTTGCCAAGGAGATGTCGCAATTCGTGGGAACCTATTCAGCCCTCGAAAAAACGCAGAGCTCCATTAAAAGAATCTTTCCCGGAAGAGTTTTTGCCGGGACCAGACGACAAAGGGGCCGAGCGTCCGGTCGATATTCCTATCACCGCAGGCCCCAAGGTCACAGAGCACAATATTGGGAGGGAAGACAAGATGCCTTCTTCCCCTCCAGGACGAGGTTTCTGCGAGGTCGCAGGCAAAGAGGATCCTACAGACATGCAGGCGCCACTGGTGGCGAGTACCTCGAGTGTGCAAGTGGGGAGCAGAACCCTACCATTTCTGGACGCTTGGCACGCATTATCCAGCGATGCTTGGGTTTTAAACGCCTCAACAGGCTTGCGCATAGACTTTTTAGGCGACTCCTTTCAATGCCAAGAGCCACAAGCGATACACCTATCAGTGCAGGAAGCAGCGCTTCTTCAGAGCGAGCTAGTGAAGCTTCTCCAGAAAGATGCGATAGAACGCGAGACGCAGTCTTCCCCGGGGTTTATAAGCAATATGTTCCTCGTCCACAGAAAAGAAAAAGTCTGTCCAGTTATCAATCTAAAAAACCTAAACGAATGGCTAAAGTACAATCACTTCAAGATGGAGGGAATCCATCTTCTCAGAGACTTGTTGCGCGAAAGAGATTGGCTAGCACGTCTAGACCTGAAAGACGCGTATCTTACAGTGCCTATAGCAGAAGCCCATCGCAGGTACCTACGCTTCCGCTGGAACAGGGAAGTGTGGCATTTCAAATGCCTTCCTTTCCGTCTCGCCTCAGCCCCATGGGCCTTCACCAAACTGATGAGGCCAGTAGCTGCTGCCATAAGAGAAAGAGGTATTCGGATCATAATTTATCTAGACAATATTCTGATCCTAAACCAGAACAAATGCTCTCTAGTCAACGATGTGCGTTGGGTTTTCACCTTACTATCTTCACTGGGATTCCCGGTGAACCTCGACAAGTCTCAATTACAGCCAGTTCAAGGAATAGAATTCATAGAGATTATTCATAGACACAGTAAAATCAACACTGGAACTCCCGAACCAGAAAGTGGGAGCGATAAAGAAGGAGATCGTCAGTCCTAACGAAGAAGACCATCTCACTTCAATACCTAGCCAGAATAGTAGGGCTTCTGGCAGCTTCCATTCAGGCCATCTTCCCGGGCCCCCTACATTAAAGAGCCCTTCAGAGGCTCAAGACCAGACACTTGCAAGGAGGTCTGGGCTACCATCAATTGATAACCTTAGACAGCGAAGCAATCTCAGAGCTTCACTGGTGGCGGCAAAACATGGAAGCCTGGAACGGCCATGCCATCGTCGGCGATGGGCCAGAGCTCATAATAGAATCTGACGCGAGCAAGATGTGGTCAGATAGAGACCAGAGGAAAATGGTCAGAAGACGAATTACATCTGCACATAAACTGCCTCGAGCTACTAGCAGGCTCGTTTGCGGTTCAGTCTTTCACCAAGGGCAGAGTCAAGTGCTCTGTACTGTTGAAGATGGACAACGTCTCTGCAGTACGATACATAAACAAACTGGGTGGTACCAGATCGAGAATGCTTGCAGAACTAGTGAAAGACTTCTGGCACTATTGCCTTCAGCATCAGATAACAGTAGCGGCAGAATATCTTCCGGGAGCTCAGAACGACATAGCAGATTGGAACTCTCGATACCTGACAAATTCCAGCGACTGGAAACTGTTTCCCCAAGTCTTTCACGAATTAAACCAAGTGTGGGGTCCCCTACACACAGATCTGTTTGCATCCAGACTGAATGCGCAGACAACCAATTACTTCAGTTAGAGGATGGACCCAGGTGCAGCGGGAACAGATGCGTTTCTACAGTCGTGCACAGGAGCAGTTCATTACGCGTTCCCGCCTTTCATAATGATCACGAGACTTCTAGCGAAGGTTCGTAGAGACCAAGCAGAGTTGGTACTAGAGGCCCCCCTTTGGAAATCTCAGCCCTGGTTTCCAGTAGTGATGGAACTTTCCTTGGATTTTCCGAGGAAGATCCCGCAACGTCCGGACCTCCTCCTCAGCCCATCCGGCCAGTATCACCCTCTAGTGGAGGCGGGCTCCCTGCATCTCATAGCATGCAGAATTTCAGGAAGAGATGGGAACTGCCAGGAATTTCACAGATCGCTGCAGACTGTATCAGAGATTCCTGGGCGCCTTGCACCTTTCGGAGCTATAGTTCTGCATGGGATGCCTGGGCGCGATGCTGCACAAACCTGCAGTTGGATCCCGTTTCAGCACCTGTAGTACAGGTCCTTAACTTCCTAGCGAACAAATTTCTCGAAGGCTGTGCTTACAGGACGCTGGAAGTTTATAGATCCGCCCTATCCGCAGGACATGACAGGGTGGAAGGAGCTCCAGTAGGAGAACACCCAGCAGTCCACAGGCTACTGAGAGGGATTAGATTGAAGAGGCCGCCGGAGCCCAAATACTCTACTTTATGGGACGTCCGTGATGTCCTACAGTTGTTTATGAGATAGCCAGAAAATAGCCAGCTATCCAGATCTCAGCTTTCAGGGAAACTGGCGATGTTACTCTGTCTGACAGCATGCCAGAGAGTTTCAGATGTAAAAGCATTAGAGAAAGACAGAAAGATCTTTTATCCTAAAGGCATTGCGCTGTTACGCTCTGACAACTCGGTTCTCGCCAGCCTTCCTCGGCAGTTACACCGGCTCACACGTCCGGGGAAAGACATCGCTGTGGCAGCGTTATCGGTTTCCATGGAGACTGTATGGACATCGGTATCAGTATCGACCGCGTCAGCTGACACGAGCATTACGCACTACGCGTACACCGATGCCCCGCCCTTTGCCTTCTTAATCCGGTTCCGCTCGGGGCTCAGTGCTGCTAATCCTAGTCTACACGTACTCTTACGTGTTTAGCCCTCGAGCTAAATTCCTTCTTCAAACCTTGCAGCTTAGATTTCCTGGTTTTTCGACCTTGCCTTCCACTTTGGATTGTTCACGGATTGTCCAGCTGATTTTGGTTCTACAAACTGTTACGACTCGGAACGTTTCCTGGATTGCTGACGGCTGTTAGAAGTTGTTTTCCTATGCTTTGTAGCTGTTTGGTTCCTTCCACAAGGGCTACATTTAAACAATCATCGTCTGACACTAGTTGCTTTCAGTAAGTGTATTTTCATTGTCATAACTTCCTGTGATTTGCTTCTTGGATAAATACTACCTACTCCCGCTGTGAAGAAATTACTTTCCTTGGACATTGTGCTGGATTTGTATTCTTACATTGCAAGTGCAGTTCAGGACGCTTTTTCAGTTACCTGCACCAACCCGTATCTAGTGCGTCCCTCGTGCCGTTCGGGTGTTTCCTCCCTCACTAACCTTCCTGTTTATTATTTTCTCCTGTCGTTGTGTCCTTTGAACTGGATTTCCCTCTTGGCTCCTCAACCATCTCCATCCAGGCTCTGTATCTGCTCTGCTATTCCAACCAACTTATTATTCAGGGTAGCTGAGGTCGAGACTGGTTGATCTGAGAGTTCCACCACTTCAATCCTCCGAATCTTGGTGTGGTGAGTAACATGCCTTTACTATTGTGCAAAGAACGAAATCCGATTCTAGAGTGATTTCTTATCCCTATTTTCCCGAAAACAAAAAGCTATGCGTAGCGCAGTGCATTAAAGACTACGAGGTTGCTACAGCGCTGGTTAGGCCGCAAGGCATCACTCAATTGCTAATTGCCCCATCATGCTATAGCTACAGCGACAATTGCTAGATGGGTGAAAGAAGTGATGCAATGGGCAGGCATTGATTTAACCCTTTTTGGTGCACATTCTGTTAGAGGCGCAATGTCTTCTAGAGCTTTTTCTGTAGGAGTGTCTTTACAAGACATCATGAAATCAGCTGATTGGTCCTCAGAATCTACTTTTAAGACTTTCTATTTTAAGCCAGTGTCAGAAATGGCTAGTAGGGTGGTACAAAGCTTTGAACAAGCATAATGCTCGCCTCCGTCTGGTCATAGAATGAAGATTGCCTATGCTAACTGCACTGGTCAGTCTTGATTCTATTAAAGACAAGGAGGCGAGCATTATATCCCACCCAAATGAATGCGAAAAAGATGAATTAAGATTGAAATTGTAATGTATGTGAAACTGTTCAGATTGAGTCAGAACATCGCATTCCCTCCCTTACATTATTTTGTGTCTCTCGTAGGAGATGAACAGAAACCCGCATGAAAGCATCGCTAGCTAAGGCAAAAGTGATCCCAGTTGTCCCGTTGGACCTTATGGAGAGCAAGCCATGACCGCAGTTGCCTCGAGGAGGAATTTAAAGTTGGAAGGTTATTCAGACTTGAGACTTTTCTGCAGACAAAGAAAGAGGAAGGAACCTTGTGCTGGGAGTCCTTATAGGGGAGTCAGGCACCGGATTGGTGGAGGAAGGACTACTGTTTACAAGGAGGCTCTTGGGATTTGTAGGAGATCGATATAGAGCCTCTGGAAAAAGAAACAAACTTTTAAACTAAAGATTTCTTTACTGAAAGCAGAAAGAAACATTTGTTTTGAAAACGTTTATTAAAAATGTTGGCTGTGTTGGTGGCAAATTAAAGAGTTAAGCATAATGCTCGCCTCCTTGTCTTTAATAGAATCAAGACTGACCAGTGCAGTTAGCATGGGCAATCTTCATTGTGTTTCAAAGTAATGCCTTGATAACAAATGCTGTTGTCATACCGAGTTTGCCTGGTGTATTAACACACTTTTTTTTTTTGTGACTGCGGAAACACTGCAAAGGTTTGTGCCTTCATCATTGCAACATCCAAAGATGCAGTGAAGGCGAATTTTTTCCCAAAAATTACTTCTGTTCCACCTGGCCGCCTAAGGACTTCATGCTGTGAGCACCGAGTCTCTGCCAGGATCCAGGTATGTCTGAAGGTGGGAAAAAAAAAAAGCGACGGATCAAGACTTCTGACCTACTGCTGCTTCGTGCACGTGCCCCTGTGCCCCCAGAGAGCCCTCCCATTAGTAGGCAGCAGGAGCCACTCCTCATTACACAAAAAAGGGCAAGCAGTACCACGGCACACATGCCCAATGGAGAACGCATGTCTGAGGAAGCACAATTCCCCCAATTTTGTATGGACTATTGGGCATGTGCCAGCTGGGGTAGTCTACGCAAAGGGACACTAGATTTCCCCACAAACTGCGACACCTCACTCCTTCAGCTATTTGCTGCATTTTGGGGCACACTCATTTTTAACTTGGCCTGACCAATAATTGGTGGCAGGCAAAACATCCTGTCACCCATTATCAATAAGCTGCCACCCGAGTGCCTGGACTGCCTTTGGCATGAGTTATTATTATGATAGTTACGGAGTAGATTATTCAGAGGAGATTTGATGTATTAGAGGGTAGGTACCTGTTGCGCTTTATCGAGCACTCACTTATCAGATATTATTTGTTGCCACCTCTGGGGATGGTGACAAAGGCCCCGCTCCCCCCACCTCCACCTCCCCCATTACCGTGGTGCTAGAGAGGGTAGCAGTTGCCCATTAATGGATCTGGGTTGCCTGGTGGAACGTGATAATGGTTCACCACACGTGTGATGTGAAGATGGCTGATGCACATGGCCAGGTCGTGGGATGTGATATACTCTAGGGGAAGGGCGGTCGCTTCCTCCCTGTGCACGTGGCTCCAGTGGTGGATCAGAGGGGCACTCATGTGGCTGTGTCTGTCAGGTTACTCTGCCACGGGATGGGCATGCCGCAGTAAACAGCCAGGCGGCTCTATTTTGAGCCACTGAAAGCCACAACCAAGAGAATTGTAGGGCGATTTTGCGAGGGCTGAGGCAGAAGCCAGAGTGAGATTTGCTTCCCTTTCGATGCATGAGTCATCTAGTCTTCAAGTTCATGCTGAATGGCGACCCACTCGAAACTGCTTCGTACCAACTGCCTACTGCGATAGGAGAATACTCATGATCCTAGCAGAATGTATGGGAAAATGGGAGGTTGTGCTACAGAATAGAACTTTGAGAAGAACAACTACAGCATACAATGGTGATTGAAAAACAACACCATCTGCCCCAAGTGTCATCTGGGAAGGCTAGAAGTATTTCTGTACAACCTTATGAGATTACCAACACACCAAAGGGACTTGCATTGGTCCTTCGCCCACCCACGGCTTCCAGCACATGCGTCTAATTTAACAGCCAGAGTTCGAAATTGAGGGGAGCTGGGAGCTATTTAGCTCCTGCTTCTAGCACAGTAGAGTCTGGTTAGCCTGAAAACAACAGCTACCAGGAGCTACTTTTGGCACTTGGGGCCAACTGGTGCTCTCCAAACATGTAAATGTGACATTAACTTGAGTATTTGAGAATGTCAAAGACAAATTAGAACACATCTAATATACATTTAAACATAACGGTTCATACAAAATGGACAACATGTTAAAAGAGCATCTCTGTTAGCTCATGGTTCCCCTGCAGTAGTTCCTGCCTACAGGGTGATCCCCGACACCAAGGAGCTGGTTTTAGCTTCTGCTCATCGAATCTCAATTCAGAACCCAGAACACCCGCTACACAGGGGTGCAGAACAGGAGGAAAAAGGCTTCTTGAGGAATCACAGACTGATAAAGTTCCCAACAAAACGAGCGCCAGGGATTTCACGTTGGACCTCCCATCACAAAGCGTGTCAACCATATTAATAGTAACTAGCGTTATAATAATTCAGCCCCCACAGAGGGAGGATACTACCAGTTTGATCAATAAGAGTTTACATTGGTCGAATTTAAATTATCTAGGCGTGCAAGTGATTTCTAACAATTTATTGATGACAAGAATTATCTTGGATTGGTCCCAAAACAAATAAGGGTGGCGGTGTAATCTTGTCATTTCGCAATCTGGTGACAGCTGCAAATCTTTTCTCCCACTAGATGTACAGCTGGATGCTTTCCTGCAGCTGTTCATCTATTAAAGGGGCACTTCTACTGTACTAGAGCCTAAAGGTTTGATACAATATATCACACGCATCTTCTGCAGGTCAGAGTTGAAAGGAACCAGAGAAATCATTTAAGACCTGTAATTGTTCTAACTGTGCCAACATTTCTGCCAGGAAAACCACATGAAATTCTCCCTGAACAAACTGACATCAAAGGTGTTAACCATCTGAAGACCAGAGTCACATAAGTGGAGTCTGGCCTTGGAGGAGGCATGGAGCTTTAGAGCCTACAAAGATTTGAGACCTAAAGAAAAAACATGATCCTGGAAGTTGAAAGTAGGAATCTAAACCTTTGACTAATGGGATTACAGGAAAGTCCAGATTTGAATAAAGACTTGGATTCACGTGTCCTTGGGGTGCTGTCTGAAGTGCTGGGAAAGAAGATTTACTTCTGGTGATTGTGATTACTCCTATAGAGCCGGTAAAATTATGTCTGATAAATCGAGGTAGATTATTCAAGGAGAGGATCCTGAATGCTGCGAGGGAAAGAGAAATCGTATTCTTCATGGGAAACCCCCGGCCATGTATCCAGACTACCCTATGGAGATTGTGGAGAAAAGGAAGGGTTTCAAGGTTGCAAAGGCCTTGGCATTAGAGAAAAACATTAAAACTATTTTGGTAAAACCTGCAGTCCTGAAGATTTACATGGATGGAGGCGTGATAATTACAGATGACCGTGCAGAGTCTGAATTTTTGCTTAAAGCTGCTGATAAATCGAGGATTGACCTGGAATAACTTTGTTTATTCATTACAACATTGGTGTAATTAGGCAGTATTACGATACAGCATTTAGTTATTACAACGTTGATATACATATTTATAGGACAAGCATGGTTTTCTTTAAATATATTTTCATTTGTTTGTTTACCGTTATTAACCGCTCCAGGACATTTCGCTATTGGCTCGTGTTATGGAAGACAAGCGACTGTGTAGATGCATAAGTTGCTTTTCTCTAATAGGAAGTGCAGGCCTTATGACAGCACAGGGTATGGAGTGGAAGAGCGACGCATCGAGGGGGGCGTTTGGCCTACTACGATTTAGTGATCACGATTAAGGAAACATGCTCAGAGCTTGGTTGAGGTGGATATTGAGTTCGGGCTGGGCAGATCGCATGTGGAAACAAATAAAGGACATTGGGTGTGGGTAAGCTCTGCCCTAATACTAGGTGACACTGGCACAGGCCAACGTCCCACAGGGTAACTAATCCCCAACAAGCTGTGCTTAAGGCCTTATCACCCAAACTCCTTGACGGAAATCCTGGGATTCATTGAATGTTTGTTTTGTGGCCACAAAGGATCACAATAAATACGACGCACAGATGCAGCGCGTGAATAGTTGCGGTTTGAGTCTGTTTGGTATCAGAATGTTTACTTTGGGTTTAATGACAAATGAGAACGCAGCGGCACAGGTGCATGATGTGTTAGGGGTCATTGCATACAAAAAGATCCAGAAAAACGTACAGTTGATTGTTTAGCGCAATGAGGTGGATTTGGCAGCTCAGAGCTTCCATTTCATGTTTGTTTTGATTTAATCGCAGTGCGTCAGGCTGGAATGTTCATGAGGCAGAGGTGCTTTGATGGGGTGGTAACTAGGGCTGAAAGCATAATTCGATATACATGCGACAATCCCAGGAACAAAATGTTATTTTCACATTTCAGTTTGTGTATTAAGGGAGTGATAACAACATATAGCATTGCAATCATAGTTCTCCACGGTATCTGGCAAAGAATTTAGAGTTGCCCCTCGATGTAGGGTTTAGATCACAGTCACTCAGTAAGTGTAGGGTTTAGATCACAGTCACTCAGTAAGCAATGTGCTTTTAGTCTTCACCAGCAGCTGTATGATGTGTGCTTGCAGGTTCTGGGGTTAAGGCAGCCAGCAGAAGAACACGTTACTTACCAACTGGTAACATTCTTTCGACTGGATGTTCCTCCAACGTATTCCTCATTTTTGACACGTAATGTCCAGCATCGGCTGCTTCACAAAACATTTTTGGCAAAGGGCACCCTGCGTCGAGTCGATGTCCCTCGAAGGCCACCGTCGAGGATGACATCACTGGATGTTATAAGTAGCACGCACAGTGCCCTTTGGCCTAAGTTCTGTTTTTTCCCCTCCTCGGGTTAGCAAAAATGCCCATAACCACAGGCAAGACAGTACTCAGCCTTGTTGTTACAACATAGGACATTTTACAGAAGGGTAGGTTGGGAGGGCGTTGAGGAATACGTTGGAGGAACATCCAGTCAAATGAACATTACCAGTTTGTAAGTAACTTGCTCTTAGAATGGATTGTGTCCTCCAACGTATTCCTCATCTTTGAAAGACTCCCAAAGCAGGATCCATATTTGGAGGAGGAGAATTTAAAAAGAGTGAAAGGGCAGAGTATAGCACTGCCTTACCAAAAGTGACATCCGGAGCATGGGCATTATCCAGAGAATAATGCTTAGTAAACATTTGGATTGATGACCATGTTGCAGCATCACAGATGCTTTTAATAGAGACACCCCTTTGCAGGGCTGTCGAAGAGGCCATGTCCATGGTGGAATGTGCACGCAAACATTGAGGAGGGTCTGTAGCATTCAGAAATAGTGAGGATGATCCACCTAGACAAGGTCTGTTTGGAAACAGCTTGTCCTAACTTACGTCCAGTATACCCTACAAAGAGCTGGTCGTCCACTCTCAACTTGGACATCCTGGAAATAGAAAAACTTAATGCTCTCCTAGGGTCCAACCTATGGAACCTTTCCTCTTCCTTACTGGGATGCGGATGAGGGTAAAAGGCAGGGAGAAACAATTTTCTGACTTAAGTGAAAGTCTGAAACCACCTTAGGTAAGAAGGAGGGTCTAGCCCTCAACACAACACTGTCCTTGTGGTATATAGTAATGAGTGGCTTGGAAGAAAGTGCCTGCAACTCGCTCACTCTACGTGCAGATGTTAGAGCAACCAATAGTATTGACTTAAAGTTTAAGAACCTCAACGGACATGTGTTCAAGGGTTCAAATGGCGCACACATTAGTAATTTTAACACCAGGTTGAGGTCCCAAACCGGAACCTGAAATGCAGAAGGTGTGAACACATTTGTGAGCCGTTTTAGAAATTGAGTCACCAGTGGGATTTTGAAATAGGAGCCTTGCTCAGAGGAGTGCTTGAAGATGGAAAGCGCTGCCAGTTAACCTTTAATGGTTCCAACCTGAAGACTTTTGTGTGTTAATGAAAGCAGAAAGGATAGAACATCCGGAGTCGCACATTAAAAAGGATCAACATTGCTTTCCCTGTACCAGTCGCAAAACATATTCCAACGGCAATGGTACAGAGACTTTGTTGCTGGTCTTCTGGCCGAAAGCAACACCTCCATCACGTCCTCCGGGAGGTCCCAATCCTTGTATCTCAACCTTGTGAACTGCTGACAGGGAGATTCCTTCTTGTAAAGCCCAATACCAGAGCTGCATTGCCTCTCTGCCCAGCGGTAGTGACCCTAGACCTCCTCTCAAGTTGAGGTAGTGCATGGCCACCGTATTGTCCGTCATTATCAGTACATGCCTTCCCAGCACAGACGGCAGAAAAGCCTTCAGCGCTTGTCTGATTACTCTCAGCTGCAAAAGATTGATGTGCAGTTTGGACTCCGATGGAGACCAACGACCGCTGACGGTCAAATTGTTGATGTGAGCTCCCCACCCCGTGAGTGAGGCGTCCGTCACTACAGTGATCCCCGGCCATGGTTGCCAAAAATGCACTCCCTTCAGAATATTTTACTTGCAGGCCTACCACAGAATACCCTGTGAGACTCTGGTTGGGATCTGAAGTTGGTCTGACATCCGTCCCAAGAACTGGGACCATTGTGTTCTGAGAGCCCACTGAAGGGACCTCATCCACAGACGGGCCTCCAGCACCAGAAAAAAGCAGGAGGCCATGAGGCCGAGCAACCTCAAGAATTCGACAGCCGGGAGAGTGTGGGCATTCTGGAATTTTGTTACCATCTGGAGAATGTCTTGAGCCCTCACTTTGGGTGGCGAGCAGATTCCTAAGGACGTGTCTAAGACAGCCCTGATGTACTGGAGCTGTTGGGAAGGTGTCTTCTGGGACTTCTTGAAATTGAGGGAGAAGCCCAGCCTGTGAAGGGAGTGGTAGGTAGCGTAGAGGTGATCCAAGGCTTGTTCGGGAGAATGCGCCCTGATCAGTCAATCGTCCAGATAGGGGTAGACGTGAATGAACCCCCCCGCCTCTCCTGAGATGCGCTCATACTACCACCATCAGTTTTGTGAACAACCGCAGGGGCAGAAGTCAACCCGAATGGCAGGACTCGAACCTGATAGTGCAAGCGCCAACGGCGTGCCTCAGGTATTTCCTGTCCTTCAGATGGATCGGCACATGGAAATAGGCATACGGAAGGTCCAATGACACCAACCAATCCTGCAATTGGAGGCTCTGACAAAGAGTGACCATCTTGAACGTGTCCTTCCCGAGAAACTTGTTCTCAACTCCAAGATGAGTCTCAGTCCTCGGTCTTTCTTGGAAATAAAAAAAATATGGGGAATACCAAACCCTTGCTCCTCTCTGCTACATACACTGGTTCTATAGTACCTTTCTCCAGCAGTGTTAAGATTTCCTGCACAAGGAGCGGATCTGGAATCCTCAAAGAGTGTTTCCCTGGTGGATTGGTCTGAGGCTTTTTTATAAAAGGAAGGCAGTAACCGTGGGCTATTGTTTCCAGAGCCCAAGCATCTGAAGTAATGGCTCACCATTTTTCGAGATGCTGGGACAGTCTGCCCCCCCCCCCCACTGGTGAATCGTGACGCAAGCCTTCAGAGCGGTTTTGAAGCAGATGCTGCAGACACCGATGGCAAGGAGGCTGCAGCTTGAGCTGGCTTGGCACCTCTACCTCGTCCACCACAAGGACATTTTCGTTGGCCTCTTTGACTGGCCATTTCTCTCGCCCTTCCAAATGAGTAGTAACGAAACAATCAACCCCCTACAAGGTTGTCTGCTAGGACGAAAAGGCTGAGGTTGCCTAACAGCGGTACCTAAAGACTTGGCTGCTAGAGGTCTGCAACTTCTCAAGGCTCTTGTCAGCCTTGCTGCCAAAAAGATGAGACGCGTCAAATGGCATGTTGAGAAGACGAGCATGCACATCAGGTGCAAAGCCCGAATTCCGTAACCACTCAAACCTGAGCATCATGGTGCTCAAAGCCATGGGCCTGCTGATGCTATTTGCAGTATCCAACCCAGACTGAAGTGACTCACACATGGCTTCCTTGCTGTCCTTAACAATAGCCAGAAAGCCATTCCTTTCACCCCTTCCGGAATATGCTCCGCCGCCATAGATATGCACTCCCACAGAGTGCATGAAAATGTTGCCAAGGCACAGGTGGAGTTGGCAGACTTCAGCACCCTACTCCCTGACGCAAATACCTTAAGCACCCAACCATCCACACGCTTATCGTCCCCATCAGGAGGGATGGTACAATACGCTGCCTTGTTTGAGGTAGCCGTAGCTGCCTGGACCACTAGACTCTCGGGAGTGGGATGTTGGGACAGGTAGCCGGGGTCGCTACTGGAATGGCGGTATTTTCTTGTAAGAGATTTGTCCACCGCCGGATTAGTCTCTGGGGTCTCCCAATTCCTGCCACCCTTTATTGAAGAGCCACATGGAAAGGTAACACAGATCCATAGGCGGACCCTGGTCCAAAATATCGGTGAGATCATCCTGATCAAAATGCACTGAGGTCTAAACCAGCACAAATATTCAATAACTCTAGACATAAGTTGCCGGCAGGAGGAGTCTGCATGCTCAGGAGAGGTGTCAATACCACTAGCATTATGCAAAGTGTCACAAAGATCTTGCATCCAGCTCTCCTCTGAAATGAGACATTCAGGCACAATAGGGGTCCCATACTGGAGACCAAAATGGGCATCTTCCTTATCCGAAATGCTCCTCCTCCTCAAAAATTGAAGTGAGACTTAAAAAAAAAAATCCTTTTTCAGTAGAGGGGCAAAAGCGTTCTCTGGTGCGGAACCCAGAGGTTTCGAAACAGTCAAAGGCGTCGACTTTGACTTAGCCAGTGCCTTTTTTGGAGGCTCCACAGGCCCTGTGGCTGAACTGACAAAAATCGGTCCAGACGGTTTCAGCGTCGATGTCGATAATGGCGTGGGAGGCCTGACAGGGGTCAAGGACCCGATGGGTTCCATTTACGGCTTTGGCACCGAGGGCTTCGAAGGCGTCGACTACATTGACTGTTCACCATGTCTCAAGTGATCCATGGCCACCTTGTGTGATCGAGGCCTCTTGATGGGGATCACGATTTACGCGGGCTCAAGGGCACACAAGTTTCGGGCCGAGACTGCTCCTTGCCAGCTTCAACAGAAGGCACGGGTGGAGCCCTGCCCTGTTTGTCAAAGATCTTAAGCATCTCCACACAGAAAGCTTCGCACTCTGCCGGTGTCGACTTCTTGGACGGGCATGTCTCCCTCTCAGGGGTGCCGCCTGATGAAGACGAGGAAGGCGACGGGCGGTGCCTTCTCCTCGAGAACTTCGACGAGGAATGGCGGGAACCACTACGAGATCTTGAACACTTGGCCTACTTCCACCTAGGAGAGTCGCCTCTCGACTAGTCGGTCAAAGGCCTAGCAGGTCAGGGTTTATGGAGTTTGGACACCTTGCTTACCTGAAGCTTCCCCTTTCGTTCCCGCAAGGCCTTCCCTGTCATGGATTGACACAGAGCATGTAGCCGTGTTGTGGCCCTCACCCAGGCACCACAGACTCGATTCGGGTCTGTAATGGACATTTGGAACCGCAGTCCTTGCATTTCTTGAACCCGGATCGAGGGGTCGTCGGAGTGGAAGACTCAGACATGTCGACAAAGACAACTGCAAATACTTCACAAGTACGAGGTGCGCCGAGTTTCACAAAGCAAACACGTTTGCGGAAAAACTGAACTGAGGCCAATGGGCAACGTGTGTACTACTTATAACATCCAATGATGTCACCCTCGACACAGGCCTTTGAGGGACGTCGACTCAACACCATTGATGCAGGAGGCCCAATGCTGATAAAGTTTTCCGAAGCTGGACATGACATGTCAAACATGAGGAATACGTTGGAGGACACAATCCATTCAAACAGACTTTTATAGGATTCATTTCATGCCCAACCTGGTATTTAAAAGCATTCTTCGGTACAGGGCAGCTTAGAAGTGGTTGTCTCTGATGATTATCCGGTGGAATAGATAACTTATCAGCTCACACATAATGCGTGCTTTGGGCTATTAGTAATTAATTAGATCACTTCATGCAAACAGGGCGAAGAGGAATGCCTTTCAAAACTCTAATGTATGATTTTCCAAACGAACCAAAGAGGACAATGGGAATAGGGAAGTCAGAGACTCTCGACTTTGAGTTCGTAACAGATCATAAGTGCAGTGTTGGAGGTAAAGGACTAACAGGACTGGCCAGACTTGAGATACCAGAAGGGGTAAAAGGATCAATTCTACTGTTTAGCAGAGCCTGAGATGACACGATTGGTAATGGTACAAGTTGTAAACAATGGTGTGAGATTGCCGGATGTCATCTAGGGTTCAGCGATTGGAAGTGCTTTGCTAAAATAAGCACAATATAAATCTGTTTAGAATAGATAGCTGTGGAATAAGTCTGGAATGAGTTGAGATGGTTCTGAAGGTTGAGTTACTGTTATAGCTACTATCCCTACACTTTTTTAAATGCAATTTAAATCCTAGTTAGTGGGAAAGAGGCGTGCATGCTTTGAAACACTGCAAAGAATAGAAATTAAATGTTTATCGTTAATGTATGCATAACTGGAATATTCGCTTATGTGACAATTAGATTTGGATATATAAGTAAATAGGACAAATTAGAATTAATGGTGAGGGGGATCAAAGTTCTCTTTACAAAGTACGGAAGGGAGGTGTTTTTGGGTTCAGCTTGACAAAATCAAGTGTTTTTGTGTTTGTTTTTAAGTTGTCTGTGTATTTGTGCCATATATGAAATGAAATTATATTTTATTTATATCGCGCTCGTACACAAGTGTTTCAGAGTGCGAACAGGCAAAAAGGGAGGGGAACAAGGGAAAAAAAACCCAGAAAAACAGCGATCTTACTAGGCCCAGTGACATTTAAGAAAGCGCAAGTGCAGGGGAAAGGAAAATGGGGGTAAAGTGCATGGAAGGGGGGGGGAGTGGAAAGTGAGAGGCAGAAGAGAGAAAACAATTATTACATAGAATTAATAATAAATAAGGGCGATAAACCAATGTATATCTGATAAGTCCAGAAGAAACGTGGGAGGGGGGCTGTATGGGTACAGGTACAGAATCCTAGTGCAGCAGGGTGTCCTGGAGGCAGTGCAAGAGGGTGGCAGGGTGAGAAGGTACCTGGGCTGGAAAGAACAGAGGGTGGCCAGGTGCACAGTGCCAAGAGAAGAAACAGATCAACAGGGGAAAAGGGGGGCAAAGGCAGAGGCAAAGAGGAAGGTCTTGCAAAGTTTCCGGAAACCAAGAGGTTTTCCTAAAGTTTCAAGGTGGCCATGAGGCTAATCCAAAGGGAGGCACCAGCCGAAGACAGATCTACCCCTAGCTCGTTTTTTTGCAAAATGACTAACCCTGAGGGCGTTAGAAGTAGAGGAGCGAAGGGCTCGAGAGGGGAGGTATTTATGGAGGGATAGTTGAAGGTATATGTGGTTCATCACAAGGTGGAGAATCGAACAATTTAACTATGGAAAATACTTACATAGATTGCTTGAGGGTTGTCTCTTGGAATGTTAACAGAGCGTGCAAACAAAAGAGGATTTTTAATTGGTTAAACGACATGGGGCAGATATAGCCTTATTACAGGAGACATTTATTGGAAATGGAAGGAGAAATTGAAACGGGGAAGGGTGGGGAAGGTTTTTTGATCACCATTCACTTCCAGTTCAAGGGGGTATGTACGTTGATACAGAAGAATATGCCAGTATCTGAAAAAGCAAGTAATAAGGACAACAAAGGAAGGATTGTACGTGTCACTATGAAGGTACAGGTGTCCAGTCAAAGTTTCGAAACAATAGTCTCGAATGTCAAAAGTTCTGACACAAGTGTCTGAAAAAAAAGTTTTGAATCTATTTTTTTATATTAAAGGTTTTATTTTAATTTCGTTTTGTAAAATAGGTGTTTAAAAAAAAAACAAAAAAAACTTTTTTTCTGCACTTTTGTGGCAGAACTTTTGGCATTCGAAACTTTGCCTGTCGAAACTATCACTAGGAACCAAAAGTACAAAATGTATTATATTGTGTATGCAATATTTATGCTCCAAACGGGGGAGATGGCAAATTTGTCGTTTTAGCACAGTTTGTGCAGAATCAACACAACCTCAGAGTTGGAGATTTTAATATCATACTTGACCCAATATTGGATAGAAGTGTAAGTACATTATGTTCAGAGACAATGGGGAAATGCAGAGCCATGGTAGATTTTATGGAAGACTACAGGTTACAAGATTTGTGGCGACTTCAACACCCACAAGACCGGCGATGCACGTTTCATTCTGGATGTCATAACATGTATTCACGTATTGATCTACTCCCGACATCTGGATTATGTGCACAGAATTATAAAAGGGGTGATATTGATACTATTCTGATTTCTCACTACGCCCCGGTATCACTTGAGATGTCATTGTCTTTTCCAATGCCTAGGACACGTTTCTGGAAAATTAATTTTACACTGCCTGACGACGTGGAGGTTTTGGACAAATTTGTGAAGGAAGATACGTTTTTTGTGGAGAAGAATTGGACGATGATGTGTCGGTGGAGTCTGTCTGGGAGGCTTTTAAATGCTAGATGCGGGGTATGTTGAAGAAACTTGGAGAGGAAATTCAAGAAATGCAAAAGCTAACAAACAATGGTAAATTCCTCAGTAGATTCAAGGTCTGCTCTAAAAACAGACTAGAGAAAATACTTTTAGAAAAGGCACATAGGTTCCTGTTCAAAACGAGATGCAGCTACTATGAATGTGGAGAAAGATGTGATCAGCTCCTGGCACACCATCTTAGAGTTATGGAAAGTGAAAAATCTATTCGTGCAATTGAAGGCATGACTGGTGTTCTAACATCCGAGCCTATAAAAATCAATAGGGAGTTCAAAGAACATAATACCAAACTGTACACACAGGAAGTACAAATGAATTCTGATGTTATGAAGTTATATATTGAAGGATGCAACTTAAGACAAATCAAACCCGAAGGGAGACTCAGCATGGAAGAAGATCTGAACATAGAGGAACTTAAGAGAACAGCTTGTCGTCTGAATGCAGGGAAATGTCCAAGTCCGGAGGGTCTGCCAGCTGTATTGTACACGGTTATGCCGGATGAAGTATATGAACTAATGTTGGCCAGGCTGCTTTCTTCGAAGAGTAAAGATTTATTCCCTCCCAACACTAGACATGCCACCATTTCCTTATCTCTAAAGAAAGGCAAACCATCAGTGAATATGAGTAGCTACAGACCAATAAGTCTGATTAACACTGAAAGATTTTCGCAAAGGCCTTGGCTATGAGACTGGAGCACATTTTACCCAATATTATTGACCCTGAACAAGCGGGATTTGTTAAAGGGACACATGCTTCAGAGAACATGCGCAGACTTATCCTGACCCTATATGAAAGCCGGAAACTATCAACAGATGTGGCGGTCTTGTCATTAGACTCAGAGAAAGAGTTTGATTGTATAGAGTGGGAGGACCTCCCAGTCCAAAGCCTTAGAAGGTTTTGGACTGGGAGAAAACCTAATTCAGTGGGTACAGCTGCTGTACTTAAAACCAACAGCAAGTGTGGACACAACTCGACTGTCTTCAGAGGGATTTGAACTAGGAATGGGAACGAGACAAGGTTGTCTGCTCTCCCCATTGCATTTTGTCCTTGGGATGGAGCCTTCAGCCGTAAAGATCAGAGAGGATCCCATGATTCAAGGGGTTCAGTTTGGAGAGGTCTCACAAAAACTATGGCTAGATGCGGATGATATGCTACTGGTGTTACAAAGTGTAGACACATCTGTCCCTGCAGCAATGAGACAAATCAATACCTTCCATGATCTCTCAGGATACAAAATAAACTGGTCAAATCAGAAGCTAGGTAATATTCAGAAGCATGTTCCAGTCGACAGCTGAGTAATTATGGCTTCAGTTGGTGCCCAGAGAGAATGCACCATTTGGGCATTTGACTGACAAGGACCGCATGATGGATGTACATTTGAATTGTGTAACTGAGAAGCTGAAGAATGACCTGCATAGGTGGAACGAACTGAGGCTCAGTGTTTGGGGAGAGTGAACGCAATTAAGATGACCTCTGCTCCACATATTAATTGCATCCCGAGTATGCTGTCTATGACAGCGAAAAAGAAGGCAATGACGAAGATGGAGAGTTTGATACAGTCTTTCTTGTGGGATGGGAAACAACTAAGTCTGAAGTTGTGAAAGCTGCAAATATCGACTGAGAAAGGAGGTTTGGGAGTCCCAGATTTTGCAAACTATCACCTGGCCTTCGGGGCAAGACACTTGCTTCCATTTATTGAGAATTCGATGGATGTTTGGACACAGGTGGAGACATGTAGGTGTACACCACTGTCACTTAGGGCACTGCTAACATCTGAAGATGCAAGTCGTATGCGCCGACAAAATTCTTGAGAGAATGTTGGCGAAGCCTTATGAAGCTGACTAAAGAAGATGTCTCCTGTTCCAATAAATCATCATTATGACGGAACCCTGAGATTAAGTTGAAAGAGAAAACTCTGTTCTGGCCAAATTGGTTTCTGAGAAGTATCCAATGGCTAGGCGATCTATTTGCAGATAAAATGGATTACTTTTAAAAGATTAACTACAAAAAGGGGTCTAAAAGATTGCACATTTGCAGAATATCGAAGATTGAAGAGGGCTGTTGGTGAGAGAATCCCAGAAGAGTACACAGATTAAACAAGAGTTGTTGCAAGAATTCAAATTGGAAGGACACTTTCAAACGTCTATAAACACCTGGCTAAATCTAAAATGGACAGAAGTCAGACTCAGAAATCAGTGTGTGCAGATGGGACAACTTGTGCAGGAATGTGACCTTGACATCATTAAAGCTAGGAGAAAGGGCAAGACAGATCAACATTTTTAACAGAGTGTACTGGACACTGCAGAACCTCTATGAAAGGAGTTTACTAGAGTCAGAGGCACGTTGGAGATGCAAACACAGAGTGAACATATGATGTGGGAGTGCAGCAGATTGTTCATAGTCAATGTAACTTCCTTCCAGAATTCCCACAAAGTATTGATGCTTGATGTGGATTATGATTTTACAAGCATTGTCTTGGGGGGAGGAGGATTTAATAGCGGATCTCTCATTCCTGCAGCGATGTTGGTTCTTCAGGGCATTGTTATCTGCGAAGAAATTATACACTGGGAATGGAAGAATGAGCAGGTGCCCTCTGCCTCTGCTTGGTTAAGGGATTTACAGCAAATGTCTACAACGGAGGGGGCGATTATGTACAGGAATAAGAAAGGCTACCTTTATGAACAAATCTTTGAGAGGTTAACGGAGTTGTAAAGTCTATGCATTCAATGACCTTTATATTTAGAGTCATGTAGTATGAAGAGATTGATGGAGTTATGTTGGTGATGTTCTAATTGTTTGTTGACTGCATCTGTGAAGGAGGGTGGGGGTCGGACTATTTGTGTATAGTGTAAAATGTTTAAATGTCATACAAATATTTGAATAAATATGTAAATACAAAAAAGAAAACCCAGATCAACCCTTAGCTAGGCATGAGGACCCTAACCAACACCCTCCACCCATAAAATCTTTAGGAGCATAGGATTGCAAAACACATGAAGAAGGTGCTAGCTCTGGCCAGAGCGTTCCGTTATTGTAACTTGTGTCACTATTGCTTACTGGAACATAGCGGGCGTAACACATTTGATGGATTGTAACTTCTTTAAATCTTTTGTGAAAGAGTCCACCACGTAGATTTTCAAGGTAACATGGTCAGACAAGGAGCCGAGAATCAACGGCTAAATTAACTTTTATTTTAATGCTACTAAAACATGGAAGGGGGGTAATGAAAGGTGGACTTTTGATAGGAGTGCGTCTGTCTCTAAATACAGTCATGGTTGTTGTCAGACCCAAACCAAGATGGTGGCATTCAACAAGTTTATTGCCCTAAGCTGCTACAAGATCGGACACATCTGGAACCCCTCCTGCATTGTATCCTTCCTGCAAATCACCCAGAGGGCCCTCGAAGAGTCTGTCAAGATCTATGCACCACTCTATCTGTGGTAGGCTGTTTGGACTTGCCTGCCTATTTGAGTTCCTTTGCCGCTGGCCCCTGCCCTACCATCTGGATTGTGGACTTTTCATTTGCAAAGTAAGCACCGCTGCGGGCATGGGCTCCCCTCTGTGGCCCACCCCCCCTGGACTTGCAGTAGTGGTCACATGACTGTCACCTGACTGCTGCTCCAGTAAATGGCCTGTAGCTTCCTGGTTGCTCCCTTGCAGTGGTAGGCTGTTTCGACCTGCAGTATGTGCTGCCCGCCTACCTGAATTCATCTGCTGCTGGCCCCTGCCTGCTGCTTGGATTGTGGACTTTTCATCTGCAGTGTAAACCCTTCCGCTGACTCAGGTTCCCCTCCCTGGACATGCAAGATCGGTCACATGACTATCACCTGACTTACTTCAGGAAGTGGCCTTACAGCATTCTTAGCCCTGGGCATCATACATAGGGAATTGTTTATCCCTGTTTGCACCTGATCATGCACCAACCTACCATCTACTTGCTCCTTTTCCTGCTTTTCTCGCTCCGTTTTTCACGTCTTGCCCTATTCCATCTAGGAAAACTCACTTTTCCTTTCTTTAGGTATTCTCTGCTCAAACTCGCCACCATTCCAATCTAGGTTTCCCTCCAATTTCTCCAGATGCTCTGCCTGTCTTTCATGTCGGTCTTCTCAACGTCCTTTCAGTCTGCAATAACGCTCATTCAATTCTTGATGTTTTTCTGTTCTAATTTGCACTTTGTCTAACTGAAAATTGGACTACCCTTGATAATTATTTTATACCAGCTTCATTTCACACTACTTCTACCCTATTCTTTCATAGTCCTCTTCCTATCAGATGCAGCGGGGATGCTGGGGTTCTTTATAATTCCTCCTGGACTCTTACCTTCTTTTTCTGGCCTTCCAATCTTTAATTCTTTTAAATATAATTTCTCTTCCTTCTCTGGCCACTTTCCGGTCTCGCTTCTTTTTGTGGATTGTCACACAGGCTCACCCAGTGATTTTCTGGACCATCTTGATCTCCTATCCTTTTTTCTTCCTTCTTTGTCACCTTTTTCCCCTTTGGGTGACTTTAATCTCCCTTCTTCTAATCCTTCTTGCTCTCAGTTGATTTCACTTACTAACTCCTATTATCTGTGGCTGTTGCCATCCCACCCTCCCATCAGTCTGGCTCTTCTCTTGACCTAATCTTTTCCTTACTTCAGCTGAACTTGTGTCTTCCTATCCCTTCTATGCGTCTGATCACCTTTTACTTTCTGCGTCTCTCTCTCCCCTACCTTTTCTACTACTCCTCCTCCTCCTTTGCCTACTTTTACTCTCGTAATCTTTGTTCCTTTAACTCTATCTTTTCTCTCTTCTGTACACTCTTCCAACTATTCCTACTTTCTCTTACTTGTCTCCTAATGTGGCTGCTAGTACCCTCCATTCTATCCTGTCTGTACTTGATTCTGTCTCTCCTCTTTGTTCTATTACTTCCACTCGCAAATCTCCTCAGCGTTGGCTTACTTTTGATCTTATCTCCCTTTGATGCCATCTGCATGAAGCTGAGCGGCACTGGAAAACATCTCTATGTCCTCCTCATCTTGATGCACTTTCATCTTTACAGTCTTGTATTCACTCTGCCCCACGTGTGGCAAAAAAAAAAAACACTTTGCATATCTTACTCTTACTCACCGTAGTCATCTCTTCCAACTCCTGCACAACATCCAGTCCCCTAAATATCCCAACCGACCTTCCTTTTATCCCTTTCTTCCTCTGACTTTGCCAGTTGCTTCACACGTTGCTAATCTTCGCTCTGCTTTTGGTCTTCTCCCACTCCTAGTTCACCTTCATACTTATCCTCATTCTCTACTCTCACCGATTCTGATGCTTTTGCCATTCCTACCCGGCATTTCCTGAGCCTCTTCTCTTATTCCACATGTCTATCCCCATCTTCTTCCTCATCTCACTACACATATTAATTCCTCCCTTTCTAACTCAGGTTTCCTGGCTACCTTTAATCATACTCTTATTCTCAGATTCTGAAGAAAAAAAACCTGACTCTTAACACATCCACTCCTGTTAATTTTCACCCAATTTCAGTTGTTCCCCTGCTCTCAAATTCTTGAGCAGGCTGCATACACCCAGGTTGCTAGTTTCCAAACTTAATTCTCTCCTACCACCTCTCCAAAATGGACTCTGTCATCCTAATTCGACTGAGACTGCTCTTTTGCATGTCTCAAACTCTCTTCAGTCAACTCGTCATTCTAAGTTCTCCTCTACTTATTCTTCTGAATCTATCTGCAGGATTAGACACTTGATCTCACACTTCGTCTTTCTTCTTTGAGTATTCCTTGGTCTGTCCTTGAATGGTTCTGCTCCTCTCAGCGGTCCTATTCTGTAACTTGAGCTGGACACACCTCTTCCTCACTTCCTCTTCTCTATGGTGTCCCTCAAGGTTCTGTACTTGGTCCTCTATTTTTCTCCCTCTACACCCCCCCTTCCTCTGTTCTTATTTCTTCATGTAATATTTCCTTTCATCTGTATGCAAATACACAAACCTTTCTCTTGTTCTCTTCCTTTGACTCTACTGTGTACTCCACTGTTTCAATTTGCCTTTCTTTAGTCCAAAACCAGAGGTTTTCTCATTTTCTACATCTCAATACTTCTAAGACTGAGGTTCTTTCCAGTTTCAACTATTCCTCCCACTTTTCCTCCTCCGTCCCCCTCGCTTTCCTTTAAACTGCATATCTCTTCTATTGCTCACTCCTGTCCCTATGCCCTTTGTAACATCCGTCGTGCTTGCCCCCATCTCTCATTCCATGCAACAAAGCTTCTTTTCCAGTGCTTGGTCTTATCGACTACTGCACTTTTCTTCTTTTTGGCCTCCCTGCCTCAGATCTTCGTCCTCTCCGATCGGTTTATAATTCTTCTGTCTAACTTCTCACCTTTTCGCTCCTCAATCACATCTTTACTGTCTACTTCACGGCTTCGCTTTGAATCACGTCTTCTCTACCATTTTCTTTCAATTGTTTTTAAATGTACTCATGACTTGGCTCCTCATCTTTCTTTGCTAGTCTCGTTCGATTCCCCCTCTCGGATTCTCCGATCACAAAATCAGCTTCTTTTCACTGTCCCGAAACCTCCCTGTGCTTCTTCCCCTTTCCGATCTTTTGCTCTCTTAGCCTATTAACACTGGAATTCTCTCCCTCTCTTCTTCATCCCTTCATCATCAGGCAATAGGGGGGCTGTAGCTCAGTCTCTGGACACTTTCTGCTCGAATCTGTACAATAAGGGTTACAACGTGCACACCCATGTGTGTGTAAATGCTGCCAATACTGAGATCTTGCTCTTTGGCCCTGGGAACCCCTCCAACATGCCTTTCAAACGGCCATCAGTCCTATACCCTGACCCCCAAATACCCCCAACCTTGCAAATCAGTTGGGAAACTTGCAGCCTAATTCAGTTCCGCACTATCCTTCATTCCCCAGGTTGAGCTAGTAATTAAAACGCCTTCTACCAGCATCTCAACTACTGTACGTATTTCTGCCCATCAATCAGTTCGACTGCAAAGACCAAAAAGATCACGTATCAGTGATTAAAAGGTCTCGCCATATCGCAGCTTGAATGCTCTACACTGGCTACAAATAAAATAATGAATAACCATTTAAAAACAAAATTCTATTTTTGTATTCGAGTAAGTAGAAAATAGGGGTATTGAACAAACATTAAATATGCCAACAAACAATGGTATGATTCCCATGTTTGGATGCCTTACAATGTGTAGAAGTCTTCAGCGTAGGAGCAAGCTACTAGTTACGTGAATGAGTTGTGACAATGCAAGACTTACTTAGGGTAGTAATGGGCAAGTATGCGTCCGGGGTGTGGGAAAACCTAGGACCATCCCAGGATGGAAAAGGGGGGTGGCTAGGAGCACTCAACAGCAAACAGAGGACGGGGTGGGGTGATGAGAATCGTTGACAAGCAAAGGGAGACGGTGAATGAATGGGGGGAGGTTAGGGGGCACTCAAGACCAGCTAGGGAGTAGTGGTGGGAGGGGTACAAGGGGGTGGGCTTGGGCACACAGGAACAGGTAACCAAAACCTTGGAATTCAATGAGGTGGGGCTCCTAGCAAGCTAGCATCAACTTGCCAGGAGCCCCGGGAAATTTGTATACATGACAGGAGTTCTCTTGGCCATGAGCCCATTGCCAGGCTGTGTGGGCAACACTGGAAAGTGATGTGCAGCAGGGTTGCCATTTTACAATTGGATAGATCTGTAGTTTTTCGGGGGAATCGGTGTGGGCTGCTTGCATCGCCTGTCAGCTTTAGTTAGGACCAGGCATATTTAAGATTTGAGGGAGTGGAGTAAACAACTGGGACACCAAGATTTTGTAAAGCGGCACTCAGATCACGTGGCATGATCCAGACCATCAGCAGTTCACCCTCTGCCTGGTGCAGGACGGGATGCAAGGTAGACCCTGAGCTACCACACTGCATGGCTCCAGCAAACCAAATGCCCAAGGTCAGGTGTATGCTACATTTTTCATGGCAAAATCTTAAAGAATTGCATTTTCAAGTACATCACCAACAATGATATTTCGGAATAACGATTTTGGCAACACAAAAAAACACAAACAAATATGCCGCAAAATGTAGGCCGGTATAATGATAGTTAATTTTTTTAAGTACCAAAGAATGTACTCACTCCAGTGTACTCTCCTATATCCTGCAACTCTTTCAAAAAGAGTACAAAAGTGTGACTGGTTGGTTGACAGCTCACAGGTTAAGCGCTTGCCTCTGAAATGGGGCAAGCTTGCACTTCACAATCAGAGCAGGCCCTCATTCTTCTGAGGTTCGTGAATGGAGTACCATTAAACTGGGACAAAAATGCTATTCCAGAGCTTACAAGCATGAGAAAGCGGGAATGCAGCACTATATAAAATCTGATATTGTTACGTAAGAATTTAATGTATTTGATTATCTTGGGAAAGAAGAGAGAAATGTTAAGCAGAAGATAAAATCTGTTAGTTCGGAAAAAGCATTACTTTAAAGTTCGGTAGTCCATTGAATTCCACATGCTCCCCTAAGTTTTCCAGTTGTCATTTCATGGCAGAGCCCTGTGGTTGGAAAGCTATGAAATAAATGGTCTTGTTGGGGTTAACAGCAAAAACACGTTTTCCAAAGCACTAGCTAACGTGTAAAAAGGGAGACAGTTGAGGTACCATAAATTAGGTATTTAATGTCCAAAGACATTTATTAATATATACATATATATATATATATGCAATACAAAAACAAAGCCAAGCTAATATTAACTATCCACGTTTCAAAAGGCATTCATCTTGCATACAATACAATGATTTTACATTCAAGTATACTTTAAACAGGTGGAGTAAAAGAAGCCACTACGTGAGAGATGGTTTTAAGCGGGGGTCAAGTCCTAAAAAAGAAAAGTGGGGGGACTCATTAACATACCAATTGAATGTGATGTCACCAGAAATGAGCACATCAAGGTGCCCAAATTAAGGGGGGGTGGGGCTCCGACCACCCACATATACCCTTGACATGAGCCCTGGTTTTAAAGTAGGGATGCCCAGAGAATGGACTGCTTCAACAAATGGCATGCACAGGACTTAGCCGGCTCATTAAGATTATGGCGGTGTGGTATACACGCATTAGTAATGGACTTAACTTCACTTTTATTGCACTGCCATAATAGTTTGGCAGTAAGGTAGAGGAGAGACGACCACCATTTGGCTGGAGGCAATTCCTCCACATTAGAACCAAAAACTGAAAGAATTGTGTGACTAATTCCCCCTGTAATTCTATTTTCCGAGTCAGAAGGATTCCGTGGGAAATTTGGAGGAGAATAAGTTTGTCACACTGCTACTTGTAATCGGACAGCTTTCACCCAATTACATTTGGTGGTAGCTGTAATCTAGCTTGGCGGAAATTATCTTAAATTCATATTATGTCTTTTATGTTTTTTTTAATTGAATGTTCCATCCTCTTTGCTTTAATGTGGGGTCCCACTCATACGTCATCTTTATTCCAATTTCATGTCGAGCCATCCCTGCTTCACCCTCCCCTGGGTTCTTTCCTCTTTTTTTTTTTTACATAAATTATTTGTTAGTTTTTCATTGAGTTTTGCTAATTTTTGGGCACTTTTTTGAGATCAATGGACTCAAACTGTACGAGTAGCATCAGGTTCGGTTTCGTTCAGTTGCTTCTATAGGTCAGCAGCGTTTAAGGATGGAAACGGTGCACGCCAACATTTCCACTACATATGCAAACAACAATACAAGTTAATCCTAAAAAATATCTGGACAAAACCATTGTCTGTAGGGAACCACATGTGCTGTACAAAAATGATACAATTTAAAAGCGTTATCTTATATGATGCAAATTCCTCTGCTCAAGTCATATTTTCTTTAAAAGAGTTATTTTTCATTGAAATGAAATCCTCAAAACAAGCATATAAGAATGCATACTGTTAAGGGGTACCCTCATGGACATTTAAATTCATGCACGTGGTGTGGTCAGAGGTCACGTGCTGTAAGTGGTCCCTCTCAGAAAATCTCGATCAGCCAGAATCAGCACCACGTGCCATGTGGCACGGTTGTTAAAAATCCCTTCTTAATAAATATTGTAGGATGTGTGGCCCGCTAGGGCAACGTAAAATAAAGGTCTTGAGGACCTGGTCCACAAAGATATGTTAACATCCTTCTTTGTACGGCTAAATGTACAGACTTTATCAAGCTGTTTTTCCATCAAATCCACACCATGAAAGTTAGTGTGTCCCGGGAACAACATCCCAACAGATCATACATTTAGGCCCTGATTCATGGAATTATTTGCGTGTAAAGCACGGATTTGCACGCCATTCTGCCCGCAAATCCCCATTCGTCAAACAGGGATTTGCACGCAGAATGGCACGCAAATCCCCGTTTTAAACAAAATAATTTCATGAATCAGGTCCTGAGTATCTGAGGGAAATTTGGACAACAAAGTGTGAACTGGTGGATCCGTTGAAAAGGACAAGTTCCATCAGTCTTAACTCCCAAGTGGTGCTGGCTCCAAAAGATTAGATTTTTACTATGCGTTTGAGGGAGGCTACTAATCATGCAAGTTTCACAGCCCTGTGTTATTGAAATCTAAGCTTGATGATATTGGCCAGGGTAAAAAACATAACGCTATTTGTGCAACAAAGGGAAATCTTCCATTTTAAATAGTATTTACAAAAAGTGGTTTTATAAAAGGTATTACAATTTACAAAGTGATGCTTTCATAGCGATGTATCTTTTTTGTGGTATTTAAGGTTTTGTACGATCTTAGAAATACCAAAATAAATAAAAATGAGGGCCTGTGGCAGTGTTAAAAGTAAAGATACTTTATAACCTGCCCTCGCCCTTGCGGCATAGAAAATTCCCTCCAGCCAGTGCAGGCAAAACAAGTAGAGAAGGGCCTGCGATGGCTTGGAAGTGGTTCAAAGCATTTGCAACCGTTAATTTCATGTCTTGTGATAGAGCAACACCAGTGACGTTTGTAGATAAGGCTTATCAGTGCAAGCAAACTAGATAAAGACGTTTCCCTTGAAAACCACAAAAATAGGCCTACAAGTACAACTTATTTGTAGTGAAAGCGAAATTGTCAAACCTATTGTGGTATAAAATGCAGTTAAATAATGCATATTTAACAGTCATAAACGGTTTAAACACAGCATTAATGTATACAAACAACTCAGGCACTAACAGCATACAGTACAGTCATAGAAAATTAGTAAACAGGCTGCTCTTTGTAGGAGTAAGATTTCAAATGGTCTATACAGGTTTTGGCAGTAGGGAGTAGGACAGCTCTTCAAAAATGCATCTGGCATGGGAGCTCCTGCTTCCCTTCACGGAGTTGGTGACTAGCTCAGTGCCATGGAAGCCCTAGTCAGTCGCAGCATGGGACAGAAGGCAGGTCAAACAAAAACCACTGTCTCTCAATGATAAAGTAGCAACATCTCACCTGGGCTAGTACACAATAAAAAGAAAATGGGGTCAGAGTTACCTTATTTTATCTACCAAAGGAGGGAACGACTTTGCAAAATACCACTTTCATAGATAGAACATTGTCTTAAAGCAGACTTTTAGAGCAAAGGGTAGTCTTTTCACTCATTACAGATACAAAACCTTCAAGAGAAAGACATGCCACCTATAATTGTTTTTCAAGTTTTTAAATATACATGGTTGCCAATGCATTTTCCTTTACATTTATAATGAAATTGTGAGTCTGCTTTATGAACGTCTGGTCTTCAATTTCTTCCTTTTTCTCTGACTGCAAATGGCGTCTGGCCTCTAAATTCATGGTCATAGATATATGCAAATGAAAACCCGGCAGCAGCCCTACAGATGGTGTAGGAGCCACTTGTACTCCCTAAAAATAGGCAAATACTCACCAAAAATAAAAATAGGGAGTAATAATACTCCCAACAAATAAAAGGAAACAGACACGTAGGACCTTGTGCCCCCGCTTTCACCCACACAGCTATATGGATATTTTTGGAGCAGTAGTGCACAGAGTGCCACAGGAAGAAACTACTATCATAACTGCCCGATTGCAAGAAGTAAACTTGTATAATTTAATGTGTATGAATAACTATGTGCAAAGTAATTATTATTGTGAATACATTTCCGTTTTCCAGTGAAAACATATTTTTACTCATTTATAAAATAATCACATTGGGAATTGGATTTACATTTTTACTTCTTACAAAATAATTTCATTCCCAAATTTAAAAAATGGGGAGTAAAATACTCGCACTTCAAAATCTTATCTGGAGCACTGCCACGCAGAATCTTCGCATCACAAACAGACTTCAAGATAAGAATATACCTTACCAAATTGAAATTCCCTGAATACAGACATTATGGTGCAGCAAGGTTTAACTGTTGCAGAGACTCTAGATGCTGAGTTAAGACCGAGCAATAACACCCCACATGTTAAGTGTGGTTCAAAAGGATGGGTTTAGTGGTCTGTCAGAGAAGGGGTTGGATCAAACACCTAGAAGATCTACGGAAAACATCTACAAATAATAAGGACACTCCTAAAACTAAGTGTCAGAAACTAGTCAACAGTGGACTTTCCTCTGGGGTCGAGGGGGTGATGCGGCAGCATGCGAAAGGACGAGTCTACAAACGAAGTCCAGCTTTCAGAATCCCTATCCCGCCATAGCCACCCTCGTCTACAGAACAATGCACACATGGAACTAGAATATTCTAAATCCTAATCTTAACAAGTTAAGACTTCTGGCTAACCTAAGCTTATAAAAACACCAAACAAAGGAGTGGCCATCAATAGAGTTCACAAATCCTACTCTCAGATGTCCAACACTGTGATAACACAACAAAATAGAAGAGACTCATGGGAAGGCTCTCGTAGAGGTTTCTCAATCTGTAACCTTATCCAGGTTTCTTACTTTCATGGTATCTCGACCTTTTCTAGGTTGGCGGGTACTCTGGTTTCTCTTATCAGGTTTCACCTCAGCCTTGTAGCTTTCAATTGGAGGCCTCTCCCAGGCCTCGTTTCTCCAAATTCCTTCTAGGTCCCTCTAAGTGATTGAGTTTTTCAGCACTCTCATCACTCAGCCAGGTCTCTCACCAGCCGGGGGCTTTGGTATTCACTGGGTCAGTTCTTTTGTGGATCTCCAATTCCATGCATTCGTACTCTGTTATCTCATTGTCCCCTGGTTCATTAGGATTTAGTTCACAGGTCCCTCAGATATCTGACTTTCCAATTTGTTTCCAGGAATCGCCTAAACCTCTCATTTATAAAATGTCACTGTTCGGGTCTCGCATAAACCTCTGCTTTCTTAAAGCTCCTCATGCCATCTTTCAAAGAAATTCAGCCTGCTAGCACTTGACTGTGCAAGTCTCTTAGAATTCTGTCCACTTATTCCACTGAGCAGTTTTCGCATAGACCTTGAATCTCTTAGCACTTCCCTGTGGAGGTCTTGCATATACTGCCAGTCTCTCAGCATTTCACTAGGCAAGTCTCGCGTGGAACTCTCACCTCTCAGCACTTCCTGGTGCATGTTTCTCAGACTGATCTTCCAGTAGTCCATTGTGCTAGCTTCCCGAGGAAGGTCTCTCTTACACCTATAAACTATCTGTATTCAACTGCAAGTCTCTCAAACCCCTGGATTCTCTGAACGCCCTGGTGTAGGTCTCTCCTAGAACTGTGCTCTCTTAGTTCTTCACTCTATAGGGCTCTCATAAACCACTGGCAGGCTGCAAACCCTGATCTCAGAGCCCTCCTTGTCTCCACTCCAACCAATGGCAAATACGTTGTCCTGCTACTGGTACACTCCTCCTACTCCAGCGTTCCACTTCTTTGTGCTTTCACAGCTATTTTTATAGTTATTATCCAGTATAGGCTCTTGGGCAGCACCCTTTTGATTGCCCATGGCCATTAAGGTTCTGTCTTCGGGTTTTGGATTGCTTATTTCTCAAGCTTTTCCCCAACTGACCTCTGCCGCATTGCTAATTAATCTGTTTCAGCTGGCGATTCCATACCTATAAACATGCGGTACAGTGTTCTGCCATCTTGGATCCTTTTTCCACAGTCAAACCTTGCTCCCCGGTTCTCAAAATCCTTCCCACCTCAGGGAATAAATTATGGCCAAGCCCTCACTTGACTGCGTGCTGTAGGGTTCTTCTGATCCCCTCCCGCCCCACTTTCCCTTGTAAGTCTAATAATAGGTTCCAATCTTCACAGATCCACTAAGGAAGGGAACATTGTTTTGTTTTTCTCACTTGCTGTTGGGGCTTAAGAACACACTTGTGGCAGTCTTTCACTTGAAGCCTGGAGTTAGGGTCTCTTGGCCCGATTCAGTCTGTCAAGAATATCCCCCAGTTGGGATTATAGTTTTGCTGCGTAGGTCCATACAACGTCTAGGGGTAGGTGTGAGACCTGACAGGATTCCACTCCATCCGCCCCATGGGAGGCACATCGGAAGCACCAACCCAGTCCCTTGCGGCTCTCATCCCTTAAATATCAGGATAGGAAATTCGACCCGCTCACCACAGGACATTGTGCTAGGTAAATGGTAATTAAAGGAGAAAGGTACTGTAGCGGGGAAAAAAAGATCATATATATCCAATACCGTCTTATTAGTTGCAGTGGATTAGTGCCACCAATTGGTATATTTTCATGGTTACGTGCGGAGTAGATTGAGTGGACTAAAAGCTGCATTCAAATCATTCCACAGTCTGGGTTTACTTTCAGAAGCAAAGTAGTGCATTACAAAAGGTTTCACACAACACAGAATGCAGTGGAGTGCATGATCTCTAAAGGAAAGGCTGTGACCTGCCAGCTTAAAGGATGGAGAGGCGCTGAAGCTGTGAGGACATGGATTTAACTTCCCAATCTGGCATTACAATAGGTGGCCAACGATGTGAGTAAATGATTGCCAACATGCATGCATAGCGAATGTATAGACGCACATCAACATGTTTGGCTTCTTCAATGTGTGTTTCCTATTTATACTGATGATGTGCCAAGAGACAGTAACTAGCACTCAAGGTTGAGGTCATAGCTGAACACGTTGCATTCACTTCGGTCCTTCTAATGCCGTCAGCAGCCAAGTCTCAACCTGGAGAGAATACAATTAGATTATGAACACTTCATAATTTTGAGTAGCATTTTGGCATTACAATATGCAGAAAAATACCTTTTTTTATTAACATATTTAAACATTATTTGATCCTGTTTCTTTAACTTTATTAAATGAAGTCCAAAAAAATCAAAATGTTAAGGTCACAAACACCTCTGAAATCCCACCGTCGTGCGTCTAATTGAGGGGTGGGTGACATTTGTTTCGGTGTCTCCTTTTATTCAAACCTTATATTGACTGGTTCGGACACCCAAAGCAACATTACCAAATTTTAAAGGTCCTTTCTCAGCAGAAATCACACTGTTAAGATATTTCTGGAGTTTGCAATTTTGATCAGTACAACTACTGTATGGCGTCGGCCTCTAGTGAAATATAAAAAATATATATATTTTAATTGCTTTAAAAATGAACTCATCCATGTGCTTGAGATTGGGAGAGCAACTCAAACACGAGGTTCGTTAAAAAGCACTCACTGCTGTGCTTTGGTGTTCTGCATCCAAGATTTCCCAATTTGTGAATGCGCACTATTTGCAGCATGGAAAACAGCAACAGCAGAGCTTCCGACATGGGTGCTGCTTCTTGTACTCAACCGCTTTCCTCACTTGTACGTTAGCCTGCTCAACATAGTCCTTGACCTTCTCCACGTTTACTTCAATGATGTTCAGGGTTTCGGCCTGCTCCTCCACCAGGAGGGCCATCTGGAGGAAAAGCTCATGAATTTCTCGGATGCGCGACTCCAACTTTAGCAACTCTTTGTGCCTCGTCTCAATTTCGTTCAATGCGGATCGAGCACCGCGGGCATCGGCCAGAAGGTTCTCAGAGAAAACGTCCCATTTGCCAGTTTCGATCATGTCCTCAATCTGGTTCACAGTGATGTCCTTCCCCATGATCTCCAGCTGCCGTTGAATCCGAATCTTGCAGTTCTCCTGCTGGGTGATCTCGGCCGCATTGTACTCCACCATAGCCTCTTGAAACGCTAGCGTGAGGGCATTGAATTGGGAGTTGCCGACCCGTGCAAGGGCAGAGTTCTCTCCATGCTTATTTTCGGCTTCCTCACAGGCAGTTTTGAAATTCTGAAGCCTTTTGTGGATACCCTCTGCTCGCACCTTGATGTCTTTGGCAATGCTGTTGGAATCCCGCTTGATGCTGCTTAGACGACGCATGGAGGTGAGGAAGCGGGTCGTTTGCTTTCCAAGGCGTTTGACGTCAACTTTCATGAGGTGGTTCTCTGTCCGGATGCCATACGCTTCTTTGTACAGAACTTCCAGGGCATGGTCTGTCTCGTACACAAGCACATCCTGTGTGGGCTCCTGTGCGCCATCTGCGGGGGCCCCACTTTGCAGTTTGGCATACTCCAATAGCTCACTCAGACGATCTTTCATCTTTCCTGCAGGTGAAAAAAAAAAACAATTAGTTCAAATTTGTGATCAAACGTGTTTTCGTCCAATGTTTTACATTTTACGTGCATAATTAGACAAGGGAAATGTGACTGCTGTCAATGCGTCTGCACCATTGTTAATTGATCTGGGAAGGCACAGCCTGGCAACGCTAGTACAGTCCTTGATGTCATGGTACAAATTATTCTCCACATGTAATCAGGTTCCTCAAAGCGCTCGCAAGAGGAATGTTGGAAGGTATTATATAACCTAGTGTGGCAGCCAAAAAACACAAGTTAGTAAGCATATCCAGACAGACAGACAGACACGAACTTCCTGCTAATGGACATTATAAACTGCATTCCATATACAATGTCAAGTTTTAACAAGGGCAGAGCCTTAACATGGGTATTACATACGACATTACAAGGCGTACTGTTAAATACACGTATGCCATATTGATACAAAAGGTAAACAAGGTTGTCTTCATATATGCTGCAAATCGCATGATCCACAAGGAGTACTTTTCTACTGTTAGGTTCAGAATGCGCCCTCTGAGATTTGAGCTCCCCAACTCCAGATGATGTGATGTAGGCGCACACACTCACGTTCCTTCAGCTGCTAGCTGCACCCCTTTGCCCTGCTGCACTGTCCTCGCAGGCTAGCAGCGGAAGTGAGTTGGGCAAAACATAGGATTACAAATATATTAGTTGTCCAATGTCACATTTCCCACTTCCCTTTTGGCTACTCATTAAAACGAGAGAATGCATGGCTAAAAGAATTACCCCAGGCAAAAACATCTGTTGCCTAGGTAAATCTCCCTACTGCTGGAGGGTAAAAGCTGGCAATGCTTGCTGGTGGTTTGAAAATCATAAGCCGTGGTTTTTGAGATTAGAGCCATCGAGTAACCGATTTGAGAAAAAAAAGGAAAAGAATCACAGGCGCAAGAATGTGGCACCTTGTTAAGATGCTTCCCCCTTCATAATATTTATTCAGATTTCTCCATTAACATAGTATACATTAAATTACAATACATAATAAAACTAAGCCATAAAATAGAACTCAATCCAGTTAAAACCGCGTCCTTTACAGTTTTTTAAAAATCACCAGCAGACCCTTTGTTAAAAACCTGCCCTACAATGTATTATACAAAACCTCTTTTCCAAAGACTGGCCTAGGTAATTCATCGTATTGGAAGTACATTGGGAATTATTACCTTGCAGTTTCTAATATTTGATGCTAGGAAGTGAGGTCTCAGCCATCTCATCCTCTCCCTTTTATGAAAAGGGAATAGCAAATTAAAGCGCTCCAGATCTTCATCAACACACCACAATTGCATTTTGCTGAAGCTTTTAGCCAGGTGGCTCTTTTCACCAGTGGTTTAGCCTAACTTTAAAGTAGGAGTCCTCGTCCCTCTGGGTAATCTAAATCTAATATTGGCCCTGGGGCACACAGGCACCCCTTATACTGTACACAGGCTGCGAGGTAGGGTAGCGCACACATTTTCCCCCATCCACCCGAACCCAATTTCCTCTGGGCCAAGTTTTGATCTCCTTTTTTAACTTGATCGTAATTGGCTCTTCCTGCCAAAAACCGTTCCCAGACCACCTCCAGTTGCATACCAGGCTGGTTTGTGTACTCCTGGGTGACTTTCCATGGTTGAAAATCCCAGCTGAAGGTTCTGGTTAGTGGTTAACTTTAATTTTATTTTTGCAAAACAGGCTAGATGTTTGGCTTGCGCCATAGAAGTGATACTCTGGATCCCCAGCTCAATCCTCCATGCACTACATGGGCAAACGAGCGGGAGCCCCAGAGTTTGATGCCAAAATTGCAGCTGTACCACCTCGAGGGGTTCACAAGAACAGTAGCCCCAGATCTCACTGCCATACATCATTTGAGTTAAAACTTTACATTTAAAAACCTCATTGCATTTACACAATATTCGGGCACCATATCTACACTAAAACCTGCGAAGGCCCTGAAGGCCAATTCTGGCCCTCTCTGCCTGGTGTTTGATATGGTGCAACCACTTACAGTCCTATGTAAAATTCATACAAAAGTACACAAACGAATCTACTACCTCCATTGGGGCCCCTTTCACTTCCCACTTCAGTTTCCTGTCCTTTCTTCCAAAGGTCACAATCTTAGTTTTATCCTCATTTGGTTTTAATTTATTAGCCTCTAGAAACTCTGTGGCATAGATAAGCCCATAATACAGACCCGCAGCGGTAAATGCCAGGATGACAGTGCCATCATTGTAAAGTAATGGAATGAATTCCTCGTCTTCCAGCATGGTGGTGTAAGGAAGGCATGGTATCAACAGTAAGACAGACACAAGTGACCAAAGTTCAAGAACGTTTATTGAACTTCAAAAATGGTTTGAAACATGCCTATCTAATCCTAAATCTACAGATGGGAGCAAGCTACAACCATCAAATAATAATAATGCAGTCCTACTGGTATCTTGTCAAAATAAAAGCCTATACTAACAAAACCTATTGCCAATCCTTAGAAATAGCGTGGGAAACAGTATTATGTCAGGATGTTCAGGCCATTGGCCTTCCTTCCCCATGTTTTCAGCATGGGACAAGACGGTACACTCGAGCCTAGCACAATCTCTGGCTTCTCTAGCACGAGGATTCTGTTCCATCATTAGCATCAGGGCCTTCCGTGCCCAAGTGTCTTTGAACAAAGAGACTTTGAAAGGCAGAGGGCCTGAAGCGACAAACAATAAGTGATTTTCCTAATAGGATTTCACAGTACTCAATTTCCCATCCCCCCTCAAGCACTCCCTTGTGCACCCTCTTCTCAAGAAACCCTCTTCCGACCCCTCCTGCCCGGCTAACTATCGCCCAATCTCCATCACTCCCTTCCTGGGCAAGCTCCTGGAGAAACTGGCCATCTCCCAGCTTATCCTCCATGCTGAATCTGTTGGTAGTCTTCATGACCATCTATCTGGCTTCAGAGCGGCCAGAAGCACGGAAACTGCTCTCCTGAACATCCGTGACGACCTGCTCTTGAACCTCAACTCCAACACTCCATATGTTCTCATTCTGCTTGATCTCTCTTCTGCCTTTGACACTGTCAACCATGCCATCCTGCTCAACCGTCTCTGTGATAACCTGGGTATCGCTGGTCAGGCTCTGGCGTGGCTGACCTCTTTCCTTTCCAATCGACCCTCCCAGGTCAAACTTGGGTCCTTCCACTCTGACATCTTTTTTCCACCTGTGGTGTTCCCCAGGGATCTAATCCCTCTCCCTGGCTGTTCAACCAGTATCTGGCACTCCTTGCCCACCGCATCGCCGGCCTCTGCCCCAACTTTCAGTGCTATGCGGACGATACCCAGCTCATTTTCAGGCTACCCTCGGCCTCCTCCTCTCCTTCCCTCATCTCTGACTGTCGGTCTGCTATCCAGGAATGGTGGGCCGCCAATGACCTCTGCCTTAATGCCAGTAAGACTAGATTCTACTCATCGGCACACCCACTGCCTCCTTCCCTGCAGCTCTCTGGCCAGCCTCTCTTGGCCCTCTTCCTGCTCCTACCTGCAAGGCAAAAAACCTCGGGGTCATCTTCTACTCCACACTCTCCTCCTCTCCTCATATATCTGACATCTCTAAGAAGTCACACTACCAGCTGCACCTCCTCAGAGGTATTCTTCTCTTCCTCTCCTTCCCCCAGAAGCTCACTGTCTCCCGAGCCCTGGTTCTCTCGAAGCTGGACTACTGTAACAGCCTCTATCTTAATCTGCCTGCCTCCACTCTCCGCCCTCTGCAACTCATCCAGAACAGAACTGCGAGACTTGTCCTTGGCCTCAAGCCCAGGGACCGTATCTCTCTAGGACTGACATTTCTACACTGGCTCCCAGTGGCTGCGAGGATTAAGTTCAAAACCCTCTGCATTGTCCACAAGGCCTTCTGGGCTGGGGCCTAAATACCTTCAACTCTCTCTTCCTAAATATCTTCCTTCCCGAGCCCTTCGCTCATCCGTCTCCAATTCCCTCAGGGTCAGCCGCTTCTCGAAGCAGCGAGCTGGGGGTAGATCTATCTCTGCGGCAGGGGCCTCCCTCTGGAACAGCCTTCCTGCCTCCCTGAAACTTGAGGAGAACCATCTCCGGTTCCGGAAGCACCTCAAAACCTTCCTCTTTGCTTCCGCTTTCTCTCTCCCTCTCCCCTGCTAAATTCTTCACTGAAACTGCACTGAATCTGCAACTGGGCCACCCTCACCGACCTCGGTCCTGGGCCCAGCCACTCTCCACTTGCACTGCCTCCCTGGCAACCCCTGCACTGTGGGACTGTCTCTGTATCCCTACAGCCCCCCCTTCCCAGCACTTGTCTGCACTTACCTTGCACTTGCCACCAGCTGGCCCTATTTATTTATTTTTTTATTCTACTTACTTTGTACTGCACTTCCCCCTCCCCTTCCCCTTGCACTTTTTCCCTTCCCCCTACCCCTGCACTTGCGCGGTCTGAATGACACCTGGCCTAGTAGGATCGTTGTCTGTCTTCCCCTTGTTCCCCCCTCCCTGCCTCGTCGCGCCTTGAAACATTTGTGTATAGGCGCGTTACAAATGCCATATCATATATCAGGTGATTCACCATTTCTCTTTAACACAATGCTCAATTAATCTTCCTCCACTTTTTAACACAAACTTGCTTTATTCAAAAGCTCTCAGGTGATCTCCCTCCACCGGGCTCGGGCTCACATCTACTTTGTCATCAACTTTCTTTACGCTTTTAACATCGAAAACTTCTGATTGTGCACAGGATTCTGCTTGACCAGTTGCAGGACCACTTCGATTTCACAAATCTTTGTCGCTCTTCGCTTTTGCCGCTTTTCAGTTGGACACCTTACAGAGGCTTTCGAATAAGCATAAACGTGGTGCCGGACCACTCTGTCGAAGGTATCGTATCTTGGCTTCAAAGATCAATCACTCATCTGTTGTTCAATTTTGCTCGCGTTATCACATATGCTTAACACCGTTCATATCAGCATGCACTATACAATGTTGCTGCTTGCAACATTGGCTTCAACACAGACCGGTCTGGTTATCAGTCTCCCAACTCACCGCCTGTGCTGACTTCACTGGCACTGCTTTGTTGTAGGAGCAAAGGACACTGCAGCGGTAAGCGTTTCTCCCCGCCTTGACTATCGATGCGGTAGAGCCCTGGGTACCTCTGACACAAAATGCAGGGTTCTTCAGCCTTGTGCCCTGGCCTTACGTTTTCCATTCTCGAAGGTTCATGAAAGTAACAGTCCCTCGTCGAAAAGGTCAAGGACACTTCCCTCCTTGCGATCCCCTTCTGTTTTGCTGTCTTATGCTTTCAATTAAACTGCCACATTAGAACGGCTGCTTCCTCGTGTTCTTTGCCTCGCTCAGAGTGTGCTCTTGTGTTCCGCCTTTTAACCGTGTGTGGAAGTCTGGTGTGCGTAATGGTCAGAAATTGCCTGACCCTACCTGACCACTGTATTGGGACTTGCTAGGTAGATTGCTCGGGTGTTAGTTTTCTCTCATAGTGAGCTGTCGGTGAGAAAGTTTTCCATGTTGGGAAAGGAGGGCGGGCGGTTGCGTTCCTAAGTATCCTACCTGGTACGATGGGGTAAAGGTGTTAGAGGGAAGAGGATACTGCGTCTTGCCATCTGGTCTCCCACTCCCCGAAGACCCCTCAATCATGTGATACTCCCGCACTGCTCCACCCCCAGGAACTGGATCCAAAAGCAATGGTCATGTCCTGGCCACCTGGATGACAGGTTGTATACTAATTGACCTTTTCACAATTGACCTTGGGAGAATTGACCTAATTTAGAAGGTCAATTAGGACATATATGCGGGGGGAAACACCCCACAGACCCCCCACCCAATCCAAAACCCCCCGCAACCACCCACCCAATCCCCTTATATTATTTATCATCCAAAAACAATCCAATACAAAAATAAAATAACTAAAATAATATAAAGGTCAATTGTGCAGAAGGCCAATTGGGACCACTATAATTAGGTCAATTGTGCAAAAAGTCAATTGTAATAGGTCAATTTGGGTAATACCGGATGACAGAAGTACTAGCGGGTGAGACACCTTCAGGTTTCTCACAGTGGGCACACTCTGCTGTTATTCTTCGCCGGGTCAAAATCCACCACGAAGAGAAGAAAAAGCAGCAGGGCCAGGGGCAGCCTTGTTTTACCCCCCCCCATGTTTGAATCAAAACATTCAGTGTTGTCCCCTATTCACCAGTGTCTTACTGAAATCCGTGGCAAAACTGCACTAATCTCAACCAATTTGCGGGTATCCAGTGTTGTTAGTTTCTTCCAAAGTGAACCTTAATCAATCCCACCAAAAGCCTTTTCCAAATCGAGAAATGCTGCATACACAACCCCCTCCACAGAGCTTGCGATATTTGTCAATAATTAATGATAAAACAGTGGTTCAGTGTAGAAAAAACACTCCTAAAATCTGACTGAAGGAGACCCAGGATGTTATTCTCTGCTACCCAATCTTCTAACCTGCCCAAAATGCATTTAGCATACATTTCTGCTGAAATATCTAATAAGTATATGGGGTGATAGCAATTTGGGTCGTCTGTGTAACCTTTCTTGAAAATCGGGACTTTAATCCCACCCCTCCATCTAGTTGGAACCCTCCCCACCCCCTCAGCTGGTTCAAATAGATTTGCGAAGATAGGGGCCCACCATTCGCCATGACCAGCAAATACCTCAGAGGGTAGCCCATCTGTGCCCGCAGCTTTTCCGTGTTTAAGCTTTGATTGCTTTCAAAATTTCCACTATAGTCAAATGAATTTCCCATTAGTTCAGGCATATTTTGGCGCTAAATCTTTACCCCCCTTTGCATAGATGTTTTTAAAATGTGTGTCACCCATCTGTGTTCTCTTATAGATTCGCCCTGTTCATTCCCTAATTTTTCCCATCCTTTATTTACAAATTTCCAAAACAACCCTCAATTATAACTATTTATTGCCTGGGCATGTATATTGCATTGTTTCATAATGGCAACTTTTTTCTTTTGCTTTAAAAACTTCTTGTAATCTTTTTTCAACCTGTGCCTTTCTCCCGCAGAGGTGGAACCATGCCCGAGTGCCCAGTATAATAGGCTCTTACGAGCATTACACTCCCGGTCAAACCATGGCGCACAATATTTTTGATCTACCCAGTCTTATGGCCGTGTCATATTCACTTAGCACTGTCCGTCCCATCTTTTCTTGCAATCCTCATTTTGCATTTGTACATTGTCTCAATGATGATAAACTAAATTGTGATACCTCTACATCAGTTATTGTTGCTACTATTACATCTTAAATCAACATTATCATGCGAGTGCACCCTTTTTTCTTTTTCTTGTAATGTGAAGTAATGTTTCAATAAAGTGCTTGGAAAAAATATCAACAGTGGTTTAAAAACTGCAAAAAAGAAGTTGAGCATGAGTAATGACTGGGAGCGTATGAACATGCTGAACACAAATGTGTCCTTGAGCTTTGCCCAGCTGTGGCGACAACACCCAATGGTATCGGTTTGAAAGACTCTTGGAAATCGCTTAACTTTCCACCCCTAAGGTCTGTCCTTCTCCAAACTCCTGGGTCTTTCCAGCAGCATTCGGACTCTTACCATAACCTCCTGTATCTAGCTCTGACCAAGCTACAGGGGCTCTCCTCCAGCCGCCATTCTCCTGTCTCCAACTCTTGCTCCAACTGGTCACCTCTCTAGCCAGCAAAGAAGGAGCTCTTCCTCCCAACTCCCTTTACCTTCTGGTAAAGGCCCTGCCTTTTGTGGGGCTCCAGCTCCACTTTCCAGACTCTCTCTGGTGTAAGGGTACTTGGGTGCGACAGCAGGGGTGGGATTGGCTGACCCAGCTACCACACCAGACTTTTCCACCAGAGAATGTCTTAAAGCCCTGATGTGGCTCTTGGGATTGGGTAGTCCGCACTTTGCAGTGTTTTCCAGCATTTCTCTGGCTTAAGGTAACTCCGGTGGGACTCTGCAGGCAGCTGGTGCAGGGAATGGCTAATTGACTCCACTCGAAGGGATGGTTTGCAGTTTGAATGCAGGACTTGGGGCTGGCTAGTCTCTTCCTCTGGGTCACACCCTGACCCTGCCTCATGGGGTGGACTCACTTAGCCTATCTGTTCTTATCGGTTTAACAGTGAAGACCATGTGCAATAATTTAGTGACTATCTCTAGCCAGACCCCTCTCCCCACTCCAGCTCAGGTCCAGTGCTTTTCCTGTGTTTAATACAGGATTCCTGCACCCATGGAATCTGAGCGGTGCATGCACGAGCTGCTGGATCAATGGGACTGCAATTCCTCAATTTCCCCCAAACAGAGCAGGAACGTCTATAGTGGCAATGTTGCGCGCCCCTGCATTGCATGTATGGTGTGGTGAGCCAAGGTATCCTCACCAGACTGGCACTGGGCACTGCAAATGGTTTCTGGCAGCACCCGGTCTGCGTAGTGACACCCCCATCCACCAACAAAGTCAAATCGGGGGAGTTTGTCACAGTCCTTATGAATTGATTGCCCTTAGGTGCCAGGGGATGATTGCCTTTTGACAGGAAAAAAAATGTGACAAATAATTCACCCCAAAATCTATGAGGTCTTGCTGTCTTGTCAAAACTTTAATAACCCTACTCAGTGCCAGGGTGTACAACAAATCTCTAAAGAGAATTTATTTTTGGGAATCCCATTGCAAACAAAAGTAATTGAAAACAATATTAAACTGCCATGTGCACTTGGCACCATGTCTCATCTGCATGCGATTCTGAAATGCATAAATGTACCAGTATCAGTGGTCGAAGTGTACGAAAAGAAGGAGTGGAACAATGTTCCTTGCTGGCCAGCCCACGCACCCACAAACATCATCGCCACGCCCCCTCCACGTGCAATAAAAACCCCTAAACAAATGCGCCTTTAATGGAACCTTCAGTGCTGCGCACCGAAGTGCAAGTTTTAACTTCTTCATACACTTATTTTAAAATGAAACCATTCGGGATACAGTTTCTTTTAATAAAAAAAAAGTATAGTAACAGTAACACTTACTAAAAATAAATAGTAGAGGCGCAACGCTCGCAACGGCTCGCGCCCACTTCGACTACTGACTAGAAATTAGCGGGTCACTTTTTTCAAAAGGTGGAGATACCATTTCACAGAACACACCATCACAAAGAAAGCCTTGCCAAACTACCGTCTCCCCGGAGCTGAAAGAATGAGGCATTCTGCCATCTTATCCGCTTTTTAAACTCGTCCAAAACAAGGGGCACCAATTGTGTTTAGTAAACAATGTATTTCAGCAATCGACCTTGCTGGCAGCAATTACCTCCTGCTTGTTGCCTGCTAGAGCCTGATACTTTGCCACAACCTGCTGCCAGGAGCTACTGTTTGCTTCTCAGTCCTTCGGGTGCCAGAGAAATATAACGGTTTGAGAATGCTATAACGGGTGCATTAGGAAACCTCTAGAAAACATTTAAGTCATACTTGGTCAGGAGGTATCGAATGCCCAGTTTTTGCTGCCAGATACATAGGAGCTGCTCACAGCATATCCTTGTGAAATCTTTATTACGATCCCTGCTGCAACAAAGTCACATTGTCAAAATCGCATCCAGCCCCAGTCCGCCTAAGAGTAGCCCTGTAATAGTACCAAACCCGCTAAGAGAGAAACTAGTTAGGAACTATCACATCCCAAAGAAGTTACTCCTGTCTGCATCTCCCAAGATGCATCAGGTTTAGAAATCCAACCTGGAGCGGATTCTGGAATGCCTTTTAAAGATTCAGGAAGAACATATGCTATGGGGACACTAGCACATCCAGAGACACCACTGCATGAACAAGTTCGGATCTTCAAAGGAAGAAAACCTAACTTATCCCAACTTCCCCAACCCCATCCCAGCTGCTGTGCTTGCGAAGGAAAGTGGTTTTCTCCCTCAGCTGCAGCATTAAAAGAAACATTCTTCCTCCCCTTTGGAAAAACGATGTTGCCTCAGTATGAACATGGATGTTTTCCTGGCCCTTATGACCCTTTAACAACGGAAAACCACAAAATGCACTTCTGTGCATCAGGACAGCCAGGAGGCAAGGCAGGAGCAGAGCAGCAGGCAAGCACCAGCTCCTGCACGGGAAACCATCTGAAAGAAATCCAAAATGGCAGCAAGCCTTTTAAAGACTTCCCTCCTCTGACTTGGAATAGGAATATCCAATCAGTTTGAAAGTTTGCCACAGCCAATGGGAGGTCACGGAGGACATTAAAAAGTAGGTTAAGATCCACAGTGTCTTGGAGCTGAAGAGAGGCGTTGGTTGAGAAAGCTGAAGAGCACCAGAGAAGGGGAACCCATTGAGCCCAGCAGAAAGTTGAGCACTAGTTTTGGGGCGAAGACTCTCTTTATCCCCTGAAGAGGGGTGTGCACCAGTTAAAAAAGGCAGAAGAGGCTCTAGAATTCCAGAAAGAGGTGTGCTCCAGTGAGCAGCTGAAGACCCTCTAACTCCAGAGGGGCGGTGTGCTCTTGTGAGGAAAAGGTGAGACCCTGGGACACCAGAGCTCCAGCAACTTAACAAGTATTATTTAGCACTGGGTTTAAGTAATTGTCGTTCAACTGCGCACATAACTCTGTATTACAAACACATTATGGGCCGGATTCCTGAAGCATTTTCCTGTGGGGTTGTGTCATTGTAAAATGCTTCCATCAATCAGGCCCTATATATTTAAATGAAAACCTAAGAACCATGGACTTTTCAAACCATTCTATAGCTGGACAGATCTGGCTGAAATGTGTGACAAAAATTGCCTGGCACGCCCACCTCCTGCACTCCCAAAAGGAACATTTGGGTCAAACTGATCGAACGTTTCAGATGTTATCAAGCAAAGGAAAAAAACAAATATCTGTTTTTGGACGAGCCCATTCTTTTACCCATAGTGAAACAGGGTCAGAACCATGCAGAGTGAAAACCGCTGGACAGATTTGCACCAAATAGGGAAAGTTGGGCACAAATCAATGCAGATGTGCCTTTTGGCTCTTTGTTGAAAATGTGTCTTGTAGTTTTTTTTTTTTAAATCTGAAGTAGGTACCTGGGTCCAAAAAACGTTGGTATCTCCCACGGTGCATTGTGTCACTGAGGCTTTTCAGAAAAGAAAACACATAGTTTTTTGTCTGCTTAATGCGAGCTGTTACTGCGATGTTCCACAGGAACAGAAAAAAAGATAAGCCCTCAACATTATATTTGGGGGAGGGAAAGGGGAGGTTTCACATCAGGAAGAAAGTGGGGGAGGGTGAAAGAGTATCAAATAGTGGGTTGGACACTTTTGGGAGGTCGAGAGAGTTATTTTTCAGTTAGATGGTTTCCGTCTTATTACAGGAAACACATGGCATTACCATGGGCAAACCGGAAAGTTCAAGTGGAAATAAAAGTGCATCACAGGAAGAAATGGTGGAGAAATATTAGGAGAGGGTCAGAGGTACTTTGAATGCAAGAGGTGGTGGGGGGGAGGTGGGAACATGTGGGCAAAAAAGGAGGAGGGGGGACATAGAAAGTGCATGTATATAGATGACGGGGAGTGGGAAAGGATTGTAGCATTTTCATCTTTCTGCAGTCATCAAATGATTGCCCATGTCCGCGTGAACCATGTATTTTGGGGATATGTTCCTGAAGATAATTCTAGGGGACACATTTAGCAGGAATGAAATAAAAATGGCAAAAGGCAGGGGGGGGGCAATGGCCAGTGGGTCACAGTCCATGACCAGTGGGACATGGATATTTACTACTACAGGGGATATGGGGCATGGCCTTCACTCACCACCGTAATAAATGCTAATCCCCAGAGGAAACCTGCGAAATCCACCCCCCGGCCCCCATTACTGATGGCAGTAGGGGCCTCCCACTTTTCGTCTTTCCAAAATGACCTAGTCATAAGCATTCAGATCTTCATTCCATCAAAGCATTGTGACTAAGTTACATAATGTTAAAGGATTCTGTGCACCAATGTCATTTGCATGGTCCAGAGGCACTCTAGTGGATGTGAAAGAGAAGGGGTAGGTTAAATTGGTGGTGAGAGGGGGAAAATGAAAGATCGGTTTACTGCGGTGCCGATACATGCAGACTGGAGGTACGCCGAGGTCTGAATGCTGGTTTGTTTCTCCGAGTTGTGTGTGCAGAGTGGTAAAACCTTTGTGTCCGAAGTGCAACGAAGCATTGGCTGGGACTCTTATATGTACATTGATATTAGAGGTGTAGCCTTTTGTTTAATTTCCAATGAGCATGCCTCCACCTACCATAAAAGGAATTTCTCAGAACTGGGCTGGTAGGTACACCTAAAACTACCCATGAATGGCAGGACAATCAAACCACAAACGCCAAATTAGGTACATCAGTATTTAAAATGTATTAACCAGAATGAAGAGGGAAATAATAAAGGGGTACGTGTAAATACCTAGGCTCTCCAGGTAACTTTTATAGCACATTAATAAACAATGAACCTAGGTACAGATGAGGCTAGAGAAACAAATTTGCAAAAATATACACATTTTTCATAAGAATACTTTTCAAAATAATATCAATCCAACTCATTCAACATGATCATATTTTTCCAGATGTCTGCAAACTCCAAGCAGAACCTTGGTGGAGTGATTACCGACATTCACACTACCCGTGACACATCTTTGGTTAGCGGTGAGTGGGTTTGAACACCATTTAACTGATGGTTTTACTTAATTAAATTTTGTTGCTATAAGTAAAGAGGCTAGAGGCTCACGAGTATTGAATAGGTTTGTATTTTAGAATTGTATCACAGGAGGGGGGGCGTGGCTAACCGCCATGTGAAGAGGACGTTCGCTCCTTGCGCTCCGCTTGATGCGACCATCATAAGCTGCTTTTAACTACTTTTTTCGGGGGCCCCGAACCCCACGAACCGCCTCACCGAGGGCCGACATCCTGCTGCACCTGCGAGTCGATTCCTGTGACCCTGGAGGACCGGTCTCGCCCAATAGACCGTGCGACACGATCCCGCGGACCAGGGCCAAGATGGCGGCTCTCGAGCCCTGCAAGACGCGGCGGCCCGCGCCCTAAAGCCGCCCTCGCCGTAACACTCAGCTGAGGGCCGAGGACACACGAACGCCCAGCTGGACTGACGAGGGGGTCCTGCGGGGCACCCGCGAAGCTTGGAGCGCGAACGACGGAAGGTGCCAACGGGACGACCAGCCTGGAACGTCCCGGACGAGGGCGCTGCCAGCCACAGAACCGGGAGCCAGGGCCTCGGAGGCCCTTCGAGGTGAGCGGGGGGGACTAACGCAACCGACACACACAGGCGTGCCCGGCCTGGTAATCCGAAGAAACGGCACACTACCCGTCCCCCCTGCGCCTACGGAGCCGCCCACAGCATACAGCGATCCGCCATCGCGGCCCACCCGATACGGCTTCCTCGGCCACTCCATAGCGGCTCACCTCGGCCACCTCGTCAGCAGTGAAGCCCTGAGGCTCAGTTGACATGTCTACCAAAGGAGCAAGGGCTAAGCAACGCCAGACCACCATCGACACGTTCACGGCGGCGGGGCCCACAGCGCCAGATAACATGAGCGAGACTCTTGCTGCAGACCTGCCCGACCCCTTGGGGCCTTCAGCGGAACCTAGTAACACACAGATCCTTGAAGCTATCAAACTTTCCCAGGCTGCCGTGGAGCATAAAATAGACGCTGTCGCCATAGACTTAAACCTCCTGCGCCAGGACGTTCGATCCCTGGCCGGCAGAACAGAGGTGCTGGAGGCCCAGGTCCGCGAGAACACTGAAGCCAAGACAGTGCTCCTCAAAGATGTTGATGTACTTCAACAAAAAGTTAAAAACCTGGAAGACAGGGCCGAGGAGGCAGAGGGGCGCGCACGCCGCAACAACATTCGCCTCCTGGGGCTCCCGGAGGGCATCGAGGGATCGGACCCCACGAACTTCGTAGAGAATCTCCTGATACAGGAGATTGGAGCAGAAAAACTCTCTCAGGGCTTTGTAATCGAAAGGGCTCACCGATCCCTCACATCGAAACCCCCTCCGGGCAACCCACCCAGACCCGTGATCGCAAAAGTACTTAACTACAGAGACCGGGAAACCATCCTCACCTTCTCGCGGTCAGGCGGCCAGATCTGCAGGGGTTCAGCCAAGATATCCATCTACCCTGACTATACCTTTCAGGTGCAAATGAAGAGGGCACAGTTCATACACACCAAAGCAAGACTGAAGGCTGCTGGCCTACGCTATATGCTCCTCTACCCCTCCAGATTGAAGGTGATACGAAACAACAGAACTCACCTCTTCGATACCCCGGCAGAGGCCCGAGACTGGATGGACAGGGAGCAGATCCCAGATGTCGAGGTCAAGAAACGACAACCCCGCTGAGCCCCATCTCCCAGGGCCCCGGTGCCTTTCGGAGGCCCCACCATGGAACGGCCACTTACGCCGCAGCTGACCAGATTTCATAACACGAGGCGCCCGGACGAACACTCTCCTACCCCTGGAAGTTCTTTCTTGTTAAGGGTATTCATTACCCGCCCGTAGGGCACCATGCGACCGTCCTTCGGTCTAAAGGAGCGGAAACGGGTCTGTCATAGTGAGGAGCTCCTCACTCGACCTGGTTTATGTTGGGGAAGTTCACAGTTACGGGGGGGCGGGACAGGGGAAGTTGGCACAGTTGTTAAGTGCCCGAATCAGGGACAACCAAGACCATCTACATCCATTTCAGTCGGCACGGACGAGGCACCTACCCTCCGCTGGATAGGCTGGCAGCCACCGAAGCAGAGGTTCGGGGACGCAAGTAACCCGGCTGAGACCCGCATGCACGAATCTCCTGGAAACCACAAGACCCCCACGATCCTCCGGCCACTCGTGGTGCTCCCGGTGGCGTTGGACATGGCCACCAGAATCCCAAATCCCACATGGCCGATACGTTGAAAATCCTGACGTGGAACGTCAGAGGCATGAACAGCTTCGTGAAACAACGGCGCATACTCTCCTATATTAAAAGAAGCAAAACCAAAATAGCCCTGCTACAAGAAACACACCTTACGTCGGACAAACTGAAAGCATTGGCAAAGGCCTGGCGTGGCACCCTGATAGGTTCCTCCTACTCCTCCTACGCCAGGGGTGTCCTGATCTGGGTGGACCCCTCTGTCCCCTTCCGGTTGGTCGGCTCCAAAGCAGACAATGAGGGCAGGATGGCAATTGCATGTGGTACCATTGAAGGGAGAGAGGTCTGTCTAGTCAGCACTTATGCACCAAACCATGATGCAACCACCTTCTTCCACTCCCTGTATCCACGCCTCGGCCCTTACAGGGACCAAACCATGATATGGGGGGGCGACCATAACTGCACCATAGACCCCCTGAAAGACAGGTCGGACGATAAGCATACACGCCCTTCCCCGCCTGCCAAAATCCTGTCAAGGTTGATACAGCAGCTACAACTCCAAGATTTGTGGAGAGAACAGCACCCAGATGCACGTGTATTCTCCTTTTACTCCCCTCCTCACGCAGTCCACACCAGGATAGACTACCTCTTCGTGAGCCTAGAACAACAGGCAACGTTCGGCGGTGCTCAGTACCAGCCCAGAGTACTGTCCGATCATTCCCCACTAGTAGCCACCTGGGAGATCTACCCGCCTAGACCCCCGGTCCCCACCTGGAGACTTAGGGCTGAAGCTCTCCTAGACATAGCCCTCCGCGAACACATCGCTGATAGGACTGAAGACTACTGGGAAAGGAACCTCAACAGTGTGAAACACATAGGCACCGCCTGGGAGGCATACAAAGTGGTCCTGAGAGGGGAGATGATTGCAACCATGGGTGGAGCACTGAGGTCGATTACTTCCTCCTTAGAACATGCAGAGAGCGAGTTGGGGGAGCTCGAAGGCAGACTAGATCCATCCCCAGAACATTTACAGAAGGTGATTGACCTCAAACAAACCTGTCTCACACATTGGGAGTCCCTGGGTAGGCTGAGCTATGCCAAACACACTGAACGTACCCACGCTCTAGGTGATAAACCTGGTAAACTCCTAGCTTGGCTGTACAAGAGAGAAGCCCCCAGAACCCCCATTTGCCAAGTACTCAAACCAGATGGCTCCTTAGTGCACACCCAGACCGAAATTAATTCGGTGTTCTCTGATTTTTACAGCAATTTATACGCCGAACCCCCACCCGTGGACGTCTCCGATATAGAGGACATCCTGGACGACATAGATCTCCCCAGGCTAGAGCCCCATATGACGGAAGCCTTGGACGAACCCATCACCCCAGATGAGGTCAAGGCAATCATTAGATCACTCCCGACCGGTAAGTCCCCAGGCACTGATGGCCTCCCCGGGGAATTTTATAAATTGTATGAGGAGACCCTGGCCCCATTGTTGGCACAGGTGTTCAATGAAGCCTACGAGCGGGGTGCCCTCCCCGACTCCTTGAGGGAGGCGGTGATTGTCCCTCTCCTGAAACCCGGGAAAGACGGATCGCACTGCGGCTCATATAGACCCCTCTCCATGTTAAATGTTGATTGCAAGATCCTAACCTCCCTGCTAGCTAGTAGACTGCGAAGGGTAATTCCACACCTGATCCACCAGGACCAAACGGGTTACGTGCCCGGTCGCTCCATAACAGAGAACCTGCGTAGGTTGCACCATATTATATACAGCACGGAGCAGAGGCCTCAGAAATACGCGGTGGCGTCACTAGACGCCACCAAGGCCTTTGATTCAGTGCGTTGGGAATGGCTTTATGCCACTATGGCTAAAATGGGGATAGGACCTGTTTTCCTGAGATGGACCCGGCTTGTCTACACCAACCCCACCGCTAGGGTGCGCACGAACAGGACCTTCTCAAACAAATGGGCGTTACATAGAGGCACTCGCCAGGGCTGCCCACTCTCCCCGATGCTATACATCATCGCCACCGAACCCGTAGCCACGTACCTCAGGCAGGAATACGGAGATGGGGGTATTGTAATTGACGGAGAGACCCACCTCGTCTCTATGTATGCGGACGATACGCTATTGTTCTTACATAACCCCGAACACCTCCTGCCCTACATCCTAGAAACACTGGACGGATTCAGTAGATACACGGGTATTCGTATTAACAAAGAGAAGTCCTGCCTCTACCCTCTAGCCGCCCTACACAAAAATGGCCCTTCCCTCCCCGCCCTGGATCTGGAGTGGCAGGCGACCTCCTTTAAATACCTGGGAATCACCATACACCGGGACCCATTCACGGAACATACACTTAACACGGTGAGAGCCAAAGACGCTCTAGAAAAATCCATGGAATTCTGGGGTAAGCTTCCGCTTTCGATGGCCGGTAGGGCCGGTCTACTTAAAATGGTTGCTCTCCCCCGCCTACTGTATAACTTTACGAACGTTCCCTACAATATCCCCCCCTCCTTCTTCAAAAACATAAACAAACTATGCAGGCGGTTCCTTTGGCAGGAGGGCAGACACAGGGTGGCGCTGGACACACTCCAAAGACCTTACGAGAGGGGAGGAGTTAAGGTCCCTAATTTCGAATTGTACTATCTGGCGAGCCAGCTGAGGCATGTGATGCGATGGATGGCCGATGAGACCACCTCGGACACTAGGCTCCTCCAACCTGCATTACCCGACCTCCTCCTGAGGGACCTATTGTGGGCACAGGGCAGATTCACGCAGCCCCTTCCATACTTAATTAGACTTGGAATAAAGCTCTGGAACAGAGCGTGCAAAACGGTGGGGCCAGCTGATCCTTTCTCACCTCAAATCCCTATAGCAGCAATTATGGCTCATCAGCCATGGGGCTTTCACGAATCACGCACCCAATGGGAGCCTCACGGAGTGGCCACTCTGGGAGATCTAATGCGGGACGAAGAGATCATGCCCTTTCCTGATCTTACTGAAACTACGGGACTACCCGCTGGCCAATTTTTGCTCCACGGAGCAGTGACACACGCCATTAGGGTCAGATGGCCGGAGGCCACCACCCCCATGACGGAAAATACGGTCATAGAAGCATTATTGAACACAGCCGAGGGCGGCCATGAAACCTCGCGATTGTACGAAACCCTGCTCCTGGGCACGACCAACACCGAGCTTAAATGTAGAGCAAAATGGGAAATCGAATTCGGCTTAGACTTCACGGATGCCGTATGGGAGAAAATAACCCACTACCATAAAAAAGTCTCCAGGAATGCCCGTTTGCAGCTCATCCAACTGTACATCACTAATAGATCCTACCTAACTCCAGAGGCTATATCTAATTTCAGGGGAGCCGAGGTCCAGCTGTGCCCCAAATGTAGGGAGCCGAAGGCGGGTATGACGCATATGTTCTGGGGCTGCCCGGAGATACGCCACTTCTGGACACAGGTTCAGGGGAGGGTGGCGGACGCAGACATCGAGCTAGAGGTGAACTCCCCCGCTGTATGCATCCTGGGCAGATGCAAACGCAACCACAAAAACAAACCTCTGAACAAGCTCAAAGACTTGATCTACATAACTGCGAAGAGGCGCATAGCCATGGGATGGAAGAGCCCTAGGGCCCCGCATGAGGCATTGTGGTGGGGGGACCTGACTAAATGGATAACGGCAGAGACTGGCGCGTGGGAAACGGCAATCCTTGAACAAAGGCTAGACTCCAGCGGAGAACTACAACGCTGGGTGGCCTTGACTGAGCCACTTCTGCATCCTAATAACTCTGACGATGCCTCGGATGGATCGGACTTCCCTAGCCATCAATCTGGCCGATCGTAATGGGACAATAATGTTTACTTGGTCTTGAGTTGGGGGGGTGGGGGTGGGAGGGTTACGTTACTTTTTGATTATTTGCCTGATATTCAATTGATGTATACTTGTTTTTGTTATTCTGTTAAAACCAATAAATACATTTAAAAAAAAAAAGAATTGTATCACAGAAGACATCTGATTCAGTTGTGTGTGGGAGCCTAAAATGGTGGTCCCTTGATCCTGAAGAAGGTCGAAAAAACGAAGGACCAAATAGTCCATGATTGACTGAAACATATGTAGATCTTTGGGACAACAATCATAGTTGTTCTAAGAGCATAAATTGATCACATAGCTGTGAAAAAAACAGTATTAACAAGAACGGCACTGTTTATTGTTCTTTGTGTATTTTATGTGCAATGAGTTTTTGTTTTTGCACATTTTTGTTAAATATTTGAGACATTAATGGTATGAGTGAAAGTATGAAAGAGTAGAGACTGATCAGGAGAAATTATGATGTTGAATGAGTTGGATTGATATTATTTTGAAAAGTATTCTTATGAAAATGAAATTGTGCGTTTTGAAATTATAAAATGTGTATTATTTTGCAAATTTGTTTCTCTAGCCTCATCTGTACCTAGGTTCATTGTTTATTATTGTGTTAACCCGAATGAATACATGTAAAATTAGCTCATGGGCTGGATTGAAACCTAACCAGGATCCTCTAAACTATACTTGCACAGGGTTCCTTTCCCAAATCCATTGGTGACGGAGGAGGGAATAAAAGGGTATCCGGAAGATGGGCATTCTTAGGACTCGTAGAATGCCATGCACCCAGTAGCAACCTTTACAGTGTCCCTTTAGAAGGTAATGGAAACAGAGAAGGGTAGGTAGGAAGAAGAAAAAAGAAAGCAAATAAAGGACACATGAAAGTATCTCATAAGGCACAGGGGGAGGCGTCCGACTCCAAGCACTTTCACAGCCCAACCAATGTACTCAAAGACAGACAGCCCAGGTCTCGTAATATAGTATCAAGGGTGCATAATGTGCGTGGTGGTCATTAAATAAAGAAGTAACCTCCTATTCCACCAAAAAGCAGCATTGGTAGTGGAGTAACTTTGCTGAAAATGTTGGGGGGGGACAGGGGTGGGCTGGGAGGGTCGATGGTGGCTCTTAGGGATAGTTTTGGGCAAATTGTTCGAAAAAATCTGGTCGAATAGTAGATTTGACTGAATTCGGTCACCACAATTAGTTTGAAGCCGAAGATACCGAACATGAAGAGCTGGGGTTGCGGGATGTCCCCCGCTCCCCATGTTCGGTATTTTTGGCTTTGGCGGTTGCGTCCCCTGATTCCTCAACATTGGTGGCAGGGGACCCAACAAAAAAAAGAAAAAGGGACACTGCAGAGTCAGATCCGACCCACGCTAGATGGATGGATTTGACGCTGCAAGGTACAGCAGAGGCGGCGGATGGAGAAAATGTAAGTAGGGGTGTTTATGGGTGTACTGGCAGTTTGGGGGGACATGGGTTTGTTCTTTTGTGCCAGGGTAAACATTTATTCACAGCGAAAATTACTACGGTCAATTCTGCCGTGATTTTGTACCTCGGTCAAACAACCTAAATCCCTGAGGGATAACACTAGACTACTACACCACAAGAGTCCATTGCTGAGCTCTGTTATAACTTTCATAATAAAACAGGTGGCTTATCTTTAAAATTCAATGGGGCCCCCACACATCTTCAGCCAGCCTGCCACGCACCCAGTGACACAACAGAACCTTCACAAACTTAATTCCAATAGAACATACAAACAATGCATTATTTATCGGTCAAACACAAAAGTCAACACACATATGCTTGCATACATTCTCACTCACACACAAATGCACCCAGCACCTCCATTGACATACACTGTGTGCACACAACATTTATATGTACATATACAATAACACATGGAAACAGTGGCGCAAACATCCATTGAGCAGACCAGACTTTATCACCCTATCACCCGCTGACCGCTGAAATTGTGGGCTAAATTGACTTGACCTAGGTGAACTATAAAGCCATGGCCAAAAGGAACAGATTCACCTGAATGTCAGCAATTCCCTTGATTTTTCCTTTCATTAAAAGGCATAAGCCATCGGTTAATGCAGTGCAGTGGGTGACCAAGTATATTTGGTATCCATTTTTAAATGCCATATATCTCCAAACTTTGGTTCTGCACAGCACCTTATATGTGTATGTGCTGATAGATAGTTTCTACAAGATTCTGACAGATTAAAATTAAGGTATGTTTTCCTGTGTTCAAATGGCTCCAAGCAGTGGAGTACCGCGGGAGAAGCGGGGGGGGGGGGCAAGCTGCCCCCCGTGGCTCTTTTAAGAGCTAGACTGGGACATTTGTCATTGGGACACCTATCCCGTTTGGCACCTCAAAGAGTGTGTCCCACTTGCAGGACAATGTGGGCTGAGTAATTCCTGCTCAGCACGCTCATTGTTCTGGCAGCAGGACACCTTACCCGTTCCAAATGGTAGAGGTGTCCCACTGCCAGGACAATATCCCAAGGAGCTCCGGGCAGCAGAGGGTCCTCACGTTGCTCTGTATCAACAGAGCATTACAATGTGAGCCATTAGGCACTGATGGGAGGGTGGGGGGTACTATTAGCAGGGATCTTTGTCCCTTTAGACATGTGAATGGGAGGGAGAAGTGAGAAGGGTGCATATTGTTGCATGCTTTATGAAATAATTACTATGGCCTTAAAACCCAAGGGGGATTTGTTAGGCTCACATTAATCTACATGATGCTAATTTGACTTTGCATGCAGAATGGGGGGAATAAAACTAAAGCCATACTCCCATTGCTCAACATATTTGTATGACAATGTATATAGTGTATGGTTAGTTTACTATGAAAGGCTTCTTTATTATGTAATGTGGTTTGCTTCCAAGGCATTGATATAAATAATTATTCAAGCACATGAAATGTAAAGAAAAACCTTAATAAATATCTATATCGACTATACCTGGAAAGATGTGCGCGGTCGCTTAAATTGTCCACATCCCAGCTTCACCATTTAACCAAGTGTGTGATCCTGAGCAAATCATTTACTCACATTGTGCCTTATCTGCAGCCCTGCAAGTGACTCTGATTCACTTCAAAGCTTATGTTAATGTATCATGGTATTATAATGGAAAAGCCTAATTACTATAGAGTTGCTCCACATATAACAATAGTGCAATTTAGGTATTTTGCACCACAAAGTTATTTGTCACTTGGCTTATTTATGGCAACGTATTCTAAAGTGACTTCCATGGTGCCTCTTCGATGATGCACCTTGCTATGTCCTTTTTCTCTGAAGTCACTTCTGTTGGTGCAATCCATATAATACTTAGGAAGTGTGCATGTATTTTGCCTCAGAGGTATTGGACAGAGCTCTAGTAGAAGAGTTTCCTGCGTCTGGAATGAACCTGCAGTTTAATTTTTGTTGTTACGTTTTAAAATACTATCTTCCACTAATGTTACCAAAAAAGTAGATTGGGGCGGGGGTGGGCGGTTTGGGGGCGCAAATGAGACCAGGTTGATTTCCACATACTGCATTTCGTTGCTCACGCATCACACACCACGCCCAACACTTTTACAATGCTGCATACTTAAGTGAAGCAGTTTTTGGTGGCATGTAACCTGAACCATGACAACCATTTCCAAATTGGCACCAAACCGTCCTGAAAAAGTGTCTGCAAAACTTTAAATACTTTTTGCCGTTTGGTGAAGATTATTTTTGGCAGCAGAGGGAAAAGTTATACAGGGCTCCTAAAAGTGTACATTTAACATCCTTCTGCGCACCTAGAACGTCAACTGCTTAAGAAAAGTTCACCATGTTTGGAAGGCTGAGAATAAGACCGTTTTGGGTCACAGGTTTTCTCAGCTTGACTATTTCCACTCTACTTAGGGAGGGCTCACCTTCTGCCAACTTCATTTTGAAATTAGGATGGTGGTGCTTTAGTAGCATCTCAAAAGTTGCAAGGCTAATTTTAAAGACGTTGCAGAGCTGTGGCTTGCCACAGAGAATGCACTTTTGTTATTGTTGGTGTGTCTTCATACCTGGGGCCTTAATGTGTACTGTGAGCTCTGCTCACATTGTCCAAATGTGACACACGCCCTCACTCAGGTCAGCCCGCAGCCCAGCCCCGCCAACAAACATACAAAAACACAAAAACACAATTAAAAATTATATTTAAAAAAGTACCTCTGCTCCGCTTTCAAATGCCGCCCAGGCCACGTCTCGTGTTACACCAAACTAATCTCTTTGCACTCACGCCCCTGCAGACAGAAACCAGCAAGCTGAATGAGCTTCCGAGTGCCTGTCTCTGTGTCACACGAACTCAAAGCCGTAAAGCGATTATTTGCGCCGCGACCCATGGAAGTGCTGCTGCTAGCGTGGCAGCACAGGCGCCAGGCCCTGCAACACCCAGTTAAGCACCCTGGCTGCTGACTTTGAGTGAGGCCAGCCAGGTTGAGGGACTGAGCCACGCAGGGCACCCCAGCCCTGAATGTGTTGCAGAGTGGTAGCCAGGCACCTCAGCGTTATGTAAGGAGACAGCGCAAGCCTTGCTGGTCACCACAGATGGGCTTGCGCTGTCTAATTACATAATTGATGATTGCGGCCCCTCTGCCCTCCCTCCAAAAGAGGGGGGACAAAATGGCATGCCACAGAAGTTGGGGGGGGCAAACCCCCTGCCCTCCCTATAATTACGCCCATGATCGTTGGCAAGATACGAGCACAGTGAGGGGTTGAAGACGGCCCTCACAATTACCCAAATCTGCTCCCCTTTCCAGACATGTTGCTTCAGTACAGCTACGTCCACCAGTGTTCCCTTTACAGGGTTAGTATTCTCTCACTCCCAACTGCCATGGTTCCAAACCTATGCTAACTCACCATTAGCCTGCATAGTTGTCAGTAACCCTGGGTCCTCCTCCAATGCCCACTGCTGCAAACAATGCATCGTCACAACCAGCACAGCTGGCCAATAATAAGGCACTGATGTCGCACATCAAAACAAGGACGGAAAGAAATTGAACCCTCTGCTCAGAAGCAACTTGGGGTGTAGGGGGGAGGCGTTGTGACATATATACATAGGCTATTTCTAACTCCTAATTAAACATGGGGTAAGACCAGGAAGAGGAGCAGACTCGTCTGCGGTTCCACTAATGGCGCACATATGTACTTTTGCAGGGTGCATTAGACTAATATTTTGCATTTGGGTTGGGCTTAATGTATGTATGCGCTCTTCAATTGTGCGATTAAAAATTAATTACAGTGACCTATTTTGGTTGGGCAAAGTCATCATTAAAAAAAGGATACAACTGGAGAAAAAAAAGCATTCCATCCAGTCATATTTTCAGCTATTTCATGACAACACCCACTTTCTCACAGTCCCAAGAACAATAACTTGATCTTTCCATTTTGAGTGCGCCATTACACATTTGCATTGTGCTGTGTAACTGCCATTTCTATAGCCTTATAAACCGAGGGAGGGGTCATTATCGTGGCATTATGACTCGCCGCCCAGTTTGACCCCTGGCCATAAATTGGGGAAGGGTCATTACTCCACGTAAACATGCTCTCTCCGAGCTCTAGAAGGCTATTATTGCATAGTGGCAGACGCAATACATGTTTTGGTGGTGAAGTAAAAAATTATTCCTTTAATAGTGGGTGAAGTAAATGGACAAAAAGAAGTTGGTAAATTAAATGTTTTATTTTGTAATATTTAGATAACATGTTTTCATAGGTTACACTGTTTAATTGCAAACTTGGTCGAACTGAAAGAGGTTTGACATGAGCATACATTAGGTGTCATAAAGTAAACACTTTCTCCATAAGAAAGTGGAAGCACTTCCCCATGTTTTAGCTTTCTCTTTTGTGTGTTGAATACAATGTTGCAGCACCAAAACAAAAAAAGGGCCTCCTAGAGAGGAAGGGCCTCGTTGAAAAAAATCTTGTCTGGAAATTGCATTGTTTGCCTGGCTGCTTTTGAAGTCAGAATGTTCAAAATACAGTCAATATCAGTAGGTACTGACTGCACTCATTCTGATTGCCTGAGAGGGTGTTATTAAAGATCTGTGTGCAAATATTTCTTAAATCAAAGTTATTTAACCTTGTAAGTAAAAACGTTTTTAATCAGCCATGCTGGAGTCAGGCCTCAAATTGTCAAAAGTTACTAAGAAGTCAGCAAGGAGCACTAACTTACTGAGCTATCAAGGAATCAAACATTGAATTATTTGGAAATTAAAGCATACAGATTCATCAGAGCCGCTAGATTAGGACAATAAAAGAAAATAGCTAAATCTGCCAAACCTTCATGTAGTTTTGGACATCTCCCACTCCTGCAAAATCAGACTCGAAGAATATTTTAGCTTGGATTTGTATAATAAAAACATTAACTACTCATTTTAAACTCATGCATTAGTATTTAAACAAAGCAATTCTAGTTCAAAGAAATCATGGCAGAGCAGGGGTAACTGGCACTCCAAACATTAAAAGGTTGATTAGTGGTATTTAGCCAATTGTGTGGTAATAGTTTTATTCAAATCTGTGGAATGAAAGAAGGTTGAATGTGGTAGTCCCATTTTGAAGAGCAACCTAACTTTCTTGGGAAGCTGGAAGAGCTCATCTTTATCTGTCAAACCGGTTCTGGTTAGGACGACATGCGGCTAGAAGTGGATTTGGTATCCTGCCAGAGGCCGAGATAATTAATGGGTGTGAACTCACTATCCACAAAAGAATTAAGACAGGGATTTACACGTTCATACGGTCTCTGGTAAATAGGGTACAAGCAAAATCGCTGCTATACAGAGAATTGGACAGTATGGACAGGTCTTTAAGCAGCCATTTCATAAACTGACTGCAACTTTCCCAAGAGACCCTGCAACAAGGAATCGTGCCTTTGCCCCACCCACCCAGTTCACATGCAATTGCTCTGGTGGTCAGTGACTCTGTCAATGGCAACATTCATATTTGCAGGAACATTGTTCCAACCTGAACCTGGTATGAAGCTCTTCCGTATTGGCAAGCTCTTCCTACATAGCGTGTGAAAAGAGGGAGAGCAGCGTTTTTTCTGTCCCAAAAATATCTGTTAGCACACACACACCCATTTGTTTCAAAGTTATGGTGAGAAAACACTCAACTCTGCATTATAAACTGCAAAGGTCGTCTCCCCAACACGAAAATTACAGAGCATCAGCAAAGTCAAAGGCTTACGATTTTTGTATTGGCATTGATCAGTAACTTGACAGGCACTGCCGTCATATGCCCGGTATACACACCATTGGCCAACTGTTGCCAGCTAGACCCTTAATCATTCGACATGATATGTCCAGGTACTCGGATCAAATGAAACATCACAGGAGGTATGGATATTATATATGAGGCACAAACAGCAGTGGCCGCTTCCGGTCATCGAAAGCCTGGTAGTCGCGCCATTGCCATCACGATTTGTTTTCATGTGCATTAGAGTGTGTGCTTGATGGTTTAGAACGACATCATTTTATACAGAGCTGGCCCTCAATTCGCACTAACATTGTTATGTACTCCAAACTCTGCTCCTGGTATATGTTGTGACACATAACCCTTCAGCACATAGAATATGTCATTTAATCTAACAATGCTCCTTTTGTAATGGAACTTTACCTTAGGGGCCCCTGTGGTATTAGGGTACAGTTAATTATCTACCTTGCACGTCACTTCTATTTGAAAGGACATGCTAGTCAATAAATAGAATTAGTACCCGGCGAGTGTCAACCAGAATGTAACAAGCATTCTGATTGGCCCTCGTCAGGGAATTACCAGGCCAGGAATCCCTTGCACGCAAGTACGTGCGTTTGTTTGTTCCCGGAGGGGGCGTGGCAGCCCCTTAGCCAATGAGGAGGCTCGAAATGGGGCAATCCCCGCTCAGAGCCTCCCCATGGATGGAGGCCGACTTTGTCCCCCGCCGGGGACTCGGGTATGTTTTTTTCCCCACCCCCCCCCCTGCAAACTATCCCCTCCCCACCCTCCCAACCCCACTTAACTTCTTTTTTTCTTCTTTTCTCGGGAGCAAACGCGCTGGGAACACTTCTGTTCCAAGCGCGTTCGCTTCCGATGGCCGCCATGGAAAGGGAAAACGGACTACGTTTTCCCTATCCAAAACGGACTACGTTTTCCCTTTTCGCATCTGCCATTTTATTTGACCTTTTTTTTTCTGTTCCGAAACGCTATGCTCGGGCCTGTAACGATAGGCCCTGGGGGCATTACCTGGAGCGGTATTGGCCCGCCGTCTTGGGGCTTCTTGCCACAGTAGGTTCAACTCAATACACCACCACCAGACGTTTCAAACCGGCACAAAGCTTAAAACGACATGTTGCAAGGGTGCAGAAGGAGGAGACTGACACACAGGTAGCATGGTGGTTGACACTTATTATACCTGAAATAAAGAGAAAACCTACCTTTGCCGAACTCCTAGAAGGGCTTCCCTACCTCAACAAAACACTAAGGGTTCAGTCAGGATTCCATGCCAATGAAGAGTGCACCATCCTGTGCCAAAAACCTACTTACACTTATTACTAAACTAATGAAGTAATGGCTCTGCTTCGTCCAGAACAATGGTTCCTTTCTTCTGCAGAATGGATCACAGCCACAATTCATAGGTAGGATCTTTACCTGAGGGAAGGGCTCCTTGCCCCAGTTCTCAATCCATTTCGAATGCATAAAACAATGTCCCAGATTGTAAAGCAGTAAAGGTCTCACTTCAAAACTGAAAAGATAAGTTCCAGTTCAAACATCAATATTCCTCATTACCCATAGGGGTTTCTTCACTATTGGGTTCCTGGAGAATGACTCCCTTCTCCAAGTGTTTTGCTCTCAGTGGCTTCACACTGCCAGAGGAATGACGCCCTTCCCCTGACCTCTCCTTTCATTTGGTTTCAGGATTTTTTTAAATTTTTTTTATTGAATTGGTTGAAATAAATCAACCTTTCAAAATTCATGTATCAAACATTACAAAAACATAACAATTAAAACAAGCAAATATTATCATGCATTGAAATAAGAAATAGACACTCTTATTCCACAATTCAATGTTATGTGCTTAGCAGCTACAATCTAATCAGAGAGGCAGAGCAGTACATTGCAGACCCTGCGGCACTCCTATCATTGCACAGAGTGATGTTGCTATCAATGTGTGGCAACATTTTTTCAAGCAATGGTTAATAAAAACATACATCTTACCATAAAATAAAAAATACTTCTTAACAAGTTAAAACTTACTACAAATTAACAAATCAAACAACCCATAAAACCTGATTCAAACATAATTGCTACCTGCCGTCCTTAGCTCACTAGTCCTGACCTCTAGGTTTTATTGTACCATGGAAAAAGTAGAGTAACATTGGTTTATTTAATCACCACAGGCTCATTATCAAAATTCAAACTTTCAAGGAAATTAATAGTTGCTATTTGAATCGGTAAGTAGGAGGAATTCAAGATTATCGACCAGCATTGTTCAGAATCCAAATAACCCAAGTACCGGCAATGACTTCCAAATTGCTTAGATCTTAATGATGTTAACGCCGGGAATTGGGTAATTAGGTGCTGTAATGTCTCAGGAATGGTCATTAAGTTACAAAAGCGACAGAAGTTTTCTGACTCTAAGATTAACTTACGTTTCCTCAATATTGCTTTGGTCGGCCAGATGTTAAATCGTAGTTGCGATATTGCAGAACAAATTTTTACTGCAGGAGCTCCGTTAAGATACAATGGGAGCATTCGCATTTTTTTCGGGGGGGAAATCGGTTGACATCTCCATCTACATAAGTTAAACATGACCCACATGTTTTAATCCAATCATTAGCATAAATCTGTTTTTTTGCTTTGTCAGGATTATTAATAAGAGTGTCAATGGAAATATTTGTCACGCCAAGAGCAGAATAGACAGTATTAATCCATGACACAAAAAAAGTTTGTGTAGTGTTAAACATATGTACAGTGAGCTCTTTTAAGAGAGTATTATGTTTAGAGGATGTTAGACATTTCCTGAACAAGGCACAAATGCGCCAAGTGTACAAGGCTTCCAATGATATTAAACCCAACTCATAGCGAATCCAAGTGACGGATATAGAGGCTGGTAATCGTAAGATGTTTTTCCAAAATTTAAATTCCCATTGGTTGAATCTGATGTTAATTGGTAATGTTTCCAGACCATATAGCAAACCCGGGACAGCCTTTTGTTTCCAGTAGGTAAGGGCTGGTTTAACTGAAAATTTCCCATATCTGGCCATAATTAATCTGGTTTGCGAGATGGCTGTTTCAACTTTCTTATCAACTCTTTCCAAATGTGCCTTTGATCGCTTTGTCAATTCAAAGGCCATCCCCAAAAATATATATTGAGGAACAACCATAAGATTAGTTTGGCTAATGTTCCACAAAAACGACTTCGCTTTCCTTTTAGGAGAGTACACTAGTATTTGGGATTTATTGGTGTTAATCTTCAGGTCATTGTGCACAATATAAGAGTTAAATGCTAATAAGAGTTTTTGTAGGCCAATTTGGGTTTTAGACATTAAAACCATATCGTCTGCATACATTAGACTTTTGACTTGTTGATTATTTTTGGAGAATCAGAGCTCACATTTTGAAAAATTAGGGCCATGTCATGAATGAAATAGTTAAATATCGAGGAAGCCAGTAGGCAACCTTGCTTTAACCCACAAGCAGTCGGTATGGCTGCTGACAAGACCCCATCCAGCGAGAGACGAATATAAATGGAGGTCTCAGAGTGGAAGGCAAGGATGATTTCAAAAAGTGTGGACAGTGATCTCGTTTCAACTTGTCAAATAACAGAACTCGAGAAATAGAGTCAAATGCAGAATGTAAGTCAATGAATGCCAGAAATAGAGCTTGTTTCGAGTGTTGGCACAGTTTTGATGGAATTCAATGTCAGCAGGTTAATCTGTGTGCCCATCCCTGCAATAAACCCAGTCAGAAAAGGATCTCTAAAAGAATTCAATAGGGTCCATATATTGAATTAATTTAAGATGAGTTTAGAAAAAATCTTTCCAGGGGAATCTAACAGTGCAATCGGGCGATAATTATGTGGCTTGCAGCTGTCGCCCTTTTTGAAAATCGGGATGATAATTGACGATTTCCAGGATGATGGGATAGAGCGGGAATGGACAACTGCTCGGAATATACAATATAGCATGCAAGCCCATTCCACCCAATTCGCTTTAAGCATGGCATTGGAAATACCATCCGGAACAGCGGCCCTTGAAGGCCTTGCTTTTTGATAATTTCTTCTATGTCCGTGATAGAAAACTCCAACTGCCATTGAGTTGTCCGAGTAATAAGAAATTATTCATGGTCAAATTTAGGGTCAGCGTAAAGTTCTTGATAGTACTCAACCCACTGCTGTTTATTAACTGAGTGTAATTAGGCATCTGCGTCCCTATTATATGCATAATTTCCCAGCAGATACCACATTTGTACAGAATTCTTATTTAATAATGCTTTGGCCATTGCTCCACTGTCTTTCTGGAACATCAACTATTTGTGACCCTTTAACCAGTTCTTATAGCAAGTTTTTGCATTTTTTAATAATTGCCAGCGATCATTGGTATCCGATGCTAGAATGCGTCGTTTGATTAGTCTAAACTCTGTCTTTCGATCTTTGACCAATTGGTCATAGGTATGACAATGCTTTATCTGATTATTTCTTGGGATAGTGATCGTAAGAGCAAAGGGAGCGAGAATGTCAGTGTATTGAACGCCCATATTAGGTAAGTCAGACTTTATCAACTTCTCAAACTCACAGACTCTAGCATCTGTCCATTTCAATCTGGTTCTAGCAGTATTAATCCCAACCCCCTGGATTGATAAGGGAGCTTTTGTTTTTGGTAATTGCCAAGAGATGGAAAGAAATAATTTATGGTCACTGCCAGGGTACACAATGATTAGGAGCTCCCGGGTCATTCTAAATAAGTTCTGGTCAACAAAAATATAATCAATGGTACTTGTACTATTATTACGATACCAAGTTGTTTGGGCGGGAATATCACCCCTAATGGCTCCATTGACCATAACAAAATTCCGTTCCGTTCCTTCAAAACACTCCTTCTATTGAGGTCATACGAAGGATAGGGCCCTTTTCGACACTTTAAAATAAAAGGGAAAAGGGAAGATTTTTTTTGTAACCTGTGATGAATAGTGTGGAGTTCGACTAAGTTGAGGAGTGGAAAGACTGGTCATTCTATGTGGCTCCAAGTTCATGTGTTGGAAATGCGCTTCCTTAACAATTGGCCTTTGAGAATCAAAAATATACCGATCGTTACTGGTAAAACTACGGACCTCAGTAGATTTAGAGTTAAGATTCCCTGGAAAGGGAGGAACAGGGAGTCCATTACAGATGGGTGCATCAGAAAACTTTTCCTGCAGATATTTATCAACTGCTTGTTTTAATTGATTTGTCACCCCCTGATTCTACGCTACGGTGGATGAGGCAGTTAGTTGATCAGCAGAACCAAACGAAACCCTTTTTTTAATCAAATCCTTACCAAATGTTCGAGCTGTTCCTTGCTCCAAAGACATTAGAGATTCAACCAACGCATCCAACGGAGCATATGAGGATAAAGGCAACTGAGCTGGAAGAAGCCTTATGGGGGCAACCTCTTTAGCGGCAACTGGTAAACAAAGGATAGATTTTATGGGCGCTGTGCACCCTGTAGGAGAAGGATTAGTAGTAGTCGTGCTCAGAGTACTATCAGACACCCTCTTTGGAAGCGAACCTCCAATTGCTTTAAAAAGCATTCAAGGTGTTTTTATGACCTCTTCGAGCCGGCTGAGTCTTTGTTTTTTTTGAGGATCGCAAATGGTTTTTTTGTTATTTGTTTCACTGGTCTCTTGCCACGCGAGCTTAGAATATGTTCAGGCTGGGGCGCGGTAGATGGGGCCTCATCCTCATCAACAGGCGAGAGATCAACAATGTCATTTACAGGGCTAGTAGTGGGCAGTGCGGGAGTTGAAGCATCTTCAATGGCACAAATTACATTAGTAAATTGCGGAAGGGAGGTGACCAACCCCGCATGATCACAATGTTCAACCTCAGCCGAAAGGACTGGAGCAGCTGTTTGAGAGTGTGCTAAATCAGTAAAACTACCACAGGTTATGATGGAGGCCTCCATGGCGGGCAACGACCCTTCTCGAGGAGAGGGAACCAACCCAGAAGTGGGATCATGGAGCTGAATCCATCGTGTGATCTCATCCAGTTGAACTCCCCGTTTATTAATTTTGTCATTTAATATGTCAAAAATGTTATGTAGGCCAAGAACTGAGGTGTTGATCACATGCAAAGCCAGTTCTAACATTTTTGGCGTTGAGGAGGGCACTACACAAGCAGATGGTATGACCGCTCTCGGTGTAGGGAGAGCAAAGGAAGCAATGGCTGAATTTGCAGGAGTGGAGTGGGACTCGTGCGAAATATCCGCAATTAGAACAGCAGTGTGATTGGATTTCAAAGAAGTCGGAGATTCACACTGACTAGTGCAATCGGCCTAATTGGTGACAAGCTAGTTACAGAGTTTGTGCTAAATTTCCTCTTTACATTTCTCGATTTCAAGGAGGCAAGAATAGTTTTGTCAGAAATGGGATGATCTAGCCGTGGACTCGCCAGTAAAGGGGCTGGAATATGAGGCACCGTTTGAGGCGCGTAATTGAACGCGATATCTTCACTGACACCAGTCACCTCTGATTGCGTATTCAACAGATCCAAGTCAGGCATCATTTTTTGGGGCAACAACACGTTGTGGGATACAGTGGGCTGGCTATCAGGAAGCCTAGGTGACAGGATAAAAGATGGTAATTGTGATTGAAATATCTTCGGAATCGTACATGTGTCTTTAAGTTTTATGGCGTTATCTGGCATATTTGTTTTTAAAGAATAAGGCACAAAAGCCATACATCAAAATAGCCGCCTAGTAAAGGTTATTTGAAACAGCAAGTTATCCGAGTACAAAACTCACAAGGGACAAGCCACGGCCACTGCGCCGCGGCGAAGCGGCAAAGTGGAACTGATCCGTGAACTTGCTTGTGCGCGCGTGAGAGCCCCCTTTGTAGAAACAATGACACGCCTTTTCCTGTGCGTGCCTTGGTTGAAAGTGTCAATCAAAATGATGGTGTCACGGTGAAAGCAATCCGCTTGAGCATGCAGTGCTGGTTAGATATAACAAAGTCCTCTGAGTCCACAAGGGGACACAGTAGCAAAAAAGCAGATGAGTAGTCTTCACGAGCGGCAAAGCGGAACTTATCCGTGAACTCCTTACTTCAGGATTTCACAATGCCAGGGGAATTACTCCCTTACCCTGGACTTTCTTGGCTTTAACTTTATAGTTCACAACACTAGGGGAATTACACCCGTTCCCTGGGGCGAACTTGAACCGATTGGCCTATTATGCCACTTACGGCTTCCCGGCTCACACAGCGAGTGAGTTTGATGTGATGTGGTAGCTTTGCTCCACTCTGCCTTACCTTTAACTTTACACGCATTTATTTGTTTTTATTTGGTTTTACCAATTATATTTAGTTCCTTTTAATAGGCAGGGGTCCACCCGTGGCCTTTGGCGTTTGACTGGCTACCCTCCTTCTCATTTTGCTTTCTGCATTCAGCTTACATGTTTCTGCTTTTTATATATTTAATTTATTTCGTTTTCTGATGATTTTAATTATTTCCGTTGCTTGTATCCGCACTTAGTGGACCGAGGGTGCCTGGCCTTGTTGGTTTCCTCCGGGGCTCGTTCCCAGCAGCTTGCTTTGATCTGATCGCCTCTCCTTCCTGCACACACACTGCAAGACTTTCCTCCCTGTTCTTTGCGAAATGGAGCAGACTGGCTCCTGTCGATAATGTGTAATTTAGCCCCTACGTTCCCTCGAAAGTGCAGCAGACGGGTGCAGCGTGAGCGCCTCGTCAGAGCCAAAGTCCTGCCAAAGTCTGGCACATCCACGCAACAGACAGGCTTTGGCCGTGCTCCAGCTAAGCATCTGCAATCCAATGCTTCAGAAATGATTTGCTGCGGTTTGCACCTTGAGACAGTACTTCCTAGGGGGTGGGATACCTCTGTCAGTACTGCTGCTAATCCTTCGTCAGGGCCAGCATCCTCAGTCAGATGCCTTCTTTTGAATACCTGCTCTTTGGGGGTGGATGAACTTCTGCACAAACACTTCCCAGACTTAGTATGGGTGACCGAGACGTGGCTTAAGGATACTTCTGATCCTCTTTTGGTCCGTGCCCTTCCTCTTGGTTACACCAATCTCCAACTAGATAGGGACTCCATGCACACGGGAGGTGGGCTGGCTATGATCCATCGTTCTTCACTCCTCTGTGCACCAATCGCTTTTACCCATATATCCAATAGGAAGGCATTTTTAGTACAAGTCCCGGTCTCTCCCTCCAGTGCAATTTATTTACTTCTAGTCTATCGTTCTCCTGGGCATGATCCAGTGTTTTTCCATTCCTTTCTGGATGTAGAGAGAGACCTGAAAATGCAGCATCAAAACCAGATTGTGCTTGGGGACTTTGTGCACCCTATTCCTCCCACTTATTTTTAGGTGGATCAGCTTGTCTCTGCTTCGTTAGATATTGATCTTCTACAGTGGGTGAGCGGGCCCACCCATTCCCATGGCAACACAATAGACCTTATATTTGCTCCTGCAGCTCTGCTTTCTCAACTTCCATTTTTGTAACCTTTGCCTGGCCAGATCATGTGGTTCTTCCTTTTACGATAAATATTCCACCTTTGGCTACAGCTCCGGTTCCTTCACAGTGCTGGCTGAATGTTCCACGTGAGGGCATCTCTACCAATATTAATGGTTTTGTGGCTTTGGGGATTTTGCCTGACCTGGCAACCTGCTCTGCGGTGCTCGTCTCCATGGCCGACTTACTGGCTTCCTTTGAAGCCTGTCAAACATCAGGGTCACCTATCTGAGACCTGGTTTACCTCTGAACTACCTGCCCTGCGGCTACTTCAGAGGCAGGCAAAGCTCAAGTGACGCATTTCCTACTCGCCATTGGCTCACCTTGCCTTGCGCAAAGCTTCTGCGACCTATCAGCGAGGTGCACAGGTATTATACTTCTCATGTCCCAGCAAAAGTATTATTCTATGTCGAAGTGGCTGCTAATTCTTTCCAGGAATTATTCAAGCTGGGCCTGTGCCTAAACTCTGCGCCCCGTTCCAATCCAGTCCTTCCATCTCAAGGGCTATGCGACTCCCTCTCTTTTTCCATGACAAGATCGTGGCGATCCGTCAAAAGATCTCTGGATCTGGTATCTCGTTGATCACGTGGCTGACACCCATGCTGCCTCTTGTGCTCCCAAGGTTGAAGGATACAGATATCATGGCCACTAAGGCTCTGAAATCAGCTTCTGCATTGGATTCTATGCTGCTTTATAGCCTAAAGGAGGTTATCTCTTCTATTTCTCTTTCTGCAATTTCTGCTGTTAATGCCTCCTTTGTCAGCAGCCGGGTTCCCCATATTCTTAAACACTCATGGGTTATGCCTCTCCTTAAAAAACCCAATCTGAATCCTCTGACTTGCTAATTTCCATCAAATTGCTCTGCTTGCTTTTCCCATGAAATTACTGGAGTCTCTGGTGACACCCATTGTCTTTGCTCTTTTTTGGAAGACTCGGGTATCTTGGATCCTTTCCAGTCGTGTTTCCAGCCCAGTCGGATTACAGAGTCCATGTTAGTATCTGCCGTTCATAAACTGGCACAGACTGTGGATCAGGGTGGGGTCGGTGCCTTGATCTTATTAGATCTCTCTGCTGCATTGGACATGATCGACCCTACCATCCTGGTCGACAGGATCGCTTCGGCTGGCATCACCGGTCCAGTCCTGGACTGGTTCCAATCCTTCATCTCTGATTACACTCAAGTTACTCTATCTTTCTCCTTTTCTCTCTTACCCCTCACCTGTGGTGTACCTCATGATTCTGCACTTTCTTTCCTTCTTAATGTTTATATTATGCCTTTAGTCACACTTATTCACTCTTTTGGGTTTCAGTGTTATTCTTATGCAGACTAGAAATGGCAGTTTCTATGTCCCTTTTCATTTGCCATGTAGTACATGACTTAACTTCCCAACTGTATTCAACGTATTTCACAACCTATTATTGGGTGACTTATTTTTCCCTGTAGCCCTGCACCGTGTGTGGGGGCTGAGGGTGTTGGACCCAGGGTGTTGGACCCAAGCCATGAACCAGTTCTACCTGTTGCTCAGCTGCAGCCTAGAAAACCTTTTCAACTCGTCCTCCCACTCACCACACTCTATAATTTCAATCTCCCCTTTGTCTTGGCACGAAGCCTCTCTGGACCCTGCAAAACGAGTTCCACTTTTCGTGTCCATCAAGGGTGAGGGCTCTGGAATGCCTTTTCTCACTTACTATGTAATTATCCCCAAGTCTCCTAGCTTGTACCCTTTCTGGCAACCTCTTCCATTCCCCAGTCCTGCAATTAATCTCGCCTTGGGCCATACTACCCTGCACTCTCACACAGTATCTAGCTTCCCCTATTGTGGGAATGGGTGGATGTGGAAGTCCTCCACCTTGTAAATAGATGAAAATGTGTGTCTAGCCCTGCATCTCATCTCCCCTAGAAACCAAACACAACTTGTCCTGGCGACAACCAAACAAACACTAGCCTGGGTGGATGGCTGGCCATGCAGTGGATGGACCAACAGCCTTATATAAGCCTGTGGACAAAGGACTAGGGCCTCACTCTCTCTCTCTTCTTGGTTGCTGGCAGTATCCTGCTGTTGATGGGGGGGGAGGGGGAACAGCAGAGCTCAGGAGGCCCCTTCCACAGGTACCCTTGTTTTCCATCAGTAGGGCTCCTGCGGTCAGGGTGTTGTCTTCTCTCTCCCCCCTCTCTCGCCCCCTCCCACGCTGTGTGTGTGTGTCTATCACACTGTGTGTGTGTCTCGCGCTGTGTGTCTGTCTCGTGCTGTGTGTTTGACCGTGTGGGTGTGTCTCTTTCTCCTTTGTGTGCCCCTGTGTGCGCTCTCTCACTGGGTGCCAACTTTCTCACTGGCTGCCCCCTCTCTCTCTTGCGCTTCCTTTCTCTTTTTGTCCTCCCTCTCTCAGCCCTCCGTCTCTACCAACCCCCACCTCCCACTTCCTCTCCAACCATTCCCTTCAGGTCCCTGCCCCCATGCCTGGCCTACGACTTCAATTTCACCCTTGGGTTTCTCAGCAATACAGTTCATGTACCAGTAGGGTCCTCAACTCAGCTATTGTCGCGGGCCCCAGACCTGCATATGTGTAGTTTTGTTTTGACAGACCTGGTCGACTCTCCTACCTGGTACTGAAACGAGGAAGATATCATCTATCCTCTCCTTGCTGGCTGGCGTTTCGGTTCCAGACCTTTCTCCCTCTCTCTTCTTCCTATTTCTCCCAGACTTGGTTTACTCGCCTGCCACGTACTGTGACAAGGAAGGCTTCCCCACTCCTGATACACGGTCTTGTTCCCTGTGGTTTCCAGCCCCCATTGGTCCCTGCACAGTTCCGTTATCTTGGTTGTCCTACAGGTGCATGGCCGGTTCTTCCTGGGGTCCTTGCTCTGTCTCGGTTGCATGGGCTGCTCTGTGTTCAGGCTCTCTCCCATTACATATCTGTTGCCTTTTCACTGTGACTGAAGGCTTCCTTTTTTTCTTCCCGCCTTCAGGTCCCCATTTGCCATTGTCCTGCTTGGACCAGGGTGACGGTTGTGGGGGGGGGGGGTGCGGGCGCGGAGATTGTTGGCTTTCCCAAACCAGGGAGCGGACTGCACTCTGTTCCTCCCTGTTAGGCTCTGCGTCTCCTTCCAATATCCCGGGCTTCACCGTCCTGCAATATGGTTGGCTGCTTCCCACTCTTCATAAAAAGCAAGGAAAGACTACAGAAAAGTAGTGCTTCCTTGCTTCTTATGTAGAGTGGACAAAAACAACTAGAACTTTTGTTCCAGTTATCATAGTTCTGTATGGCTTTGCGCCTCCTCCTCATCTCAGTATCTGTTAAGAGAGAGTCCTCACTAGGTAGTCCCTACTCTTCTTTGTCTCAGTGGGTGCCAAGTGTGTTGCCCTACAGACATTGAGTAGTAGACCGGTCATTGGGGTTCCTATTGTAAGGAGCGGTGTAAGATGTGGAGTTGGGGTTGTTGTAATGCGTTTGTCTGAGATGTCTTCCCTGAGCACCAGAGGGGCAGTCTCTCTCCACGAGATCCTCCCGCTGAGTACTACCCCCAGCGGGATTATCGGGTAGCAGCCTTACCTCCCTGGCCTCATGGCAAGGGGCTCCCTGTCGGGGAGAAATGCAGTAAATGGGACCAAACTAAATGCGTGAGCGAGCAGGTTGCACTGGTTCTCGTAAGAAGAGACTTGCCAATTTTCTTAATTAACACGCAAATGGCCTTCCTGGGCTGAGCACAGGTGTGAAATTACAGGCAGAACTCCCTAATCAAGTTTATGAACATATGAATTTTTCCATTCGCAGAGAAGCTTTTGGATATTCGCTGGCTGAACTAAAAAGGTAAAAACTAATATTGTACACAGTGGAAGCCCCTCACGGAAAACACTGCCAACCTCTGCCTCACATGGACCAAACACCCCCAACCGAACTGCAATTCTACTGGAAGCACTCAACGCCATCCTCTCAGCCTCCATGGACCGACAAGTGCATCTGAAACACCTGCAAACCGAAACCGTCAGCAGCCTGGTAAATGCAAGAACTCAACCTCAGCAAGAGAGTCATCAGTAAACAAGAGAAAACCTGGCACAGCTCCAAGATCACATTAGACCCATCACTCCTCAAGGAACTCTGAGCAACCTGCCGACAACTAATCAACACAGCCAAGGACTCCTATCAAAACAAGATAGCAGAAACCGAAAACAAAAGCAGAGTAATCTTCAAAGCAGTCAAGCACTGTGTCAACCTGCTACCACTGCCATACGACACTCCTCGAAAAGTCAACCACCATCAACACCTTAATCGACAAAATCAGCACGATTCGCCAGCACATAGACACCAGCTCTGCATCCACAGACCCACCTGACGTCCCTTCTTGTGAAATCTCCACACCTTGGACAACATTCAAGACTCTCTACAGAGGACCTGGTAGAAACCCTAGCCGCCCTCAAAGCCACATCTTATTCTGACAACCTCCTCCCAACATCCATCCTCAAGATCCTATCAGCAGCAGTTCTCCTTCCCCACCTGGAGCTCACCAACAGCTCCCTGACTCAAGGCACCTTTCCATTGACTCTTAAGAAGGGACAAATACTCCCTCTACTAAAGAAACCCACTCGGGATCCTGAAAACCGAGGTAACTATTGCTCCATCATCTTCCCTTCCTAGGTGGGATCATTGGGAAAGCAGTAGCCACGCAACTGCCGCAACACATCGTCACCAACAATCTCCTCCAAACCTACCAATCTGGGTTCAGACCCTGATGCAGCACCGAAATGGCAACCCTACATGTGGTTGACGACGTCCTCACCATCCTTGACGACGGCCACCCCTACTTGTCCTACGCTGGTTCAAGTCCTACCTCGCCAACCGCCAGCAGTTTGTTCAGATGGACTCCTCTAGTTCGCCAATGCTACCAGTCATTGGTAGCAGTGGCTATCATGTTCCATCCGCTCCCTGGTGATCTTCAATCTATACATGCCGCCACTGGGAGCCCTGCTAACCACACAACACCCACATCGACAAATATGGTGATCAAGATAGACTCCATCATGGACATCTACAGGCTCAAAACCCACCTCTCACTGATCTAGTCTTGGATGTCCAGTGCATACTTGAAGCTCAACCGCTTCAAGATCGAATTCCTACTCCTCATCAACAACACCGAACACTCAGACATACAGACCTGGCTATCAACCATGAGCCCATACAGAGTCACACCCGAGGTCCCCACCTGCAGTCCCTCGTGTTCGACATCAACAAACACCTCTTCTTCAAGAAACAGATAGACAAGAAAAATCAAGCAGCTTGGTATAAGCTTTCCTGCCTGTGGAAAGTCAGGCCCTTCCTCCCTCCGGACAGGTTTATATCCACCGTTCGTCCTATCCCCACTGGATTGCGCAATGACCTCTTCAAAGGCCTCCAGTCATCCTCCCGTGTGCCCCTGAAAAGTGCCTTACATGAGGCCGCACACCTCATCAAGGGTCTACCCTGTTACAACCACATCATCCCCACCCTCCTCGACCTTCACTGGCTCCATTGCATGCACAAATCTAAGTCTTGTTGCATCATCTAGAAGGCTGTCGCCCTCAAGTCACCCAGCTACCTTGTGGAGAAACTCAGCATCTCTACCGGCAGGGCACCACCAGAAGCAAGGACACGTGCAGACCTGAAATCCACTACTGCTAAAATGAAAAGGATCAGAAAACAAGCCTTCTCTGTCTACGCCCCACGACTATGGAACCTCCTCCCCATCACCATGCTCCTACAATTCAGAAAAGAACTCAAGACCCATCTCTTAAGGGACCTCCTACTCAACACCTAGGCCATCACGTTGCCCCCGCGGTTCCTGACTTGCTAGACCCCGGCCCTCCCTCTCCGCCCCACCTCTCTGTACAGCTGTACCCCTCTTCTGTGCCCCTCTGTATCCTACCCCCACTGTATATCTGTTCTGTTACCTTTGAAAAGTGCTCTTTTCTGCATCTGTACTGTTGTATACCTCTGTAAAGTGCTTTGTTGCTTCTCAAATCAAGGTCCGTGCTCAATAAATACCATAACAATATAGATATTGTTTAAATCACCTTTCCTGCTTTACCACATCTGTACCCCTGCTGCCTATACATTAAAGTCTAATGACTGTTCTCTCTCGCCACAAAAAAGCAAGTATGATAAGAACCTGTTTGTTGCATGGGCTTGTCTTGCTTACATCTACCTACACACAGAACGTCTTTCAAAGCATTGGCACTCGCTGGTCTTGGGTAGGGGAAAAAAAAAAGGAGGGTCAGTGCCTCATTTCGCACCATTTTAGAGATGGCACTGCGCACCATGTCCTATTGATCAAAAAACAGTTATCACTCGCCAATGACTACTAGGTAGCACAGATTTTGAGGCCTGTATATATACTGAGACGTTGCTTTCATTTCTCTATAGTTAAGGTTACATCGAATTCTACATACAGAAAAATGCAAAAAAAAGATTTCCCTCTAATTTGTTTGTGTCCATAAAAATGTATCAAATTTGGGATGGAAATAATCTGTCCAAATAAGAGCACTCATGTTAAATTTAGCAAAGTTTAATCAATGTTTTTATACCTTAAATGACTGCCAAACAAAACCCAACATTTTTTGTACAGTGGTTTCCATAAAACAAAATTGCATTCCTTACCCCACCATGGGTCAAATGTTTTGGCACAAACCTATGACGCAGGCTACTACTGCTCGTAGGAAACAATGGGCCTGTATATATATTACACGGCCCATGGTACCGGGCGTGTATTTATGGTTAAGTTGCTAAACCCATAGGAAGACCACTTTTTTGGGAGGCTTATAACTTCACTCCCCCTGGAGGAATCCTCACCAAACATTGCAAAAATAGAATATGGCCCGCTCTGAATCTTTTCAGCAAGTTTGGTGAGGTTTCGTGCAGGAGGAGGGGTGGGTTCTAGGGGGGGCTATAGGGGGGAGTCCCACATTTTTCTTTCTATAGACTGAATGGGCAAAGATGTTTGCGCACGGTTCCAAAAGCGTGCTTTGGTGCGTTTGGTGGAAATCCGACCAGTATGTTTGTTGCAAAGAACTGAAATGTACATAGAAAAAAATGAGTGATATCTGGCTCCGCGGACCCATTTCCCTGTTCGCTCCGCGGACAAATGTCTCATTGGCTTGGAGTATGCTGCGATGTCGGCGAACATTGGACGCGGCCAGTGGTTGGCTGGAAGGAAGAGTGCTGTGCGTCAAAGTTTTTGGGAAATGCCGCCATGGTGTATCGGAGGACAGTGTTGTGGTGTGTGTGTGCCAAGCCCCTAAGGCATTGTGTGCATGGCTGGGGCTCTTGTACGTAACTGTGTGCTCACTAAAATTAGTCATATTTGGCACTGCTCCGGCGTCCCATTTCCCTATTTGCTGTGTAGTCAAAAATTTGATTGCACTGCGGTGTGCGGTGACATGATGTGCGTCATAAGTTAGATAACGCCGGCATGTTGTATTTGAGGACAATGCAGCGGTGAAAGGGTCTGGAAAACATACTTTACGGCATCTGGTGGTGGGAAGAAGGGATGGAAAGGGTGGGGGGAGTGAGAAGTGGTTCATCTGATATATCTAATTAGAAGAAGACGGTGGTGTGCCAGCGGTATCCATGCATACTATGTCAATTTGCGGTTAACCTTGTGTGGCGATTGCAGGCAGCCTTTGTTATGGCATGACAGCTCCAGCGGCGATCTCCTTCTGTGGTGGCAGGCTGAATTGCAAAAGGGGAGTGCATTCCACATGACATGAACATTTAAACATAGCGTGTACTATTGTGTGTTGTGTGTGTGGTAAGTCTGTAGCCCCTTCGATACATGGCTGGAGCCCTTCCACGGAAAAGTATGTCCACTGGTTGCAAGTAGGTTTGACATTGTTGCTTTGCATGCGTGGTTTGGCTGCACTGCATACATTGTTTGCTCAATGGGTGTGGTGATTGTTAGAACATCCTACAGTTGTCGGTGTATGGGTGGAGATGCTGCAGTGAGCAGTCCTGCAGTATCCACTGGGTGCCGTGTTGGCATTGTGGCGATATAGAAGAGGGTACAGTTGAACTGGTTCTTATATGTAGCTTTCTTCCAGTCTCAGTAGACATGGCCTTTGGCCGTGGCCAGTGGCCATTAGCCGTGGCCAGACCACAAGATTTCCTTTGGGCACACAAGCCATAGCGTTCGACTGTGTCCAATTTCCATATTGCACCATTCGGTTCCTTAGAGTAACCCAGTAGCCATAGTCTACGTCCACACCGATTAACCCAAACTCGCCATAGAAGCAACATTCCATTATCTTTGAATTAATCATATTTAACTGTTTTAAAAAGCTTCCCCATAAACACGGTAAGTATAACCCCGATAATGGTAATGTACTACAAATAATCCTGGTTATTCATTAAATAACCCTGGTTATTCATGTGACACTTGATGTTCGATCACAGATTTCTACTATAACCCTGGTTATGATAAAACTTTGAGCTCTGAACCTGGTCCCCAGCACACCCTCCCCTTATCCCTCTCAATTTCACATAGTGTTCTCTTCCCCTTTGAGTTCCAAAAGCACATGTACATCAGCTGATCAAAACTGTAATAATCAGCTGCACCTTCTCAGAAACATTTGTCCATACATTTGTGTAGAGAACAGTGCCACCATAGCTAGAGCAACAATCAACTAGAGGTTGCAACTACCTATCGATGGAGCTTCAACCTTGTGACTAAAAAAATTGCACGTTCTACAAAACGACACTGTACGTATAGTCAAAAAGGTTGCTAGGCGTGCTAACATCTCCAATCACCGACATAACCTTCAATGGCTTCCTGTCAAGGATCAAATCCTGTTTAAGACTGGAACTATGGTTTACAAATGTATCTCTGGACAAGCCCCTGCTTATTTAAAATCATCCATTCCACAATAATGTCCGTCAAGAAATCTGTGCTCTAGTAGTAAGAAGCAGATTATCTGCCCTGGTCAAAGACGTACTAACTGACTTGACAGATCCTTTCCAGTTAAGACAGCAATCTTTTGCAACAATCTCCCCATTATGAGGTTGGAAGAGACACTAAGAACTTTCAGAAAAGCCTTGAAAACCTTTATCAAGTGATTTCCCCCCTTTCCTGATTGTGTGCCCCTTTTGTCCTTTTCCTTGATAGTGCTGCCGTGTGAGTGTTATGGGCGCCCCGATGCCCACGGGCTTTCGGTGCCTTTTATATAAATAAGTTGTTTCGTACCTGGCCCAATTCCGTCCAGCTGCATTTTCTGTGCACTATGCAGAAATGTGGCCTTTTTCTCTATGGAGTAATGAATGGGAGGAGTCCCGAAAACAGCATTTTTTTTGCTTTCTTCATAACCTTTTCATTTATTAACTAATCTTTCACAAGATCTCCAAGAGGGACGAAACGGGGGCAAAAAAAGAACAAAGATCCCCAGCGCTTGCAAGAATGTCAATTAGTGTATGTTAAGGCTGCGGCTGATTGGTGATCTGTGGGTGCATTGCCCTACACTCCACAATTTGAGTGCAACATTCAATAGGGTTAACCAATCAAACATCTGAATTTTTATGCACGATTGTACATATATTTAATTTGAAAGCACAGTCAGCCTGACACGTGTTTCGAGACTTGGCTCTTCTTCTGAGACTGAGGTACAATATATAAATCCGTTTGAAAACATAAATCACAATCACTGGTAACCATTAAAACGTACACAGGCATCAAGCTATAAAGGTGCACAAAGAAAAGTGGTTCAGCAAAAATCTTAACTATGTATACTTCCATTGTGACCAAATAACCAATACAATTCATTGGTATGCAAATCATATAATCACGCAATTAAAAATTAGACTAGAGAAACAATCAAAATTGTAGGAGGTGAAATAAAACAAAACAGAAAAAATGAAAAAATAAAAAACACTCAATTAGTCATGTATATATGCACACCTATATTGTACTTCTGTCTGGGATCGAAAACACCACTTTCCCAGCAAAACCCATTTTTTTGAAAGGGATAATTACCAATTGTACTTCTCTGAATTGTTCCGGTAACTGTAAAAATAAACATAAATCACGTGTCCTCACTTAAGTTGGGTTCCTGAATTGGTACAAAATAATCAATTTGTGGGCAAAATTACCATTTGACACAGATCCGTAACTCACCAAATGATTGATACTTGCTCGATCCATTCTAATGCCGGTCAAATAAGGGCAATATAATAAATATTAGAACTAACACCACGTGTATCAAAAAACCAAATTAATGTGCGAGACCCAAGCCAAAGTAAGGGTACCTGTTGAACGACCTACGGTGCCAACTGCATACTTCCTCGATAATATATCAGAAGGGAGACCTATTATCAGTGGTCGGGGGGCATAATGGAACCTATTTATGTTAATGAATGCCTCATACCACTAGTGTCTTCAACACCGACCTATGTACGGGACACCATGCATATTTTACATATACCTGAGAATTTGACGTATCAGCCTAACCTTTTGTTGGTCATACTTTATGTCAAGGCGTTGTACACATCTATAGACCATGAGAAAGCCATTGAAAGCATTAATTATATTTTCCGACAGAAATCAGCCTAATTTCATTTACATATTGAAATGATCAAAAAACTCTTACTATGTGCATTACAAAATAATGTATTTTTATTTAACAAAACCTATTATAAAACAACTGATAGGTATCGCTATGGGAGGTAGTTTTGCACCTTTCGTGGCCAATATTTTCATGCACCAGTTCAAGCAGCAATAGGTTTTCACTAATTGTTAAGTCTCGACATAGATATATATCTGGAAACGATTTCTAGATGCTGTGGAGTGGGACTGTTGAATGCTTAAGACAATTTGTAAACTTTTTGAATGACAATGATTGTGGTCTGCAATTTACGTACCAGTATAGTGACTCTACTATTTATTTTTTGGATTTGAATATCTCTCTGAGGGATGACTGATGAAAGACCAAAACATTTAGCAAGCAAACATCTGTGAATGCAACCAAGTCTCAAAACATTTGTCAGGCTGTGTTTTCAAATTAAATATATGTACCATTGTGCATGAAAATTCTGATGTTTGGCGCAGTTTGATTGGTTAACCCTGTTAAAGATCTCCAAGAGGTTATGGGGTTTGGGGACAAGCAGCATTTTTTGTTTGCAAACTATCCGCCAAATCTGTCATGCGAGTCAAAAGTTATTAGCAATTTAATTTTCGGGGTTTCCTATGGAACTTGATGATACGCAACTTGACTATAGTGCGGTGAATACCGCACTTTAATATAGATCATTCCTCTTTAGATCAGGCAATGATAAGATAAAAATACAGATTTTAATATTCATGAATTACTAGATGCGGAAAGGGTTCCAAAATGAGGCATTTATTATACTTAATATATACTTTTACTTGCTTAAAAAAATACCACCTTAAAAATACCACCTTTGGGGATGAGAATTACTTGTACTCACAAAAAATGATTTCACCACAAACTTCATTAAACAGGGAGTGCAATACTCACTTTTAGATCATATCTGCAGCCCTACTTGAGATGTGCACTTTTTAAAGCCCAAACTTCTATTGATATTTCCGTACATGTGCAGTACGTTTGGATGGACAAAGAAAAGCTTACACTGCAGAAAACATAAAAACATCTGCAAACTGAACATGTGGGCAGCAAGACCAGAGGGACAAAACGAATTAAGGGATACACTGCACAAATCATACAATACTCGACAGCAACAAATGCATATCTACCACCCTTCCATGGCTCCTCACCACATGGGTAAATTGCATTAAACAAGATATATTGGCCGAATGTTCAATGACATGGGGCACGAAACACAAAGAACAAGCAGTGCAATGCACGATATGCAAGACATAGCTCCAAACCGAAAACAGGCGCACTAAAAAATAAAAAACACACAGACACCCTATATGCACAAAAAGTAGGATGATAAAAACAACGATCATCATGGAAGCATCTAGGCACTCTACAACCACACAACCCAGCACACACCCAGCCTATTTGCACAAGCAAAGGAGGACTTTGCAGAAAATAAACTAATACATGCAGCAATGTACTAACATAATGGCAAAGTATAAAAATAAGTTGCAAAATGTTTTGCAGAAGGTGAGCAACTTGATGCCCAATCACAAATATATGCCCCAGTGTACACACCCCCTGCGTAATCATGCTACTTACACTGCGACACCTATACCCAAAATCATGACACTGAGGTTAGCGATTGTTAGCCAATCCAAAGTGCCATGCAGTCACCACTCGATGCCAGAGGTGCCACAGAAGACAAAAAAGTATGTCTGCCGTTCCCACCAACATAACACTCATAGGTGTACACACTCTCACACCAAAGACTTAAGCTCTATTTGACATGCTTTCTCTGCTACATGGCTCTTGCTCCCTTTTTCCACTATGGCCATCGAGACTCGTAAATTAGAGTGCAGGCACTTAAGCATTAGCAAACATCATGCAAATGCTTCATCAGAAACAAACCTAACCTAAACCAAAAATAAGCCACTCATGCATAACACCTGGGTAGTAAACTGTTAGGATGACCGGCAGTCCAAGCACTTCTCCTATTGCCGCCGCCTCTGTGCGTTTCAGGACCTAGACGTTAACTGACCACCGCCTTTAAGTTCCTGGGCACGATGTATAGTGAACCGCGTAATATATGGTCATACAGACTGCTGTCTCTTTTGAACCAGGTTAGCAAAATACTAACTACACTGCTGGCCAATAAACTGAAGAGAGACATAGCCAATCGTATCCACCCCGACCAAACAGGGTATGTACCTGGTAGAAATACTACATAGAGCCTTGCACAAGGTTGCACCATGTTATACATAGTACCAACCATTGCAGGGAATACCCAGTGGTGTCACTGGACGCAGTAAAAGCATTCAACTATCAAATGGTCATGACTACAGTCCGCATGGCAGAGATTTGGCATCGGGAAAGACTTCATTCGGTGGGTAATGCCGCTATACAACAAGCCCATAGCCAGGGTTAAGACAGGCTGTTAGATTTCAGAGCAGTGGGAATTAGAGAAAGGTACTAGACAGGGATATAATGATGCATGGCATGCGTCACTTGATTTCCATGTATGCAGACTGTATGCTTCTCTACATACAACATCCAGAAACGAATCTACACTATATATTAGAGATCCTAAACAGATATGCAGAACTCTCTGGCATCACGATTAGTCACAGTAAGTCGTGTCCGTTTCCCCTAGCAAGACCCGAGAGGAATAGCCGAAGCCGACTTGACAACATTACAGTAACGTTGGAGCAGAGACACGTTTAAATACCTCGGTATAGACGTCTATCACGATCCCCAAATAGAGCACACGCAAAATACGCATTAGGCGCTGCACGGCTACCACTGGCACTCATGGGCAGAGCTGCTTTACTAAAGAGGGTGGTCCTCCCAAGAATGTTAAATTTCTTCACTAACGTCCCTTACAATATACCCAGAAGGTTCTTTGTAGGCTTAGATTCGATTTGCAGAAAATTCCTATGGCACAACAGAAGGCGTAGGCTGGCTTTATCCATGCTTAGCCGCCCGTACGAAAGTGATGGAATCTGAGTGCCCAACTTCAAATTATACATCTTAGCCAGCCAATTACAGTTCGTCACAGGATGGTTTTCTGTTGAACCATCACTGGACTTCACATTGCAGAGCAGCAAGCCCTTTTACCTTAAAGAGTTGTTTTGGCTACATGATACTCACCTCAAACACCCTCCTCATTGGCTTGTGTTGGGCAGATGCAAGTGGCTTAGAACATGCAAACTGCTCAAGATTGAGGCCCCTTTCTCCCCCCAACCCCAAATCCCACCGGTTCCGTTAGTGGCCGACAACCAGCAAACACAGTTGAGCATACACAAATACTGGGAGCCCAGAGGGATCCTGACAGTGGGTGACTTATTCACGGATGGAGCCCTAACCGAGTAGCCAGACCTAGTAGAATGACCTGGGACACACAAGGGGCAATACATAATAGACAACACATTGGTTAGTATACTTAGGCGAAAGTGGCATGTGCTGAAGGACCACATGAACTCCAACAGTGTAATGGACACCCTGTACGAAGGAGAGCATGTTATCTCCCGATTATAAGAGCGGCTTATTTCCAAGCCCACAGAAATTGAACTGCAGATACGACACAAATGGAAGACCAACTTTGGGGAACAGTTCACAGAGAGAGTTTGGCTCCAGGTACTCTCATAACACAAACTAGTATTCAGAAGCGCTAGGCTGCAACAGCCACAACTGTCCATTACACAGAGCGTATCTAACAACCCAGAAGATGACGAAGTTCAAAAATGCAACTACACAGTACTGCCCCCAAATGTATGGAAGAAAATGTTGGTCGCTACACATGGTTTTGTCCTGTCTCATAATCCAAAAATACTGGGAATCGATAGTGGGTAAATTATTGCAAGCAGAAGTGAACCTCAATGTTCTATCTCCGGCAGCCTGCTTGGAAGGAATGTTGATGGGTCAAGAACTAGGAGACACACTGACAAATTTAAAGACCTGGCATATGTATTAGCGAAACAGAGAACAGCCATGGGGTGGAAATACCAGAGAAGATTAGCGGTGGGAACTTGGAGGACAGACCTGTACAAATGGTCATTGGCGGAAACCTCTGTCTGGCAAAGAGCAGTCAATTTGGCCCAATTGGATAGCTCAATAAACCTGGAATCATGGAAAGCATTGTAACAAGCAGTGTTTGCATCTGGGGTCTGATAGCATTAGACAGCGTCTTGGGTAGCATGTACAAATAAAGATTAGCAGCAATGGTAGTAGGGGCTCAAGATCGGGTAGCGGCGCAAATGCAATGACTGGGAAGTGATTGAAGACTGTGCAACAGTTATTAGTTATATGTTGGGATAGGTAGGGGGTGGGAGAGCACGTTGGGTACATACGTTGATCAGTACATGATGTGCGTTTGTATTGTATATAAGCGCAGTTGGATATTGTAAACAAAATAAACAATGTTTTAAAAAATACATATATATTTTCCTCGTTTTTGTGGGGTCCTCCCAACCCCTCCCGTTTTTTGTTCCCAATACTTTTCCCCCATGCCCCAAAACCACTATTCCCACTCCCAAACCCTTTTTTTTGTTTTTTTCCCCAAATTCGTTATTTTGGAATTAGTTATTTTCGCTTCCTTGTAATGGGATTAGTTATTTTGTGATTTGTTATAATCACTGCATACCATTTAATGACACGGAATCCTCACAGTCACTGCCTAACACTTGAACATATACAAAATGTTCATTTGCAAAGACATGAGCTCACGCAAGAACACCCTAAAAATCAGAATACATAGCTTAAAAATTAACTGCCAACTTTGCACCTTGCCACACTTATATGAATCTTTAATGTGTAACATCACTAAGCAAGATCAGATCAACACAGCAACAACAAATAACCACACCCATAATATAAAGCAACTGGCAATGCATAGTAAGTAAGAAAGCCTAAACAACTTGCACTGCAACACCCATACACAGGTTTTGCTAATTTCCATAGCAAATAACCAGCATACAAATAAATGGCTAAAACAAGTTATGGCACACACGTTTATTATGTGCATTTACAGAAACACTTTCCGTTATGCCTTCAAGAAAGCAACTCTCTGGAAACACAAAGGATTGAACTGTGGGGAGGGTTTGAAAAAACATGGCAAGATCTCAACCTACCAGCCTCAAGGTCTCAACCTACCAGCCACAACGCTGTTATGTTCTAGATTTTTATAAAGTAGAACATTCCCCTGAAGGCCTCTTGTCCCTAGGCACAAAAGGAAGGACTAGCCAGGACGCACCCAAATAAAGCTGATAATGTGCCTGCTGTAATTATCAATACAAAAAATAAATGCAACATAAAAATACACATTCATTATGTCACGGGAACACGAGAGGGAGAAAAGGGAGTTGAACTGTGGAGCAGGAGACACTGCACAAAGATGCGAAGAAGGGGCACAAAATGTATCGCCATATTTCCAGTATATACAAACTCATGGCAAGAGTTGCAAGAAATGCGTTCACATTACATTGCTTAGATATTCTACTGCAAACTAGAATCGGTAATATCTAAAGAAAAAAAGCTTTCCCAAAAAGAACAATAAACAAAGTTAGCAACTATAGAACTGTACCTTATTACTAAAATGAACCATTCAAATGAGTACATGTAACAAATATAAGCCGACTATACAATTTCAAGCGATCAGAATTCCGGAGGAGAGATGGCGCCTTCCTTTGAATCTCAGGTCTGCACACCTGGCAGAGCAAACTGGGAAGCCAGGAATATCTGTGCAACAACTAGAGCGACTGGAAACACCACTGCGCTAGGGAAACAGGCACGCATACTGCAATTAGCGGCAAGTGAAGAGACACACACAATGTGGGAACCAATTCACAATGTGCCACATGTGATCCCATTAAAATGTGAGGATAATGTTATGCAACACTAACAGTTTAATATCAGTACATTGTACACTCAATACAGAAACACTGCCCGAAATACAGCCACAGCCAAAAGCACCAGCCAAGAGACAACCGAACCACAAGATCCAGAAAAAGAAAACCACATCATTCCCATAAGTAAACTATTTCTCCAAGTAAAGAAAAAGCTATGCTTGGCTTAAGAAAGGCAATACATTTACACATGCAAAGCTACAGTATTAGTAGAAAATGTTAGGTAAGAGTCCTTAACAGGATTAGAACAATTGCGTGACACCACCAACAACTTCCCTCCACAACACTAAAACTACAGTCAAGGCTTTGTTAAAAAGCATCATTGTCACTCGAATGTTGTGGGATAAGCAAATGTGCTGGTTAGAATTAAATTAATAACAGGTATCCAGGTGGCAGAGAGCCGGTTAAAGAGCAAAAAAGGCATAACAACAAGGCTTTTGGCATTTTTAGTTTGGACTATTTAAGTGTTGCTTTGTGACACCTATAAGCCAAAAATATTGCATTTGAATACAGATAGGGAGGAAAGGCATATAAGGAGGGACACATAGTTTGTGGGTGTTGTTTGGTTATTTGCCCATGGACATGATAATCCATATGGCCATTCCACCCAGTTCCTGCCCTTCCCCGTCAAAAACACCTCCTCACGGGAACTTTGAGCTTGCTTTAATCAAGCTTTACCATCAAATTTCAACTCAAAGGGCCTGCCAGTGTTTTTCAAAGCAGTTTTGTTAGAGTTAATGACAGAGTTGTAAACCAGATACTGGTGTAATAAAAATGTCTTAACCAGGTCTTCTGTCAGCCACCTGTAAGGCCCATCCACGTCCTTCACTGAAGTTCTGTTACAAAACAAGCATAATCAAAGCTAGTAGTTTTGGCTTTTGTACAAGTATTAGGCATTTGCCAGGCACTATTTTTTTTATATATTTGTTTCTAATTTTATTTAGGGTGTTTTAGTTTATTCAAACTTATCACACTTTATATCAAACCACGTATAATTTGAAAGGAAAACATACAAAATTCGCAATTCCATCGAGCTACATAATGATCATCAACCATTAAAAACATTACAACACATCAATTAACATCCACGATAGAAATGATCTTCAAAATTCACACACATCCCTAATAAATACCAATTAATATACAAATAGATTCCCAACACTAAATTACAGTCATTTACGTTTAAAATTGTTAAAATGTCAGCACTATCCCTAATTTAACTAGCCATAAACCAGGCACAAACCTATTTATAGCCCCAATTAAATGAATGAGGCGGGTATCAATCATATCACCAGTACAGAAAAATAAGGAATTTCTCATTCTTTTTCTACCACGATCTTCTCGATTCTGCGCTACAGGTTGACAATAGCTAGGGTCAATGAAGTCTTTCACCAGCTAGGCTTCATTGCCAGAAATCATCCGCAGTAATACTTTATAGACTGTGTACAAACTTCTTCAAGCTATTGATGTAGCACGGGATTCTGCAGGACACGACTAGTACGTGTCTATTAGTTTCCAACACAGTAGGTTTCTTGCATAATCTGCAAGTTATTGATTTTTTTCTTTGTACGCTTCCATGCCCCAGCCACCATCAAGGTTAGAAGTTTGCCCATTCTTAGCAATGCATAAATTCTTCTATCTTTCGGGGAATGGAATTGTATAAATTACTACTGCAGGGATAGAAATATGCCGTAATTTAGCAAATGTATGCATAGGTTTTTAATCCAGCTATATGCCAATGAGAGGAAACCCAATCATGTTCTTTAGCTTAATCATACATTCGTTTTTCAAGATGAGAAAAATCCTTGCACCAATCTAGCACCCAATAAATCTCTATATTCTCGAAGCAACGTACCATCCTCGTCATGTGCATCCTCATCTAGAAGGTTAAGCAATGGGCATACTGGATTAGATGGTATTTTAACACACAGTAGACCCCTTTTTATGCATACATTGGCATAGATGGATGTAAGGCCCAACTCAAGCCTAATGGCCTCTATAGGCATACCGGACGGACGGTACCTCTAATTTGTACTTCTACATTTTACACTCCAGACTATCAAGCCAAGTTTTACACATTGCATAGGAAGCTTCGAGGTCATACATGATTGCGGTCATACAACTTTGCATGTATGTCAGGATGATCCTTCTGGACAACGCTTTAAGATTTTAGTGTATGATCCAAGATCTCCACATCTTCTGTGCATGCCATCCATCCCATAAGGCTAGAACCCACTTTCAGCTGGGTGGGGAGGTGGGGTGAGAATTATTTCCTTTTACAGGTGAGTCAACTAGATCCGTCAGGTTTAAGTTAACAGCATGGAGCCAGAACACATCCTTTTTTCACTTCCAAATCTGAAGGTATTTTTCGTGTTAGATTCAATGTGCACTCGCCGCGGTGTGCAGTTGTATTATTATGGCCAGAAGGCCTTCAGGTATTCTCATCTTTTTCATCTTCGCACACAGCTCACGTCGATGGACGGTATCAAATGCAGAGGAGAAGACTACATGCAAGATGTATAGAGGAGGCGTGATCGCCTTGAATACATGCTCAGGTACTCGCAACATTTTGCACCTCCTACCATCAAAAGGGAAATTAATACTACTATGGCTTTGCCATGCCTAGACAAAAGCCCAAACTGTTGACATTGCCAATGCTTTTTGCTACATATACTGGTACTTTACCATCCAGACATCCAGCTATCAGGCAAAGTTTCTATCACTAGCAACAGGAGATGCCGGATAAGAGAATGTGATGGTTAATAAGGTACTCGGTAACAAAGCTTTGACAGTATAGGAATACATCTATTTACAGAATCATCTTCAGATGTGTCCCTGCCAAAGCACCAGTGACGAAAACACCCAAAGCACTGTTGAAATAATGCCACCCACTGATGCAAAAAAAGGCGAAACCTCTGCAACAAATACAGCTTATAGGTACCTATTGAAATAAAAATCTATTACACTTAAAAAGTTGGAATCCCTACAATAAAAAAAAGGTGTTCGTGAACCCCCACTACAGTGAAATAAAAATAAGAATATTGTTAAATCAACTAGAGATTGAAAGTAATAAAATATTTGCAAACAAAACAAGAAACATATTAAAAAGGTGTACAGTGTCCATAGCATAATGAAAATCTCTCCTTCTAGATTCAACTTTAGATGTGCTTCAGAGTGCTGGCAGCACTGAAAACCCCAACAACCTTGAAAAAGGTGGAAGCCCGCGTGCTGCAGTCGAGACCTCATCCTTTGTGCAATTTGAACTTGGTTAAGTCAAATGAATTAGTTTAACACACCTAATAAAATCAAAACGTATCCACTAAAACACATCACTCCAACGTGAGTCTTTCAGGTACACCTGAATGTGACCTTGGCCCAAGGGACCCTCAGCAACATAACTCACCCACCTACATGATAAAAACAGTCTCCACAACAAAATGCTATGAGAAACCTGAGGGTAGGCTCACATCTACTCCATCGGGATCCTCTGTTCAGGTGGACAGGGAAGGGCCACCGCTTTTGGATCCCGACCCTAGTGCAGACAAGCGAGGGAGGACCACCCAAGTGGAGGGTCCTTGGGGATTGGGAAGAGGGTACTGGAGGGCAAGACATGGTATCCCCCTTTCCCGATAGTGACCTCCCCTCCCATAGCCTTTATGGGCTATTGTCAGTCCTATTCCCTTAACTCATGTAACTCCACTGGGAATACTCTTCAGAAGAGGCGACTAGGAGCAACGTAGATTACCTATGCTAAAAACTGCACTAGCAAGAAGAATAAAGGTGTAGAGGCATGTAGGTATGAGGAACCGGCATGTCTCACTAATAAGTATTTGCAAAGTCAAGCAAATCGACTTCACTTGAAATGCCTCGTCAAACAAGGGACATATAAAAAGGTAGCGTTCTCACAAGGAAGTAGAGATGTGAGGGAGAGAAGCTGCAGGTGAAGCAGAAAACATGAAGCGAGCCATGCAGAGGGCATGAGTGGGAAGGTGCTGACAGAGTTCCCAGGATTCCAGCCGGGGGAACACTGCCGGGCTCGAAAGGACTTGTAGGGAAGAGGCGAAGCGTGACCGCTGCGGAGGAAGCGGTTGCAGAGTCTGGCACAGAAGCCGGCGAGTGCTGCAGAGAGCATCTAGCAGCATAGGAGTAATTGTCTGGTAAGCATCTGTAGCAACACAGGACTCCGGGACACTGCAAGGGGCTCTTATGGCCGACGCTCACCAAAAGGCATACTGCACATTATGCCAAGCAGAATGCTTGAGTTTTGATCATCCTGAAATGTTGAATGTGTGAAACCACTGAGTGCTGCATATCACAGAAAGATTGGAGATCAAGAATTGTGAATAGAACACGTGATAAAAGCCAGAAACGTACATACAGTGAAGATTACACTTGGTACAAATGCGCCATTGAGCTTGCAACATTGGCAGAGTGCTAATGTTGATTTATAGAGTGCACAGAAATGGCTAGTGAGCCCTACATTAAAGAGGTGAACAGTGTTGGCTGAATAAGAGTGCACCTTGATTGACGTTGGCAAAAAGGGCTGCATGTGTCCACACCACAGAAGCTGCATAAATTCTAATTGTGCCAAAGATAACACCTCACATGAGAGGCTTGACCTTGTGAATCATTGAATATCAGCTAGGAGGAAACTCATGGTTGCATGACCTGCGATGTGTGGACCGTGTGGTGTGACAACTGCGCCTAGACCCGAAGCTATTACAAGTTTGTCAAACACTTGCTGTCTTGGGGAAGGGAGTTCCAACACCCCTGTGTGAAAATAGACTTTTGCTACATTTGTCTTGGGGAAGGGAGTCCTAAGGCAAAGGCTGCTGTGATGTGTGAACTTTTTGTTGCAACTTTGAACATGGAGAATGGAGACCCCTAAATCTTCATTTTGATGTGAACTGTGATATCTGCGAAGCCACAGAAGGTAAAACGTGTACAACTTTTGCTGGGAAGAGATTATAATGGAATTGTATTGAACTTGAAGAAGAGCACTTTATGTAACTCTGAAGTAACATTTGCTGAAAATTTGGTCTGGAACATGGGTAGTTGTGAGAACAGCATAGGTTTTTGAGACAGACAGATTTTTACTTTGGACATCCTGACACAGCATTCCTTAATGTCTTTAGGCAGGGAAATCCCGGCATAGCATAGGGTTATTTAGGCGTTACACCAACCTGATCATTTATAAATTCCAATGCTACGCAATACGCTCCAAAGCTGCCTATTCTGTCCAACAGTTTGCATATGATAATAACATATCTTTATATATTTACTTGTCACTAGTACTTAGACACAAATAGCCTATTTTTTGCTCAGATTATTCATCCTAATACTATGCAATGCTCCTCTAAGCTGCCTATCTTGCCCACTAGTATACAGGTAAGATAACAAACTAGCCCAATTTCATTGTTGGTACCATTCTTCAAGTAGCATATCTCTGCTTAATGTTAACCATGCAAATGTTACTCCACGTTCCCCCGAGCTGCCTATTCTGCCCAACATTTTATATGTGAATATCACCTAGCCTAGACCAACAGCCCACTGCCCAGTACCATAGTTCACACCTCCTCAGCTCCTCCTCCCTCTCATACGCAAAATGGCAACCACCAATCACCCCTTCCCATCAGCAATCCCCCTACCCATTTTTTACCATCGTTCTTTACTACTTGCAACTCTCCACCGATGCATGCCAACCCAACCACACCCAACCAAGGCCTAGTGGCACGCTCCAGATCCATCAACTCCAGGAACAAATGGCTAGGTCTCCACTCCAGACATTTACACACAATACCTCTGGCTAGTCCAACTTCCTGGCAAACTACTAACCAATCTAATCACAAAAATCAATCACCACACAGTCCACCGTCCCAACCACCAAATTAACCACCAACAACCCTAAACCCATACGGCTTCCATCTACACTACAATGTGCTCCGATCAACACAAACTCATCTCCAACCTAGACCTAGATATCTTTGCCATCACTAAGACCTGGCTTCACAATGTAGCCGGGCCCTTACTCTCTCGTGCCATCCCTTCTGGATACTCCATCATCAGACAAGACCGACTCACCACCATTGGCGGAGGTGTAACACTTGGTGAAAGACCACCTAGAGATCAGACAAAACCCTACCAACCTAGGAGGGAACACCGACTACATTGGAGTAAAGATCGCCCTGTCCCCCAACAACACCATCACCATCAATCTGGCTTACCGCCCACGACTTTCAGGAAAACATCACTCACCTCCTAGCTGAAAACTTAGAATCCTCAATCAAATCGATTCTCTTAAGCAATTTTAACCTAGGTCTCAACGACAAGAATGACGGACCCTCCAAAGCCTTGGCGCTAGCTCTACAAGAACTAGGTTTTGTACAAAAAGTCCTAGCACCCACACACTGCAAAGGTCGTACCATCGACTTGGTTGCTGATCATAACTGCAACATTGACATCAGCTCCATCACACCCATACCATGGTCTGACCACCTCCTCATACACTTCATCCCTACTGTTGCAACCAACACCAAAAAGCCCACCCCAATCCCCACACAACCTGAGAGAAGTGTGAAAAACATCACTAAAGAAAGGATCCTACCCCACCTAGACAGCCTCACCTCCAACATATCCACATCCTCAGTACTGGCGGACACCTTCAAATCCACGATCAGCACTGCTATCGACATTATCGCACCTCTAAAACAACAAAAAGCTAAAAAGGTCCAACGCTCTAACACCTCGTTCTCCCCTGAACTCTGCACCCAAAAACACAAAGCCTTGAAATTATGGCAAACTACCCCTAGCGCAGCCACGCTATCATCCTACAAAGTATCTGCCACACTACATAAAAAAGCTATAATTGCAGCTAAATCTGCCTCCTACAATGACAGAATCACGAATGCCACCTCAGAATCCAAAGAATTATTTGCAATCTTCAAAAAACTGTCCACCCCAACTACCAAATCGCTTGACATCAAGGATCAAAAATGGTGCAACACTATACAAACCGCACTACTAAACAAAATCGAACTCCCAGAAAAGAAAATTCACGAGCACCACAAGAATTTGTCACAACATGTCATCAGACCACGCGACACAGAGCAAGCACTCAACCCCAACATCTGTGACCTACCCAGTCCTAAGAAACTAGTCGACAAAGACCCTATACCCCTCTTTAAATTCAGAGAAATCACAGAACCTGAAGTGATGGACATAATGAAATAAATGAAGCCTTCTAACAGCAAAGGAGATACCTGCCCAGCAAAGTTAATCAAAGACTGCACAGGAGCACTCACTACATTCCTCAAGTCTTTTATTAATGCCTCGTTTAATTCAAACACTGTCCCAGACAGCCTCGAAGAAGCCTGGGTGGGCCCTCTTCTAATAAAACCTAAGCTGGACCCGGAAATAGCCAATAACTACAGACCCATCACCACTGTCCCTTTCCTGCTTAAGATATTGGACAAAGTTGCGTACACGCAAATCCAGCAAAACCTAGAAAAGAATCATATTTTAGGGAAAAGACAATCAGGCTTCCGCCCAGGACATGGAAATGAGTCTGCCCTAATCGACCTTAAAATACAACTTGGCAACATCATGGACAAAGGCAAGCCGGCACTTCTCCTCCTAGATCTGTCTGCTGCCTTGGACCTTGTTGACCACAACATACTAGGCATGCACCTAAAAAACGAGGCCCCCTTCTCACCAGAAGCAATCACCTGGGTAGCATCCTTCCTAAACAGTAAGCTCATGAAAGTCTTCTCTGACTCCACATGCACCTCTCCCACTACCATCTACTGCGGCATCCCACAGGGCTCGTGCACTGCCCCCACGCTGTACAACATCTTCACCCTCCCACTCTTCAATGACCTGGACTGCCACGACATAGCGTATACCAACTACGCCGACGATACTCAGGTACTACTCCCTCTAACAGGCAAATACGAAAAAGACGCTGCAGCCTTAACCAAGATATAGTCTGCCATTCAGACATGGATGGCCGCCAATGGTCTCTGCCTAAATGGAGAAAAAACAGAGATCCTCCTAGTAGGCTCAACAGACACACTCAGCAAACTTCCACCACAATACAAATCCTTCGTCATCGACAACTCTTCTATCACCGTCTCAGCAGCGGTGAAGACCCTAGGAGTATACCTCGATTCATCCCTATCCATGTCACGCCAGGTCAATGCCATAGGCAGCACTCATCACCAATATGATTAATGCCGTCAAGCCCTTCCTCTCGACCAAGAACTGCCTATCCATAGCTAGAGCCACAGTAGGCACGAAATTAGACTACTGCAATGCCTTACTCCTGGGCACCTCTGCAAAAAACATCAACAAACTTCAAGTCACACAAAACAACGCCCTCAGGGCAGCCCTGAGTATTCCCAAAAGGGAACATATCTCACAGGCCAGAAAAGATGCACACTGGCTGCCGGTAAAAGAATGCATACTTTTCAAAACACTGGCCATAACACACAGATGCCTCTCCTCCGATGCCCCACCATAACTCTCAGAAAGAATCACCCATAACCTCTCCAACAGACCTACTAGATCTCACCTGACCAACCAGCTCCACGTACCAGCTTTTAAGAGGACCAAAGCTGGAGGCTCCAGTTTCCAACACCTAGCGCCCAAAAATTAAAACACCCTGCCCACAGCCTTAAGAAATGAGACTTCATACCCGGTCTTCCGCAAAATGCTTAAAACTTCACTATTCTGTTACAACATTACACGTTCATATGTTAACCACATGTCACTAAATGTAATCTGAACATCATTATGTCCTATATGTCTCATTGTCATAATTGTTGTCTTGTCAAGCTCAAATCTGCTGTAACAGCACCACGATGCCCCGGGCCGTTGCTGTGCTTTATAAATGCAAATGAATAAAATTGTCTGTCATCTCTCTTGATACCATGTCTGTCTTACACTACACATACTATGCTACCAACAACCACCACCCCCACCATGACTACAGGGATTAATGTGCACAAACTCACACCTTAACTATGCCTCAAACATACTTCTACCCCAATATCACAAGATAACTCCACTAACAGATGCACAGCTCTCTAGACAACTCCTTTACCCAGGATCCCCACAACCACATCATGCTTGCTTACACAGGTCACCCAGGATTTTCTTGTGGGTAAATTTCAGTATTTTGGAGATCCCACTGGGCAAGATACAAAATTGGCATTGGCAAAGCCAACAGTTTGGGCTGGCCAAAAGATGACAACAGCTTAAATTCTCAGTGATTACCTGGTCATATGAGGAGAGTACTTGAAAAATGCCTATCCTTTACCTCAAGCCAAAACCCTTGGCTTTGTTGTTGCTTGTTTTGAATAAAACTGACTGGATCGAAAACAAGGGGCTGAAAACACACTCGGTTAAGTGATGCCACCAGTAGCCATTTGCAGCTGCAATTAAGCCGATAACTCTCAGCAGACTGTTTAGAAAGAACACTGGCAAGCTAACGTTTTAGGCTACTGCTTGATATAACAAGCTCAAAGAGATCCCAGGAAAATGTCTTTTGGGATTGGTATGGCCAGGATGCAGGTGGGAATTGCCATAGGGATTAGCATGGCCATCCGCAGTCAAGGGGTGGGTAAATAACTAAATACCCACCACAAGCTTTGCGTCCCTTCCTCACACACACAGATGCACGCAAAACTGCACCATCCAATTTGGAGGAGTCATACCCTCTCCCAAAGGCCACTAATCCAGAATTATATGGAGCACTTGGTCTTTGGCACATACCGCCTAAAGTGTGGAAGTATCTTTGTTGAAGGTGAAGTAAACCTGTAAACAAATCAAACATTTGGCAACACACTGCAACATCAAATGAAGAAGGCATAAATATAAAACCCAAATCTGCTTATTGTAAATAAGAAAGGTAAACATGGCTTAAGCATAGGGGTGTACCGAACAGTTAATTTACTTTGGCCGAGTACCGAATAGTTAGTCCAGCTCTTCATTGTGAGCCGATTTTTTTTTAAAGTAAACATGTTATAGAACACCCCAGTGGCCTCACGTGGGTTGTCGGGAGGGAGGGGGGGAATAGGGAGGCTTTTGTATTTTCGAGACCACCACAGAGCCAAGTCCCCCTGCGGCCTCGTGTGGCTGGGTGCCGCTCCTGGACAGTGGAGTGTCCTGCTTGACGCAGTCATGTTGGGCCACCAGTGCAAAGCCATAGCCCCAGTTGAAACAGGGGGGCAATTTGGAGGAATGGGTAGGCCACGGGGTGCGGTGATCCCAGCGGTCTCACTGTGTGTTGGAGAGGGGGGCAGGGGGCACTTTTGTATTCGAGTCTGCTGGGGAGCAAAGGCTTCATGTGGCTGGCGGCAGCTCCCGGACAGTGAAGCAGCTCCATTGATGCATAAATATTGGCTCCTGATGGAGCAGGGAAGGTGATCATGCTGCAGCAGCCAATAAGCAAACAGCGTATTTGCCTCTGCCGCACTTTCTGTGATTAGCTGTCTTCTCCAGCCAATCATAGAAAGTGGATTTCGGCTTCGAGTCACTACAGCAGAAAGTATTCGGCCGAATAGTGATTCGAAAGCCAAAGTTCGATACACCCCTAATTATGCATAGAATATAAACACATATATAAGGGTAAATGCTAGTTGCAAACAAAGATGAAAGTTCATTATGACAAAGAAAATAATTAAAAATATATTTACGAGCAGCAAAACAGGTGCTTGCTTTGTACTTTTTCAATTACTTCCCTTTATGAATAAAAGTATCCATATGACCAAATCGGTCTCTGTATCGTTCTTTAGAGTAAGCTGCACTTCTTAGTGGCAATGTCAACTCAACAAGCGACTTGAAGGTACATGGGGCACCACATCATACTTTTAATAACAGTCAATGATCAAAATTCAAAAACGAAATTCACAAAGGAACACCTCATCTAAAAAAAAGAATTAAACAAAAATTGTAAAATATTTTATCACGTTATCACAATTATCACATCAATTAAAAACATTCATCTTGCTATATATTATTTGTTAATCTGTATCTGCTGAGAACCCATACCAGCCTAGAAAAGGACATTCCAAACACTTATATGCTTACAAAGGAAACAGTCTGCATAAATGTAAAAGTGTCACCCAACACAGTCTAATCTTCCATTACTAAACCTAACAAATTGAGCAAATGCTACACTTAAAAGATAAAAATTACAACTAAAAGTCACTCGCTTTATTTCGAGCAAAACTATTATTCATCTTTCACTGGTTCAAAATAGTGCTTTATATCCACAGTCCAGCTGCTGTCATCAGTCTGCTACAAAAATCACACCTCCCCCCAAATAATAAACATGATACAATTCAAATTTAAATGCGTGCCTACTAATCACTCTCTAAAATTACGGCCGAAAGAAAATGTTTCACAAACTTTAAATAATTCGTTAGGAACGTGGAAAGAAAACATTTTGCAGAATTAAAAAAAATGTTTTTAAAAAAAAAGACGACACAAACAATGACCCCCATAAGCAAATGACTACCCATTAAACCTATACAAAAATGTACAGGCAGATGAATGTGTCATTTGTCACGTTGGCCCCTCCCCCATCCTGATGCTACTAAAATAGCAGGTGCATATCACTTATTGTATCCGACTCCTCCCCACCGCCATACTGCAGGTGTGAAAGGCGGTACTCAATGAGACAACCCTACCGACGCTACCCAGCAGGGATCACAGAAGAGCTAAATCTGCAAGCTGTGGAAGATATGAACATGCTGTGACAAAGGTGATGAAAGCAAACAATGTCACTCTTGAGCACTGACACACATACATGCATTAAACACGAAGCACACAAGCATCCACCACCAAGATGCACGAAAAGTAAGTCAAATAGCACTTTCACATGAAGAATATGCTTGCATCCAATAGGTTAGAAAACGTGCTTTATATACGCTGAAAGGCAAGGTGCAGAAGAACACACAAAGCTTGCTTAATTCAGAACACAACATACATCAGTGGCCATGTAAAACAAGATGGACAGCGCAGCCACGTCTGGTTGAATGGGAGACATCGAGAAATCTCAAAACTGCAGGGAACCTGGCTTGCTGAGTTGGCGGAAAAGCCAAATCTGAACAGCTCAGACAATAGGTGCACCTGCCTGGCCAGGGTTACCTTGGAAGCGTTTCGCATTGACGCCCAAACAGATAGTTCCCGGACAGGAGATCCATTTTTCGTAGCTTGAGCAAGAAATCAAAGAATGCTGGAAAGTCAGATTCCCGCCAACTCAGACTTAATATTGAGGGTAAAGTAGCTTGAACAAGTCTCTAGAGGCCAAAGAAGGTAATGACACCTGCAGTGTAAAGGGCTAAAATCCTCAAATGCCGAGCAGAATAATCGAAAATGAGGTCCATAGACACGTGACCCACAGTTGTAGGATAATGCCTATCCATTCTATTCAGAGACAGACTGAGACCTTCGTTCCCATCCAGTCCTCAGGACAAAAGATACACATCCTGGCTTGTGGCCTAGACAATCAGATATGGCAACATTATTGGGACATGTAGCATCTTGGTGCCATTCTCACCAGCCTCAATTGTTGCTCATGTGCTGGTAATCCAAAGTGCCAAGGCTGAGAAAGACACCACTGACCAATCCCTACCCACCTTTAACGCTCATCTATCAATGTTGCAACAGCCACTCCCAGTGCATTATGACATGGTTTCACTTGTATCCTTGTAGCAGGTGGTCTCAGGCGGAGCTATTAGAACACTCTTGACCAATGAATGTACTAACCCATATGGAACATACATCTAGTTGAGTCCCCCAACCAATTCCTTCCAATCTTAGATTTTCTAAAATGAAAATTCACTTGTGATGTCATACCCCTTTTTAAGGGACAGTCAAGCATGAAGTTACTGAAGAGTTGCGAGACCACCTTGATGTCCATTGCTATCCCTGTTTTATATGAGTTTTGTTTAATAAAACATAATTAAACGGTGATTTGTCAAATTTTTTACTCTTCTTTTTTTTGGCCATGGGAGTTCCCCTAGCCTGTCCGCTTGCTCACCCACAGGGTACCTCCTGCCACACTTTTACAAAGAAAAATGTGATTCTAGCTTAACCAAATACAAACCTGAATAAATAATTTCAACTATCAATCATGTAATGCAACCCTTAGTAAATGCCATTAAATCATTACTCCACTAACCAACTACTCAATTTTCAAAGATTTCTTCCAAATGTTTGTGCAAAATTAATACAATAAAATCCATTAAAACGTATTAAGCATTACTGGTTAACGAGTACAACTCAATGACAAATCAACAGAAGCATGTAGGTTCAGAGAACCTTTCTTACAACACATCCGAAAGGAACACATCAATGCTGGACTCTAAAGTTCACACACCAATAGTAAATGTATTACAAGTAATAACCTAACAATCAAAACCAGCCTTGCAGCTATAATATTAAACTCGTATAAGTCACATTATAGGACTTTCCCCTTTGCTGCAATTTACTTCTATAACACTTTCCCCACTCCTCCAATCAAACACTATCATCAAAATAGGAAACATCAAGTACCTTTATTGATGCCAAAATGAATCTATTCTACATCACCAAAAGCACAAACCCTGCCACTGTAATAGGTGCAGATTTGTAAAATAGTCCACAAACAAAACACCGCAAAAATGATCAGTAAATAAATAGGCATGTAATTAAAAGCTTAGGACTCCCAACAAACACTCATAAAAAGTAGACAATACGTATTACCATTAGTTGATCAATGAGGAAAACAGTGAAAAGTGAAGGTTACTAGCTATGAACATTTTTAAAACATCGGGAATGTCAGCATTAAGGTTGAACATATTTAACACTGAACAACTGAAAATAAAAACATGTTTGGAACCTTAAAGTATGCTCAGAAATGACAAGTAACTGTCCACTCCACTAGTATTCTATCTTCTCCACTCCTACTGCTCCACCCCTCCATTCTACTCAGTCACCTTCCACTTACTCACCGACCCACCTGACCACACACACATACACATAGTAACACTTTTTCCTCCCAACACACAGTAACACTTTTTCTTACCGAACAATACCTCAACTTTTCTAAAGATTGTCTCCCTACTGCCGACAGCGGTCTTTCTTCCCACTGGTCTCTTGGTATGCCACTTCCTCCTCCTCTCACTTCATCTAAACAACCCACACATTACGGTTTCCTGTCCCTGGCTTGATCCTCCTACCTCTTCTCATTGGTTCTCTCCCACTTTCCAAGACCCTTCTCGTTCTGCCCTTCCTAGTGGGAGAGTTTACAGACATCGGAATACATAAAGGGAGTTCAGACCCCAGCCCTGTTCACCTCGCAGGTCCACCGCACCAAAGTCAGCCCACTTTGGATAACGTTCCTGGTCATGTCACAGAACCACTTCTCTTCTGGTTTCTACAATTCCGTTATCAGGGAGCTGCCCCTCGCAGTGTGTGATGGATGAGAGTAGTGTTTCTTGCTACCACATAGGGTAGTCACTACTCTGCCTAGTGGCTCGCTCTCTTACTGGTGGAGATCTTCTAATTGGCGCAGTTTATCTGGAGGCTCTGGTGGGTTGTCATGTTGCGGGTGGTCCGCCAGGAATGTACATGAATGGAATGGCCTGAAATGGGAAAAAAGACCATGACCAGCACCTCCACATTTGCATCAGTATGGGTTGATTAACCGCGGTCGAGCCCATGCACATAAAGGCACTTGGGAGGGAACATGAATTAAGGCCCTGCCCAACTGCCACCTTCCCTCACCGGGCAGGAAAGGCTCTGGCTTCCACCCCGGTAGTCATCCCACCCCATGCTGATAGAGGTCTCCATCCCCTCTGGTCACACCTCCCTTCAGCAAAGCTCTCAAAATGTGACATTTTTCTTTAACAATACCATACCATCGATTAATCCCGGTGGACAATCAGATGGACATGCAAACCGCAACTCACAGTACTGCACTACTGTTAAAAGAAGCCAGCCCAAGTGATGGCTACCGAGACTATGTATAACACTTTGCTGTTCTCGAGCTAGGTCTGCTCTTTAAACAAGAAAATGGAACGAATTAAAAAGAAACAATCCACACACTCATCTAATCACAAACACAACATCGTTAGAATAGCAGACATCAAGATTAGTTACATTAACCAATAGAAAATGCAATCTGTAAAAAAACATCCATGTAATTAAAAGCTCAGGCAATGTGTAGCTGGTGATTTTTTTAATTGGAGGGGTGAACATATTTACCACAAATGTGTGAGCGTACCGAGGTAGCCCAAACCAATCACTAACACCCTGAATATCCACACTGCATTCTCCACATGTGACCCTGCACAAAACACACACACACTGCATTCTCATTCACACAATGACATGCGCACTTGCACCCATACATACACATCAGGCGTGCACCACACCGAGGAGAGCTTCCTGGTTCTTATCTGATGTGCGTAGGGGAGCCAGCCAAAGTCGATCCCAGTCAGAGCCTTATTATTTCATTTTTATAATGCACAACACGCCCAGGGGCCACAGTGCACAGAAGAATAGGTCCGGTCCAGCAAAAGTAAGGGGTCAGACCAGGAATCAGACGGAAGAAGGAGGGACGAAATCATTCGAATTTCAAAAATGTGTTTTCAGTGCTTTCAATGCTTGGGAGGTTATCAAGATGATAGGGAAGGGAGTTCACAGAACTGGGGCACAAACCTGGAAGCAGGTGCCACCAAGTTTTTCAAATTATGTCTGAGAACAGAAAGTTTGTTCCGTTGGAGTGAGGAATGCGCCTTACAGGAGTCCTGGACAACCGGTTAATGAGATATCGTGCAGCGCGGTCAGTCATGCATTTATGGGTCAAACTGAGTATTTTATGGGAAATAAGATGACACATAGTAGCCAATGTAATGATCTTCGTGAACAAGAGACATGATCACGTGGACCCAGATTACAAACAACTGTGACAGCACCATTCTAGGCTGTTTGAAGATTTTTTATGTTCTGTTTGGTTGTCACAGTAATGCAACTGTGAGTTGACAAGTGCGGTAGCCAAGAAAGAAAGATGCTGTGACGATAAATATGGTTTAATTTGTTGCAGCAATTTATTAACATGGGCACAAGTGTATTTGACATGCCTAACATGTTGTTTCATGGTTAATCCGCTGTAAGAATGACTCCTAAAGTTTTGACAGTGGAGCCAACTGGTAGGATACAGTTATAGATGGAAAAGTGACTATGGTCTAATTGTTTTTTCTAAATCGCTGGCTACAGCCAACAATCTTCAGCTCTGTTCTTTCCTTGTTCATAGCCAAGGAATTAACCGACATCCACTCTTGAATTATATTATAAATGTCAATCAGAGCTGAGTCGGTGTCAAAGTCTCCTGAAAGCTCGACGACCAGCTGGGTGTCGTCGGCGTAGTTAGTACAAGTAACGCCAATTCTGTCCAGCCGGTCGAAGAGGGGGCGCATGTATATGTTAAATAATATCGCTGACAGACAGGCGGCCTGTGGAACGCCACATGCCAATAGCTCAGTTTCAGCCTTAAAGATGCCCATGGCGGTTCTGGCCCTTCTGGGAGCCAAAAATGAAGCAAACCAGGCAGATTACCCAGTCTTTCTAACAGTAAAGAGTGGTCGACTAAGTCGAACGCAGTTGAAAGGTACAACAGGATGAGGAGTGCAACCCTGCCGCTGTCGACAATCTCAGCCAAATTGGCACGCAGGTCCAGCATAGCAGTTTCAGTGCTGTGCATGGTACGAAATCCAGACGGACGGTTGCTCCACAGGTACTTTTTTTTTTCAATGCGCTCTTGAAGCTGTAAATAAGCGACTTTATTGAGGACGTTTTTATAAAAACGTGAAGTTGGTAATGGGTCTACAGTTACCAACGTTCTCTGGGTTCAAAGTTGCTTTCTTAAGAACAGGAGTGATGTAAACCGCTTTTACGCATTCAGGGGACACATGAGTTATTAAAAGAGGAGTTAACAATACTAGTTATCAATGGGGAAAGGCAGGAGATCAAGTTTCTTATGATTACTGCCGGTAAGTACCAAGGCCCCCTGCTTCGACACTACACACATCTAAGCATTGGAGTACCAATGAACGTGCACAAGCACCCCAACACACCTCCTTATGTGCCTAAAGTCGAAGGGGAACGATTTCCTCGTCACTGTTTTGCCATGGAATTAAGTTTGGGTAGTGGCTGGGGCTTTCTTGCTCGAGACCCAAATCATAAACATTTGGGAAAACTGGGGAGGGCATGCATTTTTACTGGTTATCAATGTTTGAGTAAACATGATAGCATGTTTTTTTAAACCATGATGCCCAGTAAGAAAATGCAATGCCAGAGGCCGACAATGTAACCAGGCTGGCTGCAGCAATGCAGTCCAGTAGATCCATGCAACAACACTTAACATGTATGCATGATAAGTGTTATGCTACAACCAGTCTCGTTATGTTTTCTGACTCTGGCACGACTGTTCACTAGGCATTTATAACGCAAGCATGTTTAGTGCTATCATGTGGCTAGAATGGCATTTTGGTGCAACCAGTCTAGCCATTACTTACTATGGCATAGCAATTTTACTTGGCATCTATGATAAAGCAAACATGTTAAGTGTTTTTACATATCAGACATGTTTTCTTATTGTGGCATGACATTTTTAATGTGAATGCCAACATGTTTTCTTATTGTGGCATGACATTTTTAATGTGAACGCCAACAGGAGTATGTTCATAACTACAGGTACTGGCATATACTGGCAGAGCCAGCTTGGACACATGCAAACGCTCTGGCTTTTTACCCAATTTTTCACAGAAGGTGTCCTGTATAATGACCATTTTAATCTATTATTCAAAACATTTTCTAAGTTGGAGAACACCCCAGAATTCCCTTTGTTGGTTCAGCCTCACTTGCTATGCTCGGTCGCACTTACACACAGGAGACAAATATTTAAGACCCCTCCAATTAAAAGAATGCGCACGTTACGCACGTGTGTTGGTCCTGGCATGCCCAAAATGTGGCACGTCGTGTGCTTTGTTGAAGAGCTTAGCGGGGGTTCCTCAGCATAGCTCGCAGGGTAGCACCCAAAGTTTGTGTAACGGTTCTGGGTGTTTTTGTTTTAATACAAGTTGTGGAAAAAATAATTTCTCTTAAATCGTGAACAGGTCATTGCTCCACCCCATTGCAGAATGCTATCAAGCTGTGTCCATAGAATTATGGTTCAAGCAGGTGGTGGGAGCACGCAGGCTGTAGTGAGACTCCATTTTGTTTGTTTTTTTCATTTTCCAACCTTCAACTCGGAAGGTCTTCTTTGTGAAATGCAGCCCAACCAAAATACCACTCAAATATATGAATTGCCTACTGATGAGCCCCTTCCTATTCTCAGCTCTTGGAGTGGTCATCAGTGGACAAGGTGGAAGAAACTTAATTAAACAGGATGTGGCGAACACCAAACATTACAGGGTCTCGGGTAACTGAAGGGTGTTTCTGAAATTAAAAATAGAGAAAGGGAGGCAGTGTTAAGATCAAGACGAACTGATCTTCAAATTGTCAAAAGTGTGAAATTACACACATTTTCTGGAAAGCATTTTTGGAATAATGGCTAAGAAAATGACCTCTACGCCAAGGCATGGATAGAACTTATAATTTTGTCATGCAACTGAGTCAAAGGTGAAATTGCAGAGAAGGTCAAATTCCATGAGCACCCCCGTGGCCAAAAGGCGTTGACATAATAACAGCTCAGAGCATGGCTGCAATGAGGAACCCTTCCAAAGCTCATCCTCTTAACGACCTAATATGGCAACAGTGGCTACGGGAAGAGCATCTGGCATTACAGGGCCACCAAACACGCTTACAAAAAAATACAACCATCTTCCTTCCTAGCTGGGTTGGCTGGTGTGGTCGCCTTCCGCTAGTCCCAATAATACATTGCGGATGTTGGGGAGCAAAGACAGTGAAGAGGACCCCTCCGATTCAAATAAACTGGAAGGAACCGACTTTTACAAAGACTAAATTATTCACAGGCTCACTCTGCGGGCCGTTCTCATTATTGCAGGGGATGCAAATTCAAACCAGCCGTTCACTGTTGGAGGAGGTGCTCAGTGATTATGTTTAGGCAGACAGAGGACAAATGGAGTTATGTGAAACCAACCAATTAACTTGAGAAGTGTGGGCCATGCTTTTGAAGGATGCAATTTGAATGTGAACAACCAACAGCCATAAAGTATCTCACTCATCCCTTTTAATATTTAATGGTCCCTTCATAAGGACTCTTGAATTGTCAATATGTAGGGAATCTTGTATTCTGTTTAATAGATGAGACCCAAAATAAAATCAATTAACAAGTCTCAGAGTAATTTTAATTTCAATAAAAAATTGGTTTACTCGGATCAAATAAGCCAAAATTATTTCACTTTTAAAAAGGTTACACCTAAATAACATGTGGAAAAACACCTGCACAAATAGCCACAATTCTGTACTGCTGGAACCCAACCTAAAATGATGGTAGAAGCAGAAGTAGGTCTGTGTGTATTGTGACGAATCCTGGGACTTTGGTACTAGGGAGGTGAGCCTGCTAAGCTTAACATCCTGCTAGGGGACAGGGAAAGCAGAATCCCACTGGCTTGACAACCCCTTAGAGGACCCCTAGAAGAGTTTTTAACAATCCTGCCCCTTCCCACGATTCCAATCCAGTGTTGGTTAGTTGGGACTTTTTGTGGTAGCAAAGCTTCCTGTGAGGATAGTTGGTGTGGCTTCTGACCCTCAATGGGCACATCATTCACTTTGATTGAAGGAGCACCGGCATGGCCCACATTCTTTGAGAGAGGGATAAAGGGCCAATCCGAGAGAGAGTGGGATAAAGGGCCAATCCGAGAGAGTGGGATAAAGGGCTAATCTGAGAGAGGGAGAGAAGGAGAGAGGGAGAGAGGGGGTGAGAGGGGGGGGAGGAGGAGGAAAGGGGGGAGACGGGGGAGAGGTGGGAGAGGAGAGAGGAGAGGGGGAAGGAGGAGAGGGGAGGGGGGAAAGGGGCAGAGGGGCAGAGAGGGAGAGAGAGAAGGAAGCCCATGGAGTCAGAGAGCAGGAAGTACATCCTCCTTGGAGGTGTGGCAGGATATGCGCGACTGTGCACCAGGCTGGGTGAGAAGATCGCAGAGTCGGAAGCGGCTGATCAAAGAAGCAACACAGAGCAGTCGGCTTTGGGAAAGCTGAAGAACTATACACAGAGATGCCGGTATCCAGGGCCTGAAGGGAGTCTGAAGAACTAGGTCAAGTTCCACCCGGGCGATAACGCCAGAAGGAAACCAAAGGAGGGAAGCCGGTGGCGGCACATTCCCAGAGTCTACCAAGGAGCATCGCTCATATGAAGAAGGTATGCAGTGCCTCCATGAGGTCGGAAGAGGGAACGCCAACAACCCAAGGTTGGCTGAGAGAAGTCTAACCCCCCACAACGGGAAAAAACACCAGCAGCCCAAGGCAGACTAGGAGAGACCGAACCCCCAAAGCAGGGTAGAGCACCTAAAAGCCGAAAGCGGGCTGAGAGTAAATCGAACCCCAGGATGGGTTAAAAAACATGGAGGTCCAAGCCAGACTAAGGAAACCTAAAACCCGGGTCAGGGTGAGAAAATGGAATCCTGAAGGTAGGCTAACAAACATACAAACCACAAGAAAAAGCAAACAACTACAAAACGCAAGCCGGAGAAATTTAACAAAACGCTAAGCGGGGTGGACAACCCGAGACCTGAACCAGATGTCCACAAGTAAGAGGCACTGTATATATGGAGACAAAATGTACAGTCTTAAGATATTGAGAATGCAAGCTTAAACTGTGCAGTAGGGAATGAGTTCTATTAACCAGGCCTTACCAAAGAAGGGAGCGTCGGAAGCCAACCACCATTCAGTTAAGAGGGCCAAGGCCCAAATATGTATTGTTCCAGATTTTTGATTTAATGGTGGTGGGTCAGACGCTGGGCAAGTATACATTTTGGACAAGTATAAGTTTTGGGCAGGGGACGGTGTCTGTCGAGTCATAGGAGACATCCTGACAGGCACAAGTTTACACCTTTTTCATGTAGAATAGAGTCCAGTTCCCAAGACTTATGGTTAGCATAGGTCTTGTTTTCGTTACGATAATGAACATAAGGTTTGAACACAATGCCTACTTGTCTGTGTCCTAATTCTGATCTACCAAAGTACACAATGTCTTGATTGAGGAATCCCCATTCTTTTAGCAACAGGGACTGGGATCAAGCGCTTAAAGTGGACATGACTTATTAGCTGAAGCTAAAAGTGTGCATTTCCTAGTGAAAAACTGCTTCCCCACACCTTCTACTTCTGCCTTCATCTTGTGGCTATATTTCCAAGTCCAAACCGATGCAGGGCTTCTGCATTTTTGGGGATTATAAAAGGAAACGAATTGAGACTTATTTTTGCTGAATAGGCATTTATACTGTGCCGCTCACCAATGTCGTGGTCCCCGGGGACTGAAGCTGGTCAGAGTGGGAATGTGTTGCACCCATGCCTGGGCTTCCAGACTTTGGTCTGTGTTGGGAAGGTAAGTCGACTGGGAGGGAGTCGGACACATTTTGAGCAGGAAACGCACAGGAGTGGCCAGTGATGCAATTATTGGTATATATACTTTCTTCCATGCTCTTTTCAATATTTGCTCAATGGTTTATCCGTACGTTTTACTGTTTATACTGACCAACTTCTATTTGATTTATATGTTAATCTTTCTTCTCACTTCACATAGAAAATATGTTTCTCCTAACTTTGTTTCACTTTGTTATGTATGACACATATGTACTACTGCCACATATATCCTGTTTGGATAGGTGTTCTCCATGCATCAATAATCTTAATAAAACTTCAACTCAGAAATGCCCCCCACCCTCCAACTATATCAAAACTAAAAACAGGATATGGTGGGAGCTGCCATATTTGGTGTAAGTGGCAAGGGGAGGGAGGTGCTGGCTTTAAAGTTGGGTGTTGGAGGGACAGCATTCACAAAGACGTTTTCCTTCCTTTTTGTGTTAACAGGGCAACAAAACATAACTTCTAAACACGTTTAAGTCCCGCTTTAGCATCCTAACGACCATTGCAGGATGAGATTTCATTGAATATTTGTATGCACAGAAAGTGGAACAATGTTTGTGGCAATATTTTTTTCAGTGGCATTTCTTTTGAAAAGTGTTCTTTCACCGGTATAATCACAGAGTCAGTAGCAGGTTGCTAAGGAAAGGCAGCATGGCAAGCTGGGTGTACGTTTTAGGGTTGGTGCAGTAGTGTAGCCAGGATTTCTTGACAGGATGGGCCTGTACTGTTCACAGGAGTGCCGACCGCAGGGATCCACATAAACTAAGGAAAATATGTTCCCTTAAGCACGCTTTCTTTTGCAAGCTTAGTTGCACCATACAGACGTTTGAGCTTTTAAAGCGCATCTCAATGTCTTATTATTACCCAGTCAAACGCTATGCATTTCATAGGCTACCAAAGAATGAAAAGCAGATAGAGGCCCCTCACAGAATTGGAACACATACATGCAGGGTACACAAGCAGGCCTCCAGATAAGGTATGTACCAAGCAGAATTGTTTATTGTAGTGTGCCGTGGAAAAAAGAAAGCAGCTTTTAACGACGCATTTCGCGGTTTGCACACTACTTCATCACGTTGGATATATATATATATATACACACAGTGAAAAACTCGAAAGGGACTTTATGGTTAAGTTGCACTAATAAAAACCTATGAAATTCAGTTAAAAAATGTTGTTAAAGGTACGTTACGGTTACAGCTAAAACCGGAAAACCCCAGAAATTTGCCAGTTATGGCGAGCTAAGCAACCATAACTTGTGCCACCACCGTACACTGCTAAGACTAACATCCAGGACAAAGAGGACATCACAGATGACATCACATGTGGGCCACTTGTTTTATTCACAGACATATCTAAGCCAGGCAGTTTTGTCCACTATCAGAATATGAACATTGAAAAGGTGCTATATATCAAGATGTTAACCTTCTTATATGTTCTTAAAGTACTTTCCTGAATGTTTGGTCACAGCTCTGGAGCACATATATGGGGCAATAAGCAGGCCTTAAACACACACAATAAATGTATAACAACAATGAGGAACTATAATGTTATTGAAGTTTTCTGGTGATGTTGTTTCTTTCTTCCTTACTATAGTTTACCTGTATGTGCCTCTGATTTGCATGCATTGTGGGTCTTCATATGTATTTTGTATACTAGCAAGTATGTAGTAAGTCTTGAATTCTTAGCTACTTATTCCATCTTTAACATTACTCAAAACTCTGATAAGGTAGCAATCATTATTTTACTATCCAAAATCACCAGATTACAAATATTGTACTTCTATGGTGCATGCTGCAGCCACTGCCTATGTGTATGTATGATTAGGTTCCTGTATTAACAGCAACACTCCAATGTTTTGTTTAGAGGAGTACATTCTTTAATACATTAAATAGTTCATGATAGGTCTTCCGATCACCCCTGACATCTTGTACCCCCATTACAAACACAGCCCCTTGTAGGAACGTTTATCAAAATTCATTTCAAATGTGATGTCATTAGTGATGTCATCAATGATATTTGTGATGTCATCTTTGATGTCCTGGGTGTTAGTCTTAGCAGTGCACGGTGGTGGCGCAAGTTATGGTTGTTTAGCTTACCATAACTGGGGAATTTCTGTGGTTTTTCGGTTTTACTTGCAAGCATAACGTCCCTTTAAGAACGTTTTTTCATTGAATTTCATAGGTTTTACCAGTCCACCTATATGTGCTACAAGTTCCTAATATATTTACCCCAATATAGGAGCATTTTCATCCAATCTAGAAAGTTTTCAAGTAAAAACTGAGCGATTCCCCACCTTCTACCAACATTTTTAAGAGTTTTACGAACTTTCTGCAACTTTTTAGCACTGTTTCCTGTTTGCCGACGTTCACGAACGTCTGATGTCACCACAGACTTCTCGGGGGACTGTGCAGTGTTATGACGTGTTCACGAACAGGTCTGTGCTTCGCTCACAGTTCAGAACTGCTTTTTCATCTGATCTAGGCAGTTTCAAGTAAAAAAAATGTACCCTTGCACAGCTCCTAGACCTATTCTTATTCATTTACAATTTGCAATCCAAGAGAGGACACATGCTTCAAACAATATTAGCACAACTGCTATTTAACTTCGAGAATAGCATCAGTCATGTCCATCCCTCCTCCCCAGGAGCCACCACTACCACCTAGACTGACTCCACAACAAAAAAATGCAATCATGCAGGAAACAGTCAAGAGGACCAGGAAGTTGAGATAGAGGAAATGCCCACCTCCAGCACTCAGAAAGAATCATGGGTGTGGCATTTGTTTACCACTGTTGGGTATGTACCAAAGGCTAAGGCTACAAAGGTGAAATGCTCTAAGTGCCAGTCGCGGACAATCTGGGCAGTACTCCTACGGGACCACCGATATGCAACGCCACACCAAATCCAACCACTGGGATGCTCTCAGAAAATCTGCTCCTTTTTCAGGAAGTAGTAGGTTGTCTTCCACTACCTCATGTTCTTCAACCAAAACTGCCATCACACAGGCTACTACTCCTGTGGGACATAAGATCCCACTATCTACCTTGCAAGTCATAAAAAAGAGGCTGTTGATCCATAGCTTGCCGAAATAACAGTACTCTGTATATACTGCAACACACCAGTGTGCAGGGGAGAGCAGTTTCAAAGTGCTTTCGAGGCTACAATCAAGGAGCATGAGAAACACTGCCCCCACCTTAGATTTAAGGCCCACCCAACATCTTCCTCTGTCCATGTGGCCCTCTATCTCTGTGGTTGGTGGCCCTTCCCTCTCTTCCTTTCCCAAAAATTAAAAACCCACAAAAATATAAAATATAAAAACACTTCCAAAACTCCTGCTACCCTTCCCTGATCGACTGACTCCCCCTTATGTCTGCAGACTACCACGTAGTCGGCAAACTCTGCGGCCAATCAAAGGGGTGGGGGAAGTTACCTCCCCCCCTTTTCTTGCTTTTATATACAGTAGTACTGTACCCTGTGCATCTTCACTTCCACTTTTTTTACAAAAGGAACTCCTTTAATGCATTCCTAATATTGTAAAGAAAAATTGGATTTTTCCCCGTTTGTGAAATGAACTCCATCACAAAAAAGATTCACACCATCAGAGCTTATATTGTCACTCTCAAAAGATAACATTCCTACAGCATATAAAAAAAGCAGATACAGCTTTATTCACAAGCTGCTGCGATTCTTCCATTTGTACACTGGAAAGGTTTGTACATTTCCACGTTTGTCTCCGTTTCATTTCATAAAGAAATCTCTTTCCAGCAGGAAACAGTTCCATTAGGCTTCTGAAAAAATCCTTCAGGGCAAACTGCAAATACATTGCAGTCAAATACCCCAAACTGTTCCTTCTACAATGCACAACTATAATGTCTTGACATTTAAAGTGTGCTATGCTCCGACAAAATGACAGCAAGCTTCCTCAGTTTAACCCACAAACTGCATGCCACAAAACGTATACTTCTTGCAATCCTATACTTCCACAGGATAATGATTTTCAGCATACACCTTCAATGACTGGATCGAAGAATCTCCCAAAATCCAGACACTCATTTCTCAAATCCACAGCGATAGCCATCTTCTTCAGTGCTCTCACCAAACAAAACTCCTGCCACCCTCTTCTGTACACCATAACCAAGAAACCAGATTGGCTCATCCTCTGATGTCCACGGACACCACGACTTTCTGTGATCTCTGCATTTCCATTTCCATGCCAGGCATCCTCAAAAGATCCCGATGTGGCATGTGCCATCCACGGGCTACTAAGACTTTTTTGTTGTTATTTTTTCCATTTTATTTTTGCTTTTATGATTTTTATTTCCTAGAACTACTTACACATGTTTTCATATGCACTGTACATCTTTTTTTCATTTCACATTCTCAGTGCATTTTGAATATTTACAAGAAACATGATTCCAAAATCAGTAAAATGCACTGCATTACTCCGAAAATTGTTAGCATCATCCAACTTTGTTTTCATTTTCAAAAGACACCTTGCCAACACCATTCAAAAAAGCAGATACACCTTTATTAAAACAAATACAAATTCAATAAACACTACCTTCAATTTTCAATTGTACTACAATCATAAATACCATTTACACTTCAATTATATTATTCCACCGTATTACAAATACTTTATACTCCCATAAAGTACCCATATTTACTATACACATTACTATAGTGTATGTGGCCAGATTCTTGGGGGCATGGCCTATGGCTGTGCCCACTGGACACAACCACCGCTAAATAATCAAACCATATAACAAGTACATACAATGCATGTTGAAATAACAAAACTCGCCCAGAACCCCCTTCCAGTTCAAGTGAGGTCCACGGACACCAAAATGGACTGCGGACATGGCGGCTTCTATAAACCCCCCTTTCACCTATAAAAAAAGCCCCATATCAACTTTATTCCACTCCCGGTACCCTTTCCAAGCCCTCCTTCACTCACAAAATAACTCCAAATCTGTTTACCAACCCGTCCGTTCATGGCACTGTCCATGGACTACCGTGGCACCTGCACACCCTTTTTCCATCTATAATTATAGCTCCATATCTTTTCTCCACTCCCCCACCCTTCCCAGCCCCTCTTTCCACCACCAAATAACCCCAAATGTGTTTTCCAGACTTTTTCTCCACTGCGCTGTCCGCGGGTTCAACATGGCGACCATTTCAGTAAATATGATGCACCTCACGCTTTCACCATCAAATCAACAAGCATGTCCGCAGACATCACGTCATCCCCCTGTGCCAATAACAGGGCTGTCTGCGAAGCGAACAGGAAAGCGAATCCGCAAAACACAGATATCACTTTTTACCTACTTTGTGGCCAGTTTTAACAATTCTGAATGGATTTACACCAAATTTACAAAAGCACGCTTTGGAGAAAATCAGTCCAGCAGTTTGGGCTGTAGGCGTGAGATTATTTTTCCATTGCATCTATGGGAAAAACCACACTATAAAAACACACTAACACTATATAGGGACCCCCTATAACGTTGCCCCACCCCCTCCTGCACGAAACCTCACCAAACTTCACAAAATCAATCTGAGGGGCCCATATACTTTTTTTTTGCAAAGTTTAGTGATGATTCGTTCATCCATACTCTGTTAATAATATGCTGAATCGCAGCTCTGAAATTATCATTAGGTTAATTATTGAGCGTGGACCTAGCTTTGGGACGCAACAGACCAGTTTACAAGTCATAGGGGAAGGATAGGGTTGAGGAAGCAGACATACATGGGGGGCAACAACGGTGGAGGGAAGGCAATTTGGCAGAAAGGGATCTACAAGTAAACAAGGGAGGAAACCGAGGAAAGCAGATCACCCAATCACGCATGGGGGCTACTAAATGAAGTGTGGTAATGAAGGTGACGAAGGGGAGTGCAACGAGTGGAGGAGGCACCCCGATAACCGGGGCAGGGGCCTTACTCCTTTTCGCGCTCTTCCCCCCCCCCCCCCGGGAGGAGGGCGAAAGAGCTGAGGAAAGGGCGCCAAGAGCCCCGGAAAGCCCGCGAAGGGCAACAAAGAAAGGGGGCGTGGCTTGGCGCTTAAGTACAGCGGGCGCCCGGCTTGGGAGCACTTGCAGCTCTTCCAGCAGCCGGGCGCCCGCCAAGAGAGGAGGACTTCGTGGGACGTGTGGGAATCGACTTCGTGGGACAGCGCTTTCGTGTTTGCAGAGCAGAGCGTGTCCAACAAGCAGACGGTATCCGGAGGCGGCGGCGACGGAGCGCGAGGGTCCCGAGGCAGGTTCCTTCCGGGACGGCAATTCTTGGCGTGGCCGGCGGAAAGAAGGCGGGACTTCGTGGCGCAACGGTGCAGGCCATCCAACGAGCGGAGAATCTACAGGGAGCTACACGCTCTCAGTAGGCAGGAAAGAAGGTGCGGAAGCAGGCGGGAACACCCACCGAGCGGGGAAGCGGCAGGGAACCACACGCTCGTAGCCGGCGGGACGCTGCAGAGTAAAGAGGAGCCTTGCATCCGAACGGCTCGTGGAGGCGGGAGCAGGAAGCGGACTTCCCGTTCGTGCGCAGAGCACCCGGGGTGCAAGCATTAGGTCGTTGCACAAGTGAGGAGTGCTTGGGCTGACAAGGCAGGCGACCTGAGCAATTTTTAAGGGTGTTGTCAGGAGTTGGAAGGAGCAAACTAAGGCAAGGCAACAACTAGTGAAAGGACAACAACGTAAGCAGAAATTTTCACTAAGCTACGAGGACTGTGAAAGAAAGAAAGCGGGCATTGCTGGCAAGGGCAGTGCTTAAAGAAAAAGTATGCAAAGGCAAGGAAAAAGCCAAGAGGAACAACAGAGAGAAGACCTGGAGGCTTTTTTAATGATGGCAAGAAAAGCAGGGGACAAATATGGCAACGACTGGATGCAGTTAATGGCAGCACAGGTGGGAGCGGAAGTTGCGGGACGCAATCAGAGGGCGGAGTCACCCATCTTGTTCCCTCCTACACCCATCGAGGAGGCATGGGTGGAAGTGCACTCGCAGGAAGGGAGAGAGCTGGACATCGAGGAGCTCGAGGACGAGGAGGAGCCGGTCACCAAAAGGAAAAGGGTGATGACCAAGAAAGCCAAGGACAGCCAGCAGCAAGCGGCGGCAGCACAGAAAAGAAAAACCAACCCCAAGGGAAAGGGGAGGGCGCAGGAGGTTGAGGCCATTCCGGCACCTGTCCCTGCTGAGGCTCCAAGACCAGTGGGAGGTCCACGCAGCACACCTGTAGCCACACCGGCGGTAGCAGCGGAGGCGCCAACCACCTTGGAGATGGTGAAAGGTATGTTCAGGGAATGCATGGAAGCTTGGGTGACGGGTGCAAATTGTCAGTTACCTGTTAATAAGAATGCTTTGAACATGGGGGGTAAGGGAATACAAGGAGAGAATGGGAGCACGGAGCAACTTGGCTCGGGGGTGAGTCAGCCAGTGGCAGGTGCAGGACAGCCAGTAATGGGAGGGAACCCGGTGCAGATGGCGACACAGGGGTCAAACACCATCTACACGCCACAAATTGGGGGGACACCTTGGTGGGGGGCACAGGCCTCTTCACAGGTACAGGGGCAGGAGCAGGCCAGTAGTAACACAATATACGGGAGGCCCATGCCAGGGTTTGCACCGGCCAGAGTGGCGATCAATGCATTGGCATGGCATATCCCGTTGGCATACAAAGAGCGGGTTTGGAGGAAGGAATTCATGGACATTATGGAATTGTTGGGAATGGTCCCCGCGGGACAAGGCTTCAGCGAACCCACAGAGAGGGAAAGGGAGAAGAAGGAGAGGGAGAGGCCAAGGATAGAGCTCAACATACATACCTGGTTGAGGGCATTCAGGGTTTATGCCACGATCATGTTAGAAAAATTCCCACAAGATGGCGTGGCATTGATGGCGTATGAGCAGTATATTCACGAGCAATACTTGAAGCATGGGGGGGATACATGGAGCAACTACGATAAAGGTTTTAGACTTAAAATGCAGGTATGGCCGGGAATGACATGGGATGAAGTAGACGTGGGGGGTCGCATAGATACGAAATCGGTCCCAGCCAGGCCGGTGGATGAGAGCGTGGCAAACGAAAGAACAGCACATAGCAGGGGCAGGGGGTCCTATGCGAAAGGGAGGGGGTCCTTTCGTGGGAACTCCTCTTGGACCAACCGGCCCAGTTACCAAGGGGAGTTGCCAGAATGTTGGTTGTTCGCCGAAGGGAGGTGCACGTATGGTAATGCGTGCAGGTTCAAACACACAAAAGCAGCGAGCGCAGGGAGACACAGCCCCACCAGCCGAGAGGGCAAGTCAAGGGGCAGCGCAAAGGGCAAAGAGAAAAGCAAGCATGATTGAAACAGAGCTGCCCACGCCAATACGTTTACAGGCCATGATTCCTTTCTTGAATGCATACAGCGAAAGGGGTGACGCAAAACTGTTATGGGAGGGTTTCAGGTGGGGATTTAGGATTCCCTTCCAGGGGCAGTTAGGAACTAAGGAGGCTTGCAATTTAAAATCTGCACTAGCTATGCCCGAAATATTGGCGCAAAAAGTGGGGAAAGAGGTACAATTGGGGAGGGTGGCTGGCCCCTTCCGCACTCCTCCACTGGGAAACCTGGTGGTTTCACCATTGGGTTTGGTACCTAAAAAGGATAAGGGGCAGTACAGACTGATCCAACACTTGTCCTTCCCCGAAGGGGAGTCGGTGAACGATGGCATTTCGGGGGAAGAATGCAGGGTGCATTATGCAACATTTGAAGATGCAGTGGACGTGGTAAAGGCAGCGGGTGTGGGGGCCCTCATGGGGAAGGCGGACATTGAATCAGCCTTCCGGTTGCTACCGATTCACAAAGACAGCCATCATTTGCTGGGGTTCAAGGTGTTGCAGGATTACTTCTACGACAAATGTTTACCGATGGGGTGTGCAATTTCATGTGCGTATTTTGAAAGGTTTAGCAGATTCCTGGAATTTGCAGTAAGGCGAAGAAGCAAGGTTGGGGGGATGGTGCATTACCTTGATGATTTCATGTTTGTGGGGGGCCAAGGGACCCAGGATTGCAAGAACCTCATGGCGGTATTTCAGGGGTTGATGAAAGAATTTGGTGTACCTCTGGCGAAGGAAAAAACGATGGGTCCGGTAACATCACTTGTGTTTTTGGGGATTGAAATTGACTCTGTAGCAGGGGTGTGCAGGCTTCCGGGAGACAAGGTACTGAGGTTGAAGGAAGTGATTGCGGGATTGTTGGGCAAGGAGAAAGCCACTTTGAAAGAGCTCCAGTCCTTAGCAGGCAGCTTAAATTTCGCAGGCAAAGTGATCCCTCCAGGTAAAGCATTCGCTAGAAGCATAGAATTGAAGACAGTGGGCTTGAAACACGCAGGCCAACACGTGCGCCTAGGGAGAGAGGTTAAGAAAGATCTAGAAATGTGGAACACCTTTCTGGATCACTTTAACGGGGTATTGGTGTGGAAGGAACCCCTGGGGAAGGGAGATGGACCGAACCTGATTACCGATTCATCAGGGGCCCTAGGTTTTGGTGCTATCTTGGGCTCTAGGTGGTGCGGGCAAGCTTGGCCGGCGGAATGGCGGTCCAGGGAGATCGCTAGGGACATTACGGTACTGGAGCTGTTCCCGATAGTGGTGGCATTCAAGCTCTGGCCAGGGCAGATGCAAGACAAGAAGGTGCTAGTTTGGTCAGACAACCTAGCAGTGGTCCAGATTATCAACCAGGGAACAAGCAGGAACGGGAGGGCACTGGGGCTGCTCAGGGAATTGACTAGGTGCTTGCTGCAACTGAATGCAGAAGTCAGGGTGCGTCATATACCCGGGGTTAAGAATGTGGCAGCTGATTCTCTTTCTCGTTTGCAGTGGGGAAAGTTCCGGGAACACCATCCGGAGGCGAGCGCACGGATGACACCCTTCCAGTCACAGTGGTGGGGACTGGTTGGGGAGATCTGAGCGCACTGATCAACACGGCCCTCGCACCAGGCACTATGCGGTGATACAAGGCATGCTGGGAACGGTTCAGGGCCTTTCAGAGTAACATACTGCCCGAGAGCGAAAAGGGCCGGCCTGTGCGCGCCTTTGTGGGATGGTCCTGGAGCCAAGGACGGTCCAGGGCGTGGGTGGCATATCACTTGGCGGCGATTGCTCAATTCTACAAATTAAGGGGCATGCCTGATCCCACGAGGGAGCATTATATTGTCATGGCAATGAAAGGTTGGGCCAAACAGGTATTGGCAAAGCCCGACGAGAGACGGCCCATAGATGTGGGAAAATTGCACAAACTGATCAGGAACTTGTGGGTGGTGTGCAGGGACGAGTACGAAATAAGATTGTTCGCAGCAGCCTTCTCTCTCGCATTTTTTGGGGCGTTGAGGGTAAGCGAGCTGGTGCCTGCCAACAAAAAGGGGAAAGGTTTGAGTTTCTTAAGGAGCTGTGATGTAAGGGTACAGGGGGAGCAGTTATGCTTATATCTGAGGAGGTCCAAGACCGATCAGATGGGAAAAGGCAGAATGATCCCATTGGGGAGGGTGCAAGACAGTCCGGTCTGCCCAGTAGGATGCGTGAGCAGGTACCTGATCCACAGGTGCCACACGGGGGAGGAGGCCCCCTTCCTGGTGCACAACGATGGAACAGCACTAAGCCTGTTCCAGTTCAAAAGGGTGTTGGACAGAACACTGGGGGAGGCGGGGTTCTCCAGTGGGAGTTTCGGGACACACTCCTTCAGGATTGGGGCCGCCACAACCGCGGCTGGGATGGGCCTGGGTGCGGAAACAATCAAACAGATTGGGGGCTGGAGGTCAGGTTGTTTTAAGCGGTATGTCAGGCCTGAAAAAATGCAAGACTAACAGTTCCTCCCTCCTGTCTCCCCGCAGTAGCACCAAGGCGGGGAAGGCGGCGGTCCGCCTGGGTGGTGGGCCATTCGTTTGTGACAAGGGCCAAGGGAAGCTGGTCAGCCAAGCAGGAGGTGCTGACCGCCGGGGAGTACCGGGTGCAGTGGCACGGAGTGCCGGGCATGAAATGGGCACAGCTGCACGGGCACATACGCAGTCTCCTGAGGCGCCATCGGAGGCCTGACGTATTGGTGGTACACCTCGGCGGCAATGATTTGGCCGAGTTGGGGAGGGGGATCTTGCTCAGAGAAATGATGTCATCATTGCAGGAACTGGCGGCCCAATTGAGGGACACGGAAATCATATGGTCTGAAATCATCTCGAGGCGCGAATGGAGGGGCGCCAAGAGTCAGGCAGCCGTGGAAAACTCAAGGAGGAAGTTGAACTGGGCCATGGCTAAGTTCTGCAAAGGGAGAGGCCTGCAACACATCAGGCACGGTCTGATCAATCTTAAAAACACGGAGTACTACTTAAAGGACGGTGTGCATTTGTCGGAGCAGGGAATGGATTTGTTTTTCTGGAACATCTGCACAAAACTACTGGAGTTATAAGCTAGGAAAGGGGGGAGCCACGGTGGGCGAGAACCCACCTTTGGCGTGGCGGGTTGTGGCAACCCAGGATAAGACTAAGACTCCGAATGAGCCATTGCTAAACCAGAAGGGGCTTCGCCCATTCTAGACAGCGCCTCCTGGGAGCCTAAACGGCGGGGGTGTCTGGCGGTAGCAATTGGGGCTCAACTTCCCCCCAACAAACGGCGCTCTCCCAGTCCGCAAAGACCTGCAGGGGCAGGCGGTTTCTCAGACTCGAAGGCCTTGGGGGAGTTATGCCTGCAATCAGTATGGAGAAAAAGGGGGAAGCAGGACGAGGAGCAGTCGCCACACCTATTGGATCAAAAATGTAATACCTGTTTGCAGTGGTTTTTGTATATGTAATAAATAAATCTGCGGCCTTGTTATGCCAAACAAAGGAAATGTCTCATGCAGCACCTTACTAGAGGGGAAACGGAAGGGGCTGATAAAATGAGTAATGTTGGAAACAAATGGCATAACTATTGGACAAATGCCCAGGTTATGAGTGGACGAGTCTGGTGTTGACGGGGTGGAGACTCCAGAGGCTGGGGATCATGTCCTGAAAGTCTTTGTATTTTTAGCCGATGACATTTTACATTCCTGTACAGATTATAAATACAAGTCCACAAGTAGCAGACTGCAAGCCGGCCAAGCCTAAAAGCCAGCATTTCTTTTGTTGGTTATACCACACCCTAAATGCGTCTTGCGAGTCCTATGGCTTATACTACATTCAAGACTTATGCACAGCCCCAGAAGAGCTTGCGTGATCAGTGACGTGCGGACGAGAGGTTGCCATGTCTCTGTAAGGAGCTATACTGCCATTTAAAAAGTGATCAAACCCAAAGGCATGTGTGCAGTGAGAGAGCAGGAGATCCGCAGATGAAGGACATGGGGACACTCACGGACAGCCATGCAGAGAGAGCGGAAGGGTAAAGTGGGACATGTTGCAAAAGAAAAGGAGAAAGAATGGAGAAGGAGATCGAGAGAGGGGAGACAAAAGGGGGACAGAAAGCAGGATAGTAAACATGAGAGGAAAAAATAGAAGGAAAGTGAAAGAGGGACAGAATGTGCAAAGGAGAGAAGTACATAGATTCAAAAAGAACTTTATGAAAAAAGGGACTGAACGAATCAAGGTGAGAAAAAGCAAGAAGGCGTCAGAGCGCAGTTATAGAGAGCAGATGGAAGAGGTGGATGCGACCAGTGCACGACATGGACAAAACTTACTGGGGGCACTCCCTCCCCGCCCCACAGGCACGGGGGTGGTCATAGCACGCGGTGGAGGCATACTGTCAGAGGTGTGGGTGGGCCTGAGGGGCGGAGCTAGGTGTGAGTAATGTGGGTGCCCTGAATATCGGATGCTAGCTACTTTGCATAAAAACAAAGTGCATTTTGGAAAATTGGAAAAATTAGACGGAAAGTCAATTCAAACATGTCTGACAGTAACTGAAACGTGCATTCCTTCTGCAATGCACACCGGGTATGGTTCTCCTTTCATCAGTCGGAATACTCACCATGACAGTAAGGGACGCATATACTGGTCCCACTGAACGGAGCTCGATCAAGACCATTTTTGCGGAAAGCAGCTCTGTCTTGTTCCGGCCCAATTCCCTCCCTGGATTCTACACACACCAGGGCCAGGGTGGTAGTGCAGCTCTGCAAGATCCATCGTTGCAGGTTGACTTTTTGCAACGACCCAGTGCGCCCTCCTCACCCCCTAAACCCCCCCCCCCCACCAACTCCTTCCCCCTCAGAGTGCTCAACTCTGCCTCGTGTCGTTTGATGCTCTCTCATAACGCCTGATTTCGGAGTACTGGCCCTCCCCTTTTGCACACACGAATGTTATTAAAGCACTAAAGAATTGAAGCACACACTTACTGTTACTTGGAGCCAGCCACCCTATTTAAAGTGCTGCTAGAGGCATACAGAACTATGCACGCTACAAATGCCTTTTGCAAAAGGGACCTGTGCTTTTATAGGAAACACTGAGCCATTTCGGAAAGTGTAATCATGTGTGCGGGAGGGGGGTGTGGGAGTCAACTGTACCACAGCACAGTGACATCTATTTTTAGCACCAATCAGGGACGTGTCAGGGCCTTTCAAATGTTTCTGTTAAAAGTGCCTGAGCCTTGGAGCCGCCAGAAATTGGGCAATATATTCCTTTCTATATCACTTTCGTTCTGGGGTTTAGAATGTGAGCTTTGAAGCATTTGCTAAGCTGTATATACATAAGTGTCCTCACCTCTTTGGTTTTTAACGCTGGTTTCTCTACATCAGCACCTTGCTGACGAAGAAGGATTTATAGCCTTTCAGTGGGCATTTAATGTTTCAGCTACCTGCTGGCTGGCCGTCTCGTGCTAAATCAGTGGCTATTAAATGTATGCACCCCAGGGGGGCCTCGGACCGTTTTCCGCTCTAAGCAAGGAGGGCCTCGATCCAACATGCTTAAATGCCCCCTCCCCGCCCCCACGAGCCAGGACACCCCTTCATCCGGCCTGGCACTAATATACCCCCACGGGGATGAACATGCGCTCTAGAAATGCACGTTATCTTATCAAGCACAGTGAAGTCTATTTAAGGGCACGCACCTTCCCCTTGACTAACTGCCGACACACATTCCTCAGAGTAAACCCATGCAGATGTGCTTGTCGCACAATGTCTACGGGACCTGCCTGCTAAGTGCTTACCGGCTATTTTGGTGCCGCTCGCATATGGCATTGCCTCCGTTTAAAGCTGAATTTTTGGGGCAGGTATGGCTCTTGCCATCTGACTTTGGCGTTCCAGCATGGGGTGCCTTGTCTGAGGGGGAAGAGTTACAGGCTGGGCAAAGAGGGAAGTGAAATTGAGCCATGCAAATTCTCGTAACCCACACCAGCCACGATCTCTTTATGTCACTGTTGGGTGCGTGGATAAGACTTCTTTAGTTCCACTAAGAAGAGGAAGTGCAAACCATTAGCGGGGTAAGACTGAGATGCCAAAAACCTATAATGGTGTGCTCGTGCTGGCAAATTGACAAAAGTAAAGTCAGATCCTAAATTAGAATGCTGCATAGATAAAAGGATGTTTGTAGAGCTGTGGTCTAGTTAAGGCCAAGAATCCTGCAGTACAAACAAACAATGTCCATCAGAAGAGATACAGCTTATATTGTAAAAGTAAATGTTTCTAACTGATACCTATTTAGCAAGAGGGACTTGCGGGTTCACCGATAAGGATACCCAGGGCTATCAGTGGGCTGAGCCCCGGCAGGCTCACTAATCTCCCCTGGCAGCCCCCAACAAGGCATTTTTTTTCTACAGCCTGAAGCTCTCGCTCATGTGCCTTTAATCCATAATGGTGGTGCTGCAACCGTGAGGCATCCCTTCAAGCAAGGAATGCCCGTGGGCTAGGACCACCATTATGGAAGAAAGGTTGAGGCAGGTAAGCAAAGGCCTTTTTTTCTAAAGCCTGAAGTTCCCGCTCATTCACCGGAGTTTCAGGCTTTAGGGAGAAAAAACACTTGGCTTCCACCACCCTCAACTTTTCAGCCTTTATGGTGATGCTGCCCATCCTAGTCTGGCAAGGGGCAACACCAAAGCCTGAAAAGGCGAGGCGCAGTCCCCTAACAGGCAAGCCTTTAGCAAATAAATGCAGCGGTCAACAACCCCCGCCGATAGGGGAGAGGGTGCTAATCTCTACAAAAGGCTCCCTGGCAGCGGTGCCTGCAGCCCATTGAGCCAGGGCTTGTCAAGGTGGCGTGGCCCACGGAGCCGGTAGGCGACCGCTGCCGTTAGGCTACGCCTCCTTGGTGAGCCAGGCTAATTTTCCAGTCCCACTTTAGGCACTGAGGATAGCCATCAAATTAACACGTTGACCCCCGTAAACCCAGAGGACAGTAGGACATTAAGCATAGCACAAACTGGTTCAACTTTTTAGCATCTACATTCACACAGTGAGGGCACTAGCGTACACACCTTGCAGAAAGATCAAACACTTTGGCCCTGGGGGAGTGTCATACTGTTCGGGTTTCTACAGCACTCAGTGATCGTAGGTTCATGTGCCTCGACAGGTTGAACAATTGTGTTGGAAAGGCAAATGTCGGGATCATGACTTGGAGCAGGTTTTCTTGGAATCACATCAGATGCTTGGGAGCAATGACAGAGCTGCACTTCTTAGAGGCTAGGGTCGGGTTCAAACAGTAGTCTGCAGGTCTTCAGGTGTGGTGTGCGAGAAGTTTGCTGCCATTTGTGAATCATGATGATCACAAAACGCATGTGCATGCTTAATCGGGTCAAGCATTGGTGCAAACAAAGAGGCTTTGATGCGAATCTCCCAGCGATTGGGGGAGAGCAAGTGCTTATCCTAGCAGGCGTGCAAAGTGCAACTACCGACACAGGCGGAGCCGTAGCGGAGATGCTTCCTTGAAAACAGAACTGAGGCTAAAAGGGAAGAGAGCCCTACTTACAACTACGAAAGAGACCAGAATTTTCCAGAACTTCAGGTGATTTTATATTGCTCTAATTTAGTAGTCTCCAAACTTGTATAGTGTGCCTGACTTAAGTACAATTATTTTATGCTGGCCCACCCCCAAATGTCATATCTGTTTAGATTTCCTATTAAGGAAGGTCTTCGCACACATATGGACATCGTTCGTGCCCCATAGGGCGCCCAGGGCAATATTTTGAAGACCACTACTCTAATTAAAAGGGGAATAGAGCATGGGCAAGACTGAAGAAAGTTCAGCTGCCAACCTGGGAGCGATAAAAGCATTGACCCACACAAATTTCATTTGAGCAAAAACATCTTAATTGGCTAATCCGTGTAGTCAACATTAAGAAAAAGTGAGCTTGAAGTGGCGTGGCTAACCGTGCATCATTGTGAACTGAACCTTCTGGAGTTCCTGGACCACTGCTTGAAGACCAAAATGTACTCCGGGAAATTTGCCAAACCACCCCCCAGGGCCACCTGCAGCTGGGCAAAGATCAGAGGGTAAAGAGACCCATTAATGAATTTGAGTGCCATGGAAAACCCTCCCAAGGTAGAGAACTCAATGAAGCTTGGCGCTGTCGAGCACAGAGGAAAAATGGAGCCAGCCCAGGATCACCATCAGGAAGTTTTCAATATAGTCGTTTGAAGCCAGGTACGGACCCAGATATCCTAGTCTTCTGTAGATCGTTCTTCGTTGGACCGCTCTTCCATCTGCCCTGCGTTGGTTATGTGCGTTCTATGCCTAAGGGTGTAGAGGAGCTTGGTTTCGGATAGAGCCATGTTCTCACTGGCGGAGATGTCCTGGTGGCTAACCCAATTCACCGATCTGCAGCAGGGAACTCCATGTACCTACTGTTCCCTATGCAGTAGTTGCAGATTTCCTGCAGAGTTGCTGCACTGCCACTTCCCTTCAACAACTGTAGTCGCAGGGTGAAGGCAATCAGTCTTTTAGGTTTCTTTGTGAATTTACTAAACTCTACTTTAAAGAAAAATCTGTTTATTGAGCTTTCAATACATGTAACAAAGCCAACAATGCAACAGCCGCCCAATGTAACACCCCCCTATTCCAGCCCAATGTTTGATTGCCCAGACTCAAAGTCCTTCTTCCCCCAAGCCTCCATGACAGCTGTATATGCTTGCCGCACCAATCTCTGCCGGCCCTCAAGGGGGAAGGTCATCCGGGAGGTCTGTATATCATGCAAAAGTATGTTGCAGGCAAGGCCTTTGTCCCCATCCCCTTCCTTCATCCCCAGTGCCTGCATAGTTTGCTGTTCTGCCGCCACCCACCTTTGTGCGTCGGCAGTCCGTTGTGCCAGTACTGGGCCCGTGGAACATTTCCACGAGATAGCCAACCGATGTTTCGTGAGTAACAGCAGGAAGGTAGTCCTCCTCCATTGGTTTTCACGACTCCCTCCAGGTGCAACCCCCATCAGACATAACTTGGGAGAACTTGCTTAAAACTCTGTACTTAATGCCAAGAAGACTTTATTTAGTTCCTCTGCTGAGCAGATTCCATAATCTTACCTGTAACAGAATAAAGATAAAGGGGCCCAAACTACTATCTTTTTGTGAGTTTGTCACCAAACCCCTCTTCCTCCTTCCCAGAATATTCAATCATAACCCCAAATTAGGATTTCATTAAATCTCTTCAACACTGATCAATGCCTAGCATACAAAGAGGTGATTGGTCCTTAATTTACAAGGTCGTTAACCCTCAGATAGCCTTTGCCACTGGGGCTGTCGCACACTAATTTACAGCAGCCATGAACTCCATCAAGGTAAAATACCAGAAACCCACTTACCTCAAGGACCTACTCCAACATTCAAGTGCAGGCAAATCACCCCCTACTCAAACTACTTCACCGCTATCATCTATCCGATTACTGAAAGGTCGGGGGAGAATCAATTACCGCCAACCAACAGCTTCTTGGTCAAAATGCTTCTGGAGCTAAAGCGCGATGTATTGCAGAGCAAAAGTTATTTAAATACGGTGATAAACACTTTAGATCAAAATGTCCTCCACATGAAAAGAAGGAAGTGATGCAAGATGTCAAACATGCTGTTTGTGAACAATCAAAACTAACCAAAAAGAGCACCCCCCCTAAAAACAGAGCTAAAATGGCATGCAGTGATTATCTGGAATCACAAAATAACTAATCCAATTACAACAAATCCAACATAACTAATCCAATTACAACACATCCAAAATAACTAATTCCAAAATAAAATAACTTTCTAACAACATCTCATGCCCAGTGTCCCCGGGGCTGTGCACCACCTCCCCAGAGTTTGTCTTGGAGTCTCTTCATGAGGAAACCACCAGATGGATGGAGGTCCTGGAGCATACAACTACCAGGAGGGCCAACCCCTGCACCTCCAGCACTCTTCCCCCATCAAGTACAGCAACAATTGGTTTAACATAGAATGTGATGACCTTAAAGGCTAGAAGGGAAACTGGAACATAAGAAAAACGCCAACCACACATTTATGAAGAAGGCAGCAAATGCAGAAAGCAGGGGTCCTTCTCAACACACATCAGAAGTGCCCCTAACAAATACAGTGAACCTTTCGTTATTTCCAATAATTGGTCAACTTCTAATGCTATGAAATCAAAGTTGATTAGTTGCATTATTGTTTTTTAATCTCAAAAACCACCAACATCAAGCATACCAGGGAAAATACCATACCTACGTTTGGAGAAACAAATTGCTAAATTGCCTACCAACTGCTTTCAGACTGTCATAAAGTTGACTATTAAGAAAATTGTCTCTCACGTGAACCAGCCAAATAACTGTTGCCCCGCTATCTTCATGAACATTTTTTTTTTACCCTCGCCTTTCTCTCACAGAAATCTGCAATGCCCCTCTACTCTGGGGATCTCTACTTCCTTCTTTGAAGCAAACCTCAATAAACCAACCTGAAACAAAGAAAAGAAAAGTCAAAGTGAACCCTACCACCCTCTCCAACTGTAACCCTATTGCTAGCCTTGCTCTAGAAGCAAAACCCGAGCTACTCCAGTGCAAAAATGAATTGAACAGAACTCCCTGTTGCACCACAGTCAGCCAGGTTAGCATCAAACTAGGGGTACAGCGCAACGATGGTGAACATGACATTCTGTAGACTGCAACCAATCTACGACCCTCATGTTATCTCTGCAATCCATATGTGATTGGGATTAGATGAAAGTCCCTAAAACATTTAAATTCTTTCTACAGAACAGACCATAGCATTTAACACTTGGACAGTTCGTATCCAAAGAGTTTACTTTACCAAGTACCTTAGGGTTCTTTGATCACCCACTGGCTCTTTTAACACCTTTACGAAGACCCTAACCTCTCCCTTAGACTCATTTGCCATACATTCCAAACTATGCTGATCACGCCTAAACCAAGGTCCACCTGGAGGCTGATAACCACCCAATAGACATTGCCCACTGCATTTGTGTGATCCAGGAGGGGGGTGGTGGCCCACAGTCCCTGCCTAAATGACGATTTAGCAGAGATCATAATCTTTGGCACTTCGCACATATGCACCCTCCCTTACTCTTGGCTGCCTTCACTTGATCCCTACCTGCTCTATTCACCGAAGCTGGAAACCTCAAGGTCATCTTCAATGCAGAGCTCTCCTTCGCACCACAGGTCCACACTGTTGGTAAGAAAACCACTTTTGGATTTCCAGTGAAGACTGGACCTGGATTCTACCCTGAAGTGCAATATCATAAATATGGGCGAGTGGGAGATAATTGGCAGGAATCTTCAGATCACCACAGCACTGCAGGATTAACTATGGCTTACAGTAGAATGCTATATACTCTGCAAGGTCATATACATAAGCTGTGGGGCCACTTGAAACATTGCAGCGAAATACATATCCTGCATTGCCTCTCTAATATATATATATATATATATATATACTGCTCTTTTGCTAACCACTTAACTTCCCCGGGAATGCCACCCTTCAATGTATCCTTCCCTTCAATGTATCCTACTCCCTTCCTTGCCACCCCTTTCCCAGTCCCAACACCCGTACTCTTAAGCAGGTTTTCTGTGCGGCTCATTATAAAGCCCCAGTAAATAAACTTGACTACTCATCAGCATTGTAGATTGTGTACTTTGAAATGGGTCTGCATACTCCTTTTCATATCAGTGCATACACGATGCTGCTAGCTATCATTATTAAATTAATTAACTGAAAAGACAGCATTACCCCAATGGCAGTGAACCTGTTGAACGTGGAAGTGGCCAAAGCTGACATAGCTAACAGGTTATCCTGCATCTCCAACAGCCTGAGATGTTCCATGTGATAATGTTGTCTGGAAATGACTCCCTTTCCTGACCCATCAAATACTTTGTAAAATATTCTAAGAGGGGTATCATTTTATATTATGAAGTGAAAAACTACAATATTTGGGGTAAGGGTTGGATTTTACTGAGGGTGCTTTTTTGGGGAAATGTCACCCCATGGTGGCCATTTCCCAGGCGACTTTTATCACTGGACACCACCTGAGATAGTCCTATGTGTATATCTGTGAAATACCTGGTATGAAAGTGGACCAATTGTCACCAACATCTATATATTAGATTGCCCTACATTACTCAAAGAAAGTCCATCAATGGAGTTCAGATTCCTCAAAACAAGGTGAAAAACACATACTCCAATTTAGATTGCAGGATCAAGCTTAGCCAGGCTCCCATCAGTTTTAAGATCCACAGACGGTGGAGGACTTTCTAGGTGGTAAACCTCTGGCATCCTTTATTTTGTTTAAATGGAAATTCCAGGTGGTCACGATTGATCATCTAGCCACAACCGGCACAGCATGTCATAAAGATGTACATAATAAAGCAGTACACGTGACTCACATCAAACCAATACCAGCAGGAGCAGAGCAAGAGCCAATCATAGACAGTCTACTTCAGAACCTCTCCAGATGATATACACCAGGCAGGTCATATGGGTCCGTCAACACACACAAAACAGTTACCCTACCAAAGCAAAGGAGGGTTATAGGTTGCATTGGTAGACCTTCTAATATGGAACACTTGACCTACTCAGAGATTATATATATATTACACAGCCACGACAGTGGCTGTGTAGTTATGGTTAAGTTGCTGTTTCCATAGGAAGAGCACTTTTTGGGCGGCCTATAACTTCGCTCCCCCTGGACGAATCCTCACCAAACTTTGCAAAGTATATGGCCTACTCTGAAATTTTTGCAAAGTTTGGTGAGGTTTGGTCCGGGGGGGCAAAATTATAGGGGGGGTCCCAAAATGTCTTTTTCCCATAGATTGAATGGGGAAAAAACTTTGCTCACGCCTACAGCCTAAACCACTGGACGGATTTTCACCAAATTTGTGGCAGGAGCAGCGGCTTGGTCCCGAAAGCTTTTGTAAATTTGGTGAAAATCCGTCCAGTAGTTTCTTTTTAAAATGACCAAAGTAGGTCAAAAAAATTAGTGATATCTATGTTCGGTCCGCGGACACACTTCCCTGTTCGCTCCGCGGACAGTGTCCTGAATGGCCAATCGACTTGTGTCATGTCCGCGGACATGCAGCGTATTCGCCGATTGGATGGTGGAGAGCGTGGCGTGCGTCAGATTTTTGGAAACGCCCGCCATTTTGTATCCGCGGATAGCACAGTGACAAATGGTGGGGAAATACAATTTTGGCAAGTGTGTTGGTCTGTAAGACTGTTTGGGGACGGTGGGGGGGGAAGAGATGGTTCAAATATTTTATCTATTTAGGTGGTAGGCATCGCTGTTGTGTTCGTTGTGTCTGCGGACAGTCGCGCTGTCCTTGATGTCCGCAATCGACCCATATGGGGATGTCCCAAGGACACTACACCTGTACTGTTCGCAGGCAAGATGAACTGTTCTAAGAATACACGCGGTGTCCGGGACGTCTGCAAATAAATGAAAATGGGGGTGTCCTGAGGACACTATACCTGTTCGTATTGTTCACAGGCAAGTAGAAAGTGTTCTAACACCACCCAAGGTGTCCACAGACATAAAAAATGCCATGAGGCCTAGTTAAAAATGTTGGATTTTATGGGTGTGATCATAGTTTAAAATGTTTGATTCTATGTGTGTGATATGCTGCGGTGGTTGCGGCCAGGGCCTAGATTCTTGGGTGCATGGCCGAAGGCCGAAAGCCGTAGGCCATGCACCCAAGACTCTAGGCCCTGGCCGCAACCACCGAAGCATATCACACCCATAGATCACACCCATAAAATCAAACATGGGTGTGATGTATGGGTGTGATATGTTTCGGAGTTGTGGCCAGAGTCTACCCAAGACCGAAGTTATAAGTGCTGAAGTTATAAGCTACTATAGGTGTGGTATGTTGTGGTGGTTGTGGCAGGGCCTACCCAAGACCGAAGTTATAAGTACTGAAGTTATAAGCCTCAATTGGTGTGACATACTGCGTTGGTTGTGGCCAGGACCTAGTGTCTTGGGTGCATGCACCTAAGGCCATGCACCCAAGACCAAAGTTATAAGCACTGAAGTTATAAGCCACCATGGGTTTCATATAGTGTGCTGGTTGTGGGCAGGATGCAGAGTGTTGAGTGCATGGGTGAAGGCTGTAGGCTATACACCCAAGACTTTAGGCCCTGACCACAAGCACTGCACCATATCACAGCCATAGATCACACCTATAGATTCAAATATCTATCAAATGGTTGCAATTATACTTACTGTTTGATTTGTTGAGATTCGATATTTTTTTACATGAGTTTGGAACCTGGAGGAAATATTCTCTTTCAATTTCTGTGATAAAGGAAAAGAGCATATTAGTGTATGTATTCTATAAAGACTTATTACATTGCATAATAGATATTTCAGCCTTTTTTTACCCTCATATTTGGTTTACAAACCAGTGTACTGTGCATTTTGCTCAGTTTCTGTGTTTTTCAAATCATTGTGGAAAAAAAAAATCCTTATCGGATTAAAAAAAAACCTTTTTTTATTATACTATAGTATATTTGTTTGTTTCGTTTCAGTGTTCACTTGTTCTTTCTGGTTAATGTTCTATCTGTTGGATTGTTGCAGATTTCTGAAGCAGTTAGATACCTGTTGGCGTATTCTAACTGTTTATAGTTTTTTGTTTGAATTTTTGTTAATGTTGAAGTACAGATTAGTTATTAAATTTTGGTTTTAAGAAGGATTAAATGAGCGTTTGTAAGATTTGCTGCTAATCTCTGCTTTAGAGTAATGGTACTATCATTACATTCAAACCATCCACATTTTTGTTGCAGATTTCTGAAGCAGTTCGATACCCGTTGGCGTATTCTAACTGTATGTATATCTTTTTTAATTTAGTGATACTAATTTATCTGTTTGGTTGTTATATTATCTTAGGCCAGTTAGATACCTGTTGGCGTATTCTAACTGTTTATAGTTTTTTATTTGAATTTTTGTTAATGTTGAAGTAGAGATTAGTTATTAAAATTTTGGTTTTAAGAAGATTAAATAAGCGTTTGTAAGATTTGCTGGTAATCTCTGCTTTAGAGTAATGGTACTATCATTACATTCGAACCATACACATTTCTTTTTAATATATGCAGTGTAGCGACCTGCATTGGTTGTGGCTCCTGCGTGGTAGATTATATCGATTGTTGTCAAGGTTTTCTTACCAAGTGATACTTGGCCGTGTGAAAATCCAGTCAGCTTCAAGTTGTTTTTGGTACCATCTGCATTGTAACATAGAAGCATTAGTATTACATATTTACTATGTGTTTGTATTAGTAAGGTGGAGAGATTATCTAAATTGCAGGAAGTACATAATCTGCCATGGTTTGCATGTTATACAAGTTGCTGAAATGGAATGGATTCACAATTTGGTATGGATACATACACAAAGCGCTCGTTAGGGATTTCTTCTTGTGTAACATTGTTGCAGAGTGTGCAGGTATGTTTCCACATGTATGAAATCTGGAAGATTTCATTTATAGGTATGTTACTGTTGCACCTCTGAGTGGAGGAACAGTTTTATTACAAATAAAGTGTAGCATAGCAATGAAACTATGGTGGAAATATCTTGAAACATTAACAGGATCTAGAGAGCACATTTCTCTAGGTGTTAGTATATCTAGGTTTGTTTTGTTTTTATTTGATATGCGTAGGAAATCATGTAAATCTTCCCATGCATATTCTGCACAATTTAATGCAACAAACCAAGTGGGTGGTCCAAGGTTTCTGATCATACAACGTACATCTCCGTGACGTCGGAACCAGTATTCTTTTGTACCACGCATGTTTGCAAACAGATTTGTAATACTTGATTGTAAAACCTTTTTCTTGCACTTTTTGTATTAATTGCGTAGCTGACATATTTTGAAAGTGGGTTCTCGATTTCAATGTGTGTGCAACTCCGTAACATAGAGTTGCTAGTTCACTTTCAAAGAGTAGGTGGAATATGTATTCCACATTTTGTCTAAATCTGGGATCTTCAGAATACATTCGTAATGAGCGGTATTCTGATGCTGTGTCTATCATCGTATCTTCCTCCTTTGCCAGTAGGAAATAGTAGAGGAAAAGCACGTGCTTCTATACTTTTATCCCATATGCTCATTGGTGATCCTTTGGTTTGTCGCATTTGGTACGTTTCTAGTGCATCATCTATGCTGTCCTTAGAGTGCAATGGATGATTTGTATAATGGTCTAAAATATTGGATACTGCAGCTGGATCCAGAAGTTCAAATTGACCAGTTTCTCATGACTCTTGAATTATTTCAGTTGTTCCCCTTAAGTTTTCTTCAACATTTATTTCTTTGTAGTACTCATTATTGTCTTTTAGATATTGCAAGGCTTGTATAACTTTATGTAAGTCGACAAGTTGTTGCCATTTTATTTGTCTTTTGTTGGTACACCATTTACTAAGATAATAAAGATTGTTCTATTGGATGTTGCACTCCTTGAGTGTGCACATTTTCTGTCAGATCTAATGGTAAATAAACTACTTTGCCACAAATGCCTTTCACCAATTCAGAGGGAGGTAATTTTGCTGTTTTTGGTTGAAGGCGTATTATTGCTTGAAATGGGTGCACTGTTTGAATTATGATGCTCTCATATAAATTGAGTAGTTGTAGGGGTTTTGGTAGTGGAAATAATTCCAAGTTATTTGTGATAGCGCGTGAAGGAGTTTGGTTGCTGTCAAGTTTTGTATTGCAGTAACTGCAAAGTATTAAGGGGTCAGTTATTTCGTATTTTCTTTCTGCTATAAGGTAGAGAGCTAATTTAAACCATTTAGAATCTCCATTGTCCTCTATTTTGTATGTTATATGTATAGTTTTTGTGTTAGTTTTATAAAAAGTTCTGCAGCAACACACACACATGGTTTGGTACTTCAGCGGATGTACTTTTAAATGTTAGTATTTCTTTTTTGCATGTGTGTAGTAGAAGTTTGCCATGTGTACAATTGTTGCTAGTCTGTTGTAAAGGTATTGCATTTTGTAAGTGGCTTTCACTTCCAAAATATTCTTTCTGGGTATGGTCAATTTCTACAAGTAGTTCTTTGGCTGTACCATGTAGAAGATTGTTATTTAAATTGGCTAGTGCAAAAGCAGGACTTTTAGCATAGTACAGTTTATAGACTAGATTTCTTATAGTTGGATGATGTGTTGATATGATTGAAGGTGCTTTTGCAAATAGGTCCTGAAATGCAGGATAATGAATGTCCTTGTAGTCCTGTGCATTTACGCACTGGACAGGTATCCATATTTTGCAGCAGTTTCATTTTGATTTTGTCTTTGCCTTTCACATACTGATTGAGGAATTGGCGTAAAGATTTGAAAGTTTTTTGGGAATGTTACACATTGACGTGCATGGCCATTTGCATACTGGATGTTTTGGTCCAGTCGAATGGAGAGGTAATTCTGAGTTTTCTGGGGATATTTTTGTAAGCAGTATTTCTTGTTCCATTATGGTGTTATTAAGTTTTTGATAACCTCGTCCACTGCTATGTATTGCAATTGTATTTATTTGCTTTTGTTTGTATGCTTCTTCATTAAAATATGGTTCTGTGTTTGTGGTGTGAATCCATTCACCTCCACAGATATTTAAGAAGTTATTTTTGTTGATATTTCATTTATTGAGAAGACTTTTTTGCAATGTAGTAATTAGTTTCGTTAGTGGTTTCATTCTGTTTAACACTAAAATAAATAACTTTCTTTTGAGAAGGATTGCACTGTCTATCAAAGCTTCTAAGATTAATTTTCTATGGTAGGTTTTAAGGGTTGTGTATGATTTCTCTCCTGTTTTATAAGATTCTGAAGGACTGTGTGGTGGAACATTTTTTGCTAAAATACTTTTTTTGGTATGCTTACTTGCCATTATATCAAGATTTATAGGAGCACGTTTAGCAGTAGTGGTAGCTGAATTCTTGATAATCGTTTGTTTGGTTTTACATTTTGATAGAGGGGGCTAAGTTTCTGTACTTGTAGCATGTTTTGTTTTACTAAATGACTGTATTAGCTGTTTTGTTAGAACTGTTTGTACACATTCTGCTAGAGATGGATGCTTATTTTGGACACTTCTTTTTTCATTTGCTCTACTTCTACGTTGTTTTCTACAGACTTGCTTTTTTGTAGGCATTCTTTGGGGTCTGTTGAAAAAAAAAAAAAGGTATGGGTTGGGCTGTTCTGCGATGCATGTGTGCTGTGTTCATGAGTGTCTGAGTATGATGGTACAGATGTATGTGATGGTGTGCGATTGTGCATTGGGCAGCTACAACTAGTTGGGAAGGCTATTCTTGTATTTGTGTGTTACTATACTGGGGTTCCGATGACAGTAGAAAGTAAGCTAGTGGTGAGGAGAAGCACAAATACTAAATCTAATGGTATAGAATTAAAACAGTTCTTTGTTCTGCAATACTAACATTCTAGAGGCTGAGTTATGCCATTTGTGCGCCGAAAAACAGGGATTTGTGCGGCATTCTGCCTGCAAATCCCTGTTTATGAAATGGGGATTTGTGGGCAGAATGGTGCACTAATCTTTTTTTTTGGTGCACAAATACCATGAATTAACCGCACAGTGTGTTTGTGTAACAGTAAGAATATTATGGTAGTATTGTACTTTTTTGTGTGGAATGATTAGGTTCTTCTGAGTTGTCGTTTGTACTTAGGATTCTGCTGCTTTTCAGGAGAGTGGTCTTCACTGTAATTGTAAAGGAAAGAAGTTAGTAATTTTGTGTGTATATAGCATGCAGTTTCCTTTGACTATGTGCAGTCTTTATATTTTATTTTAAATATATTAGTTCAACATGATTTGCAAATGAGTAGAATAGGAAGTGTATGAAACTCGCTTGGTTTTTTAAGGCTGTGTTATTGAATGTAAGAAGAAAGATGAAATAATGATATACTTATTTTGCAATTTTTATAAGCTAAATGGCAGATACTGTATAGAAAAGCAATGAATGTATGCATTTGTGAAGGTGTGGGAAATAAATCAGAAGGATGTGATTTACAGGCAGTTTTTCAATGATAGTGGCCATCTGTACGAGTGTATGAAGGTGCTTGACCCTATCCTGGCTGTGTGTAATTTTATAATACACTACTTAGTGTTTTTCTACAATTATACTGTTGTGGTTAAAACAATATTTAGATAGTAGATAGGTTTGGAAGTGACAGTTGATTATAGTAGATGGAAAAAATTATAATAAGGTCATTTTATAGGCTATACAGGTTACTCTGTTTATATTCTTTTACAAGAGTTGTACATGTACTGTACAGAAAATATGCATACCTGTAGTTTGTATTCATGCATGTGGATATGCATGCAGCTGCAAGTAGAAATCTTGGAGACTTGAACAGTAGTTTTTGTAGTAGGTGCTTTCCAATGATATGAGACTTGTACCCAGAGTAATCTACAGTACATTTGAAGTGCTGAACTCTGATGATGCAGTTAGATGTAGAGGTCTTGGATGTGATTGGTGGATGGTTGTGTGATTTTGGGGTGGAGAGGGATGCAAATGAGAATGAGCAGAGCAATTGATTGGTCAGTAAAGTTCGGTGGGTGTGTTGTGTAAAGAGAGAGTTTGTCAGAAGGTATTTTTCCTGAGAGCGGAACAGTTAGCTATGGCTGTGTGTTTCAGAAAACCGGTTTTGTGGATTTTGGGAGGCTCATGGATACATTGGTTGGAGGTGCATGCACAACGCTGTGGAGTAGTTGCAGATCTTGGATTCCCTCGTGTGGAAGTGCACTGGCATGGAGTGCGTGGAATGAAGTGGCTAGACTTGGTACCTCTCTGTGCTAGTTTGGAGACAGAACTTCATTCAGACAGAATTATAATTCATTGTGGGGGAGAACAGTTTAGGACATGGGTCAGGAATTTCTTTGCAATTTGCGATGAAAGAAGGACTTGGGAAGGTCATGGAAATGTTTCCGCATTCTCAAGTAATATTTTCTTGTATTGCGCAGAGACAAATGTGGCTGCGTTCCTCTTCATTTGGTCCACAAATGGAGAAAGCAAGGCGGAATGTTAATAAGGCTGTTTGTGCCTTTCTAGGAGATGTTGGCATGTCCTCTTTTCACAATGAAAATATTATGTTTCGTAGCACATACATTTTTCGCAGAGATGGAGTCCATCTTACTTCTGCTGGTAATCAAATTTTGTTGAGAAATGTACAAAATGCATTGCGTCCTTTTGTGGAATTACAGGTATCCATTTTTCAGTAGGTGTTTACTATTTCAAGTTTTTCAGATACAAAAAACATCACCAAAAGGCTCTTTTCAGAGCCACCTCTTCCTCCCAGATAAAAGTGCAATGATTTTGATAGGGAAGCACACAAAAATGTTAGATATTCGCGAACTGTCCGCGGACATAAAAAAAAAAAATGCACAGGGTCCTGTACCATTTATTTGTCACTACTATTTTTAGACTGTGAAAGGCGGCTCTGAAAAGAGGCTTTTTCTTTGGACTTTTGTTGTTATATATATATATATATTTTTTTTTATTTTTATTTTTTTACACATGACACACTAGGAGAGGAGGGGAAAGGAGGGTGAGGGAGGGACACCAACCACGGGGATAAGAAAGGGCGGATGGAGAGAGGAAGATGTAGGGTGGTCCTTACTTAGGTAGTGGGCAGGTCTTCTCGTGCTCTGAGACCAGTCTCAAAAGCACTTCTAAGTCTCTCTCCCCTGCACAGTACTGCGTCGCAGTACATACACAAAACTGTGACTCTCAAAAGGTAAGGGTCATCAGCATTGTGAATGGCCTGTGAGGCAGCTGGAGGGATGCGCTCTCCCACAGGAGTGTCTCTTGTGGTGAGAGGAGCGAAAACAGAGGATGAAGTAGAGGAACTCAACCTAGTACCCTCCTTGCAAGGTACAACCTTGCGAACGGCCCCACCATGGAACGACCTTAGGTGTCGCTTCATAGTAGTCGTACCAAAGCTGTACGAACCAAGCTTCCCGTGACTCAGCACCATTTTGCACTCGTTGCAGGTAACTTTCTTCGCACACGCCTTGGATACGTTACCATGAATGGTAAATAACCGCCACACCCAAGACTCATGCCGAGTGCTGCTAGTAGGGACTTCCATTACCTCATCCTCGTCATCCTCTTCATCCTCCTCTACATCCTCACACCCGTTCCCCTCTTCAGGCCGTTGGGGAGGAGGTGGTGGTGGTGGTGGCGGGGGTGATGCTGAGGCAGATGTAGCACCAGGTGGCAGAAGAGGAGCCATGTATGCCATCAGGTTTCAGAAAAAAATCAGGAAAATTGGCAGCAAAATACACTGTGTTCTGTAAGGTAGACAGAAAAACAATGAGGATGAGCTCTGGGGTGTGGCCTTTTATATGGGTGCTGGAGCTCCGTTCGCGGACACCCGCGCTGTCCGCGGACAGAACGAACACCCCAAAAGGGCTCAAAAAGTTCTAAAAAGTATGTAGAAAGTCATGGCTATTGTCTAGGACATGTGCTATGGTGCATTTTTAGTATAAAATACTGTGGATTGCCCAAAAAGGTACTTTTAAAATATTCGGGGACCCGGACAGTGTCCGCAATTCAGGACACACGCTCAGCGTGGGTGCAGTCACATGATGGCATCGCGAACATATCCGCGAAGGGAACGGATGTCCGCAGGACATCAAATGCACGGGAACGGTTGTGCGCATGCACACAGGTGTTCTACGGAGAGTGTTCGGGTCCTGAAATTAATTAAAAGTGTGACACAAGCGACACGAAACAGTAACAGACAGACGCGATATTCAGAGAATTTACGGGTGTGGTGCGCATGTGCGTAGATGTTCTTTAGGCAGTATGGACAGGTATAGTGTCCCTAGAACACCTACATTTTGGTAAATTGGACATCCCGAACGTGTGTTCTTAGAACAGTTTTAACTTGCCTGCGAACAGTACGGACAGGTATAGTGTCCTAAGGACACCTTTTTCGTTTCATTACGGACATCCCGGACACCCGCGCTGTCCGCAGACACCTCAATTGCTTTAAAAAAAAATAATAGTTAAAAAAAAAACACTAAAAAGAATTGAATTAGGACACATTATATTTTTGCTTTATTATATATATATATATGTAAAATGTATGAAAGAGAAGGGTACGCAGAAACAGACAAACACAGGAGAATTGGGGGTTTCAAGAGGATTGATAGGAGGAGATGAAGGGATGGAAGTCTCATAAAAACATTTTTTTTCATGGAGAGGGTTTGGGGATAATTGACTGGCATATGGAGAGGGGGGGACAGGTACATGTGGGGCAATGGTATGTAATTTTTCTTTTATGTGGTCCTCCACAATGTTTTTCCAATTGTTGAAATTTGCCATGAGCATGTCCATTTTTTCTTCCATACGATGGAGAGTCTTATCCAATATACCTTTTGGTGTACTATTTTCAATATTTGTATGGTCTGTAAAAAAAAAAATATATATATATATATGTTAAGTGTACATAAAGTAATGCTTATTAATTGGCTTATATAGAGAAGTGTCTACCATTAGGCTCCCTATCTTCAGACATTTCCTCACGTGGGAAATTCTCATCAAGACACTCCAAAGTACTGGACATTTCTGTGAGAAAAGAAAAATATATCACTTTTATTGAATCTAATACAGAAATTTTAGAAATATATAAGAAAAATGAAGTACACTTACTAGCTTCTGGTAAGTTGTGTTCTTACTGGTTTGTAGCTCTGCTGTTGTTCCTAGTTGTGCACTTTCTGTGAGGTAATTATGTTGGAAGCCTATCTTTCTTCTTTTGGTATATTCCATTTTACATATGGTATTTAAATGGATGGTTGATGTGTTACATATATAGGTTACACTTCTTATTTATTACTACATATAATATGTTTGTGTGCTGGTTTTTAAACTTGTGCAGTGTACATATGGCATGATATAACAATTTAAGATACTCCCTGAGTTTTGGGTAGTGTTGCAGTTGTCCGCGATGTCCGCGGACATAAGCAGAGTCCGCGGACATCAGAATCACTAGCTGGGGGTTCAGTATGCTCTATGTTACATGTATATAAAGTCGGGGATATTATGGTTAAGTTGTGCTACTAAAAACCTATGAAATTCAGTAAAAAAACTTTGTTATGGTTCCAAGTAAAACCGAAAAACCCCTGAAATTCGCCAGTTATGGTAAGCTAAGCAACCATAACTCGCGCCACCAACATGCACTGCTAAGACTAACACCCAGGACAAAGATGACATCACAAATGTCATTGATGACATCACATGTGCATTTACTTTTCATGAAAAATCTGCACAATGGATTCTTATTATAATGTTGATAAAGTGTCAAGGATCATTGGAATAAATACCATGAGCTAATTAATGCATTAAGCAATGCATTGATATAAATAGCATTCTATTATGAAGTTCTAGCCAGTATACTAAGCTACTCATGCAGAAACAGGCATTCTGTGCAGCATACATGATGGATGTGCAATATTCATAATCTTGATCTGTTGAATAGTGAAATGATAACTGCTTTCCTATTAGAGTTTTGCGTACTGTGAAACATGTAATAAGTATTTAATAAAACCCACTTAGTACATAATTGCATTATTACAGATAAAACACAAAGATACAACAACACATACAAATATGAGTATCTACAGGGAAAGTGAAGTAAGCAAAAAAGCAGCAGTAGTAGCAGAAAGAGTTCATAACCTTACTGATTATCTATATGTAGAGAAATGATTGCTCTGTTTCAAAGCTGCTACTTTCCCTATGTATGTGTATCACATGATGTGACTGGACCCTAAGGAAACTAGTATGAATACAATGTATACAAATATGAGCATGTACAGGGAAAGTACAGTAATACAAAAAAAACAAATCAGAAACTGCTGATAACCCTACTGATTATCTTCATGCACAGAAACCATTGCTGTCTTTCAAGCCTGTGTCTTCCCTTATGAATATGTTTCATATGATGTGACTGGTCCCTAAGGGAATTACTGTAAGAACATACTTGAGGGATAAGTCTACAAATATAGTACCTTTTCAATTTTTATTTCCAGACTGCTACTGAAGAAAACCATGTGGCCTATATATGTCAGTAAAGGAAAAAAAGGGGGAGCCACATGTGATGTCATCAGTGATGTCATCAATGACATTTGTAATGTCATCTTTGATGTCCTGGGTGTTAGTCAGTGCACGGTGGTGGCGTGAGTTATGGTTGCTTAGTTTACCATAACTGGCGAATTTCAGGGTTTTTTCAGTTCTACTTGGAACCATAACGTCCCTTTAACAAAGTTTTTTACTGAATTTCATAGGTTTTCAGTAGCGCAACTTAACCATAACGTCCCTTTAACAAAGTTTTTTCATTGAATATATATATATATATATATATATATATATATATATATATATATATATATATATATATATATATATATATATATATATAACAAACAATTAGGCAGTTTACAGCGGCACTCCTCCATCTTCATTCCAAGATCCACGCCACAATTCCACGTCGTCACCGTAATAGTAGTCCTTTATTCATTTGTAGATGGACAGGTGAGAAAACACACGTGAACACACAATGCGTTTCACCCAAAACAGGCTTCGTCTGAGTGCTCTTTTGATATATACACACAATGTATAGCTCTGCCAATTTTCAGAGTAAGAATAAAACCCACCGCTTTAGAAGTTCTCTAGCATCCAACTACTGCACGTGGTTAGTTCTTGCTTTCGTTTCACTAGTATTTAGTGAGCAAGCGGCCCTAGTTCTGCATAAAGCAGGAACATGTGTGCGGTCCATGGAACCTGGCTAGTAAGGAAGTGGAAAGTGAGCAAGACTCCGTCCTGAGTCAGTGGAGCAGGGCCAACTCGATGCCGGTTCCATCTGCAGGATGCCCACTCAGAGACCTCTGGCACATTGATTTGAACTCGAAAGCTGGACTATACAGAACGTTGTCTAGGGGAACGATCTAGGTGGAATAAGAGATTAAGGTTTGCCCAGGAGACTGTTCAGATGGTGGGGCTGGTAGCTCTTTGTTCCTGGTTTTATTTTAATAATTGACGTCCCACTCCCTCTAAATAAAGCAGTCTTTAGCTTGATGCCAAAGACATGTTCAGTAAAGAGGTTTTTGGGGAGAAGAGGGTCGTGTGCATGGTTATGGAAATATAATATGAGACAGGATCAGGATAAAAAAAGAAGGAGATACTGGTATCTCTTACAGGACGGCACCACTCATTGACTTCACATTCAACGTTTGGCAATAAATAGTGCATGAAATCTGTTCCTTAAATGCAGACACAATTCTCATATTGTTCTAACTCAAGAAATGCACAATAAAGCAATAAAAAGGATTAGTGGTACTTTTGTTTTTAAAATGTATTGTTTATTTATGTGATATGGTTAAACAATTAACCTTCCACACAATAATTACAAATAAAAGAATATCCATATATAATGAAATATGTTAAAATGAGCATTAGCCAACATACAAAAGATTAATAACAATTGATAGCAATTGATGTACCAAACAGTAATCAAATTTATAAAAATGCATTAGCGACCTTGATAAATAATGTTACGTTAAAGATCTTGCAAGGCAGGTAGCATCAGAATAATACTTTTCCAGATAAAATTAATTGTATTAGAGAAATCTATTGAGTGACCTGAAACTAAATCTTCACACAATTCATCAAGAGCAATTTAATTAATATCATGTACGTATATGCTGTAAAATAGAGTATATACCAATGACAACATAGGGCAGTGTGTAAAAAGATGACACGTATATTCCAAGGATCTATGACATAACCCACATGTCCTAGCTCAGAGAGCTATATTGCCATCAGGGAATGTAATTGATTGAATCACAGTTGCATTATAAATCTGTATAACTGTTTGTTGCAAAGGTTGCCCAACGCCAGGGCCGGAAACCAGACTTGTTTTCAGGATATCCCTCATTAAAGTTCATGAGACAAAACTCGAATACATTTCGAATTATTGTATACAAATGCATCTCATGAATATTAATGTGAGAGGTAACCTGAAAATCCAACATGGATCTGTAGCCCCCCCCCCCTCACCCCAAGTCCTGTAGTTGGACAACCCTGTGTATTTGTCAGGAGTCAAAAATGGAAAGGAATGCTGAGAATACTCTGCCAGACTACCTAATGTAGCAATATGCTCAATATTCATGAACCAATCCGAAACATGGCCCTTTTTTTAACAGCGGTTTCCTCAATATCCAAAAATTAAGGCTCAGGTCCATGTGCAAATCAACAATTCCATGAGAAATGTAGCATACGTTTGCAATGTTGGATACCATTTTAGGCATAGTAGAGATTCCTGATCTCAAGCGCCTCCACAGAGATTCCAAAAGGGAATTTTCACTACATGTCAAAATTTTAAGCAACAGACTGCGCCTAATGTTATAGTTAGTGGACAGGGATAAGAAACCTAATTAAAGCCCCATAGCTTGCACAGGAGTTCATCTGCGTAGTCCTAGTACCCAACTTCCAAAAGGTGTGTAACCAACTAACATCGGTTTCCATGAAGGTTTCCAATTCGCATACTCTGCTGTGGATAAGGCAGATCTTATATATAATACTAAGATTTTTGTTTCAGTAGGATTTATTTTAAGATGATTAAGTTAAGGGGTACGATGGAGAATAACTATCATCACAGTACCCTAACCAATTAATATGGTGCTGATCGATTTTGGGAGGGAAACAATTGACTGCTTTTTGTTCTATGTCCATATCGGTTATACATCCAGAGGGAGCAGGAGCTCTCTCTCTCTGCATAAGCAGTTCCAGCCCGCATCTTCGCTGCCGGAGCAACGAAAATCCTCATATGACCACTCTGCTCTGAGGCATCCAGCTTGTAGGTAAGAGCAGAATACCCAAGCGTGCCCGCAATGCAATATTTTCTATAAAGAAATCTCCCGGAGGAGATTACAGCTGATCCCACATGTATTTGTCACCTGCTCCTAAAATGGCCACCCGTACCTCCACCACGAGAAGCACCATGTCCTATGTTAGTTGTGACCTACAGTACTAGCCTAGCTCTATGTTAGTTGTTGTGCCTTACTGTACTAGCCTAGCCCTGTGTTAGTAGTTGTGCCCTACCGTACTAGCCCGGCCCTATGCAATGCTATCTGATGTGCCATATAGTGACTGCACTTCACTGTGCCTACTCCTGAACTAGCCCACCATGAGCACTTTATGTCTAACTTGGACTGCCTACAACCTATTGTCATTATGTACCTTTGATGTCCCAATACACTCCTACTAGGTGCTTTATCCAAGACAGTGTGGCTAACGTTACACATTGCCCTTATTATCTTCTTAGTATCACAGACTAGCACCCCGATCACTAACACCCCGACTACTATGTTGACTTTTACGACGACCCTAAACAGTACTCCTACTCGCCCCATCATGTCATATACATCTGCACACAAACTCAGCCTACAGCAAGAACCTTCTATCTCACAGGCACCATGTAGCACGGCCGATAGAAATCTAAGATTGCGCGAAAGTAGAGCAACTAAACAACCTAAAAAAGAGCCCACCCCACAAAGTAGCTTCAGAGACTAATACAGGCTTGGCCAACTATAAAAGACCTACATCCAAATCTCCTAGGCAGACTATTATAGACAAACCTAACTCCAATATACCTTATGTATCAGAAAGCCTTCTACCTAATCTTAAAGGAGCTCTAATAAATGCACGGTCTTTACTTGCACACACAACCAAAATATCTGACATCATCCTAACAGGCAACCTTGACTTCCTGGCCATCTCAGAATCCTGGTTACATGATGCCGCAGGTCCTGCTCTTTCTCTGGCAGTCCCTGATAATTACACCATCCTGAATAGACATGCCTCTCGAGGAGGAGGAATAGCAATTATTGCTAAAATCAACCTTACTATGAGATTAGTTACTACACCCACTCTGAAATCCTGCAAATGCCTTACTGTCAAATTACCCATTGCCAACTCCCAAACGCTGAATATTCATCTCATCTATAGACCACAAGGTCCTATTGGAACCTTCCCTGAAGACATCTCCATGGCCTTGTCCAACAACCTAAAAAACACTTCTCAAACCTTCGAGCTAGGTGATCTTAATTTAGGCTACAACGATACCCAATATACTGCCATCGCTAATACTTTGAAAGAACTAGGCTTCACCCAGAAAGTGAACCTACCAACTCATGACAAAGGACGAACTCTCGATTGAATCGCAGAGTACAACTGCAATGTTACTATCACGACCATTGCTCGTCAAATATGGACCGACCATTATCTTCTGTCATTTACAAAGTCGGCCAGCTCAGACTACCACGCTTGGCCCACCTACTTTCACGAGGAACAAAAAAAAACATGACAGCTGACAAAACTACTTCCATAAATACTAGCTAATCCTAACTCCCTACCTGATAACTTGGAACTCTCTAGTTGAACATTATAACAAAGTCATGAATACTGACCTCAACGACTAAGGAAGAGTAAACCCCAAAAACAACTCAACACTCGGTTCACCCCTCACTTAAAGAATCTAAGATTACTCAAAAGAAAATTTGAAACTGCCTGGAGACTCTCACCTTCAGCAGAAAATAAAATAAACCTCACTAATATATCAACCCAATATAAGAAAGACATCCTCCTAGCCAAACAGGAGACGTACAATAACAAAATATCACCGTCTAAATCTAGTACAAAAGAACTGTTCACTATCCTAAAAGAACTAGAAACACCCATCTCACCACAAGAAAACTGAACTAAATATAAAATGTGGTGTTCCAGCATTCAGCACGCACTAGCTAACAAAGTCTCTAACTTACAAACAAAAATTGCCCAGAAGAAAGCCTCAATAGCACCCCATAATACTCCTAGCATAGTACAGTTGCCACATCACAAACAAGAAACATGTTTCAGCTTCTCAAAAGTCTGTTATTGAGGTGCAGAAGGTCATACTTGGACTCAAACCATCCAACTGTAAGGGTGACCAATGCCCTGCACAAATTATTAAGGACGCTGCTAGAGAACTCTCGCCCCTCATATCTAAACGTATTAATTCCTCACTCACATCTGGTACCGTCCCTAATAATCTGCAAGAATCTTGGGTACTACCACTCCTCAAAAAGCAAACCCTTGAACCAACCATACCCACAAATTACAGACCTATCACGACTGTGCCATTTCTCTTAAAAATTCTAGATAAAGTGGCTTACATTCAAATCCAGAACTTCCTGGAATCCAACCTCTTACTAGGATCTCGCCAATCTGGCTTCCGTCCCCAACATGGTACGGAAACAGCACTAATTGATCTTAAGGCCCAAAGAGATGAACTTAGAGACAAGGGCCAATCAGCCCTATTCCTCCTCCTAGACCTCTCGGCTGCATTTGACTTGGTTGACCATAAAGTCCTATCTAGCCACCTAGACTCTGCAGCACACTTCTCTCAGGAAGCTAGAATATGGATCGAGTCATTCCTGAGCAATAGGACTATGAGAGTCTTCTCACCTTCGGCATCAGCAGACCCTATCCCTATAACCTGTGGTGTACCCCAGGGATCCTGTGGGTCACCGACCCTCTACAATGTATTCACCAAGCCCCTCTTTGACGAAATGGACCATTTGGGTATCGCCTACACAAACTATGCAGACGATACCCAAATCCTCCTACCTCTTACTGGAGAGTACTCCTTGGACCTGGCTTTGGTGAATAGAATTTATGGCATCGTTCAGGCATGGATGGCCACCCATGGACCATGCCTGAACGATGATCAAACTGAGTTTATCATCCTAGGCACTACGGCTCACCTATCTAAATTAAGCCCGGACTATGCCCACTTCACCATCGATGGTAATGACATCAAAGTAGCTAAGGAGGTGAAGACCCTAGGTTTCTACCTAGATGCCACCCTTAACTTTACTAAACAAGTCAACTCCCCGGCATCTGCTACTGCATCTACGTGTAAACTAATCAGAGCAAGCAAACAATTTCTCTCCACCAACAGTTGTCTAATTCTCTCTGGAGCCCTAATACTCTCTAAATTGGTTTATTGTAATTCCCTTTACATTGGTGCGAGTAAACATATAATCCAAAAAATACAGGTACTCCAGAATAACGCCTTGAGAGCAGCACTCAAGATGAATAGAAATTAACATATCTCCTCCACCAGGAGAAAATACAAATGGTTATCGACTTTTGACAAAATTCGACTTAAAATCGCCACCCATGCCTATAAAATGCCTAAATAATGAAGCACTGCCTTATCTAACTGATAGGATTAAAAGAAAAATATCCCACAGACCGACCAGATCAGCCAACTCCAACCGCCTCCTAGTACCACGCTTCAAACTGTCCACTATTGGGGAACACAGCTTCCCAGTTACGGCAGATCACTGTGGAACTCCTTGCCTAAGAGAATATCAATCCTTTGCTAAATTTCGACAGAACATGACTGGCTGAAAGAAAATGATAAGTAATTGCCATGCTATAGCCATACCACAGCCGCCTCTACTACGTAGATGCTAGCCCTAGTATGTTGCTAAGCACTTGACTGTTAATACTCTTCCTCACTGTACATTCTTCTGTATACTGATTAGTTTTTAGTCCACATTGGTCACTTACTCTGTATTTTACCTTTATTACTTGTATATAGTATTTTACCCTTATTCATTTGTATTTAGTCTCTCATGTAAATTACGCTGTCCTTATCCATGATGTACCTCATGTACCTATGTAACTAAGCTGAACGTATTCTTATGTCTTGCGCACTGATGCCCCAGGGTCTGGTGTGCACTATAAATAAATAAATAAATAAAACAAACAAACATGTCAAATTAGAGGTGTGCTGGAACACACCCCTCTTTAGGCAGTTATTAGTATTAACGGGCTCCAATAATTCACCACATTGATTAAGTCGGATACTGACTGTAGTTTGATTTTGTAATTGATGAACAAAATTTGAAAAGGGGGCCCGGCAGTTCCCAGTTTGTTAGTTTCTTCCAAAGCTGTTTTCCATTAATGCTGTCAAATGCTGTCAAATAAACAAAATCCAGAAATAGCATAGTAGGGTTGTTCAAGAATTTCTAATTAAATATTGTTGCAATCGCACTCCACCTGGGGGGTGTACAGGGCTACTAACGGCCTGCCAGCCCAAACCTAAGCAGGCCCGAGCAAAGCGGGGGTTGCGGGCTGTTACCAGCTTGTACAGTCCCCAGTTGGGGTGGGATTGCTATTCGCACCCCAGGGTTTGCCTCGGGTGCGTATTTATTTCTTGGGATTATCCTGGAAAAAAACACAATAACAGCTGCCATTGTAAAAGCGACTTCTGTTCAATTCCTCTACATTAGCAACTCATAAAACAAAGATGAGAAGGTAAAACATGAGATAAATGTATATATCAACACACGCCCACACACACACACGTACGCACGCACAGTATTACCGACGGAAAGCATGTGCAATATTTCATTTCGGGGATTAATCAGTGTTTTGGTTTCTGGCTTTCTTCCTTTTCAAACCCAACTCCTTAGCAATTCACTAAGTCTGTCAGATATCCCCTTTTGTCTTGGCAGCCTCCTTTCACTGCTTCCCACCGCCTTCTCCCATCCACCTTCATCCATTCCCTGACCCTCCCTCCCAACTGCCTCCTGCTAGCCCATTCGGTTCTCTTTGGTCCGTGTCTCTGCCCACGTGGCAGGCAGAGCTGCACATCAGAGGCCCTGCCAGGGCAGCCAGCTAAGGGCAGCTCCCATCCCTGTTCGCCCTTAGGAGCCCCAGCATGCCCCAAGTTACAGCTACACTAAGGTCAGAGTCTACCTCCATTGGCATAGCCTCGCTTTAACATCGGCTTGTGCTTGTCTCAATTGGTCCATATTCACTTCCCTTTAGTCAGACTGCTTCTCATTGCGAGACCTTCTGACCTGCTATCTGCTTCCCCACAAGTACCCTTGCTAGGCAGTATTGCTTACACACATTCCATACCGCTCCCTGGTACTTAATGTAACCAATTCATCTGTTAAACTGCACCCCCAAATCATATACTGAACTGGGCAATATTCCTGATTGTAGTAAATGTTTTGACAACTATTGAACCTTCGGTGTAGAAAATTGTTTGAATCTAGGAGCATTTTAGGTGCAGCAATTTTTTTTGAACCTCGGTGCATTTTGGGCACAGCAATTGTTTTTGAACTGAGGTGCAATTTACACAGCAAATGTTTTGAACGGGTACGTTTTAGGCACAGTGAATGTTTTGAATCTAGGTGCATTTTGGGCACAGCAAATATTCTGAATCTAGGTGCATTTTAGGTACAGCAAATGTCTTAAATCTAGGTGCTTATTTATAATTCATAATTGTTCTTTTATAACGCACTTGATACCGGGGACCAGTTTCTAAGCCCAATCCCGGATTTGAACCTGTGTTGCTATGCCTTGTCTTGCATCCAAGACAAACGCGTTTCCCCCGAGCTATCCTCCCAGCCATATTCTCACACATCCCCTCTCTCTCCCAACCCAGTCCATCCGCTCTTCTCTTCCCCTGCCCCTACACCTTGCCTCTCACTCCCTAACCCCCACCCCTCAATCCCCCAACAACTAGGCTGTGACACTGTTTGCCTCTCCAGGATATCTCCAGCGCAAGGTAAAGTATCACTCACAGGGGACCAGACAAAGAGACTAGATGGCCACATCGAAAACAAAGAACCACCTTGGGCACAAGGGTACGTATTTCACCCCACTTCATAGGTTTCTAGATGCAGGCATGGCTGCACACCCGCAGGCATTCGCCTCCATACACCAGGCAAACAATGCACAACACCACGGCTCATCAGAATGCAGCCAAGTCTCACAACAAAAATACGGTTTAGCTGGACACATGCGAATCTCCCGCACTCTCCTGACAACCTTTCTGCACCATCCACATGCCCGATTGACATGGGTAGCCAACTGGGGCCAGGCTATCCCACCCAATTTCCTAGTGGCCAAATGCACTCACGCAATCTAACCTCTGACAATTTTCCCATACCTTGGACTTTGATCCCCAGAGGGCGTTCAACCCACAAGCACTTTGAGGCCATGCCAATGGGATAAAGGGGCTTGCCAAATGGCAAACTACTAAACACAAATGATATTTGCAGATCAACATCTTCCACACAGAAGGTGGCTGTGGATTTGGCTAGTAGAAAAGCCTGCCCTTAGGCACTGCAAATACATCTTAAAATAGGTAAAAGGACAATAATCTGTGTGGGCAAAGTTTGCATCCGGAGGCTGAGTTGCCAGCCCAAGGAGCATTGACGCCCTCACTCTGCCTCCAATTAGATGAGTAATTGTTGAAGGATGGAGCAGTTCACACACAAATGGACTAGAAACAGTCCTACACGGCCTTAAAATAAAACGGATAAAACCCTAGCTGTTTAATAGATATGACTAGAGCTTGTGGCCTTTGCCCAGCCAACTTACTGTACCCATCTACTGTACCAAGGCTGTGATACTCTCGGGTCTGGGCGTTACATACATGTACTAAATGAGGTCTAGAGAGTGGATTAGAACTACCCAGTGGGCAGCTACCTTGCTGCAGAACTGGGATGAAAAACAGGCACTACACTCCTCGGCGGGGAGTGAGCCCCGTGACTGCAGGCTAGGTTGATTGCACAGGAATCAGTTTACCAGCACAGACAGCCGTTTGCTGGGAGGAGCGGACTATGAAACAAATGGGTAGGTGTAGGGTGGACTCAGGCTGACCACCCCAGAAGGATGCCTCCCCAATGACAAGATGCATGGGTTCTCTTATGATGAGAAGCCCCAATACAGCGTTGCTGTACTCGGTCTACAATAGTGAAGTCACTGGCCCAAAATTCAAACCCCGGGGGATATAGACATTTCACAGTGGGGTTTTTGCAACAGGTGTGCATTACAGGTTTAAACTGAGGCAACATGCGACACAGAACACAAACTGTAGATTATGTAGTAATAACCCCAGCAAATACTAATATCAAAAGACAGAAAGCTCGATCAGAAATGCCCAGAGGGAATAAGTAAGAGATACAGAAGATTATGGACACCTCCTACTAGCCTCACACCCAGCACACAATCAAGGACTTGAGAAATACTAGTGAATAAAAATATAGAAGTAGAGGCAGAGTTGCAGTCAGATTTAACCTTGACGGACAAATCCTTGGAGTTAAAAGTCAGAGGTGTAGGAGAATATCTGCTTTTGGGGCCTGTGGTGCAGCAGCATTGTCAGGCATCCCTGAATAAACCAGATTTGATTTTCGTCGGTAGTTAAGTAGTAGGGCCAGCGGGAGTAATTACATGACCAGTTCATGTAAGTTTAAAGGCGAGCAGAAAGACAGGCAAGCAGAAAGACAAAGAATGGCTGTTCAATGGAGGGTTTTGGTGGCAAAAATATTGGATGCCATGAAAGCAACCTGGGAGTAGGCTAGAAAGACTGGTTTGTTATTGTTACTCTCGTTGAATAGGCATGTGTGTGTGAGCGTGAGTACTTTGAATTTAATACGATCCCTCACTGGTAACCAATGAACTTTTCTTCTGAAGGTAGAAATGTGATCTGATTTAGGTATATTCAGTGCTGCTCTTATGCTATTGTTCTGCACAATTTGGAGTTTAATGTTTTTGGCTGAAGACCCTGCAAACATGGCATTGCAATAATCCATCCTATAGAGGATTAGTGCTCTTGTCAGGGTGGTACGGTTCTCTTCTGTGAGATATGGTCTACAAGCCATGATTAGTTTGGCTGTGTAGGAGGATGCCGAGGTGATGGCGCTGACTTGTCTTCAAAGGTTGAGTGAGGAGTCGAGATAGACTCCTAAGGTCTTAACTTCTTTGGATGTTATGATGAGGTTTCCATCTATGTTGAAGGATTGGTACAGCAGTGAAAGATCTTTGATTTTTGCTTGGCTACCCAACATCAGGATCTCAGTCTTACCATTAAGACATAGCTCATTCTGAGCCATCCAAGCTTGGATTGTGTGATAGATTGCATTTAGGGCATTAGTGTCAGTGTTGTAGTCCCCCGTGATATGAATTAGTATTTGGGTGTCGTCAGCATAGTTTGCGTATGTGACACCAAAATTGTCCAATTTATAAGAGAGGTTTAGTAAATGCGTTATACACAGTAGGTGATACTCATGATCCCTGGGGCACTCCGCAGGTGACTGGCGTGGGGCTAGCTGCTGCAGAGGATGAGAAGTCTATTTGATCCATGCAATTGCATTCTTGGAAAAGTGGGCATCACTGGCTAGGTGAAGACATAGGATGCTGTGATTCACAAGACTGAATGCCACAGAGAGGTCCAAGAGGAGGAGGAGGATGATGGCTAGGTCGCCTCTGTCTCTGATCCGGTCCATCTGAGCTTTAAGGTCTACTAAGGCTGTTTACGTGCCATGGCGGAAACCTGATTGGCGGAGGCCCAGCAGATGGTGTGTTCTTAAGTATTTTTGAATTTGCACATAAACTACCCTATCAAGAATTTTTAGCAAGAATGGTACCGCAGTGATGGGCCGGTAATTAGTTGGTACATTCGGGTCTAGAGTCGGTTCTTTCAGTAAAGGCAGTACCCAAGCTTCTTTGAGATTATCCAGTACTTTGTTAGAGACAAATGAGTGGTTTATGAGTCAGGTGATGAAGGATGCCAGGTTGTCTGCACAATCTTTGATTAAAGTCGCAGGGAAGATGTCACCATGGAATCGTGATGGTTTGAGGCCTTTTATGATTTTGGTAGTCTCTATCGTGATAGTGGAAAACTCAAACTTAGGGAAAGGTTTGGGTGGATTAAATTTGATGTGGGCTGCTGAGATGTGTTGAGTTTCAACTTTTTATTATTGATTTTGAGCTGGAGTGTCGTACTTTTGTCCATGAGGGACTTTTGTATATTTTCGCACCAGACTTGGTCTGTAATACATAGGTCGGGGGTCTGAGAAGGGGCTTCTAATTCTCTTAGAACTGAGAAGAGTTCCTTGGAGCTAGAATTGGCATTTTCAATGCCCAGGTAGTATGCGCTACCTTTGACTAGATGGGTGGCTTTTCTGTAATCAGATGCTAGGGCGGTGAATTGGTGTTTATTAATGATTGATGGGTTTTTCCTCCAGTTATTTTCTGCATTTCTTTTTTGGTTGCGTAAATCTTTGAGTTCAGGGGTGAACCACGGGTTAAGATGTGCTTTAGGTTTAGCTTTGCAGTTACGCATGGGGGCTACCACTTCTAATGCCGTTTCCATAACTTTATTGTAGGTGGATACCAGGGAGGCAGGGTCGGCTGAGTTTTCAGCGTGTGAAGTGAGCCGTGAGATCAGAAGGAGAATGTTGTCAGGCGTAATGTTGCACGCTTGGGTGGCAGGTGCCACTGGCGTTAGTGTACTAGTGGGTGTGTTGGTGTTAACTGTGAATAGTATAGTGTTGTGGTCTGATCACGGGCAAGGATGATTATTGGAAATGTGGGTGGTGCAGTTATGGTCAGCGAGCCGGTCGAGCGTGCGACCTTTGGCATGGGTTGGACCAGCAGATCGTAAGGTGAAACCTTGTGCGTCAATGATTTTGGCTAGAGTGGAGGCTTGAGCGTCAGAGCGGTCATGAAGATCGAAGTTTAAATCTCCAAGGATAATAATTTTAGAGGTGGATTTTGTATCCGTGGTTAGTAAGGTGGCAAAGGAGGAAATAGGACCTGGGGGCCTATAGATAAGATGCAGATTTAGTGAGGCCGTGGCAGAGATTGTGATTTTAGTAGACAAAAGTTCTCCTGATGAGAAGCGAATGTTAGGAATTTTTCTGATGTGGAGATTCGATTTAGAGATCAAGGCGGTGCCTTCTATCTTTGTGCTAGTTCTGTCCTTTCTAATAATTGCGTAGCCGTCGGCAAGGCAAGGACTAAAGATGAGCCTGCTGCAGGGTGCAACCAGGGTTCAGTTACGGCAATAAAGTCAATGTCACTGGTAGTGATAAGGTCAGATATGTCCAGGGCCTGTGCTGGGATTGATCTAGCATTAATTAAGGCACCTTTAATTTGTGTGGGTGTGTTGCCATTTTTGTCATTAGTGGGTTTGGTTTTAGTTGTGCTTAAAGCACGTTTGGGCCTGTACACAAGCAGATTATTTCTTTTGGTCGGGATCCTGTAGGTGTTTGTAATTTCATCAGCTAGGTTAGTGTTAAGTCAGGAGAATTTCCTAGACCAAGTAACCAGAATCCTGACTTCAAGATTTTGAACTCATCGTGTAGAAGACGAATTCTTTTTGTCAATGTACCAAACAGAGAGGAATTAAAAAAACTCTCTGACCAGTCAATTAACCAAAAGATGGTTTTGAGATGAGAGGACGTCACAGGAACAGTCAACCTGCAAAGGAACAATGCATTAGTGACAGAAGACAACTACAATAGCTATGCTCAACCAACCAACCAACAAAACTGCAAGTACCTGAGAATAGATTTAGTTGACTGACTGGCAAATCACAATGGGAATATGACGTCAGAATTCTGAGGAGAACAAAAAATAATCCGTAACTAACCAGGAACTTCACAAGGACCAAAAAGCAGGATAGAAGAATTAAAGGAACAGTTTTACCGGATGATAGTTTCCAAGGAAGTCCAAAATTGAAGAATTCAATGAAGAGTAGAAAATCCGCAAGCAATGAGTGATCCACCTACCCACCGACGGCACGCGGACGCCTAGTTAAGTTTCCAGTTCCCAGGGAAAACAAGGAAGTCTGTAGAAAAGTTCCACTAGCAGTAGAATGAAGGACGTAGATGACAAGAAAAATCCGTGAGCAGTTCCAATAGTCGAAAACCAAGCGGGCCAAATCCGAGCAGACGTCCGTAATCCGTAACAGTTCCAATAAGCAGTTCCGAGGGTCGAGGTACTGACAAGAGGGACACAGAAGCAGGAATCCAGTAGGCAGTCCGGGTCACAATACACTAAACTCAGCAGAAGCAAGGTCAGAAACTTAGCGGCAAGAGAAATGACAATTTCAGAAGCAGCGAGTATCGGGGAAGGCGGGACATAAGACGAAAACCAAAAGTCACGTGATATTCTAACCATGCGTGAAGACACGGGACTTCAAGTATGCAGAGTGAGAGCGTTTCCATGGCAAAGACCAATGCTTCCTAAAGAACACGGAACGAAGTGGCTGAGCAAACTTCCGTGTCCTGAAATAACGTCTTCGTGGCAAAAGCGAAGGAACCTCACGTGAAGAAAACACACGAGTAGGGAAAGAAAGATCGCGTATTTGCCTCCTTGACTTACGAATCCTGACAGTTAGTGACAGTAATGCTAGTAGGGTTGAAGTTGTCCACAGAGGCTATCCTGTAGTTTTGTTGCAACAAATGATTTTTTGTCCTGTCTCCAAGTCTATCATTCCTCTGCTCAAAGGTGAAGACCGAGATTACTGTGTTGTCGGGTGGTTGCAACTTACACGTAGTCAATGGCAGTATTTGTGGAGGAGATACATTTTGGATACGTAAAGAGCTATGGCCATGGCTAGAGTGACGCTGAGGAGCACAAATAGTGCTAGTTTTAGGTTAAGCCTTGGCATGACCCTGCTATACCGTTCGCTAATTCTGATTGATAGTATAGTAAGGTAAGGCATATGGTGTCACATTTAGCTAAGGCTGGGTATTTTAGTTGGTGAATTGGCATAAGGCCTGGCCGTCGGTTACTCTAGCAAAGTATGGAAGTCAGGCATCCTTTTTAGATCGGACCAACGTAGAGCCTTTTCGCAATGTGGGACAGTGAGTGGCGTGAGGTTAATTTGCGAGGTAAGGCTGGCATTTGGAGGCTATGAGGTCTGTTTACTCAGTAAAGCTAGCAGCCTTGGTGTAGCATGCGTTTGATTTACAGAGTAGGGTGCGAGCAGTGTAAAGCCAATATGGAGTACAAAAATAGAACAGCATGTAGGCGATTTGTGATACAAGGTAATATACAACATAGGACCAGTTTTCGGTATCAGATTGAAAGCAGCATGGACACATTTGTAATATAGGGCTACAGGTGGTATAGCAGCGGTTTTCAAAAGCTAGTTAGCAAGGCAACCAGGTGCCGTTTTACTACCTGTCAATGTGGAGTTAATTTGTGGTGCAGCACTGTGGGTAGGGGTGGACTCCGTTTCCAACATGAGGCAAGCACAGCTCAAGTCCGTAAAAGATATGGCATTACAAATAGTGCGAACATTAATGGTACACAATGGGGCACAGGTAAAACGCGTAAACACAAGTACATTAATTAGGCGGGGTGTGAGGCAAGTTCGCTAGTATACAACACTGCAAGGAGGAAACCGGGAGCCGATTTACTGCCAAACAGGTTCAAATGCAAAACAGCTTAAACTATAGTCTTGATGAGTAGGGATTTAGGGTAATGGGAGTGGCAACAGCAAAGCGTGAAACACGTTATACTTCCCCTGTTAGGTGGGTAAGCATTGCAAATATCTACAGTGGCACCAAGAGTAGCAGGGTGCATAGGTCGATATCAGCGGACGTGCAGAACTTAGTATGCGAAAGCCGCCATGCGGTTGATCACTTAGGGCACATGGTCGTATGCAACAATCAGGTTTGAAAGTACGTTCAGGGGCGTAAAGGGATACCGAGCAAGGGTCAAAGGCAAAGGAGAGTCTTACCGTGCAGGTGCAGGATTGTTCGATGTGCAGCAGGGCAATATGTTGCAGACAGTCCTCAAGACGGGTGGGAATCCTCTTAGTTCAGAGGCTGGTACATCAGATGTAGGTAGTAATGTGGCACAGGCTGTTAGGGTGTAGATAAGAACATGAAGCAGAGATAAAAGAGTGGGGCGCTCTTACCTCGGCACGCTCGGTGAGCTCAGTCAGGAGCCTTGTTCGAATGCCTTAGTCGAAGGCCGGCTTGCGCTTGTCAGTGGCGCTTGATTGGTTAAAGGGAGTCGGCTAACCAATCCGATTCCAAAGGCACTTTCCTGCTGTGGAGGTGCGAATTCTATAGCGGCAGCCATCTTAAGATATGCAAGCCTCTCAGTTTGCTGAAGGTGATTTAAGTCAAAATCATTAAAATAAACAAAAGCGAAATATGTTGGTCTTGTAAAGCTGTCTGGAGGATCTTTGATGAGTTGGTGGATATGTAGGTAGTACGGATTTAACAATATGATTTAACACGATAAAACAAATTTATCTAAATAATCAAGCTGTTGGGGATGCAGCAATTCTGTTGGAAAGTCATCAAAAACTTGTGGGTGGGGGAATATATGTGGGTGCAAGCAACATGCAACAATTACAGTAACTTTTGGTGTATGACGAAGATTCTGGGGTTTTATTGGGCTAGTGGGAAACGTTCTGACTGCCTGTCATCAATTTGTAGTGAACCATATATTTGGAAATGTATGACTAATTGTGACTACAATAGCAGCCTACATCACTAGTGGTGAGAAACCTTTGTACGCAACTCAGTAATTCTCGTGGCTATTGCCTGTAGCAGGTTTTGAGAGACTGCTTTATAATGTGGTGGTATTTCCCTAAAAAGTCAAACCTGTAAAAATATTTTCAAATTTTTTACTTTGGGGCACATTTGACTGAATGTGGTCTTATTCATTCCTTGGTACTCTGCAATGCTAAACGGAGTTCGGCTTACACTCTCAGAAATCTTTCGCTATGCAACAAAGAAGGCTCGTACTGCCTTTGAGTCAATCAATCTGATCCACAGGGATATTCAGGTGGAGTGAAGAGGAAACGCAAAAAGGGCTATACACAATGGAGCAAACCAACTGTGCACCATACTCGAGGAATGATGTATGCTTAATGTGTTAGTTACTTATTATGGACATAGGTTTACATTACACTACTGCCGTTTTAATCAAGCCTTTTTTAGCATTGTGGAACCCCTGATCCAAAAGCTAAAATATAAAATCGACCTGCAGGGTAGACGTGGGGGTGAGAAAGATTAAACAGCCTTTGATGGTGCTCAATAACCATTTGGAGGCAGTTCATACCGATAACAGATCATGCCCCACTGGTCTGGCTGACATAGCATAAAGACTCAAACGCCAGAGTGATGCGGTGGATTACAGCATTACAGCAACATAACGTCAAAGTAATTCACCACGGAGAAAAAGCTAGAGTCAACGTGGACTTCCGGATGCAAGGGAGGCATGGAATCACAAGTATGACACTGACACAAGAGATACAAATTCCAAACCTTTATTCAATTTTCGGGGTTTTGAAAAACTCTTGCTTTCCCCATAGCTATGATGGGAGTAGTCATTACCATCAAAATAATTAAAGAAAACACAGTCCTAGTCAGTCTTTGTCAAATCAAAATGGCCTATACTTACAAAACATAATGCCTGCTCTATCTCTTATACACAAAGTGTGTAAAAGAGAATATGTATGCAAAGGAAAATCAGTGTTCTAACAAAGGATGTGTTATGTTAAAAATACTTACAGCGCACACATTCGCCCTAAGGCATCATAGCGCGAGGAAGCACAGAGTATCAAGGCCACCGGGAGGCCTAGAAAGCTAAGTTTGAAGAAGATGACGAAAGGTCAGATGGTTCTCAACCCGGCTAAGAGGAGTGGGCAGACCATTCCAAAGTTTGGCCACAGAGACAGAGAAAGCGTGTCCCCCAATCTCAGATGACGAAACTTAGGAATGGCCACAAGGAGTGCATCGCCTGATCGAAGAGCACGGCCTGGAACATAGGGCTTAGATTTGTCCTGCAAGTAAATTGGCCCCTTGATAATAATATGCTCTGTGCACCATGCACAAGGATTTTAACTCAATCCTTTTTGCCACTGGGAGCAAGTGGTGGGCACGAAGTATCGAACTGACATGGGCCTTGTGGGGAGTAGAGGTGGCCACCGTAGCAGCCAGGTACTGGAGACGTTGCAGCCAGAGGATCACACCCAACGGCTTAGCCAGGAACAAGGCATTGCAATAGTCAATTCGGCTGATGACAACTGCGGCGACAACCAGAGGGCGAAGATGGATAGTGAGGTAGGGCAATACTCCACAAAGTACATGCAGTAGGATGTGACTTGGCTTACATACTGCGTTAACTTGAGCTGTCATGGATAGAGACGAGGTGAGATGGGCCCCGAAGTCCTTAACCACCGTCACAGGAATAGGTAGAACCCCCGAAATCAGTTGGCCAGAAAGAGGAAGACCAAAGGGAAGAGTCAGGAGGAGAACCCACCACCAGGATCTCTGTCTTGTCCCCATTTAATTTCAGCCAATCGGTGATCATCCAGTCCCTCACTGCCAACAGGCACTCGCACAGCAGGGAAGACATCCCAGCCTGGTCAAGATCTAAATGGACCAGGATCTGGGTGTCATCAGCATAGGAGTAGCACTGGAAGCCGTGGGGGCAGATGAGACAAATCAATGGCTGAATGTAGATGTTAAATATCATTGGGGACAGGGCAGAGCCCTGGGGGACGCCACAAGAAAATGAACAGGCAGAAGACAAAAAAAGAAGGATGGGGGAGGGATTGACCCATCAGATAGAAAAGATGAAAGCATTGCTAGGACGAGAGGCCTGCTGATTCCATGCAGGACAAAAGGATGGAGTGGTTGACAGTGTCTAATGCCACAGACCGATCCAACGGTATCAGTGCGCCCACTCCACCATGGTCAACCAGCATAGTGAGATCATCAACCACTGAAACCAGGACACTCCCTGTCCCCAGACCCGGACGAAAGCCCGATTGAAAGGGGTCAAAGAAAGAAGAGGACTCCAAAAAGAGGAGAGAAGAGGTGACACCAGAGATTCCAACAGTTTCATCAGAAAGTGAAGGAGAGAGGTAGGCCGGTAGTTAGCTAGAACCGAGGCGTCCAGGGACAGTTTCTTAAGAAGCGGACTAACAATTGCTTGCTTAAAGTTTGTGGGAATAATGCCGATTGGCAAGAGAGATTCACTGCTGGTGTAACACAAGAAGTGATCGTAGGCAGAACTTTTAAAACCCTTTAATGGCACGGGACCAGAAGGGGCTGCAGACTTCAGAAGAGTTGCTCCTCTAGACACGTCCTCTGTAGAAAATGGGACCAAAGAGGGGAATCTGAGGTGGGCAGGTCAGCCACCATGGTGGAAGGCCAACTCGGGGGGCAATACAGGCAATAAGATTGCAGATATCTGTGATCTTAGTTACAAAGAACTCACTCAACGAATTGCACAAATGTTGAGTGGGGGTCACCATAGGTATAAAACGGATAGACAATGAAAAGGACTTGACTACTGAGTATACGTCTTTAGATTGGCACTTTGCAAGAAAAAAAGGTTTGTTTGGCAGCCCGGATGAGTAAATTATATTTTCTGGTAAATTGGCGATAGGCCAGCTTTTACTTAGAGTTATATGCAGAGCGCCATTTGCGTTTCTCTTGCCTTAGCTTCAGGCGAGCCGCTCCGAGTTCTGAGGACCACAGTGCAGAAGGATGTTTTTTCAGGCGAGTGTGTTTCAGAGGAGCTGCCAAGGCGGCAGCCTCCTGCAAGATCCTCGATAGGGAGGATGGGTCCAGTTGTGCGATATTCTGACATTTCTTATTGATAAAAGATGCCATAAGGGGGATATTGGCGGTACGCCAGTTGCCTTTCATGATGGTGGCTGGAACGGTAATAGCTGCCCTACATGGGGTATGCAATGGCGGTCTGACCACAGTACTTGTGTAGCAGGAGCCACAGAAATGGCGAATTCCGCAGAAAAGATAAGATCGAGGCTGCCACCAGAGAATGGGTATCCCCTGCTGGAAACCAAAATCCGTCATGGAGTCGAAAAAATGGGCCAGTACGGGAGAAATTGGAGCACTGTATCAGATATTGAAATAGCCCATTATGAATAGATTCGAAAACCTAATTTGACAGGAGGCAACCAGATCAAGGAACGGGTTAAGGACGGCAGAGTAGGACCCGGAAGGGGCAGCAGACCATTAAGAAATTAAGCTATCCACCTCCCACAGAACAAGCAGAGCTTCCACTTGGTAAAGCGACCATAGTAATAGCGAAAATAGATTTAAAAATGATGCAGCTCCCCCTCCAGGGTGGAGTGGTAAATGATCAATGTGTATTATGCTGTTTCCATCCGGAAGTGCATCAGAGAGAATTGGCGCAGAGTTGTCAGTCAGCCAATGGTCTGTGAGACATAAAAGGTCAGGGGAGTCATCTTGTAAGAATTCAAATATGGAGATGGCATGCGCCACCGAGAAACGTGTATTTAACAGCTAAGCCTTAAAAGGCATGCTTTTCCGTGAGTTTAGGAGTCATATTTGCCACCTTGGAATTTATATCAAAATTCACAGGAAATGCTGTGTGTATGAAAGCAAGATCTCTCAGGGCCTGTCTCATGTAGCTTACCCTGCCACTAGTGGTCCAGCCCTCCTGACCGGATGGGCACAGACGGTACAACTTTGGTGCATCGAAGCCTCGCCTGCTGCACCCAACCACTGCGTCGTCGGCTCGTCTGTCCTTCCGGGAAGTGAGTAGAAGGAGCTTCCTGCCAGCAATGCGTGTCAGGGTGTAAGAATAGAAAGGGGACTGTAGAAGAGTCGAGCCTCGGAGTCCCAAGAGGCCAGGCACCCTATTCAACCAGTGCATTCACTGGCTACAAGGAAATAAAACGGGAACCAGTAGCTAACTTAAAGAAAATTAAATAAAACACCAAAATTGGTGTGATTGCAAGAGATGAGGCGTGCAGTCACCCGCAAGGAGGGGAATAGGACCCCATCCTAAAAGGAAATAAAATCGTGACAATATACTAGTTAGAAATCAACACATTAAAAAAAAGCGCTCCGGGGGAAAAGCCTTACCGTGTGCATCCACTGCATACTCGATGGGCCAAGAGATATAAGCTCTGAAATGGCCAATCCACTAATGGTGCAGGAAGTGAGTAGGAGGATTAAGATGGCAGAGTCAGCTCTCCTGCCTACGTTGGACAGCACGGAGTAAGGCGACCCCCGTAGACAGGATGATGCACTCTTGCACGGTTTCTCAAAACAAAGGCAGTTCAAAACGTGGATCGAGGCCTGCCTGGCCTTCCACGTTAAAGTAACTTATTCCAGCGTTCCAAAATTTCTTTCACAGTTCAACAAAAAGTTCATGTAGGTCTCCCTCCGTCGGGCTTGGACCTCTCAAAGATTTGGCAGTTCATATAGGTCTCCCTCAGCCAGGGCCGGACCTCTCAATCACAGCACTTGTAGGAGTTCCCTTCCCCAAGCTTAATTCACATTTGTTAGGGGTTCCCTTCCCCTAACTTATCACACGTCTGGTCTCCCTCAGTCAGGCTCAGACCTTTTACTGATGTCGAAGTCTTTTGAATGTGGGAGGCTTTTACTACATACCACCGCAGGACCAGTTTGACTTTCTCTTCAGCTCACACTCGTTATTTGCCCCAGTGTCTCTTGGTCTTGGTAGTTCAGCACAAAAGTTCAAAGAAATCTCTCTTCAAGCATTCGCCTTCACTTCCCCTTTTGCCGGGGTTAATCTGGACTATTACGCAATTCAGATTTTGTTCAATTTGCCGCTTTAGAACAAACATTTCAGAGACTTTCGTGTGGGATACTTCCTTTCGCTGGACCACTCAGCTACTCTGTATCAGTGGCTTTACAGTTATCAGCTACTTAAAAGTTAATCACTGATTAGCTTCTTTTCGCGTCTCATCAGCACACGCGCAGCCTTCAATTGTGAGATACACTGTTTCAATTTCAATCTTTCCTTAACACACACCAGCCTTTCATGTCATTCGCCAACTCACCGGCTGTGTGCATTCCTTTCTTGTCTTTTAGACTTTAATTCACGAGTAAGGTTAATACCACAGGCTTGGCTTTGCCTCCCCAACTCTGTCGTTCACCCGAGAGAGTTGCTGGCGTCCTGAAACATAATGCAGTCTTCTTGTCTGGGATTTGGCCTTCTACGTGTATCTTTCATGGCTCTTCGAAGGCTACGACCTCCTGCAGGGATCTCCTGGGTTTATCTACCCTTTGCTCTAGTCCCTTAATCGGGCATCCTGCTCCAGTAGCTTTGCCTTCGCCCCAAAGATCTGCTCCTTCTCGTGTTCCACCTTGCTCAGAGTGTGTCTTTATGTTCCGCCTTTTATCTGTGTGGGGAGAGCTAATGGGTATCAGATGTAAGTGATTAAAGTCAAGTGCCTGACCCTATTAGTCCGTCTTTCCCACAGAGCGTACTGCCAGTGTGAAAGTGTTTGTGTAGGGAAGGGGGCGGGGGGGAGTTGAAGTCACCCCCACCCAGGTAATCCTCCCGTACTGGTCCACCCCCAGCAACTGGATCCAAAAGTGATGGCCGTGTCCTGGATGACAAGCTCCCGGGGACTAGCTAGTGAGACACCCTTTGGTTTCTCACACAGAGCGGAATTCCAGTAGACTATCCAGGAAAATACAAAAGGAAGGGAAGGATGGTGAGTTGGATGAACTACCCATGTTAACATGCGAGGTGGGGCAAGCCGGTAGCGACTGGTTTGATTCGGCTGCTACCCAATGTGCCACCCAGAAGGTGAATGGAAGAGTGAAATCCCATACTCATGCTACCTCCACCAAGGTGCGGTATTCCACGATTGATGGGATACCACATGACCGGGCAACGGACAATGAAAAACAAAATCAGGCAGATTTAACTTCTCTGTAGTTATTGGAGACCATTAGAACCACATCCTCACCAGTCACCAAAAGTAAAACTCCATAAAAAGGTGTTCAGGAACCCCCACAACTCTAAACCAATCTTCAAGTTGAGGATCATCAAAACAATGCAAATGCAGGGGTCGCGGATAGAAAATATAGACGTGCCTGAACTTACTTCATGTTCTTAGCAGTGAAGTCAAGCCACAACGACCCAGGAGGTCAGGAGCAGACAACACAGAAATCCTGAAGTATTCTCCCGCAATAGCACAACACTGCCGTCAGCAGGAGGGCACACCCAGAAGAACTTCCAAGATAGCAACATCATTGCATGTTGCATATAAAGCCACAGATCCAGAGAGCAACTTAATTAACAACTGTAAGGGGCCTCAATCAAAGACATTTGAAAAGCTGTTTGAAAACACCCAATCTAGAACCAAGAAACACACAACAGCCCTACCAATTAACTGTACCAACTCAAAGAAGGCAAACTCCTAATCAGTAAAAACATGGCTGGAAAAACCCACTTAGTGTGGCATCTGGATGACAGTCCACAAAAAAGAAAAGGGAGAACACGCTCTGCGTTGCTTCCAGTATGTGCAGGGAGAAAACCCATTGGAAGAAGCCGGTGACCTTGAAGGAGGTGTTGTGTACCCAAGCCTGACACAAGGGAATAGAGTTGCTGTTTGGTCCAGGGCCTGCCTAAATGAGAGCAGATCACCAAGATTGTGGAAAGACCTGCTGAACAGATAACTCTAACAAAGGACGTGGGGAGACCTGATCAAGAACATGGAGACAAAGACAGTGGCAAGACATTGTCCAGTGAATGCTTTAACCTATGTCGTGCCAAGATCTGATCAATTGAAAGCAGATAAGCAAGGTCCTTCTGGGACCCACACAAGTGAACACTGAATGCAAGGTTGTGAAGAGACTTGCGCACAAGAGCCTTTGGTCTGGGAAGAATACCTGTATTGGCTGTAATGGTCTAAAAGACACCAGTCTGGTTAAAATACCAGAGCTTAAAGATCAAGCCAACGACTCAGCAGAAGAGGCTGAGAATCCAAGCTGGAAGGTAAGGAGGCAAAGGAGGATCCCGACAAGAAGGCTGAAAAGCAAGGGACCTGGGAGAGGTCTGAAGGATTAGAGTGAATGCAAGGAACCTTCCAAGGAAAGGATTTTTATTTTGTGTTTGGGACTACGGATGAAGTTCCTAGCATAGGATTTGTAAACTCTTTGGTTGGCCAAGACTTGAACAATTCTAATTTAGCTTAGGGACTAGCCAGTAGGCTAAGGACTTATTAAGCAAAGGGGTTGGAACTTTCTGCTGGCTGCATCCTTTGGCCATTGATATAGATCAGGGAGTTACAGGAGGAACAAGGACATCTGTGTTTAGCTTTATATTTTTCAGACTTTTTAGGACTCTTTTTCTGACACTATTTAGAGGTCCCTTTTCAGTTACAGAAACTCCCAGTGCTCCTTTAGGCGTTAACTCAAGCCTGTATGCTGACCTCTTTAAAATGATTTCCCTTGAACACAACTTTTTTGTCACATGTATCATTGCTTGACCTGCATACAATGGCCATTCTGTGCAGCAGTGTAGCAGTGTATCCCAAATAGGACAATCAATGCACTCGATATCCAGAATCTGTGTCATATTCCCCAATGATGCAGCAACCTCACACTGAAATCCTATGAAGCCTTTGCATAGTTGGTGGGAGCCCGAGCATTTACCAAGACAGTGTTTGACCAAGTGGGGACCTGCGTCATGCAATAGAAAATAGCAAAAACAGACACATTAAATACAACTTTTGCCCAGATTGTATTTTCAAGCACACCCTGGACAAGTCTACTCAGCCTTATTATACAAGCTGATCATCTAGATTTATAAAGTGAACATTTGTGGGTTTGTGGCTGGGTTTGTAGCTTGGCGAAGCATTGTTTTCATACAATTCCACACGGTTTCACCAATCTGCACCAAATGTTACATACATGCCGGTTAGGACTCTCTGGACATTACTGGCTACATGAGATTTGGACACTCCACCCCTTTCCCCAGATTTCAGAACCTTCACACATGAGACAGTTGCCTGAAGTCGGCGAAACATCAATGTGGTCGTAGAAGGACTGGTCCTCAATCATAGAATACACAGTTTCTGGGACATTTACACAGCAACAAACGGCACCACGCCAGAGTGAGGCAACAGGTGGGGAGAGAGCATACTAGGTACCACTATGCGGCAGCAAACCTACTCTCGCCTCCCACCCAGCGTCTGCTCCAGGGTACATCAGCCAGCCACACACACACACACACCCATCCATTCTCAGTGCAGTTTACTTCAGAGTGCAAAGCAGATCAAGCGATAAGCGAATTGGACAGCGACCTACAGGATCATTGATTTTCAACAATTGAAAAGAGTGTCGTCATGTCTGTCTACAGAACCCGTTCAGAGAACGGGTACTTTTTACTAGTATTTTCTAAATGTCGGATTTTGTTAGGATACACCAATCCAGAGTTATTTGCGTTCTAAAACATGAATAGGCAGTTTACAGATCAATCATCATGAGCAGGATACCTCACTTAAAATAATAAGGTGGGCGGAAGGCGGAGGGGTCTACGAAGATGGAAAGTGTATATGGGTTAGAAAGGGGAGGTCCATGTATTTTGCTTTTAAATGAACACAACACGTCTCTAAATTCAGACGATTTAACTAATTTCACGAATGCCTTACATCTTTGGATGAGTAGTAATGTTTTTAAAACTAGAACCTGGTGGTGGGCTCTCTTTAGCTGGTCAGCAACCTTGGGCCCTTGTACTTAGCTTGCCCAGGAATTACATTATTATTTTTTTAATGCACTTTTTAAAAAAGGATCTTGCCCCAGAGCTGAAATAAAGTGGTGAAGACCGGGTTCTTTATGGTCATTCTGCTTCATGAGTTTTCTGATTTGGATCGCCCTTCTCCGATACAGGCAGTGACCGTCTTTATGGTATCACGTTTAGAGCGTAAACATCAGGTGTACTTAAGAACCCCCACATTTTTAATTCACAAACTCGACACCAGAATGTGGCCTCTCGCTTTCACAAATGGGAAGTCAATCTTTTTAGCATCAGGACCCCTTCACTTGGAATTCTCTTCCCATCTCAGGGGAAATTGGATCACTCCTCTTTCTGAGGAAGGCCTTAAGGGAGGCGTTTTCCTTCTTCATAGTCCCCTCTATCAGTAAGCACTTGGAAGTCACAGTTGTAGCAATTAATTGGCGCAGTGCATCAATGTCTTTAACTTAACAAGGGAGCTTCTGGGTGTGTGTCTAAAATAAGCAGGAATGTATATGTGTGAGTTCTTATTCCCCGTATTGGGATGGATGTATCGAGGTTCTATTTAAATATGGGGAACTAGCCAAAGCCCAAATATTGACAAACAAGGGTAATAGCCACCAGTGAGCTGAGGCGCCACCAGCCCTGTCTGACAGATTGCTTCTCCTGAATGCACCTACAGCTGGTACAGTTTGGAAAGGTGAAATTACCGTCTCAAGACAGCAGCATACATGTTATGTTCAAAGTTCAATACATCCCATGAAACAGTCACATTTCTCCTCTGACGAAGACGCAATGGCTGTGCTGCATGTCAAGGTGCTAAGAAGGGAAGGTTCCTCCAAAAGGCAGAGTGTACTGCATGGGTACGTTTTAGCAGAATTCCAACCTCTTGATGCAGGTAAAATCATTGGACAGGAGGCGCGAGTGGAAAATGGAGTGGTGAGTAATCGTTGGTCTCTTGAAGGTTAGTACTATTTTTGAACAATATAACTTTGGTGTGCAGGTTCAAGAACGTGGGGAGAGTGTTGAAGAATATGTTACAGCCTTGCGCCACCTCGCCTTATCCTGTAGGTTTGGTCATTCCTTTGAGGAGTACATGCCTAATCAATTTATGATCCATTGCAACAGCAATAGGATTAGAGAAGAGCTTCGGTTAAAGGATGAACCCAGCTTGGAGGAAGTGCTCAACATTGCCAAACGTGTGGAATATTCTTTGGCATGTGTGGCGACGTTGACTGAGGCAGAAAACAAGGATGCTAAAATTGAGGTCTTAAAAGTTGCAGAGGTGAAGCAGAAGAAAATGTTAAGGAGAGAACAGAGAATACATTCTTGAGCAGAGATTATTGAACAGAGGTGGGAAGCTGGGAGATGAGAGTGGTGTTTAGCAGAGAGAAGGTGGAATATCTAGGTCATGAAGTATTTGGGTCAGGCATAAGACCTAAGAGTGAGATGGTAGATGCCATAAAAAAGCTTGGGAGGCCAAAGTCCAAGGGAGAGCCATTTTCTTTCTTAGGGATGACCAAATTTGATCAGAAATGCATTCAGAACGTTGCTGATAAGGTGGATGGAATGAGGAAGATACGGAGGAGAGATTGTGTGGACTGACCTATGAGAGAGCAGATTTTGTGAGATCAAGCAAGAAATTGACTTGGCAAAGGGCTCAAAGAGCTTTGACACACAAGGAGAAGTTTAAATGCGATTGATGCAAGTGATGGTGATGTGGGGGCAGTGTTATCTTCGATCAAAGAAGATGGAGGGGAAGAGATTGTTGCTAAGCATCCAGAGTGTTGAGGGGTCCAGAGAAAAAATATTCAGTGTTGGAAAAGGTTGTCTAAACATACCATTGGCCTGTGAAAATGTTTAACTTTGTATGGTGTATGGAGTTTGTAATACAAACTGACCATAAACCGCTAAAGTGTATCTTTGAGTTTAAAGGATTGAGCAAAGTGTTGAGACGTGTTGCTAGCTGGGTGACAAGGATGCAGAGCCACAGGTTTTGTGAGGAGCTTATTCTGGGTCGTGAGAATGTGCAGGCTGACTATTTGTCGAGGTTCGGTGATCACAAAGAAGAGGAGTGCGAAGTGTGGATTTCCGACATGGTATTGGTTAACCATGATGGTATCATGAGTAAAAAGGAGTGGCTAGAAGCTTAAAAACAATGATGAGACTTTGATGTGCATAAAATGATATGTGGAGTCTGAGTGGCTGAGTAAGTGGAAGCTGGTCCAGGATGAGAAGCCCTTTTGGGAGATTCGGGATGAATTGTGCTTGGTGGAAGGTTCATTGTATCAGTGGGAGCGTGCAATCGTTCCTTTGTCTATTTGGGATAAGATTGTTGACTTGGTGCACGAGGGAAACGTATTAGTGTCTAGGACTACAGCTGTTTCACATAGTGAGCACTGGTGGCCAGGATTTGATCGGGATGTGGAAAGGAGGCTGGTGGATTGCGTGGACTGTAATAAGGTGGGAAAAGGGGGGTTTGATAGGATGCAACACCTAGTGGAAGTAAGTGTCCCTGAGAAGGTCTGGAGTGACTTTGCTATGGATGTTCTAGGACCGTTGGATATGGGAGGGGGACAAGGTAAATTCATTATTCTGCCAATTGATCTTTTGTCTCGCTGGACGGAATATAAGATTGTGAGGGAGGCTTGAGGAGAGACCGTGGTGGAATGTATACAGGAGGTGTTTGTGAGAGAAGGATTGCTGAGTAGTATTGTAACGGATATTGGGACACAATTCACAGGTGACTATTTCCAAGATTATTTGAAGAGGTGTGGAATAAGACCTAAGAGGATGGCAGATTCGTGTGGCATGGTTAAGAAAGGGGCAGTGCAGGAGAGGTTGTATGCACTGCCGATATCACTGCATGATGTCATGGTGGGTTAGACCGTTTGAGATGAGGGGACCAAGGCCCAATACAAAAGGTGGTTCCACCCTGGCTGGGAAGGGCAAGAGAATCAGATTGTGTGGTGGAGGAGCAGAGGACAACATTGAGGAAAACGAAATGGGTGTTGGTGGGGGACAAGAAGAGAGGGGGAAAAAGGAGTTGGTGGTTGAGCATAGAGACTGGATGAGGATCAAGGATGGGGTGGTGAAGAGAAAGGGTGATTTGTTGCATTCTGACACTAGACAGTTTGAGGGGGTAATGAATGGTGCAGTGAGAGGGATCAGGTGTGGAATAAGAATAGGGTTGCAGTTGTGCAGAAAGGGTGTGTTGTGTAAAGGAAAGGAGATGGGTTATGATGCATCTTGGAACACCTCTGTGGAATGTGTATGGGGAAATGGAGTTCTATGTTCTGGGGAAGGCAGTTAGAGAAAGCTGTGATGGAGAGGAGGCTGTGCTCGGGGTCGTTGCATATATTCCGTTATGAAGTTTACCATTTGTTGTCTTCCCTGCTTCATATTAGCGCTACACAGTCGCAGGCCAAGCCCACCTTCTGCTGTTAGTGCACTCTGAGGCAACACATGTGTCATCTGAACTCCCCTTTCCAGTCAATTAGGAAAGGAAGATTTGAGTTTGAAGACTAGTTAACCTGGCTTACTACACCATGGAAAGGTACTCTTATGTGGTCAACATCATTGGGGGCTTAACAGCAGAAACCACGCAGCCCACCTCAGAAGCACAGGCTCCTCTTTTCTGGCCATCCAATTACAATCATGTTCTTTTTTACTGTTCTGCTTTACCCACTCATCCCTCTTCATCATCTTTGCACATTTCAAAGGATGACTGCATCCATGCACAGACACGCTTCAGTATCCAACAGATACCAATCCTTTTTTGTGTGTGAAGAGTCTGTAGGGCCCTCCCTCGACCCATCCCACCCTCCTGGATCATCAAAAGGCACCCGCAAGCTTCTCTGCGCCTTTAGGTACTCAAGCCTCAAGCCTACATACTCTGCGGCTTGTTTGACAAACCCTGCGGGATATGAAGGTCATGAGGAAGACTAGGAATAAAGAGGATTACCCCTCTGTAATCAGAGCTGGTCTCTGGAGAATAGTTCAGGGGCAATGTGCTCACCTTGTAAGCAAGACGACATGGAGCAACACAGGTTTGATCCCCGGGTCTGCGCTTAGGAACCTCTGGCTATTAAGCGTGTTATAAATAACCTATCATATCATACATCAATGTACACCCAATCAACCCAAAATGAGCCTCTGAATTGTAGAGAGAAGGACCACTCAAAGTTAATGCAAAAAAAAAAAAAAAACAAGACTTATTTGCACATTAATTGAACTGAAGCACTGAGAGTCCGCGAGCAAGGGAACAGACCAGCTATATTGCTGCTGACAGAACTCAGTCCACACCCCCCAAAGGATCGGCCACAGTTAACCACACCCTCAGGCTAGAACAAAGGAACGTTTTTTGAGCGCTGCCAGGGAGCCCTGTAGACATCCTGTAAAGGCATGCCTTTAGCCTCAGCCCACAGCACCACTGATGAACCTACCTTGCACTAATCGGAACTGCGTAACATGGAATAGCCCTCAGGTATAGTGGCTCTGGACCATTTGCTCAACGTAGCTGCAGAAGGATGCGACCCACGACCAAAAGTTAACAGTAGGGATTTTCTAAAAGGAGACACTCTTTGCCGATAAAGAAGCACAGCAGGACATGCATCCCGCTTGTGGAAGCGGACCACCTCCTCCATGTTGAACTAGGAAGGAAGGCATATCTCTCGTTTAACTTGAAATGCAGACAGCATCTTAGGCAAGAATGAAGGACCCTTGTGTAGGACTAATCTTGTCAGGAAAGACCTGCAAATAAGGCTGGGAAACCAAAAGAGCACGAATTTCCCCCAGCTGGTACGGCAATGTTACAATAAAAAATGTGACCTTCCAAGACAAAAAGAGAAAGCTCCTGTAGAGGTTCAAATGGGTCAGACCTGAGGGCCTAGGGGACTAAGGGGCATATCTGATGGCAACAGGACTGTTCTTATTGGGAGTCCTTAGGAGTTCAAAGCTATGGAAAAGCTGCGAGGAACGGCACATTATATGGGAGAGATAGCCCCATAGCTTCCAGAAGGCTGCAATGACTGACTACTGTACCCAGAGTGTGGACAGGAATAACTTAATAGCAGCCCTTGTGCAGATAGGGCAAAAAACTGAAATTATCTTTCAAATGACAAGTCAGCCTTTTCTCACGCCAAATATTAAATGATTACCAGTTCCTTAATTAAGACTGCACAGTAGAGGGGCAATGGTAATTTTGTAATGCTACTGACAAAGTCTTCTTTCACAGACCCTTCGGTTCAACCTCCAGACATAAAGCCACATCCTCATGCGGGACACTGGTCTAGAGGATGAAAGTTCAATGGGCAAGGGTCTTGTGGGAGAATTCATTCCGCACCTGGGCTCGCCTCCTCAGCAACGGAAACCAGTTAATAATGGTAGTTCCCTTCTGTAAAACTGACTAAGTGACCCCTACTCCAGACCTGAACCAACACTCCCCTGATTAGGGAGAATAAAGGGAGTGCGAGGGGGAAAGATTGTATACAGAAGGCAGGGAGGCTAGGCTATCAACATGGCATTGAAAACCCATGCTCGAGGGTCCCGAAACCTCAATCAATACCATGGTGTCTTTGCATTACTAGAGGAAGTGTATAGATCTATCTTGGGGTGTCCTGGCCTGGAGCAGATGCAGTAAAAGGTTCTGTCAGTCAGGGACAGAGGATGGGGACACTGAACTCAGAAAGTCTGCAGTATGGTGATCAGCCCGAGTATAGCACACAATGCCAACAGATAGACCTTGGACCATCTTATCAATTCCAATGCTAACCTAGTCAATGCAGATGCCCCCCCCCAAGCTACCGACCTTGGCTCACATAGGGCATAGCCACCTTCCTGTCTATTTGGAACTTAACGATCTGACCCCATGAAGAGGTCCAATAGACCTGGAAGGTCTGAAAGATCCATGCCAATTCCTTCCAATTCAATGGCATGTTCGTCTCCCATGGGCCGACCCACACCAAGACCTGTGGCTGCCAGGGTTCCTACCCAGCCTCTGGCACTCGTGGGCACCAACATGAATTGGGTGTGGGAGGGACATAGGAGAACACCCTGCATTTCAACCTCCACATCAGACCCTTCCCGATGCATGGGGGGAGGTCGAGGGGGGGTGAGATTCCAGATGAGGCGTTGCTAGGGTGGGGCTATCGTGCTGGGTCCTTTGTCTATAGCCCCGGATAGAAGCTCAGGGGCAACAACTGAAAGGCTAGCTAGCCAGAGTCCCCGACAGTCCACACATTAGCACAGCCCCAGATCTTTTCCAGACCTAGCAACACCCCTGCCACCACAGTATGTGCGTAATGACTGGTTTGAGGTGCAGGTGTGTCCCAGGTACCACTTATATGGAAGCCACCACGTCTGCCCCCACATACCCCCATACGTCTGCCCTCCCTTTCCCCCACAGCAGCTAGTAGCCCTCTAGTAGCTCCAAGAGATGCAGGTGGAGCTTTCAAATCCTATCCTCTGGCAAACAGACTACCCCCCTAGTCAGTGTGCCACCTGGCACCTATAAATTGAAGGTCCTCCGACGGCACCAGCGAGGACTTTCATCAGTTCAACAGGATCCAAAACTTCTGTAGGGTTGATATCACTTACACCTTCAGCAAGTGCAAGAAATTGGTACTATGAGTGAGAAAGCGAGATTCCGCATTCTGAGTCAGATCTATGCATAAAAATGTGGGGGTTTCCAATTTGCATACTCTAACTGTGATAGCACATGCTCTTTGGGGGACCCGGGGGGGAGGAATTGTTACTCCTCCAAAGATTTAAGGGATTTATGCAATTCGCAAAGTTGGTTGAATTTAGAGAGCAATGGCATTACCGATGATTGGTACAAAAAAATAAAAAAAAAATAAAAGGTTTACCTGGACCTCCCTTCCCTCTGCAACCTGTATCCTCTACCTGTCATTTTAATAGTCTATCATTCTAACTGCATCCATGGGATTGGGTCCAGTAACTGCATCTCCATGCTGTGCAGCCCGCTCTTGTGTTTCCCAGCTAGGTTTGTGCTCCAAAATGCAATACATGCATACAGCAAATTTAAACAAAAAAGAAAAAAAAAAATAAACAAGGAAACAGTCTCAATGTGTAAAGTGCATATATAGGAGTGCGTCTTGTGAGCATCTCCCATCCGGCTAAGATCACGTTTGAAAATGCACATTTGGATCACAGAATTGTTCCACCACTATCAAGGAAGCCCCTCCTGGACAAAACCATTTCCCTGCGGAGAGGATCACAAGCACGAGTTTCTCACACAGGGCTCCAGTGTCGATCATCCTTCTAATTGCCACACAATAACCTCTTGTTGTAGTATACAGCTGCACTCAAATCTAGGCTACTCATTCACCTTTATTTGCAGAGCTCGATCTTTACAGGGCTTTTATCAAACCACTAACAGGTCTAAACCAACCAATGCAGTCGATCTGCCGCCATAAAAATGTAGCAAAGCGTATAAAGTCCACAATGGTCTCATTTCCTCCTGGAGTAATGGTTGTCGATACAACCTTAAATAGAGGTATGCAAGTTATCAATATAACTTCATGCACACTGTGGCAATGTATTTTGACAGAAAATGCAGGTTGTTACAGGATAACATACTTTTGAGGCGATTTAGGCACGGGTAGTATAACTCCATGGCAACGCGCTCATCATGGAAGCAAGACGACGCAGAGCAACAAAGGTTTGAATCCCGGGTCCATGCTTAGAAACCTCTTGGGTATTAAACGTGCTATAAATAACCAATTAAACAATTTAATATGGGGCAAAAAGAATCTCAAACATGTCATGTGACGGTTGCCAACTCAACTGCTGTTTTGCAGTTAAGAGAGCAAGCCAGTCACTCTTGTTCTACTTTGTGTGATGCTTCTAGCAGGACATTTTTGGAGGGATCACATATCCTCAATGTGTAATGCTAATTATATTAACCCCCGATTTGTGGTTTAACGCAGGGGTAACTCCTCTAAGAGGACTATTGTTTTGCATACATGCGATGACGGAACGTACCCACATTTATCCTTTCAGAGTGCGGAAAGACAATGTCCTGAACTCTATGTCCCAGAGCACGAACCTTCTGAAGACTGGTTCACAGGTCTTAGATCTCTGGCATTTGAGCATTTGTTCCTCTTCTTGCTGTTCTGGGAGCATCAGAGGGTTTGACGGACCACTGATGCCTTCACCTTATAGGTTCTATGGAAAACGCTGTCGGCAAGCTTTTTTTGTTATCGATGTAGTGTAAAAGGGCGTTTCCCTGAGGATTGCTTGTGCAATGAGCCTCTCCAAGTGTGGTCATTCTACTAAGGCATCGGGATGCATGCATTTATTCACTACCTCGCCACCTTTGGGTTCTCTAGAAAAGCATTTCTCTGAGAGAGGCAAACGAGGAATGAGCTGGCATGACTATCCTATTCTAATATATAGACTCGTACATGTGATGTAGGATTAACTCTTCGCACAGTTAAGAGTTCTGGATCCACAGACCAAAAGGCGGGTCATGTCTGATAACCTAGTTTCTTCATGAGGAGTATGAGAACCTCCACGGGCACTTTCCTTGAGTTTGTCCATGCTATCACGCTGCCACTCTTTAATGACTTTGCAGCATACAGTGTGGTTGGATTTGAACGTCATCGCTAAACAAATCAAAACAGGTTGGGAAAGAGATGGCCCCTCGAAGCTTCCTCAGTATGCACGTCGATAGGAAAACGACACAGATGCTGACCATGCAATAGGGTGGTTCCCAGCAGGAGAACTGGTGAAACAAATTTAAAGAGAATTTGCTTGAAGTACTAAGTGCCAAAACCGAATCCTGCCCCCATGTACACCTAATGCACATTATGTTTAAAAATGTGTAATGCAACTTAGGCCCAAAGGCAAACAAACGCACAAATAGCAGTAAGACAAAACATGACCATAAAACAAAACAAATGCATAAAACAAGCAGATACAGTAATTAAATCACTAAGAAAAAGCGATAAAAGCACATGAAATCGGCAGGATAAAACTAACTAGGACAAGCCAGATACTTCAAGTAAAAAAAAAAAAAAAAAAGATCTTAAGAGCTTTCTTGATGGAAGAAAATGAAGGGTCCAAGGTTAGCGCGCTAGACAGATTATTCCACAAATATGGTGCTATAAATGTAGAAGAGCATTTCTCTGCCATCTGCCGTTCCACCCGTGGCACCACCAACAGATTGCCTCGGCAATCGTGAATGTTGCTTCTCCTGAATCCTCCTTCTAAGGTAGGCTGGGCTTCTGCCATCAAAGCATCTGTGAGTGATGGAGAGGATTCTGAAGTTCAGGCGCTCTTTCGCAGGCAACCAGTGTAACGCCCTTATATTAAGGTTAGAGACTATTCTAACCACACTATTCTGTAGAATGTGGCAAAGTTTTTCTGTGCAGAACCAACAAGAAGGCTGCCGCTGTAATCCATTTTGGCACCAATATAGATCGAGCAAGAGAGGCAGGATTGTCCTTGGAAATTAAAGGCTTAATGCGGCGGAGTATATTCAAATAATACGGTAATGATGAGATTACTTCATTGACTTGGCCCTGCATAGATAGTTCAGAAATACACCCAGGGATTTCACCTTGTCGAGGTCTGAAATATGACAGTCAGCTATTTAGAAACGTTTGTACAATTCAGGAAGCTCTGTAGATATGCAATACGTATCTTTAGCAGAAATGGGACACTTTTATTAGGTCTATAGTTCGTAGAAATGGTAGGGTCCAGCAAGTGTTTGTTTTTTTATTAACAAAGTCATGATCCAAGCTTATTTAATACAAGTAGGTCTAGATGTACCAGTGGTTCGCTCCACCATAGTGGAGCTTGTGAGGATCCCAAGGGCAAGGGAAAGGCCATCGCTCTTGGATCCAGACCCTGCGGGTGGATATGCGAGGGAGGATCACCTGGTTGGAGGGCACTTGGGGAACAGGGAGAGGACATCTTTAGATGGTATCATCTTTACTTGATTAAAGGGGACCTTATTTTCCATGCCATTATGGACTGTTGCATATCTTTGTCCCAGATTTTGATTTGAATTGATTGACGCAGACTATCCTTAGTTTTCTTTAGGTAGTGAAATCCCACCTTAGAATAGGGCAAGTTAGGCCTTTATCCATCCTGACATTTTAGAAAATTGAATCTGTTGTCTGCGTTTAACTTCATGATGCATTCACAAACTGCACGCCCACATTAGGTTTGTCATATACAGTAGTAACAAATCTACTCCTTGACAGGGCCTACTAGTCTCTCTGGTTTGGTAAAGAGATCTTCCAGGGAACCAGATACCTATATACCCAGGGGATCACCAAAGACATTTTTAAACTCACAGGGAACAGATCACATACACAACAAGAACCTCTCTCAACACAAACATTCATAACAAGTAAAGTAGTTTGACATCAAAAGTTAGCCATTTAGAATCAAACCGTTAAGCTATAATTAAGAATGCAATGCATATCAGTTCCTCCTAAATTTTAAGATAAGGAATATATCATCCAAGTTTTGCTTCACCCTAAAGAAAGCCTGGCCATACCTCTATTGGACCCAATGGCCTAAACTTGGCATATGCACCTTAACTAAGGTTTTTCAGTGCATTTCAAGGTTTTGTTTGCGACGGGCCACTAGCCTTTGGCCGTTTCCACAGTACAGGTTAACCCAATAGGTTTCATTTGGGACTACTAGGTGGCCACATCCTTTGGTCAATAGTGTGGCCTATGGCTGTGTTCACTGTACATGTTCCTCCAACATGTTTCTTTACATATCTTCAGGCCCCAGGCCCTTCAGCTCTGGGCAGTGAACCTGGCCTTCGGCCATGCCCACTATCTTTTAAAACACTACCAGGCCACTAGCCATGGCCTCGGCCGTATCCTCTGTACATGTTCCCCCAATATGTTTCTTTTGGATCCACTAGGCCTTTGGCCGTGGCCACTATACATTTCTTTCGGGCCCACTATCCAGGGCCTTTGGCCCTGGCCCTTGAGCATGGCCGTTGGCCAAGCACACTGTATATTTGAAATCACTACCTTTCTTTCTTACTCACAAGCCATGGCCTTTGCCCATTAACATTGGCCCCGGCCTTCGGCCCCTTTACATGTTACCCCAAAAGCTTTATTCCGGTCCCACTAGCTATGACCTTCAGCCATGGCCAGCGCTCCAATAGGTTTCCTAAAAGGGCCCACTACCCATGGCCTTTGACCGTGGCTACACCACTAGGTTTCTTTTGGGAACACTAGCCATGGCCTTTTAGCCACAGCCTTCGGCCATGTCCACTTTCCAAACTGCACCATTTGGTTCCCGTACTCTTACCCTTTGGCCACACCCATTACCCTCCACCTCACTGTAACTATAAAATTCCACCTTTTTTGTATTAATCACAATTTTTAACTTAAAAAAAAGGTTATATTGGTAATGTACTACAAATAACCATGGTTATCCGTAAATGCCTGCAAATAACTGCATGTTATTTTCTTAGGACACACTTTAATTCCTGATCGCTTGTTCCATTATAACCACGGTAATCATGCCAAACACTGGTTATGCTAAGAGCTCTGACCTTGGTCCCCAGCCCCAAAACCAACCCCATTCCCACTTCTCACCCGCTACCGCTCCCGCTCCTTGCCCCCGCCTCCACCACTCCTCCCCAATTTCACATGGTGTCCTCTTACCCACTCCCCACTTGTAGCCTGATGCCAATTCACACTTTTCCTTCCTCCAAATAGCATTTTTCTACTTTTTGTTTCTGGCTAACCCTGGTTATTCCAGTTATAACAGCAGTTATCTCCCTCATATTGAATCTTTTTTTTAAATGGCGACTTTTCAAATTCTGAAGTCTCTCTACTGAAAAGCACCTGTTTTAGAAGAAGGGGGCACCCCATTCTCCGTCAAACATTTTAACAGCTACTGGACGGAACAACCCCAAACCCCTCCCAGAAAGCGAGGCAAAACTTCATGCCCAAGTTATTTCATACCCAGTCTAATTCCATCTAGTGGTATTTGCGGTGTACTGCGCAGAAATATTGTCTTCTTCTCTATGGGGAAATAAATGGGAGTAGGCCAAAAACAGTGGGTTTTTTTTTTACTGTCTAACTAACTTTAACAAATGCTTGCCAGAAATGCCAGTCTGGGAGGGCCCGTGACAAACTTTTGTTTGCAAAATATCAGCCAAATCAGTCACGCAAATCAAAAGTTACCAGCAATGCAATGTTCAGGTTTCCTATGGATCTTGATACTCAACATTTAAGTATAGTTCGGCGACTGTCATACTATAATATATATATTGATTAATGTTGATTCAAGTTGTAAAAAGAACACCATTCTGAAATTAGGAGTTCAATAATACTGCCAGAAACTATTCTTTGGTTGTTCATCGTTTTCATTTCCCCTCGAAATTCAAATAATTGAATGGGGAAGACCTACACCGATTTTGTGACCTGTAAGACTACACATACCAACATGCAAAGCAGTGCAAGCCTAAACCAAGTAAATAAAATAATCTCCTCTGGGTTTAACAACTGTACTAGGAAGACTTAAAGACACACAGTAATCTTGCTTCACACAGCATGCAGAGTTTTTCAATCCCTCCCATTGTAATCACTCAACAGCCACTCTTCTTAAGACATATCAAAAACAAGTCACTCCTAATTTACCCACTCCCTGTTTTATCTGCAGCCTCTACCACCAATCCCTTTCTGCTGTATTGCTCTGATAGAACCAAGAAGACGTGTAAAAAAAAAATATATATAAAAATGACCAGACTCTGCTCCGTCCACCTATGAAAAAGAAGAGCAGAGCTCCTTCAAATCAGAGCTCAGAGGTTTAGTCTCAGAGCGCTGAGAGCAGCCGATCCCGCATGGTCAACGCGCTAGCACATCTCACTTTTAGCACAGTCTGTGCAGCGTTTGTGGTGTGCCACCCCTTTTGGGAGAATGGTCCCTTCAAGGGCTCATGCTGATGCCACGTGCTAGGACACTTGTGACCACATGAATAAAAAGGGACAGGCCGTTTCCGGCTCATCAGTCGATACCAAACCGACTCCTGTCTGCTGTGTCGATCTACCCTGCAGCACGATGCTGGTGCTACGCAGCAGGCGGAGGGCCCTCTACCAGGACAGTGCCCCTGCTGGGCAACACTGTCCCCGACGTCCCCATGGTAACTAGCAGAGCCCTTGCTCGGCAACTCTGTGTGCGTAATGGCCTGGGTGCCCCTAGGCCACGATCAGACCGTGTGCTCACGGTCCTACAGAGTGATCCCTGCAACGGATACTGTCCGCTGGGTGCCCCCAGCAAATGTGTGCCTGGACCCTGATCCCAGGACACTGGTGTACGGTGGCGCAGGTCCCCTGCTCCCCACCCCACCTCACGGAATGGGATTTGGGCGACTGCAACACAATTCTTGCCAATATGGAAACGTGGACCCCCGTTCCTCCACTGCAAGTGCTTCCAATTACAACTCCTCGATGGATGCACTCCCTGGCTTCAATGCAGAGCCTGCTTTGTTATTCTGCAGCCCCTAGACCACCGTGCAAAATTTCCACTTGCCAATAGCCATTGGCTAATGAAAACGGACTCTGGGCGAGTAAGAAGTGCATTGCTTTGTTTAAGTGTAACATTGAGGTGGCAGGTGACTTTATGGTGGCTAGAAGCTTGCAATTTGACATGTTTACCCCTTCCCCCTGACTCCACTCCTGCAACCTAGTCTTTGCTCCGAATACAGCACTCCTGTGAATGTTCCTATAGAGCACTTCAGCAGTCCCTCTGCATACATTGACCTTTCAATGTACTATTAAATTATCCGAGATGGTGCCAGGAGATTTTTTTCTCTGCATTCCTGTGAGGTAATACAAGATTGTTTCGCCGATCACCATCAGTCACTCCATTTAATCCGGCCGAGCCATGAGAACTGTTCACCCTGCTCTGAGGAAATTCATCAGGGCCACCTGCGTTCCAGTGAATTGTCGTTGGCTGCGCTGCGCTCTCTAGACGTGCAGGGATACTTTGCTTGTCTTGTGCATCATTCATTGCGCTGGGTGTGGCACATTGAGCCAGTGTGAGCTCCGAGCACAATAGATTGGTGCGTTATTAAAAAACGGAGGCATTGAGGTCACACCATTACATTCCGGCAGGACCGACTCTGCCCTTCATTGTTTTGAAGTTGGGTTATTGGAATGGGTGATGCCAACACCTCCTGCTACACAAGCCCCAGGAACAATGTAGTGTGTGGAAGTTGCTATTCTAATGATCATCATCAGTCCAGTGTTCTGCGCTTAATCTTCGTCCTTATGTGGAGGACTGGCTGGGATCTCCCGTTACTTCAAGCCTTTAGGACAAGAGTTTGCAATGTTGCCCGCTCTACTTGCGGGGCGGGGAGGGTGTTCTCATTGCTGGGTTCCCAGTGATGCTCAGCTGTCCAATTCAAACCCATCGTTCTAATAGCCCTTTCATCAAACTTTGGTTTTCTTTTCTCAGCAAAGCTTGAATTAACCAAGCCCATCACTGCAGCTGCTGTCCCCAAGGTGTACCCGTTTTCTACCCATAGATTCCACCTCCTACCCCTTTTACCAACAGAACAAGATTCCAGCCACCGCCTCGCGCTGTCTGTGAAGAATATGAATGCCTTTGAAAAATATGAATACATGTGGAAAACATTCTTTTCGAAAAATAAATGCTATTTTTTTTAATGCCACATTAGACCTGAAGGCGGTGCTTTCAACATCATGCATGCTTTGCTCTCCAGATGTTTTGGACTACAAATACCATCAGCTCTAATCAGCACAGTCATTGGTGAGGAATCATTGGAGTTGTGGTCCAAAACATCTGGAGAACCGCAAGTTGCAGACCCCTGCCCTAGGACAATACAACTATAGAAGCAGCTGGATACGCCAGAGGTCCGACCCCAATGATACCATGTTTACTCATCATAAGAGCAGCAAATGGAGGCCAGATCCCAATGTCAACTGCGACACATAGAATTGTAAATGGGTAGCCATCAACAATGAGGCTATGTCCACTAAGGCTCCCCAAGAGATGTTCCAAACAACGAAAGGGAAGCTCGAGGGCCATGAAACAATGCTCAATTGAGCAATGCTTGGGGAATCTTAAACTCCATTTTCTTTTCACATTATAAAGTGTTTGGTGGAGGGCCTGCTTGAGGCGTTTCGCAAAAGCCCTGGAAATAATGCAGGCGCCATATACTTTGTAGCAGCAAATGCAGTTTGAAACAAGCTTCTAAATTTGCAAAGCATTACACCCTCCCACCCAACTCTGTATTCTTGCTCTGGGCACGCTACAGATAAAAGTACCAGGAAAAAAAATGTTCTCAGCTGCTGCCCGGAAGAAGTCCGAAATGCAAGTTTTAGTTAGGGCGAAAGGGTCGGGGGATCCCCAGGAACACCCATTGAGCTGGCGCCACTCTGGCGCCATAAAGTCAGAGAGAACCTGTGACAAAAAGGAAACCTTTGCGCACCTTCCTGTGGCCAGCAAAACCAAAACCTTATGTAGGAGTTTAGTTTCTGTTCACATTCAATCATGCAAGCAACACGTAACAGGATGCTGCTGCCGAAGCGTACATCCACAGAGCACTCGATAACAAAACATTGACCATTATCATCCGGGAAAAGAACTCGTCGATAGGATTTTGAGTTCCATCCCTTCCTCCATCTCATGCTCTTAGGGGTCCTCAAGTCCAATCCTGAAGACGCACATCTACTCCATGTTTTATGGCCATCCACACAAAACACATGTGAATAGCGAATGTAAATGGGAGTTTGTTTTACAAAGTCAATGATTATCTTGGAAAAGTGGTGCAGGCTCTCAGGGACCAGGATCATAGACCACTGCTTCTAGAGAGGACTGCTGCTAAACACCTCCATGCTCCCCATGTAATCAAACTGCCTTCCTATTCCCCCTGGACACCGCATTGGTGATTACCAGAGAGAGAATGCATACAAGAAATACTCGATCCACAGTTTTTCACTTGTTATCTTAAGTTAAAGGTTCTTATACTGCGCGCTGTTACCACCTGCAGGGTTTCTTGGCACTCTGGCGGATCCGTAAAGAAAGGGGGACTGAGCGGGAGAAAGAGCAAGAGAGCTGTGATGTGCCGTTGACAGCTTCTGTTCGGTTGACCCCTTTCACTGAACATGTGTGTTTTTCGGTTGTCAGCCGCCATGTGCTGTTAGGCGAGGCTGAGGCTATGTGTGGTTTGTTCCATTGTTGTGCGATTTGTTGTGCTGTAGCGGTATAGCTTAGTTCAGAGTTTGAGAGGTGTGTGTAGAGGGCGAGTTTTTAGTAGGGTTGGTTTGTGGCAGTGTCCTTTCCTACCCCCGCTGTTATGACAAACTGTGGTCCATATCCCTTCCCCTGTTGTACATTCTGGTATGCTGCAATTGCCACCCCTACTGTGTATGCAAAAGTGTGGGTTTTTAGTAGGGTTATTTAATGGCAGTGCCTTTTCTACCCCCAGTGTTCCGACTAAATGCTGGCCAGGTCCCTTCCCCTTTAGTACATTTTGGTGTGCAGCAATTACCACCCCCCTCAAGATCCTCCTTGGAGCACAGCTGTTATGCAAGAAAAAACCTGCAACCGAAACCCAGCAGTGGTGGGGTGAGCACCTAGAACTAGAACACAATGCTAGAGGGGAAACACCTAGAACTAGAGTGGAAAAAAAACAGCAATTGAAGATGCACTCAGAAGTGGAATAAAGCAGCTTAGAGAAGAACACCTAGATTTCAAACAAAGGGGTAGTATGCAGACCCCGAGAACTGGCACATAGTGGGGCCTGGGGCGAAAGCCGATATTTCAGATAAAGCAGTAAGTCACTTATGAAATAGCCCAGTCATGTCACCAATGTGTCCTCCAAATGACCTATGTTGCCTTCCTCTTCCTTCTTCCTCCCCTGACTGACCTCCGCAGATGCTTTCTTGTATCCGTTTTATGTTTTGTCTGCGCCATCATGCTTCCGGGTCCATTGCTGCGCATTATAAGGTTAATAAAGTAAATTATTTTTCACTAAGGGGAGAAAGGGTCTCCTTTCTTGCAAACATTGTTTTCTATATGAGCAACTGGTTAACAATGTAAGCCACCGTGTGAGCATGCATAATCAATGGACCATCATCTCTGAAGGGAGGGGAAAGTGACCGTCGTCCCCACAAAACCACTACAAATTCTTATCAGTGTAAAAAGGTGCATTTACAGCACCTTCTCCCCCTCCCCCACCCAAATATATTGGCCAAGAAAATCAAATGGTTTTATATGCGATTCCATGAGAGCTCATAAACCAATCCAAGGCTCTGAGGCAAAGGTGAAGGTGTTTTATGCCTTTGGAAGCATACGTGCGCATTATACAGAACAAATCTTGCTTACCATAACTCGTGTGGCGGGCAAATTATTTAGACACAATGGCCCTCATTACGACCCTGGCGGATTTCGCGGTGCAAAATGCACCGCGGAGCATGGCGGAAAGCCGCCGATAGCGCCATGGGGGTTGGCGGATTTACCACCCCATGCCGACCTTGGCGGAGCGGTAAATCCCCAATCCCCATTTTACCCTTCCCCATTCCCATTCTTGCCCCATAGGGTATAATGGGAGTGGGGAAGGAGTTAATTACGCCGCCGTAAAGTACGGCGGCGTAATTAACAACGAGGTCCCTTAGCGCCATGGTTTTCTCCGCCCGGTAAAACCAGGCGGAGAAAACCTCCATGGCGCTAAGGGAACTCGTAGTATGGCGGACGGGTCCGCCGCGATTACCGCTGGCGGTATCCCACTCCGCCAGAGTCGTAATGAGGGCCAATATGTTGTTTGCCGAACAGAATAATAGGAACCAAAAGAAGCATGACCGCCAAACATGCTAGTAAGAGTTCATGTGCCTCTGGAACGAAGTCCGTAAGAGGCCAGGAGGACAATCCTCTCATAATGTATGTGCCAGGCGAATAATTGCATCTGAATTGCTGCACCACAGAGTTCGATCATCAGGATTCGTGTGGCACTGCATAGCAACAACATTGCATAGCCCTGACAACAGAGCAGTGACAATACTAATAAGCACCTGTACAGATAAGCGGCGTACCAGGTACCTAGCACACAAAAAAGAAATACTTCCTAACAAAATAAAATAGTAGAAATAAGCGCAACAAAAGATGGGTAACAACGGACACACTTGAGCTACCCTTGGCTTCCACCAAAGAACATCCACTAATACTTTCGGATCAGTGGCATGAGCAGAGCAGTGGCAAAAGAAGGCGCTCTACAACAAAACAATACAAATAATAATACGGCTTGATGTGGAGAAGGACTTTAAAAAGGGAAGACATTTAAATAATCATGAATTACTAGGTGAGAAGAAGTTTGGGTTACAAAATAATATCTGTCAGGTTTAAATTAGAAGTATCACCATAGCAAAGCAAATGTACTCCTTGAAAAATCATTTCACTCCAAATTTCCTACAATTTGAAGTAAAATATTATTAGAGTCCTGCTTCTAAACAGGAGTGGTTCCGGCGTGGCAGGAGCAGAGGGGAAGGGGTAGCGAGAGTGAAGGAGTGCTAAACAAAGTCCTGTTTTTTTCTTTATCCGAGATCTGATTCTCCCAATGCGTGGTCAAAGAAGGTAGCAAGAACCAACTAGACATCTTAATGGGCTTCCATGCCCCAAACCAATGATTCAACTACACTCTAGAAAAGTTGCAATTGCTAAATTTGTAATATGACGAGGTATAGATCACCCTGAATTCAACCGAGTGGGCGCATGTGAACTAAACCAATAAGGTTTTGGCCAGAGTTTCCTCTACGCATTTTTTAAAATAATGGATTGACATTGTGCAAGCCACAGCAAAAATGTCAGAAAATATGGGTAAATATGTTGAATGTACCCTTCACTCTGCAGGGGACACACATGGATCTAAATTAAGATTCGATAATCAGGAGCTAAAAGCAGCTCCTGGGTATCCAGCATTAACCTGTGATGAGGAGCTACCACTCGGGAACGAGGAGCTCGTACATACCATTCCACAAATTATCCAAATATGCATCAAAACTGCTCTTATCCTCCAACCTTTTCCGTGGCTGGCTGCCCTTGGAGTGCCACCTGCCGCCTCCATCAAAAATCTAGGATGCACCATGGACGCAGACCTATTCCTCTGCAAGCACATCAACTCTGTATCCAGAACCTCTCACTTCCACCAGCACGTCCTAAAACAAATATTCCCTTACCTCTCTTACCCTCAAAGAGTCTCTGCAATACTGGCCTTTATCTCCCGTCTTGACTACGCCAACTCCCTCTATCTCAGCGTCCATGCGCTCCATATCAGGAAACTCCAACGTATCCAAAACGCAGCGTGCTCCTTGCCACCTCGCCCAGAAAACACATCAACCGCTCACTCAGAATTTTGCACTGGCTCCCAGTTAGCCTAAGAGAAACCTTCCAAGCCATGGGCATCACTCACGAGCCCTCCATAATACAGGACCAGAGTTCCTTCAGAACAAAATCATCCACTACCAGCCCCCCAGAAACATCTATCAGGCTCAGCTCTCCTCCTGGCTATTCCTCCGCACCACTCCACCAGAGTTGGTGGCTCAGCTTTCTCTATCCTAGGGCCTACAATCTGGAACACACTTCCTCTGTACATCTGCTGCACCGTAAACTACCTCTCCTTCAAAAAAAGCTCTTGAAACCTGGCTATTTACTGCATCATCCTGAAACCCCCCCCAAAAACCTCACATCCTGGGTAAATGACCAATCGCAGGCAGTCCCGGCTGTGTTCCTGGCATCACCGACCTCCAAACACCTGATGGTGCCAGCAGTGTTTGCAGTGGCCTGGGCCACACACAAACACCTATCATGACCCTGCCTCCCCCTCAAGTGCCACTGACTCATAACACTCATATGTAATGTCACAGGATTGATGAATGACTACACCAGGCAAGTACGAGAAAAACAGGCAAATAGCAGCATTAGTCGTAGAAGCACCGTGGTGTGATAGAACCAATGCCACCACCACTGCAATTGTACAGATTGGGAGGCACTGCAGGGAATTCATGGGAAGTCGGGCCACCATGGCCATATCCGAACCAGCAGGCCAGGTGGCGGAATCACCTATGCAACAGCACAGGGGTGCAAACAAAAACCAGCTTAGCATCACTCCAGTAGAAAGGGGGGCGGAGGGGCAGGTATGGCACAAATATTAACCATAGGATGGGAAGCCGTTGGTAAAGTTACCTCCTTAAAATGATCAGTAAGCGTTCGATATCTGCGTAGACTCATAACCCGAATCGCCTAGAAGAATCTGGAGACACAGCCTGTGCTCATCCTGTGGCGAATAGCTGGAGTGTAGACTGTTGACAGACCTAGTGATAAGGTGTGTATCAGCCACTTAAAACGCCCTAAAAATAGGCAAATACTCCCAAAAAATAACAAACTAGAGAGTAAAAATACTCCCAACAAAAGAAAGAGGAAACTGTCAACACAGGACCTCGTTCCCCTGCTTTCACCCACACCACTCCATTGATCTATTTGGGCCAGTATTGCATGTAGTACCATAAAAAGAATCTACTATTATTACTGCCCAATCCGAATGAGGAAAACATGCATCTTTTAATGTGCATGATTAACTAGCTGTACAAAAATAAATTACGAAAATATTTCTGTTTTTCAGTTAAAACATGTTTTCACTAACTTATAAAATACTCCCACTGAGAATGGGACTTACTTTTTTACTCACAAAAAAATAATTGTACTCCCAACTTCCAAACATAGGGAATAAAATACTCCCACTTCCAAATCAATCTGGAGCACCCACTGTTCCTGCTGCTAACCGTTTTCATCACAGCTGTGAGAACCGACAGAAATAGCCAACTACCTGAGTGGAGGCCCGAACAACAAAGCGCCATCAATGGTGGCAAGGTACGTACAATACACCACTCCACTGGCCGCAGGCATGGTTATCCACACACATCAGTATACTGCAAGGCCTACAATATTTGGTCGTGCTGTTCACATAAATTCTCCACCTACTTACACAAGACTACACCTCAACACCTCTGACAGCAGAATGCAGTGCAGGCCTATGACAAATTCAGGCACGCTGAACACACAGCGATTCTCTAGCCCCTACACCACCCGACTCCTCTCAGCATCCATCCATATGCCTGACCACACAAGTTGCTTTTCTACCGGAGCCTGCTGAGCCTTTTTTGGCCAAATGCACAGACGCATAACAATCTTACTCCATGACTTCGAACACTTTGGACTTCGGTCCTCCGAAGGTGGTCCCACTAACAGCGCAATTGAAACTATAATAATTGTAAAATGGCGCTCTACAAATGACAAGTACAATTCAAATCTAACCTCCGCATTACATCCAAACTTATCTTTTTGCCCATTATCTATGAATCTTTATGCTTTAAATGTCGTATAAATATGTGTCCTAAGGTTTATTTATAGCTTGTCCCAAATGCACAGAGTTAAATTCACATAGGTGTGTCTTTTTATCAGTTGGCCCGAGAAGCCAAAAGGAGCTCCTGGTAGCGGTTGCTGTCAGGCGAACCAAACTCTTCGAGGCTACAAGTATGAGTAAAATAGCTCCCCTCCATTTTGTACCCTGACACAACACTCAGTAGATGCCAGGTTACTAGAAATACAAAGGAACATTTTGTGAAGGGTGTTGCTGGTGTCAGTCCACAAACTAAAGTTAGGAGAACTCTCCCCATTATATGCCAGAATTTCCCCACCTTCAAGCAAGTTATCCCTAAACCAGGTCTCTCCCTCTGATGCCTTTTGTGTCCAGCGAAAGTAATAGGCTAGTCTCCACAATAGATGACAGCATCGCCCCTGTAAAATACATACTCCTCTATCCCGTACCCTTTCCTACATACTTATGGAAGCTACTGCGAAGCCATAGCAAGCACAAGTGCACTTCCCCTTTAAGAATTTAGAGAGTGGAAGCAGGCCATGTGCGTGTAGTGTGACCACACATGATACCCTGCAAGTCTTCCCCCCAGTCGGTTGGGTTGGACACAGCCCTCTTTTTCACTGCAGTACCTTTCTCCGCTTTCTTTCTCCAGTATATGCCAGGTACCACAGGGTTCTCTGTGTGCATCAGTGTCAAAGTTTGTTCTCAGCAATGGACCCTCACACTCTTTCCTTGGAGTGTTTTGGCCCGCTTGAAAGCTAGGATGCCTGTGCACTTCACTTTCATATGAGTCCTCCAAGAGTTGGGCGATGCAGTGGGAGAAGATCTTTCAGTCATTGGCACCGGATCACTTCAAACTAGGTAACATCCAAGATGATAAGTTCAGCACTTTTTACTTTGGCACTCCGTCCAGGCTACGCCCTTCGCAGGGGCCTACTGCGATTAGCTACCACAGTACAAAGGGTGCATCCCGAGGTCTCCGAGAAGATTTGTACCAGCACTCATGCAGAGGGCCCGCAAGGGTCAATACCAGGCTTCGGTTCCTCACAGGGCTAGTACTGTGGCCCCATGCCTGAGGGAGTTTTGCTTTACCCAGACCAAGATCCAATGCCTATCACACTCTGCTCACCAGACAGACACTGGAGGACCAGAGAAGGCCAGTAGTAGCATTAGGCCCCATTTTTCAGATTACCTCAAGGAGCATTGTGGCCTGTACGGTGACTGGGCCACACATCCCCGGCAGGACATGGTTCGCTGTTCCACAGCCGAAGCATCTCCAGCTATGTTATAGCAAACACTGGGTGACACAGACAAGATTTCTTCCACTGCTGCCCCGGTGCTTCTGGGTCCTTGCCTTTTTTCCCCATGGCTGGAACGGTCACACAGTGCGAGGGGATATTCTGTTCCTCCAGACGGTAGCTCTCTTTTGGTCTCATTCTCAAATGACAGCGTGATAGTTCCGAGGTCTATTGGGTGGGATGGCAGCATGTGTCCTGCCGCTGCCCAAGGCCAGATTGCAGATGCACAGCACCCAGCAACACCTGGCAGCCTGTTGAACTCGGGGCTCTGACCCACAAACCAAGGAGGTTCCAATAGGATCTTCTTTGGTGGGCAGATCACAGGGACCTCTGGGAAAGCAACCCCTTTCAGGACCCTCCTCATCAGTTTACCATGACAAAAGACTCTTCCCTATCAGGCAGGAGAGTACCCTCCACCTCTATGATATGTGGAACAAGAAGAACAAAAACGTCTTGGAATTGAGGCAGCCTTCCTAGCCTTGCAGGCATTCACACTAGTGATAGAAAACTCCAATGTCCTCATACAGACGGAACAACGTGGCGAGTATGTTTTGTTCCACATCATGATCCACATCAACAAGCAGGGAGGCACCAGGTCGGTGAAACTGTCTGCTCTGGCTGTGCACTTATGGTAGAGGGCACTGAGCAACAACATACTGCTACAAGCGTCTCATACAGCAGGAATAGACAATGTTCAAGCAGACAACATAAGCAGGAGGTCTTTCGCCAATCACGAATGGGAATTGAACGAGCAGATCATTGAGGATATTTTATTTCAGAGGACTTGCCCTGGTGGATTTATTTGGGATGGAAATGAACAAAAAGTGTCATCATTATGTACTTGGAAGTGTAGATGGTTGGGGGCGGGGAGGTCACTACAAGATGCATTATCAATCCCACAGGATAACCTGTTTGCATATGCGTTTCCACCTTTCCCTCAGAATCCTAAAGTCTTTCAGAAAGTCATAACCTCTCGGGATTACGAAGTTCTCCTGGTAGTCACACATGGGCCAGAGAGGCATTGGTTCTAAGAGCTTCTGCATATGGCAAGTGGACCACCTACTTCTCCCTCTCCCTTCCAGACCTGCTTCACCAGCTGGTTGTGGTGGGGGTGGAAGGTACTACATCCCTGTAGCTCAATCCTTGGTGCCCTACAGCCTGAGATTTTGATCTATAGCCACTTGAGTTTAATCAGACAAGGTCCTCGAGGTAATAGGGGTATCCTGGAAACCTTTTACTCGATCCCAGGCCAAGGGAAAGAAGCTTAGATGTTGCCGTTGGAAAAGTCAAAAGATCACCTGCAGACTTCAATAGATGTCATAATTTCCTTCTTGTTCATTTAGGGACTCAAAGTCTCATCATTTAGAACCAAGGTATAAAATAGGCAGCGTCGCATAGCAATTTGCTATGCAAGTCTGTAGGTTTGCTAATCAAATGGACACTTGTGTAGCAAAGCTAGCTATTTAAGTTTCACTCTTAAATGAAATCACAACTTGCCCTGCTTTCCCCTCTTGCCCTTGGTGCTCTCTTCACCCTCTTATCACTTCAAGTGCTAATGTAGAGAAAGCGCAGCATTAATCATCTCATCGACTCTTAAGTGCCAAAGGCATGCATGTACGGGAGTGCTAGGCAATAATTTATTTTTCAAATAATTGCAAACCAGAAGTAATCAGTATGATACTTTTATTAAGCTTTCTATACCCTATAAGACCAGTATGTGTAAACTTTATATTTTTGTTAAAAATAAAAAGTCATGCAATTCCATTCCCAAATTGTTACATAATGCATAATTACAGTATTGATCCTGTTAAGCACTGCATCTCCATACTTTATAGTAAAGTTTAGGTTAGTGTATCTACATTTCATAGTGTCAAGTAGATTTCATTTTGTTAGGGAAGATGCATCATATTGACGAGTGAACACCTTTGAAAATGTTCATGATCACATGATCAAAAACTTTTGCTGGCAAACCTAGTTCTGCAACCTGCAGGTTGCATACATCTTGCAACTGGTGCTCAACCCATGAGGGATCCCATACTCTTTCACATTCTACATTATCACCCTGTTGCTTTATACCAGGTACCCTGAAAGTGGGATGACCACAAATTACAATATTCCACCTGCTTTGCCCTGTTCTCTGCCTGCTATGCCATCCACCCTGATTAGTCTGTTTCTTTCCTCTTACATAATGTTTTCACAAAGCTATAACTAGACACTTACGCAAAGTAGTGATCAATAGTTCCATCCAGTCTGTACATCTACAGATCTACTGCAATACCCTAGCATCCAGAGCTCGCTTTGCTTTATGATTGCATAATATATTACCACCTGCAGAAGACAACTGGCCAAATTGTTTTCAGAGCCTTTTTATCATATCTATTTATTTGTGTCCATTCATGCTGCCAATCTTTTACATTTTACAGACGCTCATCAAGGGCTCGACAAGTCTTTTCGCCCATTTGCACAGTCAAGTAGATTTTATGAAGGGTGAGGAACGTTAACAAGAGATGTTTGAAACATTTACTTTGTTTGCAATAAATATCAAATACAACATCCACTGTGCATAGCTGGCCTCTGGGTGGAAGGAGTGTGCCAAACATAAAGGGGCTTTATAGCGACATACACCATTTTTCAGAAATCTCATTTTTAATGTGTTGTCCTCCATTCCTGCATTTCTCTTAGTTTAATAGGTAAAATAAGTTACCCAACCTGCAGGTCTAGCTGATTTTTAAAGAATTTGCAAAGCCTGGCTCTGCTCACTAATGTCTTATTTCAGTGGTTGGCAAAACTGCTATATTGTTGCTCATTTCATGTCTTGGGTACAAATAACTTCTGGTGACTAACAATATTAGTACAAAATTGCTAATCAAAAAAGTTAATTAGCAATCTCTGCTAATCAATTTTTGAAAACTAATTTATGCCTTGCAGACCGTACCTGGGGGCTTTTGGAGCATACCTCTCAAATAATGACAAGCTAGTCTCCTTTGCAATCCAATAGTAAAATGTCAATTCAGGGGACTTGTCCATCTGTTCCCTGCAACACTTCATCCAGTTGCAAACTGGGATCTAAATATATTTGACAGCTCTCTCGCACAAGCCCTTTGTGCCAATGTCGACATGGTCACATGGAAAACGGCTTTTCTGGTGGCAATTACCCCAGCCCATCGTATCATTGAACAACAGGCTTTATCTATGGAGGAGCGCTACCACTCATGCCAGAGACACAAGTGGTTTTACTAAACAACCAGTCATTCTTGCCAAAAGTGGTCTCAGACTTCCATAAACCAGGACATTTGCGTGCCAGTTTCCCAGAACGTCAAACTGAAGCAGATAAAATTCTCCATTGTTTGGGTGTTCGAAGGTCCTTGAACTTTTATCTTGAGAGCTCAAAATTTCACAGGTCTTTGGAAAGATGAATCACTTTTGGTGGGGTAAAGCCAAGGAGGCAGGCCGTTAAAGTCACCATGCATCTCCCACGCTTAACCAACTACAGGTAAGGTCCCTCCTCAAGGCCTGCATGCACACAACGAAAGCATAGAGGACGGAAGTAGCCTTCTAAAGTCTAGTGCTTTGGAAGGCCATATGCAAAGCAGCAACATGGACCTTATGTTCAGCTTTCTGTAAACACAAAGACCTGGAGTCCAGCTCCAGTGCCCAATTCGGGCAAGCATTCCTAAGGAGTCATCTTCTCAATCAGGGAGCAAAAATTCAAGTTGCAAGCTACTAGCCAACCATATAAAAAAAAAAAAGTCACTTGCCACCACTACTCTCCCATAAGCATGGCGGAAAGGGGAAGGGACAAAGAAGTAAGGAAATATTACTCACTATAGCAACTACTTTACTCCTAGTCCAAGGTGCCCTTTCCTCCATACGCCTACCCTCGATCCCCCGGAAACTAGTTAGATAGGAACAGGAGGACCTATCTGTGGGTTAGGGACTGAGGGGGAAGGAGCATGGAAGGCAGGACATAGGGCATGGTTGTGCTTTGTGCTACATGCATGTGGCCTATTGCAGCTCCCTAAATTCTTAAAGAGGATGTGCCCTTGGGCTCGCTATGGCTCCAATCCCGTCCCCCATGGGAACTCCCATCAGTATGGAGGAAAAAGGACATTGGGCCATGTGGTGTGCCAGAAGGAGGAGACAGAGCATATTGAACTGGTTGTATTTAAAGAAAATTGAATAAATGACATCACTAAGCTATGGGTTTCCCTACCTAACATAACTAGCTAGGGTGCTTGTTAGTCATCGGTGAGTCCAAAAGAAAGCTTGGTCTACTGTCCAAAAGGATAATCTGACCTGGAACTACCACTAACAAAACAACTAAGGCACAGGAGAATGGCTCCCTTCTCAGCAGATTCTGCTAGTAACATATTTTAAGATAGTTCTTGGTTATCACTTTTATCAAGTTGTCAAGTTCAATTAGTCGGCTGTCCACTTTTCTTTCTCTTGGTCACTTGAGGTCTTATTGATTTTATTTTCTCTTAACTGTAGCTCTCTTACTTGTTCCTTATTACACAGACTTGAAAGTCTCTTGTTTCAGTGTCCACTCTGTCTTGATTCCCACAAACAATATTGTTGCAATTCTAAATCTCACTTTTCTTGCCAACTTGTGCGTCTCTGGGTTGAGGAATACTGGGATGATCCTCACTGTTCTTGTGCCTCGCTGGGATGAGTATGAGCAACCCAGTGATGGTTCTCACTCTTCTTTTGATCTTGGAGTCAGAGTACTCCATTTGTTATACTCTGTGCTTTCCCAGTGACTCCCGCTCTCCCAATTATCTTCTTGATTCAGGGATAGAGTCACTGGGTCTGCAGCTCCCACACAGCTTGCTTCTCTTCCCGTCAGGATGGATTCGCTCTTCTTCCGTCACGCTCCATGGTGCCTCTATACAAGTGGTTTTTGTGTCTGTGAGACACTTCCCTGTCTCTGGTCAGCTACCACCTCCAACTTGGCCCATCCATAAACCTTGTTCCAATGCTTTGGCTTCCATCAGCCTCTAGCACTCACATGCAAGCTTCCCTTCAGCATCGGAAGATGCGCTTCCCAGTTTGCTTCAGCTTCATTCCAACTGCTGATTTGGAACTCCCAGGCTTCTATCCATCTATCGGATATTTGTATAGCGGCAACTGTCTACAGTAGCATCTCGCTCATCTCTTCTCCACTTGGTTTTATGATGCTGTGCTGGGACTTTCCCTGAGCAGAATTAGATTCCTTCTTTTATGTTTTAGTTGCACTCTATCATCCGAGTGGTTTTCTTCATCTCAGTATCCCACAAGTAGTTTTCTTCAGGTTTTCTCAGTGGTTCAACATGGCAATAACAAATATCCACTGATCCTTCATGTTTCCTTCCAGCAGGGTTTATAAATACTAATTTACTGGTGGATTCAGTAGGGAGTTCCTAACTGGAATGGGAGTCCTTGTCCTCCAGAGGGGCCGGGTGAGGGGAGCCTTGCCCGGTGAGGTCTGCTTGCCTGTACCCCCAAGGAGGGTATTGCGTAGTGTGCTCACCTCTCTAACCTCACAGGGAAAGTCTCCCCCTGAGGAGAAGTGACTGGATCCTGCAACTCATCACAACCAGGAGTACAGTATTCACTACAGTGAGTAACATTGCCTTTTTCTATTTGGCTAGTGCCCAAAAAAGGGCCTGGCTCAGCGATATATGCTCACGCTGCATACCTTTCATTTTGCTACTACCCAAATCAAATCCTGCAGTCTGTCGTAAAATATGCCCACATGGACCTCAGTCCAGCATCATGTCACCCACAGTTCCCACAAACGAAACTTGTGGCCCACAAACATATGTACAAAAACACATTCACAGATAAACACGTGCAAACATTTATTAAAAGTACCTTTTTCTTTGTTATGAGTTGTAAAACCAGGAATGGTTAATTATTTCACAGATTACATTGGAAGACTTGATATCTCCTGAAACTGTCCAATAATTCTTTTTATTTTCAAGACATGGGCACCACCCCCAGAAGAGCCTTTGTGATAAACCAATATGTGTGTAGTAACTGTTTGACAAACGTATGCATCATGTACACATGCTGTTCAAATAGCAAAGTGCACCCCCTTCAACAACGGCCATCATTTCAACAAACAGAATGAGCAATGCTCTATGTGGTCACCTTCACCTTCCACTATCGCAAGCGTACAGAATAATTTCAAGTTACTTCTTTACACTCCCACTTCTTTTCAGAAGTGACCCTAAATTACTGACCGATATTGGCCTTTAAGTTATGCTAGAATGGTGTATGTTACACCGGGAATGGCTAGTCATCTATAATACTTAAGGAGGAGAGTGCTACCCATGCATCATTTGCCAGGTCTTGTGCCAGGTTTGCAACTACACAAACACTTCAGGGTTGAGAGAAGATTAACTCCAAATGGTCTAAATTGTCTATTATTTCTAATTCATGGTCCAGGTCCAAGTCCATGTTACCATAATCCCACTTACGATTGAGTGACACTACAGTTGGAGTTTCTTTGAGGTGTCTATGGGCAGTGTGGCAAATCTGGACTATTCCTCCCTTCCAAAGGGGGGCCACACCCTTGGAGGCTAATAAGGTTAGCCTGCTAAGCAATACCCTCACTAGGAGTCTGGGAAAGTGGGACTTCACTGGGAGGGAGGGGGCAGGGGGGAAATCTCCTCTAAGGGACAAGGGCTCTCATTCCGATGAGGAACTCCCTATCAATAATACATTATCTGCATGAAAAGGGATCAAAAAGACTGATGTTACTCATGTTTTGGATTCAACAAATAGAGACATTACTTCACTCTATTTGGCTTCAGGTAATGCTGGATCCCCCTGAACTCAACAATCAGAGGAATGACACTCCGTTGTGACAACGTACATAAAAAGACAAGAAACCTTGAATGGAGGAGAAAGAATCGTATGCAGAAGCGAGTCTCTGACAGGAAGACATGCTAGAGGGGCGGAGCCATGCTTGACCGCGGAGCCAGTGATAGCATGGAGGGTGAGCTAATCACAAGGGAGATGCTGGAAGGCTGGTGTCTCAAGAGGCAACAAAGCCAAAGCAGAGAACAAGACAGGAACGCTAGAAGAAGCGTCTCACATGATCACACCAAAGCTGTGGTGGGCCTGGGGTTAGTTAACCGAGACCAGAACTCTGTGGAGAGATCGGATCACCAACCTCTTCATGAGAAGTGAGACAACTGATGAGCTGGTCAAAGAAAGGGAAGTAAATGCTCCTGAGAAGCTAACAGGGAGAGGGGTGAACGATTGTGTCCCTGAGTGGCGGAGAAGCCAAGAGGGTTACGGGAGCCCGAATAACCCAAAGGCTGGACAGGGGCAGGCCCCAATCGAGACCCTGCTGAATTAAGCATATCAGAAGGCCAGATGGCTTTGGGAGCCCTAGAAAACCAAGTGCCATTAATATACAAGCTTGGGGAAGCCAAAAGGGTCACAGGAGCCAGAAAAATCCAAACATTGGATAAGGGCTGACACCCACGAGAGACTCTGAGTTAAAGATATCAGAGGGCCAGAGGGCTTTTGGGAACCCTAGAAATACACATAGTAGTGACCAAGAGGAACCTGGAGTGTTCCACAGGGATCAAAATTGAGATTCGATAAGCAGGTGTTAAAAGCAGTTGCCGGGTAGCTGGAATTAACCAGTGAGCAGGAGCAACCACTGGTGAACCAGAAGCTAGTACATAGCATTCTGCATATCTAACTTCGACATAAGATGCAAACTTGACATTTTGCTTATTTATTATGGCCCTTTCTGCTTTCAAACGTCAAAGATGTGTACTATTGCTGATTTATAGATGGTACCAGATGGATAGAGTTATATTTACGTATGCATGTTTGACATCAGTTGGCCTGGGAAGCCAAAAGCAGCTCCAGCTCTGGTAGCTGTTGGTGCCAAGACAACCAGGCTCTTCTAGGAAACGAGCTGGACCTAAATAGCTCCCAGCTCCCACCAATTTTGAACCCTGTTCCATTGTGTAAACCCAAAACCACAAACACTAACAAAGGCAAGATCAAAAGTGGTGGAATCGCAAGTGTGTGTGAAGACTTACTTGTCATTCAGAATTTGAAGAGGATGGAGAACTGGATTGTGAGAAATGTATGAACTTTGACCGTTTGAAGAACACTACTTTAGAGGATCCTAAGTAGTTTGACCAAGAAAAGCTTGAGAGCAAGGCCATTGCTAAGGCCTATTTTGTTTGGTTACATTCATTTCTAAAGTGGTAGGGCCAGCTAACAATTAGGTTTTTTATTTTTTTTTAATTTAAGTTTTATTGACTTTGAAACACAAGGGTTAGATGCATATAAGTACACTCATGTTGCATTCACATAGGTACATCGATATGTTATTAAAATTAAATAAGGGTATTGTTACTAACAGCGATAAACCTCCTCCCCACGTCGAGTACAGCGAGTGCTGTTTGCTGGAGGAAGACTTTATTTTCAACTCCTGGAGAGAGACTTCGCGTGGATTGACAGCGCTGCAGTGAACTTTTTTCGCCTGGAGGACGTCTTGTCCGGTTGCACCTAACGTGCCTGACCAAGGTCCTTTCCGTTTGTGAGGCCGCCCATCACTAACTCCGCCCTCCTCATCATCTATAACTACCCTGCCTCTCGCGCACAGGCGCCGCGCACACGTCGAGTACAGCGAGTGCTGTTTGCTGGAGGAAGACTTTATTTTCAACTCCTGGAGAGAGACTTCGCGTGGATTGACAGCGCTGCAGTGAACTTTTTTCGCCTGGAGGACGTCTTGTCCGGTTGCACCCAACGTGCCTGACCAAGGTGACTGTGTTTTTGGGAGCTCACCGAACCCAGCCAGGGGAGGGGCAGTGATTGTATGAGTATTCCCGGGAGCCTTCGGTGTTTCAAAGGGAAAAAGGGTGGTCCTTTGAGTTACGTGTGTACTCCCAGGAGCTTCTAAGCGTCTCAAAGGGAAAAAGGGTGGTCCTTTGAGTTACGTCACAATCTATGCTCTGGTAATAGCAACGCTGGACATTGTTGGAGGCTGTTTGTACAAGAATCCTAGTGCTCATTGGCTCCTTTGTTTGTTTGTTTTATTTTTAAGGTCCTTTCCGTTTGTGAGGCCGCCCATCACTAACTCCGCCCTCCTCATCATCTATAACTACCCTGCCTCTCGCGCACAGGCGCCGCGCACACGTCGAGTACAGCGAGTGCTGTTTGCTGTTCGCGGTGCGTGGAGCGGTTGGGCGGAATTTCTCTCTATTTTTCTCTCTTTGTGAGGGCCCTCCATCTCTCAGGTTGAATAAAAACACCGGGGGGCTACCTGAATACTATTATCACCTCACGTAAGGCGAGGAATTAAAAAAAAAAAAAAAAAAAAAAAAAATGTCTTACCGCCTTACATCTAACATGCCCACCCAAAGTTCTGATGTATACCTCCTACCCAAAATCCGCTCACCGTTCTGTATGGTGGTAGAAACAGATCCCGGACTTCAACCTTTCTATTCGGCACATTCTGCTATTGACTCAGGGAAACTTCTTCCAGATAAGCCTATTTTTTCATTCGAACACGATGTGCATGACACTATAGTTTCAATTTCTTCTATGTCAACGTCGCACTTGGGGTCCTCTGGTATTAGATCACAGGTTTGCCCCAAGGATCCCATATGTTCCTTTAAAACGCCCAGCATATCCAACAATCGTTGCCCATTGTCAGACATCACTATGTTGGCCTCGACGCATAACGTATCGCGTCTTTCCTCGTCCCATATTGGCATATCACCAATTCCTTTTCCACCACTATTACAAGAACGCTCAAATCCTATGACGGACTCAACACAAATTGATTCTGTCATAGATGGGAGTATGTCGATTTACCCACCTGCCGATCTAATAGAAATTAGGTCTCAGAAATATGATCAGTCTTGTCCTCACTCTCCCCAATCATTGTTACCCTCTTTTGCCTTGCCGACCCCAAGGCCTCTGACAAAAGCGTCGACTGACACACGACTACATCATTCAATTATGACACAACCAGCTTTGTCTTCTATCAACATTACTCTCACAAGTTTGTGTAAGTTATTTGAATCTTTAGACACAAAGGTTTCTCATCAATCCAAACAGTTTGATGATCTAATGAGATGGCTGTCGGTTCACTATGCCTCAGTTGCTGTTAAAGACATCTCCTCGCCAAGTAAACAAAGTAGGTTTGATCCTTTTCAAAGGCGCGAGGATCTTATAATACCTTTGTCGCCAGCAGTGAAAGGTGCCCACATTGTAAATGTTCCTATGGGTGGCCTTTGTGCTCTCCCTTTAATCCCTGGCATTATCTGCTCATGTGAGGTATCTCACAATATAACATCAGCACCGCATAAGGGTTCGGCACAGATGCAAAGTCAGATTGCATCAGATAACTATATGCCCAGTTCATCTTCAACAAGCGCTGACATTAGAAAAAATGGTCAGGGCCTTAGTCACCTGGATGCCTTGAATGTACGGAATCCAAAAGCCATGCCAAAAAAAACCCTAGCTCTAAAAAAGACAAAAAATATGGTTGGTCTGAAGCAAACCAAAAAAACATTGAATTCCTTCTTTAAAGCTCTGGGTAAAACGACAGCTCACCAACACAGGGAAACTGTGCCATCAGGTCCCCTTCATGCTCTGCCAGTCATCTCTAAGAACGCTCCGGTTTTGGGGAAAGCCGGAGAAAGCTGGTCAATGAAACCCCAACAGATCGGGCAACCTCACGCCTTGTCATTCACCTCTATAAACGCGCCGGCAATGGGGAGTATCGTCTCAGATATCCATCAATTGAAAAAGACTATTCAGGACCAACCTTTGAGTTCTGATCAAAGTAGGTTGATGAGACAACAACAGAGGGAGACACCACTCACAGCAGACAAAATTCCGAAGTCATCACTTTTGATTCCGGTCAAGGTGCCTGATGAACATCTATTTATTCCTACGGAACATTTCATTCAACCATCTTTGAGCTTGGCCAAAGGTACTATATCTCCTTTATCTCAATTAATATCCTCCATAGACCGGAATATAGAGGCTGACAGACAGTTTGCGGCACTGAAAGCCCAAAATGAAGCACATCGCAGACTTATTATGTCAAAAGGTGTCCAAGATACAAGAGAGCCAGGCCAGATCACTAAAACCCCTTACAGAGACCCACTAAGTGCCGTTACTACTAATGGGTCGATGTTAACCATTGACTCGAACAACACTGACTTTGACCACCAGAAGAAGGCCAAAATGTCAGGTGCCTCAGTTGATCTGGTTTCTCCATCACAGCTGCTTACTTTAAAACAAGAAATAGATGTCTATTTGGCCAGCAGTTTAGCACAAGCACAAAATGCTTTGAGATCATCAACAGTAACTGCTGAAATCCATCATCAATCGCAGTCTTTCAAAAGTCAATATCAAGCCAGTGCATGTGTCCATGAAGATCATGGGCCCAATTATCCTGACATGCCCCACCTACAGTGGGCTCCTCAGAAAAATTCAACCCAGATAATATCACGTCATTTACATCCTCGACGTGCTTCCTTTTTTGACACTCATTCTCAAATGTAGAGAGGGAAATTTTCCCAGCTATGATCTAAATCGCAATAGCGTTCTCAACATTTTTAGAGATATTGAGGATTTAAAAAGGGTGGCATCGCATGACATTGACCAAATTGAATTTGTTTCTGACGTAACAACCTCAGTTGTGAGGTTATGGATACCATCTGGTCTAGTTCGTGATGCCATCTGGCAATGTAAAATGTCATTATTCAGTATGGGTTTTCTCCTTGCAGAAGACCCAGCTAAAGAGCTCTTGCCCATTCAACAGCTTAGGCACAAACCCAATATATATAATGGCGTTCAGTATCCTGTGGGCAAAGCACTGAACGATGACACCTATCACCTGTAACCATCAACGACAAAAGTCACAGAGGTTGCTTACTTATTAAGTTGGAATACAAGAGGTCATTCTCACTTGCCTGTTACCTTAGCACAATTTTCCATCAAGTATCATCTAATTGCTTTACAAGAAACTTGGCTGACCTCTTGTCCTGCCTGGGATGGCTATGAAACCGCCCTCCTCCCTGCCAAGCCTAGCAAAGGTCGTCCCTCATCGGGCTTATTAGTGGGGGTACATCGTGCCAGTGGCTTCTGCATTGCCCCGTGGGCCTCTGTTGATGTCCAGATTCAGCTGGTTCTTATTTGGGACCAATCTCAAGAATTAGCTCTCATAAATGTTTATCGCAATCCATCTATGATGGATGATGAGGTTTTTTTTGAAGGTATGAATAAAATGCTTAACCTTACATTAACTAGAAAAACTGTATCTCACCTCATTGTCGCGGGGGACCTTAATCTGGATTGTCGAGATTCTTCAATTCCCTCTTCCGCGGCCATAAAATGGACAAATTTGATGTCAGAAAGAAATCTATATAGATTGAATGGGTCCTTAAAGGGTGATACTCAATTTCACTTTACCTGGCATCGAGGGTCTAGTACGAGTACGCTGGATTACATATATACGAATTCCCTTTTGTTTCAAAAAGCGCAAGAGCTCACCATCAGTCCACACCCCAATAGTGACCACTGCCTATTAATCGTGAAATTTGCATGGTCATTTGAACATGAATCTCAACACCAGGTCCATCGTGACGTAGCATCTATTAACATGGCACGAAATCGTCTCAAATGGACCCCTCAGAAATTGCAGTCGTATATGTCAACACTAGAAAAAAATGATTGGCATACCAATGGGGTATTTTATGATGATCTGTTAAAGCCCTACAGACAAAACATCACGATCTTACGCAATAATCGCATTTATCATCCACATATTTTTGATCCTGTTATTAAGGAGTTAAGAACTGAATACAGGGCCATTAAGAAACAGATTATTACTCATAATGGTCCTTTCTGTTACCAATTATTAAAGACTGCTAAAAGCCGTTATAAAAATTGGCTTAAACAGAGGAAATCCTTACAGTTTCACCATGACAGTGTTGCTTGGCTTGGTGCAACAAGGAATAAAAACTCGGCACAGATGTGGCAGATGTTGAATAATCCTAAAGTTAACTCTCAGGGTGATGCGCAGATCAACAGCGTCACCGAAAAAGAATGGATCTCATATTTTTCGATATTGTACGCTGATTCGACCTATGACAAACTGCAGTATACATCTGCGTCCCGATCACCTTGGAAATTATGTATGTCAGAAGAGTTAATTTTAGCGTCTCTTAAACAAATTAGCTCATCGAAAGCACAAGGACCTGATGGGCTATCTAATTATATGTTTAAGGCTTTCCCTTATGCATGGGCATGTATTTTATTTGTGATTTTCAATGAGATCCTGAACAATCGCAAAATTCCAGCTTCTTGGAAGACCTCGATTATCATCCCCATTTTCAAGAAGGGCGATCGCACTATTGCTGCCAATTATCGTCCGATTGCTCTTCTTGATGCTCCGGGGAAGGTATTCGCGAAATTAGTTCTGAGTGAATTTAATGCGTGGACTTGCCGTGCTCAGCTGCGTGATCCAAATCAAACGGGCTTCGTAGCAGGCATGGGCACATCCATAAACTTATTTACTCTTAATGCCATCAAACTACACTGTATTCACCAAAAGCAAACTGTATATTTTGCGTTTATCGATCTTAATTCAGCTTTTGATTCTGTTAGTCGGGTGCTTTTGTTGACTAAACTATATAGAGATCATTGTCCCGAGACACTGTTGGATATCATATATCAATTCCATTCTAATACTTCAATTTCAATTCGTCTAACCTTAGACGGCATGTTATCCAAAAAAATACCTACATCACGGGGCCTAAAACAAGGTTGCTTATTGGCATCTGCAATTTTCAATTATTTCATACAGGATCTAAGATTTGATTTGTTGAAGGTTGTGTCAGATTCGCCTAAATTGAATGGTTACACAATTCAGTCTCTTCTCTATGCAGATGATTTGGTTTTGATTTCTCAGACTCAAGTAGGGCTCCAACGACTCTTGGATGCTTTCCATTCTTATACTGTGCATAATGAACTCAAAGTGAATTTCACCAAAACTCAAATTGTGGCTGTTTGTCCAAAAAAACGTTGTCCTTCCTTTTATACTTGGCACATGAACCATGTTCGGATTAGTAGAGTGCCTTCGTACACTTATTTGGGAATCGTATTTGAGAATGGTCAATCCCCTGTAGGCCATTTTGCACGTTTGGCATGTAAATTAACTGCTTTTATATCACAAGCAACTATTTTAATGCACAAATATGGCAAATTTTCAGTCCTTCCAGCATGGCAGTTCTGGACTGTAAAAACAGTCCCGGCCCTATTGTACGGCTTGGAAACTTTTCAAGACATTTCACCCATGCTTTTAGCTAAATGGGAAGCGCGATATTGGCGTTACATCTTGCATCTTCCCAACTGCATTCCGGTGAGCTGGATAAGATATGAACTTGGCCTAATTTCATTACAGGCTATTCTCAATTGGCACAAATGTGCCTTCCTTAGAAAATGTATCATGTCAACCACTTCACGAATTTTGTTGCAATATTTATCAGCCTATATTTTCTCAACTAAACATGTTTTTATTGAAACATGGCTAATGTCTGTTTATGCGGTACTAATTAAAGCTGAAGTCTCTATCGACTTATTAATCCACAACCCAGACAAAGCCAAAAGGAAAATATATGCCACAGACTGGATCGCAACTCGACAGAGATGTCTTACGTATCAGGATGATGACGCAAACAGATTTCCGCATAAGAAAATGCGAAGTCTGCCATCATACCTAGTACGGTGTCCCTCTCCGAATTACCGTTATCATATTTTAAAATTACGTTTTAATTTATGGGGCACCAGAGAATTGCTGTATAAAAGGAATCTGCTACATGGAGGTGGAAATGTTTGTCGTTTTTGCACATCTCAGAATACTCCTGAAACCATAAGACATCTTATAACAGAATGCATGGTTCTGCGTCCCTTGCGCGAAACTCATTTTGCACGACACTGCAATTACCTCCAACTTGCTACACACGAATTGTCGTGGTTTCTTGTCTTGGGTTCAGGATATCAGCCACTACAAATTGCAACTATTAACTTTCTTTTGAGTTTAAAGTTGGAACCAATAGCATCCGTAAGTCAGCTTGAATCAGATAAAGCATAAGCCATGAACTTGTCATACAAACAATGAAATGCATTTGTAAATTAGTTTGTTTGAGTTTAAAATTGGTACTGATAGTGCCTGCAAGTCAGTTTAAATCAGTAAAAATCATAAGCTATGAATTTGCCATACAAATAATGAAATGTGTTTGTAAATCAGTTCCTTTTAAGACATTTTAAGACTTTTTTGTTTCTGCAAATGTGTAATTGTGGTACATTTTAAGACCTTTTTGTTTCTGTAAATGTGTAGTTGTGGTACTGCTGGTTTTGTATTATCTGTTTTTTTTTTTAAAATATATTTGTATTATGTATATTTGAAAGGTTGATTAATTTCAACTATAACAAATAAAAAAAAAAAAAAAAAACCTCCTCCCCATTGTGGGTAAAATGTTCTTGTTCCCTCCCCCGCTCCCTCCCCAAGACGGTCTGGCAGGTTAATCCATTTTGTCGGTGACGGTTAATCTGTGATTGATGCGAGATGGGATGTCGTTCTCGGATGGCTCGCATGTGTTCGTTCGGTGCGACAGGCCTGGTTGTCTCTATGATGTAGGATGGTGGTCGGGTGTCGCATTCCTATTTGATTATGATGGTTCTGGATCTTCCGGTGTTGTTTGTCTTCGGCTTGGGATGTGCACATTGGCAAAATCACACCAGGTTTCTTCGTGGCGGGCTGCCTTTTCATGGAGGGCTGCTGTGATTTTTTCCATCGTGTATATGTTCATTGCAATGGCAGTCCATTCTTTTTTGGTTGGAAGGCGAGGAGATTTCCATTTGATAACTAGACCGGCCCATGCGGCGAGTAGGAGTGGGGAAGCCAGTCCCTTTATTTTTTTATTAGTTCATCCTCCTCTTCTTCCAGGCCAAATAAAATCAAGAGGGGGGATGGTTCCCGCTCAATGCCGTCTATTTCTTTGATCCATCCGAGCACTTTGCTCCAGTTTATACAGACTTTGGGACAATCCCACCACATGTGCCAATAGTTGGCCTCTGCACCACATCGTCTCCAGCATTTGAGGGGCTGCTGGTCTGGTATATTTTCGATAATCTGTGGGGATCGTACTGCCATCTATGAAGTAGTTTTATGGCATGTAGTTTGTATTGTGCAACGATGGATATTCGGGACAGAGTTTTGCAGATTATGTCCCATGCCTGTTGATTGAATTCTCTATTGAAGTCCTTTTCCCCATTTCTCCTTGAGGCGATGGTTCGGATTTTGGTCTTTGGTGATCAGGGTACTGTACATGCGTGCGATCAGGCCTTTGTTCGTAGAGGTTGTGTCGAGAATTCTCTCGAAGGGAGTGAGTTCTCTCTGTATCTTGGTCTTCCACTCCTGTCTGGTTAGAACTCCCTTCAGTCGGAGGTAAAGGAAAATCGGAATAGGATGCAGTTGGAGGGCGTCTTCGAGGTCTGTGATTTAAATCTATTTGTCATCTCTTCATAGTTGTCCAAGCCTTTCGAGTCCTGCATCAAACCAGGTTTGATATCTGGGATGTTCCGGGATTTCCTCTCTGACCCCGGGGGCCCATAGGTGGCTCAAGGGGGGCTGGCCATGTGGTAACACCCACGATCCCGTTCCCTTCTTTCCATATATTCCATATGGTTCCCAGTATAGGGTGGTTTCGCAATTTTCGTGAGTTGTGGTCTGGGGACCCATAACCATTCAGATGGCGTTGCATGGGTCAGGTTTATCGTTGTCCAGCTGGACCCACTGTAGGTCTTTCCTGTCTCTGAGGTGGGGGATAAGGACTCTCAACTGCATTGCCTGGTAATAGCGTTCGATGTCGGGGAGGCCTACCGCACCTTGATCCTTTGGTAGTATGAGAGTTTCATAGGGTATTCTAGGCTTCTTTCCTGCCCATAAGAATACAGTTATTGCCCTTTTTACCTGTTTGAAAAATTCTTCTGGGATCGTGACAGGAAGTTCTTGGAAAGGGTATAGGAAGCGTGATAGACTAACCATCTTAATGGCATTCAGACGTCCAATCCATGAGATCGTGAGGGGTTGCCATTTTGCGAGGTCTGCTTTAAAGGCGGCGAGGAGTTGGGGGAAGTTGGCCTCATATATTTCAGCAATGTCTCTCGTCAAATTGACACCTAAGTATCGGAGTGTGGGACCCCCTACGATGAGGACGAGTTGTTCGAGTTCAGCTCTTTGGCTGGTGGTGGGTTCCTGTAACGGGAAGAGGATTGATTTAGCTTTATTGATTTTGAAGCAACAATAAGGTTTTGGACTGAGGACTATTTTGTTTGGGCCATTTGACAAGGACCCTTTGTTTAGTTTATTAGGTGGGAAATACCCTCAAGCAATAGAGTTAGGAAGGCATTTTTCTTATTATTTAAATAAATATCCTTCAACATGCTGAGTTCTTATCGAACTCCTCCTTTGGAGGTGCCGGCAACTGAATTGCAACTGTGGGTCCTGAAGATGTGCCATGGCACAGTACCACCTGAAGTAGCATACCAGCTGGAGAAAATGTTTTCACAAGGCTACAAACAAATAATTGTGACCAACTCCGATGTGTCCAAAGCGAAAAGGTTTGTCCGTAGTTATTGGGTGGTTTGTTGAGGAAAGGACATGGTGACAATAACCACCACACCCTAAAAGACAACACCTCGTGCCACAGAACTCCAGCACCAAAACACAGCATTCACAATGGAACACACGCCACCTAAAGAGACGCTTCAGCTCTAAACTTCTCTAACCACAACACTAACACAACACTAACCACAGGCAGACCAACAGCTTTCTGAACCCTATAAAACACCACTCAGAGATACAACCACAGAAACAACATACAATAGCAACTTGGAGCGTAAATTAATCAATGCTCCAGACAACTCATCTGAAACTTCCACTCCCTAGAAAGTCTCATCTTTTCAGACTTGCACAGATCAACATTGCAACAAAGAAACTTTGACCTGCCCCACCCAGATTCTACGAGAATACTCGACCAACTGCTCTTGCAGATCATGAAGCTCTAAGAACCTGGAAAACAGCAGAAGGTGTGTGATGCAAGACTAAATAACATAAGAAGCCCACCATTGGATGGGGGTGGCGGGCCGCCATTAAACTGTTGCCCTTTAGCAGGGTGCTGCTAGAAACAAAGAAGTGTGAAGACTGCGCTGCCCAGTACGGCAGATAATGCCTGGCCGGGACACTTTGTCCCAGCCAAGGGGCCCTGCTGACAAGATGGCCACAGGGGAAAAGGTTTGCAAAACTCTTGAGGTCCCTTTTTTTGCTTTGTGGAGCCCTGTGGAGGAGGCAAGCAAATAAGTTAAAAACAGCACTACTCGAGGGTACCCTGCACCTACGCACCCCTTTTCTGAAATGTACTGTTAAGTTAAACACGATGGAGGGGATGCTTAAGGCTTTAAATGCATTTACATTGAAAAGCACTTGCAGCTAAGCACAGAAAAGAAACAGATATTACAATGGCCTTGACTGTTACTGAAGGCTGCAGTCCTTCATACAAACAAATAGGATCTGTGGAAAGCCATTCTCGATGAAACCATTTTCGATGAAACCAAGAGGAACAAACTGCAGGACAACACTGTGCCACACTCTTTGACAAAATTACAGGTTTTTTTTTCCTGAATATAAGTCAAATAAATAAATAAAAATAGGATGTTTTCTTCACTGTACTGTAAGCAAAAATTGGGTTCCCATGACCCGCACCGGAGTTCCTGTGCCCGGCCGCTAAACTACATGACGCAGTAAAAAAAAGCGAGGTTTTGAAAACCCACAATATGATACATGCAACAAATAATTAAAACAGTGCCATGATATCATGAGCAGATAAAGAACACAGACATAAATCTGCATGGACACAATCACTTTGCAGTGCCAACAATATTGTTTCCCCTAATATTAATGGGCGGGATCATACCGGTGCTCATGGAAACCATTCATTTATTGGAGTTACCAAGTCAATGCCAGATGAAACACTGAAAACCTATATTCTATGCAGATTGCCTGAAAAGGATTGCAGATTTCTGGATATCTGTTTCCCAAAAAATTATATTGTACGCTGCTCTCCCCTGGTAGGCAAATGGTAACAAGTAGGAGAGGCCAAGAATGAAAATGTGCATACCCCAAATTGTCAATGGGTAAATTGCTAGGTTTGTAAAGTCACACTTGCAAAGCGGGGGTAATGTAACAAGGCTAGGGGAGTGCTATTGCTTGATCTGTGTACTTTAGCTCTATTACGAGAGGTGGCAAATAGCCGGTAACTGCTGTGGCATGCGCTTTTTGAATGTTTGAGAAGGGGGTTATGGTCAGCGTGAGCTGCAGCACCCAGAGAGAAGCTAGGCATGCACACAGCTGAAAGGGAACATAGCACACCCGCTCCCTGCCTCCTTCTCACTATCAACCCCCACAAGATAATCACACTCTACCCCATTTTTCCACATCCTTAATCAAGGATTTACCAATGCAAGAACAATGTCTTCTCTAAGCGCTCAATGCAGAAAAGCTTTTGTGTGACTGAAAAGCCTGAAGTGCCATTATACCAGAGGCGTTGCTTGCGGGGGCTGAGTGGGCATTAACCACGTAGCCCCTGACAGAAGCACAGGGGCTACAACCAAAAGGCTAGCTAGCCCCGAGTCTCAACAGTTTCGACATTAACGTGGCCTCAGATCTTTTCCGGACCTAGCAACACCCCTGCATTATTTTAAGGTCAATAGAGCGCTCAATTTCACCAGGAGCCCCATATCGCAGGATGGGATGTTCATTTCTCCATCAACTGCATTCTGGGAGTTGTAGTCTTCAACAAAATAGACTAAAGTAAAAGCAAAGCCCAGGGTGTACAGTCACATGGAGTGATCTAATCATCTTACACAATAAGCAATGTAATGTGCAGGGACAGTGATGCAAAGTCCATTTCATTGTATATTAAAAGGTATCTTTTAATCTCTAGCCACTATGCTAATGTACTTTTTTCGTTGCTTCCTATATGTTTCTTATATTCAAGCCTGTTTTCTCAGCCTTTCTTACCCCCCCTTCCTCTTTGAACTTTTATCTATTGCCCTTTTATCATCGTCCCTTAGACCGCTGATATCAGCTTGTCTGTCCCCCTTTTCCCTTCCTGTTTTCTCCCCCCCCCCTTCCCAGCACCATCTTAAACAGTCATTGGCATTTTTGATAGTCACTTGTTTTGTTCCTCTCCCTATCCCTTCTCCGCTCCCTCCCCCTGCACTCATCCTACCCATCCTCTTGTCACTCTTGCACTGCAACAATTGTCGTCAGGCATAGTAATGTGAGTTCTGTTATAATGCTGGGGCATGTGAACTTTTTTCCTACAGCTGCTGGTCTGGGTTTTGCATCTGTACTACAGCCTTTACATCTTCCATGCGGCTCCTAGTGGTAAAACGTGCCCCGCACCTTGTGCCCTGTACCTTTGCTAGAACAAGCACCCTTGTAAATGACTGCTAATGTTGCCCTTAAAATGCCAGTTGTTCTCATTCCAGCAAGGATGAAGTGAGTGGGAGGTACTTGAAAGGAATGCCCATATTTATTTTGATTGCAGTCCGGGTCCGCAGATCTAGGTTGAAATTGAGAGGCGGCAGGGAATGATCGACCAGAAATCCCTCAGTTCTGCTGACGCCCCAAACGTCTCTGAATCTCAAACTTCCTTAAAATGGCCCTGCCTCCAATCACTATTGTGCATCATCAAAAAGTTGGAGGCGACCCAATACCTGGCAGTTAGCACATTCAAACATACCAGGGCAGACAAGAAAGGATGTGGATTCCCCCTTGAATCCAGCCATCCTTTTCAAATCCTCTCCAGAAACGATTTTGGCTGGAATGGCCACAGGCTACCTGCGCTCAGGGAAGCCAACAACATATCAGTTTCCCATCACACAAAGGCGGTCAGGTTTCTTCAGAGTGTCTAATGCAAGAGTGCCGATATGGTCCCCCAACTAAATATACATTAGCAAGCGCTTCAGCCGTTTGCCACAGTGTCTCGCTGCCGCTATCTTTCAGGACCACACCTCAACGGGACCGCGTATTTGCCAAGGAGCCCACAGGGTATCCTCTGGGCAACAAATGCTGAGACTCAAGGTCTATCCTGGCAGATACTACATAGAACAACACATTTTAGAGAGGCCTCACTATAGAGGAATAATCAGCGAGCCCGTTCAGGATTAGCAAAAAGATCAGGAGGCTCACACTGAAGCCCAAGAGCACCCCACAATTTGATTTAGTTAGTCCCACAAAAATATCCTTGGTAGATGCAAGTGTATTCTACATCAATAAGACAGGTATGTGTGTCATTTGCTTCCTCAATACAGTATCATCCCAATTCCTCCATCAGAAAACCCACAAATGGCAATTGTACCTCAGCATTGTGTGTTTTAAAATACCCTCCGCTGCCAGCCTCACTGTGCCACTCAAGACATTGAACCCACTTCGGACTTCTTACCAGCATTCCACCTCTGCAAAAAGGGCGACATATAGGTTCTTTGCCCCAGATAGATTAGCCTGCAAGCATTACTTCAGAATGTCAAGATTGTATTATTGTTTTCTTTACCGTACTTAAAAATAACACCTGTGCAGCGGGGAAATACGGCAAGTGTACGGTTGATACCAGTCTCGAGTTTTATGTTCGAATGTTCTCCAAGATTTTGCCTGGGGCATATGTTAACATGTTGCATATAGCACTCGCACATCACCCTAAACTCACTTCAGAGCACTGCATCGTTTTCTAATCAACTGTCATATTTATTTATGACATTTTAAGCATTCCAATTTGGTGGAAACATGCTCCTGTCGTAGGAGCAGCCATCCGCCTGCATCTGAAGCCAACAGCTTCCCTTCTCTGTTGGCCATAAGACTATGTAGGCCAGCGCCCCTTCATCTACTCCCGTGTCACATGCTCCATGGGCGCGCCATTCAAGCAATAAGGCAAAGGTCAACAGATGACCCTCAGTCGACGAGGCATCTCTTTTCCCATATTCCAGAGCATTCCATTAAAAAGCAAGTAAGCCCAAATTGCTTAATTGAAGTTAACCAGAACTGCCATTGCCATAAGTAAGGTTAGCAGATGACTCCATCTAACCGGGCGACCGTATTCCAGTCCTATGCCTTTCTTTTACGTCACTTTTCTTTTCTATTGTTGTGTTACAGCGTTGTCAGAGTACAGGTACAGTGCAAGCCGGTCACAAAATAAAAGTTAGCATTACAATACACAAAATTCATCAACACCCAAGTCCATTGATGCCTAAAAAAATAAATAAATACATTTAAAAAAAGAACAAAGACAGGAAAAAAGTTTATTTAAGCTTATCCAAAATGTCTCTCAAAAAGTAGTAAAGTGCTAAAACAAGGGAGATATTGTCCCCCTACATAAGGTGAGATGAGCCGAGCCGAGCCCAGAAAAGGTCTGCCACAAGTTCCAACCCCAAATGCCCCTCAAATTAAAATGTTCAAAGTTCTGACAGGCAAGGGCAAAAGAGTACGAGATGTGTGATTCCAAGGAGGCAGCACGGCACGTCAAAGAACCTGTTAAGTCACTGTTCCATCTGCTGGTGCAATTCAATGTCGGAAGCATGTTTAAATTGAACCTTAAGTATAAATCCTAGCCACAGGTGATAGAAATAGAAAGAGGTGTTTAGAGAGGTCACCCCCCCCCCCCCTCGGGAAGTTTGCATATTCACCGTAGGAAGAGTAGGTACAGATCTTGTCAATAGTTTGACACCAATCAAACATGAACAATGTATGTTTGGTCTTATGTTGCCAATTCCTCCGTTGTCGAATTAATAGCGGAGAGGGTGCTCATAATAGGTTTTTGAAAGGAAGCCCAAGAAGGGACCGATTGCTTCTGGCACATAGACCGCAGATCTCCATACAATGATTGTGGCACAGGGTCTATTTTAGCGTAGGAGCTCAATTGTCTGCCCAGATGTTTAGTCCTCAGTGAGGTCAGACTCAAAAATAAGGCACAAATTGGATTAGGAGTACCCAGAGGTAAGTTTAAAGTCTTTTCAAACCATACACTGTATGGAGTCCAGAGCAGGTCCCATGTCCAGCAACAAAAGTTCTAGACGGTACAAGAGTACAGGTTCCACCTTCACCCAATAGAATTCAATATCCAGAGTGCAAATGATGGAGAAATGAAAGCCCAGGAATGGGAGCCTCGATGACACGGAGCCAGCAGGTTAACTTACCCAGAAGAAATTACATGGTTGAGCATTAGGAACTATTTCCCTTGGGGAGTGCTGTAGCCGCCTTCTGTGGCATCAGGGAATTCATAATCCACTGCCATGACATCGTAGCAGGCAGATGTGGTATTTTCTCTGGCAGGTGTATTTTTTCATTTAATCATTGCTGTTGCTTGAGGGGAGTAGGAACCTTGCTTTTTCTCACAATGTATGTAGTTCACTCATGCCGCCCCCTCTCAGGCGTCTGCAATGCTGGTCAATGAGAACAGTTCAGGGCACGGAAAAGGAGCGTGGGGTTCACACACAAATTGAAATAAGGATGGGTAGCTTGCAACTATGTGTGTATTCTACCTCGGGTTCAGTCCCCGGCTTCGCTCTTGTGGTCTACCAGATGTCACACAGAAGCCCTCGGTGGAGCCACCAACTTGGAGAAAAATATTTATATATATTTTAAAACCAAAGCTTGGCGCTGGAAAAGGGGCGCTCACGATGGCATAGAGTCCACACTCACCCTAAACATGGCACTTCTTGGCTAGTTTACCACTAATTTAGAAAACCCTTGTAGAATGTCTGTGACTCATTTTATTGGATTTTAAATTACTGTTCCAGCAGGGCCTCCCATTGGGCAGGCGTGCTTACCGAGTTTGGGGCATAGACCGCAACAGGATCCCTAAATAAGTCACAACACCAACTCATTTCCCTGTCTTGACTTGTTCTTTTTCTTTCAGTGCTCCATGTTTTAAAGACCTAATCATAGAAGTTGCACTTTACCCATAAGATTTTAAAATTGGGATTTTGCATGTTAAAACATTTTTTACACCAGATCTATCGACGAATTTAGTTAAGTCGGTAAAGCGGTAATGTTTTTACTTGCAGTAGAAGATTTAAAAGCCTCCTCTCCCAAATCGCCAAAAGTACCCTCAGCATTAGCAAGAGGAGCCCGTCCTTCCGGGAACGCAAGCTACCCTCCTAAAGTGCGTCTATGCTGCCCTCGAAGGTATTGATCTCGCTCAAGCAACAGACTTTTGGGTGAATTCAAACAATCCCGAGCGCGGAAAAATAACATGAGTCAAAAAAGCATACCTACCGGTGTTTTAGAGCCCAAACAGCGCGCGCTCAGGCCCCGCCGCCACCGCACAGCTGCGCCGATTAGAGCCTGCTCGAAGCAGCGCCGACGGCTTTCCCTCCACCCAGCGTGTTGCCTTCAGGGAAGGGCTACTTTCTTCGCTCTGCTGCGCAAGACCCGGCAATCATCGCCGAGGAGGAGCGAGCCGCTTCTGTTTCCAGAACACCGACCTGCACACCGCCCCCCACTCGTCTCGTCTCGTCTCATGCCGGGCGTCGCAGCCGCCCTTGCGAAACTTGCAACTTCCCTTCCCTTTTCGGAGCAAGTTGCAGCAGCGCGGCGTGTGGGTGGGAGAGGAGGCACGGGCTGAATGTTGACAGATTACCAGCAGGGGGGAGGCTAGAGCCCGGCAGCATGGGCGGTGGGCGGAGTTGCCCCCCCTAGGAGCTGTTTCAGGTCTATTGTCGGTTGGTCTTGAGTTGCTACAACATGGAGCTCCGATGTACTAATGCTGTCTTTTTTTTCTCTGTTGAAATGTATTTAGTTGTACGCCTCTTCGACGGCGCTACTTTTAAAATAGGGTTTTGATTCTGGCGGTGGCACTGTTCTGTCATATTTGGATGGTATACCAAATATGACAGAACAGCACCGCTTCGACTGTGGGGTGTAATAATCCTGACATTTTCTGAAGGAAGAGGAAGTCCCCGCTGCGGCCGCCCATCACATAACTATAATGTAAAGATAACGTTATTGGCTAGAGTGACGTGTCTGCTAATAGACGTCAATTGTTGCGTGAGACAAAATATTTCTGAATCGAACCGTAAGGATGTTCCCGATATGCGTTACCGTCCAGATGCTATACACAGCAAGGAAAACCCTAATAAAATTATCTTTTCCGTCACACGTACAAGCTTAATTTGCTCTCCCCTAATAGCAGGGGCGCCGACTATTCATTGGTTGTGCAAGCCTTAATTTAAGGCACAACCTTTGACCCAGCTTACTGACCGCTTTCACATTTCCCCATGCTGGAAAAAGTCATCAAGTCAATGGGGGTCATTACGAGGTTGGAGGTAAGGGATAAACGATGCCGGTAAAGCATTACCGGCATCGCTTACCGCTCCAGGCCATTACGACCCACCAACCCGCTAATAGCGGCACTGTAACTAACGGTGCCTCAAATAGCGGCATGGGTGCGGGCACGTGACCCTTCATGCCGGAAATACCGCCATGGCGTAAACAGGAGGCCATCACAAGTCAGGCGGGCATGCAAATAACGGCCTACTGAAGCCCGAAAAGTACCTTAGCGGCATGGAGTAAATACCGGCATCAAACAAGATCATCACACATTGTTGTGCCCGATTTCCCGGATCAACCCATGATTCAATGGTCTTGCGAAACTCCACGATACCACGCTACATGGAGTGACATGCAGGGCAGAGATCCTGGCTTCTCAGTGAGTTGCATGTCAGGCTCATGGAAATGCGATGTGGGTAGGTGATTTGGGGGAGAGATGCATACATGCATACTTCACCTGGCTGAGATGGGGGGGTGAGATGCATACTTCACCTGGCTGAGATGGGGGAGGGAGAGATGCATACTTCACCTGGCTGAGATGGGGGCAGGGGGAGAGATGCATACTTCACCTGGCTGATATGGGGGGAGAGATGCATACTTCACCTGGCTGAGATGGGGGGAGATGCATACTTCACCTGGCTGAGATGGGGGGGAGAGATGCCTACTTCACCTGGCTGAGAGTACCTGAGAGGATGTACCATGCTCATACCCCAAAGCAGGCCAGACTTGACCCGACACCTGACCACAAAATACAAGACGTAAGCTGCACTACCACGAAAATGATGCAGTGCAACAACCATTAAATAGCCATCAACATGTACACTGCACATAATCAGACCGTAGACCCCACAGCACAATGCAGCAACAAGCAATGAGGATGGCCAATGCACAGCGCCAAATACCATCATCAAAAAGGACAGGTCTCCATTACTGCGTACAAAGGAGCCACATGAGGGCAAAATACATGAACACACCCCTACACCAACACAGAGGTCCACCAAAACAGCATGTCACCATTTGTCGTGCAGAGTGAGATCATCATGACGCTGCCATCTACGTTGACAGGATGGTAGCATACATATCACTGCCCATCACCCAGATCATGGGAACAACCATCGTGGACTACCACAGTGCATGAGCACTCAAAAGGAATTGCCCCCCCTGCGCCCACTAGACGATGGCACGCACACCTGCGTATAAGAGGAATACACACATAGCAGTCACATCATGTGTATCTATTCATGCATGGATCTGTGGGTGCATACATGAAATTAATACATGCTATGGTGTCATTGATACAGGTCCCATGTGATGTGAGGACTCATACATAATCATTGTTGCCCACATCAGGTGATACAGGTCCCATGTGATGTGAGGACTCATACATAATCATTGTTGCCCACATGCAGGTGGTGCAGGCTATCCCTTGAAGAGATGGCACCTTACCCCAGTCTAGAACCTGCAGAACAGGCACAAGGAGGACTACAATCGTGCGCATACACGTACCCGTGTGGTGGTTGAGCAGACCTTTGGCCTCTTGAAGGCACGGTTTCGATGCCTCAGCACGTCTGGTGGGGCACTCCTGTACAGCCATGAGAAGGTGGGCAAGATTGTCATGGCATGTGCCATGCTACACAAAATGTGCATCAGACGGAAGGTGCCTCTGCCCCCTGATGCTGAACTGCAACCACCTGATGATGAAGATGTGGAGGGTGGAGATGGGGCTGCACTTCAGGGAGGCAGCGATGCACAGGAGGGACGTGCCATGCATCAGACTCTGATTGACCAATGTTTCTAGCACACATGGATGGGGAGTGTGACATGGAGGTGGAACTCAGGGCACTGGGTGTGTCAGGGACATGGACACTGTAGACTGTTCACCAATAAAGCACACGTACACAATAAGCAATGTCCTCACATGATAATTCAGATTTCATAACAGGTGTATTCAGAATATGTAACTAACAAGTGCACAAGCCCTCCACCCAACGCATCCACTCCCCCCTCCCCCCTCAACTTCTCCACACAGCCTCTCCCTCCTCCCCCTCCCCCCTCAACTTCCCCACACACCATCCCCCCTCCCTCTCCCCCCTCAACTTCCCCACACATGGTGTGCACTGGCATGCACCATAAGTCCACATGGGACCAGAATGCCTGGCTGAACCTACAGCCCTTCTCCTCTTCCGGCAGCAGGTGGACCCCTGTCCGACCTGTGCAGGTTCCGGCCAGACCTACGCAGGGGGCTGGATTTAGTGGAGCTGGCATTGGAGGATGTCCCAGGTTGTTCTGCCGCCTGTGCCGGACGCATGGCCTCCATTGCTGCCACCATTTGGGAGAGGACCTGCCGCACTGCTGCCAATTTACTGCAGATGTCTTTTGAGGAGGTCTCAATTGCAGATTTGAGGGATGAAGCACATTCCCTCATCTCATCCCTTGCCCGGCCACATTCCGTAATGTGCTGTGTCAACAGCTCTGTCAACTCCTCCTGCCGCTTCTGGATAGCCCTGATCCCCTCTTGGCTGTCCACGACACTGGAGGATGTATGAGGTGCTACCGACATGGCTGGTTCATCATGTACGGTTGGCGTGGGGCTGAAACTACCAGGCCATGAGTCCCCAGGAGACAGCTCATGGCTGCTGCTGTCGTGTATGCTGGATGGGGAGAGGTGTGGTGAATGCGGGCGCCTGTAGTGGTGGTTGTGCCATGTGGCAGAACATCTGCCTCGTCATCGTACACGGCTGCTGTGGCAGCTGTCTCCCCCACAGTACTACTGGCAGCCGATATAGTGCCTTCTGCCACTGGCTCCGGTATGTTGGTGGCTGGTGTGGGTGCTGTGGTGGGGGCTGTAGTGCACGTTGGTGCTGTGGGTTCTCGGGTTGTCTTGCCCTTCCGCTGTGGTCCAGGTTGCCCTCTTCCCCTTGATGTAGAGGGGAAGTTTTCTCCCTGGCTTTCTTGTGTGGTGTTGCAGCATCCTCCTTGGTGTCCTGGTCATCGTTGTCTGATGACGTGCCTGTGGGGGAACAAGAGAGGGAGAGGATTAGTGATGGGTCTACATGCATCAGGCATGCATTGGGGTAGCTGCATTGATATGGAATGACAGTTGATTGGCATTGGGGTACTGACATACGGGTTGCTTGGCTTTTGGGAGTGTGATGCAGGGATGCATCTGGGATGGGACATATATGGGGTGCATCATGCATGTGGACAAGATGGTGCTGTGCACTGCCTGTAGGCAGTCTTGCAAATATGTGTCTGGTGGACCCTGCTTTCCATCATTGCACTGTCAGTTCAGGGGGACATCATCGTGTTGGTCATTGCAGTGTTTCATTTGGGACACCTACCTGCATCGGCCGATGACGGGGCTCCTCGCTCCATGTCTCCCAATCCCTCAATAGCCTACATCCCAATGGTGCTTGCGCAGATCTCCTCCCAGGGTTGCATCTTAATGGGGGAGCCCGCACCTCCACGAGTTGCCATCGCCTGCTTGCGGTTGGCCGAGAGGATGTTCCGCATGCGTAAACGCAGGTCGTCCCAGCGCTTCCGGACATCTTATAGGGTGCGGGGGGTGGTGCCAACGGCACTCACCTTCTGCGCCACCTCCGCCCATATCTCATTCTTCCGCTGCACTGCAGGTTGAGACATGGTGGTGGAGAATACTACAACCGCATGTTCTTGCAGCGTCTCGGCCAGCATATTCAGCTCCTCTGGTGAGAAGCGCTCCTTGCGCAATCGCTCTGCACTTATTTTGAGTGCTTTGGGCATGGTAAGATGCTGCAGGTAGTGGTAGAGGTGTGGTAGAGATATGGTGGTGAGATGGCTCCTGGTTACAGAGGATGGTAATGGATTGTGTTTTCAAAGATGGCCGCCGTGCTCTTTCCCATTCCTGTGCGATGACGCTACTTCCGGTTCCGCATATTAGCGGTGACCGCTAATTGCGGTCACCGCTAAGGCCGATGGCTTGGATGGCGGTGGAGCTATCTGCGCTTCGCACAATGTCGGTAAGGGCGGTTTTTCGCCCTTTTATGGCATGGCGGAAAGGTCATTACCAGCATGGCGCAAAGCTCGTGCCCGCGTATTCCTAATTGCCCTCTAATAGCGGCCTTGTGGCAACACGGACGCAGTATTCGCTCCATGCCGGTAAGGGCCGTACCTTACCTCCAAACTCATAATGAGGGCCAATGTATTTTCCTGGAATTCGTGTACTTTTAGTTTTTCTGAATTTACAATGGGAAAATCAAAAACGACAAGTTCCAGAACCGAAAGGGAAAAAAACAGTAATATGACCTTCTCATGCACATTGGCCTAGGGAAAGTTAAGAGCTGTTTTCAAGGTGTAAGTGATGTGGCCAGGAAGAGGGATGCTGATTCCTGTGGTTAAAGGTTTTAAGTTTGCAACAGAAGCTCAGGAGAGATTGGGTATTTGGAATGTTTGTTTGTTTGTTTTATTTATATAGTGCGCCTGACCTATGGGTATTTGGCCGCTCTTAAGGAAAATACATTCTTACAGACATAGGCATTATGGTTAAGTTCAGATTGGTCATACATAGACATTATAGTCAGATGCAAGTAGGCAGTGCATATATAGGCAGTGTTAACAGGTTACAAAGTAGTAGGAACGTTACAAGTGGCTAGGAGGAAACAATAGAGGCAGATGAGGGATAGTCAGGGTAAATAGTTTATTAGTTGAGGAGTTGAAGGTTTCGAGCTCTGGGTTACTGTTGTCTAGTTCTTACTGAGTAACCGGGTAATAACATTTCTCCTGAAATTGGAGAATACCTGAGTTGATTTGATGGCAGGTGGGAGGGTGTTCTACAGTTGGGCAGCCATGACTGGGAAGCTAGATCCACCAGATCTTTTTAGGTTGTATCTTGGGATCATCAGGCACGATGTGTTGGATGATCTAGTAATCCGAGTGGAATGGGCTTAGGGAGAGAGTTCCAGAGGGATGGGGTAAGAAAAAGGAGTCAGATCTGACAACATAAAGGGAGCCAGAAGGAGAGCAGTGCTTAATATTAGAGCAAAGTGAGCTGAGTAAAGACAGCAGATGGGATTGTTTTGCAGCCAGTGGTGTTTGGCAAGAAACAGGAAGACATGGGTCACGAGACAAACGCCACAATTAAGGCGGGATGCTGAGTTTTGAAGGACCCGAAGATCCTGTCCTTAGAGACTGGTCTCCAGTAATTAGCATGTTACAAAATACAAAGAGTTGGCATGCTCTAGCCGTGATTGAATGCAGAGGCAACAGAAATGAACGTAGATGGTATATGTATGTATGGGATGTACAAAATGTGAACCTAACTGGGAAGCAATGCTACAGTGTACAAAGAGACTCACCCAGGAAGTTAGAAGTAGGGTGCAGGGACAGCAGCCGAGCTGGGATGGGAAGGAGGGCGCTGGGAGGGGCAGGCGTAGGGGAGCACCAAAGGGGTAGAAATAGGGTTGAGTTTAGTGATTGGAGAGATATTCTTTGAAGAGTATGGTCTCGGGTACTTTCTAAAGTGTAGGGTGGAGGAGGCCAGGATTATCTGTGTTCAGTGGCGGCAGGTGGATGTTTTTGGAGGGGCATACATGTTTCCCACAAATATGCAGGAGCATCCAAGCACAGCAAGGGAGCATGCACAACCAACAGGGGGTTTGAGGGTGGTTCACGGGTGGTGATTTGTCTCATAAGCCAATTTTACAAATAGGTTAAATGGTGCATTTTATAAGCCACTTTCTGTGAAAAATTGATTTGATTCATGATTTGATTCCAAAGGTATGCTGACCCTTGACCTTGAAGCACAATGTTAGCAAGGCACAGAACATATAAGGGGAGAAGCTGCACTTAGAGATAGACTGGTTATCAAAATAGAACACTTCATATCGAAAGGTCTATCGTATCTTCAGAAAATTCGGTGCAGTGAAGCAGGGGTACTTGCTAAGCCCTTATCTTGCAAAAAAAGTATTAACATGTGATTGGGCTATCAACAAACAGGAAAAAGAATTAAGCTCGTCGCTTAGAGATTTTGTGATTATCACCAAGATCAGAGGCCCTCTCCCGGTCTTCATGAGTACATTTTGCTCTGTATTTCCTAGGACCAGTCTAATACGATTTCATCTAAATTTGCTACCAACCCTTGCCATTGAAGGTCCTCGTCTAAAGTTGGAGGAGAATGAAAGGCATAGCAGATGTTGTAAGTTGAATGAATTGGAATCAATTTAACACCTATTGTTGCATTACTTACGTATGAAGCAATTAATCAAGAAGCACTTTACAAGGTTAGATGAAGAGAATTTTTTTTTTAAATCATGAATTTGTTATGGAATATACTCTTGATGGCTAACAATACGTAATTTCTTTTCAAATTGATCAAGGTATTAGTTGACGTTAATGCGACGCATACAAAATAGAATGCCAGCCTCCGACTACAAGTAAGTAGTTCTGATCCTCCTAATGTTTAATTGAACGCTATCATGTACATTCAATTTCCTGGTGATGTGGTGATCCATATTAAGAGCTCAGTGATTTTATGAGAGTTTTCACAGATGTAATTACTTGGCAACATTGATCAATACTTTTAATTATTAATATATGTATGAATTTACATATGAAATTGCATGAAATAATCCTAAATATACTATGTATATTTTTTAATGTAGGTTTGATTTTTTTTGTCTTAAAAAGCTTTAATATAAACCAAACACGAAAAATAAATAAAAAATAAAAAAACGAGGGGGGACTCTAAGCCAGTGAGCATCGTGGAGGTGTGATGGTAAGGTTGGATGCTGTAGAGCAATCTTGCAGCTTTGATTTGAAAGGCTTTGAGTTTCACTAAAGTTGTCTGAGCTATTTACCGACCCCTTTTCCCATGGAGGTTTGTAGTTCTCCAGTATAATCCTCATCACATAGGTGCCAAAATACACTTCATTTCAGTGTGTCCTCCAATCCACCCTATGAACAGCCTCTCCAGCATCCAGGGTAGTGAATACTGATGATATTGAAGAGCTCTGTGCTTTATCTATTAAGTGCTGCATCTTCCTAATATTGTCACGTGTGTTTCTCTGGGTCATGAAACGGATTAGTCGGTCTAATGGCAGACACTACTCCATTTCGTCTGGTAAAAAGCACATGAATCGATTTATATCTAAGTTAAAGCGCGAAATCGGTCTAAATCACTGACACAGTTTGAGGGTTTGCCCTGGTTCAGGCATCAGAATAATTCTAGCCCCTCTCCTGGGTTACAGTATTTCAGCTACCATTTGTATTGCATTCATTAGTTCTCTGAATGGTTTTACCCATAGAGGTGCCATGGATTTATAAAATAGGGTCTGATGGGTCATCCGGGCTCACAGGACTTTTTCTTCCCTTGTTGGTGCTTCCAGCAGATCTCTTTGTTGCTCTGTAAGAGCAGTTAATAGCCCATGTTGTAAATAATTAATTTGTTCCTTTTTATCTCCTTGCTGTGCCACTTTTAGAGATCAATAAAACCCATCAAATGCCCTATTTCTAAGGGTGTTGTCTCTCATCTCTTTCCCTGCTTGACCTATGATAAATTCTATAAATGCCTTTCCTTGCATCCATATGAGTCCATGAGCTAGCAATGTTTCCACCTTATTGCTCTTTTCAAACAACTATTGGCAACGCCAACAGTTTGGGCTTTTGTGTGAGTATTGGAAAGGCACTTGCTAGGTACAACCATATTGTCATTAAATACCCATTGTTGATAGCAGCAACAAAACGGTGCAAGTACCTGGACATCTAATAGCAGTGCCTGGCAAATGCTTAAAACCTATGCACATGTAAAAAATGGTGGGTGTGCCAATGCTTGTTTTAAACAGGACTTCAGTGGCTTTGCCAATGCTTGTTTTTAACAGGACTTCAGTGAAGGATAGGCAGAGTGCTTATAAGTCAGGTGGCTGAAGGCAGACCTGGTAAGCTATTTTTTATTTTTTATTTGTTTTAATTTTTCGTTTTAATTGAATTAACAATTTTTACAAAAAAAGAAAAAGCACTTTAAATCCATAAGTCCATGTTAGTTCCTAAAAAGAAAAAGAGAAAGAAGAAAGAAAGAAAGAAATCCCTCCCTCCCAGAGAAGAACATGTCCCTTGCGTCGGGCAAACAGATAAGCAATCTTCTCTTTAGTTCATCAGAGTCAATCTTTAGGCCTTCCAAGATCTCTTAAGTAAAATATATTGTTAGTTCCCTTCTGACCCTGGCTTTTATGGTACCCACAGGCCAAAAGACTTATGAGTCCAAGCTCTCAAGATTTTTCTTTGATCTTTTGACCTTGTAAGCCTCCATGTTTCATCTGGGTTTTTGCTCCAGGTCAATAATTTAAAAAAACGAAGTTACCCCAATCACACAGCAAGTGTCGTCGCCGTTTGACAGGATTCTCCACAATTCTTCTCCTGTTAAAGTTGTGAAAGCTGTAATTATTTTTCCCAAAGTTGTATTTCTGACTTGGCGAGTTCCTTCGCAACTTAGAAGGAGGTGTCTGCTTGTTTCCACTTCGTCTTCCTTTTTACAAAATCTGCATTTGTTCGTTGTAGTTTGTTTTCTTATGAACAATACTTCATTTGTTTTAAGATGGTTTAGACAAAATCTTAAAAAGAGCCTGCTGCGGGTTTTATCCGTGAATTTTTCCAGATAACTTCTAGTCCCATTTAGTCTCTTTGCTGTTGTAGGGAAATGCTTAGTTGATCCATAGCTGTTAGCGGTCTCACCTGTGGCAATCCAATCCAGTTCTAGAAGTTTTTTTAGATACACTGTCTGGGTTTCTTACAAGCTGGTCTGTCGTGGCATCAATCTCATTCAATAATGTAATGTTTTGATTTTTCCACTCAGTCAGTAGTCTAATATTATCCTTCTCCATTTCTCTCCCAATCAGATCGAGAGCCTTTGGCTTGTTGTTCTGTATGATCTTCCGGTACAACATCAGCATGTTTCTCTCTTTGATCGCTTTTAATGAAGAAAGACATAGTTCCCGTCTGATGAGTGGCATGGGAGTGCTCTGTGACAGTCCAAGCATTTGCCTCCAGAAAAAGCTCTCCAGTTTGATCCACAGGCTTTCCGGGAGAGCAGGCATGGCCTCCATTCCATATAATATTGCAGGAACCACCTTTACTTTGTAAAAGGTTATAGCTGCCATAAGCGAGAATTTCCATATTGTTTATCAATAATATTTGCTTGTATGGCTAAAGTTTTCATTTTGGCCAAAAGCATGTCTTGCATACGTTTCTCCTTTGGGTTGTTACTTAGTATCACTCCCAGGTATTTAAAGGTGTTTACTCTTTCCAGCTTTTTGGTTTCTACAAACCAATTCTGTTTTTGTTTGATTCTGCCAGAGGTTTCCCATGTCATCACCTTGGTTTTTGATTTGTTCATTTGGAGGTTGTTTTCATTCAGGTAGTCTGCCAAGTTGGACAATTGCTTCTGTAGTCCCACCGAAGTAAGATCTAATAAGACTATGTCATCTGCGTAGAGAAGATGTGGTACCGCTTCCCCTCCCATCTTTGGTGGGAAACATCTCACGATGTCCTCCGTATTTGCATAACCCTCCATGTAAGCATTGTATAGTGCGGGTGCAAGGGGACAGCCGTGTTTAACACCCCTTGATGTTTTAATTTCTTCCGACAAAAGTCCCTCTCGACTTAGCCGTACCTTCATTGATGTATCTAGGTAGAGTGCTTTAATTGGGGCTAGTGTTAGCTCGGGGCAGTTTAGTTGTTCCAGCTTTTTCCATAGTAGTTGTCTATTTACCTGGTCAAAGGCTTGGATCAGTTCAATAAAAGCCATATGCACTTGTTGGCCCGTTTGAGCAACCTTTGCTTTTATTATACTCAACATTAATATGTTCGGAGAGGACCCTGCATTCTTAACAAAGCCCGTTTGAAAGGGGTCGGATCTATTTTCTTCTTTCAGCCAAGTGTGGAATGATGACATCCAAAAGTGAGATAGAGCGGTAGTGCACTGGATTCGCTCTATCTCCTCTCTTGAAAATTGGAACTACTATTGCCATTCTCCAAGAATACGGAATGTTTTTTTCTTGGTTGCATTTCGTGAATAACTTACTGATAAATGCTGACCACAGCTCTGGATTTGATTTTAGGTTGTTGTTCGCTATCCCGTCAGGTCCCGGAGCCCTTGAGTTGCTTATCTTATTAATTTGTAAGATAATGTCTTCTTCACTGTGCGGGATGTCCCAGGGAAGATGTTCTTCAGTTTTTAGGGACTTCTCACTTTGGTTTCTACAGTTGCTGTTATTTACTGAGCTGTATAATTGCTCAAAGTGAGATATCCACTTAGTTTCACTTTTGTTGTTGTTCAGTGCGTTCGTGGTTGCACTTGCTGCCTTTATTAGGGACCAAAAGTCTTTTGATTTTCGCCTACATAACGTTTTCAACATGGTTTCCGCATCTTTCTGGTATAAGTAGGCTTTTATTTGCCGTATCCATGATTTATATTCCTTCCATGCTCTGTGTCATCTCATCTTATTCTCTGGCAAGTCAGATGTTATTGCCATTCTTTTCATTTTTCTCAAAGTTCTTCTTTTTACAACTACTTCCCGGTTGTAGGCGTGTTGATGGTCAGTCTGAGATATTGGCCTCTTCCCCTTTACCATGAATTTCTGTAAGAGTGGTGTATACTTCACACTACTTTCTTTATTTTCCCCTCTCTTGATATTTGTATTACACATTACAGTGTAGTTCTTTGTGAGCTCGATAATAGAATTCCCTGTGAGCTTGAGTCGGTTGCCCATCGCATTCACTTCGACATCGTGCTTGTGCCAGTGTTTAGGTCTTTGGCTACTAGTCCAACTTGCATATAATATATTATGGTCACTGTGTTTTGTTTTTTCTACTGAGAATCTGTTCATCAGCCCTAAAAGTTCTTTTGATATAGACGTATGGTCTCTGGTACCTGTTTGATCATCTCTTTGCCATGTTGGGATATATAAATTACCTTTTGATCTCAGCCAATGTAAGTTGTGGAGATCTCTTGCTGCTAATGTTTGTTCTAAGCATCTACCTCTCTCCAGCACTTTCGCTGAATTGCTCAAATGGGGTCTTTGGTTCCCAATCCCTGGGCAGATGGCGTTGAAGTCTCCTGTTATTATTGTGTAGTTGTACCAATAATTTACACTTGCTTCATCTAAGCTGCTGTTCAGGGATTCAATGTACGCCTCTTTGGTAATGACCTTAGGGTTCCAATACGTGTTCATTAAGATAATTCTTTCTACCTTCTCCTCCATGTCATAGGCCTCTATATATTTCCAAGAGAGTAGCAGAACTTGGAATAGATATGGTGTTTGCAGCTGTTCCAGCACTTCCAGACCACTACCTGATTTTATTGCTGTTAGTAATCCAGCCGTTGGTCTCCCCGTTAATCCTTTTTTTGCCGGAGTACTGACAATAATGTATCCATCCAGATTTGGTTTCTTTAGAAGCCATGTCTCGTGAAGGCAGATTATATCCAATATAATTAGTTTTACGTCGCTTTTTGTCATTAGATGGGTAAAGCCTCTGGTGTTCCAAGACATCATTCCATGGATTTTTTCAGGGTTGGCTTCGATTCAACAGCTTTTCGTCCGGAGGTAGTTTCCGCTGTCTGTTCTTTCTTGTCTGGTTGCTAATTTTCCTTATTTAAATGGGCAGCTGAGGATTTCAAGTCCACTTAACTGGTGCATTTTTAGGGCTGTTCTTTTTTCTTAGCAGTATCTCCTGTTTGTCTTTAATATAGTCTGCCCATTTGCCCTGTTTGCTGTTTTTGTTATTACGTGCACCTTCTAGTTGTCGTACTTCCTTTCTTTCTGTTCTTGTGTAGTCTTCCTCAGAGTCCAATGATACATATTCTTTTAAGGTTCTTGAGTTTCTCCTTCTTCGGTACTGCATATGATCTTGCGCTGTTTCTCTCTCTTTTCTATCCCCATTCCTTGTAGGTTTTTCTCTTGGTTTCTCTTGTCTTATCTTGTGTTTCAACTTGTTTTCTTCCCTAGTTGTATGTCTTTCATAGATCTTTGTGCTCTCGTTGTTCTCTCTTGGTCTTTTGCTTATGGTGTTCCTGGTATTTCTGTCCCTCTCTATGTTGCTCGATTTCCATCATATCATATCCCAAGATTTTTAGGTGTTCCACTCCCTTTCGTAGCAATTCTCGAATGACTTGGGATGTAATGTGTAAATAGGATCTATCCTTCCTCCCCATTTCACGTGGTTCGACTATCCATAAGTCCCGGCTCTGGATATCACGCAATTTCTATATCTGGGCGAATATGTTTATAATAGTTCGCCTATTCAAAGTTAGATCATCATTTTCGCGATATTTGCGTTCCAATTGAAGGATACAGGTGCTTTTTATTTTCGGTGTTGCCGACTTCCTGTGGTCTTTCCTTCTTGGTGATCATTTTGCCGATTTATCTTTCAGTAATCTCCTGCATCGTAATGGTGATTTTCTAGTTTGCCATTCCCTAGCCTTTTTTTCAGACGATAGTGGCGTCCTGTTCACCCGTATATTACTCGATGTTCTATCCACATTATTCTCCCTCTGTTCATCATTACCACTTTTTTTACTTCTTCCGTCTGTCTCTTTTTTATCGGGCTCTTCCCTCAGATCCTTTTTCTTCTGTTGCTCCTGTGGATGCGTGAGTGCTTCCTGTTCCCTAATACAGAATGCTTTTCGTTTATATCTAGGAGTTGGGTTTTGGTCTGAGTCCACCTCATCCACTGTATAAATGCTCCACTCCGTTGTGTCACTGGATGAGTTTATTATATCGTCTGCTGGGTGAATACATTTGTTTGTTGTTTTTGTTTGCGGGACAATTATTTATTTTTCTTTTATCTCTTTTTTCTTTAGCTCCTTCTCCTTTTCATGCTGTGAGGGGCTGGCTGTTTGTCAAAAGCAGACTTCTCGTTAGTAAATAAATATTCCAAATGTGAAGACACTTGGTTTTGCTGGGTCCCTTTTTTTGATACTTTTTTTGATACTTTTCTCATTTGGGTTATTCGGGTGGTTACCCAGCATCTGTTTCAGTGCGGTCTGTATCTCCTCTTGGATAGTCTGTGTGCCAATTTCTCCCGTTTGTTTTTTTATTCTGTAATACTTGGTGTGGTGAGGGAGGTTCTGTTGTCTTCGTTATGCTTGTTTCCTTCGCTAATATATATCCTTCCATCAGAGTTAGCTTTGTGTGCATCATGGCTATCAATGATGTCTGATCCTTCATTGTATCGTTCAGTGTCTCATAGAGTTTGGAGAATGGTGGTAAAGCTATGGTTATGGTGGACATTATTGACAATAAGTCTATTTTTTTTGTGGCGATTCTCTTTGCCCTTCAGACGACATCTCACTGAGTCTTCTATTGGGAATTGGTGTAGTTAGCAGGGTTGATGGTCTCGTACCCGAGTTCGAAATACTCTTGTTCCCTTTTGTTAGGTGTTTCTCTTTGTTCTCCTCATTATGTTGTCTTTTCGTCATTTGTGTTCCTGTCGTTTGCAGTTTTATTTGCAGTGGACCTTTCAATGAGGGCCATATTGTCTTGGTAGCGGTTGGTGATGTGCAGTTTCCAAGGGGCATTTTATTCCTCCCAGTAGTATCACCCTTTCCTGGTGGTAACATTGGATTGGCTTCATTTACGTTTGCTTTTGTGTTCCTTTTTTTTTTTGGACTTTCAAGTTTGCAGTTTGATGCTTCCTCAAAAGAGGTGTGTGCTTGAGGATCCCGTTGTAAATCTTGGCCAACTGGTATTTATTGCTTCTGAAGTGGTATATTTGCATTATTCCTTGACTTATTAAAATGCCATCTAATTGGAGTTGAAGTTGAGTTCTTCTTTGGGCTTGATTGTCCTTGCAGTGATGCCATGGTTTTCCCCTTTCTTTGGGTATTTCTGTATTCCAGTCTCCAAATTGAAAAACACTATCTAGTAATTCAATGTCTGAGATTTAATTTTGGTTTTGATGCTTACTTGCAGGAACTAGGCCAAATAGTTTGTTCATAGGTTCCACTTTGGTCAGATTTGTGAGTACAGTTTTGTGTGTTGTAGTTTTTGATCCTTTGTCTTTCCTTTGATTGGGTTTTATTACTTTTCCTACCACCTTTTTATTTGAGTTGGAACATTGTTTGTTGTTGCTACCTTTATGCCCCCTTCGTTTAGCCTTTTCCCTACATGTCTGGTAATTGGGCGTTTGTTCTTGGTCTTCCCACTCTGCTTCTTGTATTTTGTCTTTAATATTGTTCATGTCAGTCTCATTGTTAATGATGTGGGGGTTTTCTATCTTCTTTGGCGTCAGATTTGGGTGCTGTGGCTCTTTATTCAGCCCTTTGTGTGTACGTTCTTGTACTGCTTCTATGCTGGGTTGATCTAACGTAGAGTCCCGTTCTTCTGAAGTGTCGTCGTGCAGATCTCCTTTGTCTATACACGCGTTACTTCCCGGGCCAACCTCCACTTGGTCTATCTCGGAGGAGTCATCTTGACTATCGGCAGCTTTTATTTCTGCTGTGATCTCCTTCCTGTGTGCATGCTTACTTTGAACTTCGTATAACCTTGCCTGTTGATGGTTGAGTTTCTGGGGAAATTTGATTTCCTGTTATTTTTTAGCGCTACCAATGCCAGCTTTACTCAAGTGGTTCTCTTCCTGCATCCCTAGACTTTTTGTGAGGGGGTTTGACTCTTGCTGCATAGGTAGGCTTTGGGGGTTTGGCAGGAATATGTTTTGTTCCACTGGATCGTTCCTACCCTCCTGTTTTTCCCCCAGCTCTCTTGTATTGTATTGTATTGTTTATTTATTTATAGAGCGCACCTGGCCGTTAAGCAACTAGGCGCTTGCAAAGAAATAAAACTTAGGTTACAGGTACAAGAATATTATACAATTTCTTATATTACATTATCATATATCGGGCATTTCTTATGTTACAAAGTCCAAGAATATTTACAATTTCTTATCTTACACGTTCATATGTCAGGCAGTACTTATATTACTATATATAGTATTATATAGACTGATGACACATGGATTGCAATGTCACATGGCTTAGGATATGTTTCATATATTTACACAATATTTGATGCAGTTGAGGCATTTAGCAGTCGTTAGTATGAAGCCATAATTTGACGTTAGCTTTGAACACATGAAAGGAAGGGGTAGCGCTAAGTGAGTCTGGGATAGAGCTCCAGAGATGAGCTGCTAGTACTGGAAAGCTGGACCCTCCAGTTCTTTTCAGTTTGAAGTTAGGGATTTTGATACTATTTGTGTGGGCCTTTCTGATGGGGCGTTCTGAGGTGTGCTTGGTGAATCTCTCTGTGAGGTAAGCAGGTGCTTTGTTGTTCAGACAGTTATGTGTAATATTCAGAGTTTTGAGTTTAATACGGTCGTTGATGGCCAGCCAGTTGACAGGTCGTCTTTGGTCAGATATTTGCTGCCCTTTAGGCATTCCTAGTGCTGTTCAGAGGGCGTTGTTCTGCAGGGTTTGGAGTTTGTTGGTGTTGTGTTTACTGGTGCCTAGGTACAGTGCATTACTGTAGTCTAATTTGGAGAGGATGAGGGCTCGTGCAATGGTGGTACAGCTGTCTGTGGATAGGTATGGTTTGCAAGCGTGGATAAGTTTGCAGGTGTAGCTGGTAGCAGAGGCTGTAACGTTAACTTGCTTGTCAAGGGTAAGAGCTGAATCTAGGTGGAATCCTAGGGTTTTGACTTTCTTGTTTGTTCCTCTCTTGTTGGTGAGTGATACGGTTCAGTTTGTAAGTGGTTTTTTCAATTTCTCTTTTTCCTTGGGTCCCTCTATATGTTTTTGGGCCCCACCCTGCAGTTGCGAGGTAGGCTGTGCTTCATGTCTTCCCTTTGATACTTCAGCCCATGCAGTACTCAGTGCATCTTCCCCCACCATCTCCTTAGTCCCTAGAGTCTTGCCTGAAGGCAGTTTGATCGCATGTTGGACCGTAGATATAATTTTTTTAGCGCTCGGCATTCTGGCCGTGCTTTTTTGTGGGGCCCACTTAAACTTACTCTGCAGCGGGTTTTTTAGAGGTCAGAGCACACACTTCTGCTGTAATACTTCCTTTGTATCTGAATTATTAAAGTCACTTTCCAAGCTCTCAACGCCACAATCATCCGTTTTGTTCTTACCTTCAGGATCATCTGCGTGTCGTATGTTTTCCAACGCTGTAAAGTCAGGAGACGTCTCCCCCTTTCTTCCGATCGGACGGTTGCCAGGTCCCTCCCTTTCTCCTCCGCTGGGTCCCTGGATGCGAAGCTCAGTGGTCTCTCCAAGTTCCCCGGTGAACTGCAGAGGGAGTCACCCGCGCATGGAGCAACCTTACTCAAGGTAAGATCTTCCTCCCCTCTTCCCGTCTCCATATTTCATTTGGAAGGCGCTTCAGCCTTGATCTACGCATCGCGTAACCAGCCGTAAACCGTGGAAACAGTGATTTCCAGTCACCCTTTACTACTCAGGGCTCTGGTGTTGTGTTTTTATACGCCTCTTCCTCTTCCTGTGGGCGTGGTCTTTCTCTCACTAATCAGCAATTAGCTATGCAACGCTGAGAACAGCCACGCTCACTTTCATGCTTCTGGGTCCTCCCAGAAATCTTACGCGACTCGGAGCACGGCTCACATGGCTCAGATGGTTCGCTTGAACTCAGCACCGCACAGCAGTCAGCGGGCTTGAAGACAACAACCCCTCCTGGCAGGTCAGTCACAGTATGCAGTGTAAACCAGCCGAACAGAGGAAACAGTGATTTTCAGTCGCCCTTTACTCCTCAGGGCTTCACCTGCTATTAGTCCAATTTGTGTGATAACAATTGTCGACCGACAATTGTTATCACACAAATTGTACTAATAGAGATTCATCACCTGTCTGGTTGTGGTAGATGGAATGATTGTAGCTTGATGTAATTGTTATTGTGTCTAAGAGTCATATGTGAGGTGATTTTTGTATTTTATTATCAATTTTGTGTGAGTGTTCTTTTTATTGAACTGTCTAAAAATGGACATGAATTTGTAATAAAATTTAATTTGTATTTTTACATACATACTAGTGGGACCATTTCTACAGGACCTTGCTATAGTTTTCGAATATAAATAAGTCACCAGCTTGGGTTATACAATGTATTTTCCTTTCTCTTGTTTTTGCATATAAATTCTGTCCACCCCAGGCAGTAGAATGAGGTGACCTGTTTTCTGCGTCAACTTTTGGGGCCATAATCACCTGTATTGTATTGATAAGACATTTTCTATTACACCAGTAGCCTTTTTACAGCTACACATAGGTAATTAACTCATGGAAGAGTGCTGTGATGAATCCAATGGTGTCATCACTCCTTTCCTGGCGGTGACCTCTCCGCATTTGGCCAGGGGACGACAGCCGCTACCTGATCATGACCTTGGGGGTGGTTATATGAGGGAGGATCACATAGGGAGAGGCAACACTCAAGGGAGTAACACAACATCATCAGGTGAGATGCAGTATCCCTGCCAGTCAATGGACCCGAAACCCCCTTCTTACAACCTTAGGAACTATCCCTTCCCTAATGGGCTCATGGGTTGTACTTCTCCTACCATTCCCCTAAAAAGTACTGGGATAAGGAAGAATAGGAATGACACAAATGAAGATCCTTTTGCCAGTACTGCGATGAGAAAGATCCCCAACGCCTCACAAGGGAGTTATATGATCAGTACTGTGATCAGGCAGAGGTATGGAGGAATGATGATCACTCCTAATGAGAACTATTGTCAGCGATCCAGCCTTTCCCCAACAAGTGAGAAGAGAAAGGGGTGAGGCACAATGATGATCACTCCTAATGAGAACCACTTTCAGCAGCCTAGTCTTTCCCCAATGTTACTGGCCAGAGCCAGTATAAAAGCAAGGAAAGACTCAGGACGTGTGCCACAGGGAAGATGGGGGCTCCCTTGCTGGGAAAATACAGCTGAAAGCAGGAGGAGTTCTCCAGCTCATGGCAGAGCAAGGCGCTTGCGGTGTCACAGGAGTCCAGACAGCTACAAGGTGCGGGAGGGCAGCCAGGTGAGAAATGCACTTTCGAGAGGCTCGCAGAAAGCAAAGCGGGGAGTAGGGAATCAAGTCAGGCTTCCTAAAGGCGGCAGAGGCCAGAAAACTGTCCAGAGTACAGACGCCCACAGACGCAAGCCATAAAGAGAAAGCCAGTGAGCCCAGGGAAAAGGTTCGGACACTTAAGCACTGTCAGGCAGTGTAACAAAAGCCCTAGACAGTGGCCCTGGCGTCTGGGACCCACAGTACAAACTTGGGGAACACCACGCAGGGTCTGGGTCCCACAATGCTAACCTGGGGAAGATCAACAAGGGTCTGGCCCCCACAGTACTAGTTTGAGTAGGCAAAGCCCAAGACAGTTTAAGGGGAGAGAAGGAGAAACCCTTACCGTGTGAACTTTGCAAAAACACTTTAGTAAAGCCAGAAAGTGGTCAAGGGGAGAGATGGATAACCCCTCACCTCGTAGACTTTGTGAAGCTATTTTAAATTTTCAAAAAGCCGTGGCTGGAGAGTTTACCAGGCAAGATTCAAGTGTGTGTAAAGCTGCATAAGCGAATCCCAAGGAAGACCCATGGCCCTGGTATTTTGACTTGCATGGCATTTACAGAGAGGGAGAGAGATTCCTTTATAAAGTCCTGGCAGGAGAATATACCAGCTGAAGAGTGGATCTCGGATTCACACCCAGAAGGAGTGGTACAAGAAAGCCTGGCAGGGGAACATGCCAGGTGCATTGTGAGTTTGGGACTCACACCCAATTTGTGTTTCTACAAAAAGAGCATTCTGTCGAAGATAAATTCTCTTGAGAATTAAACTGTCTTGAATGTGAGATCCTGGGGATGAGAACCATTTCCCCTGGAGGGATTTGCAGTTCAGGAGGAGAAAGCTATCCTCTTGATCAGCAGAATTTGGTTCGTTTAGAGCCTTTGCTTTGGATGGAAATACTCCTGGGGAAGTCCCCATTGAAACTGTGAACATTGACCATTTTGAACTTTTATGATGGCGTTTGAACTTTTGTGTTGGATTTGAACATTTGTGCACTTCAAGAAGCAGACACATTTCCCTTTGCACCTTAAAGTTAGTTTTTAGAGCGTGAGGGCGAGCATAGGATTTTGGACACATGACATACATTTTGGAAATATTCACACTGCAAAGACACTGGACAGACCCTTAATTTTAGTTGAGGTAGGGAAATACCTCCTTAAGTAGGGACAGCAAGGCATTTTCCAACCCCTTTTACTTTGAATAAAAGCTTGTAAACACAAACATGACTCTGTCTCTGTGTCTCATTCCCGGCTCCTCACAGTGCTTTCAACATACACTGGCAGTCATTTTGAGTGCACAGTTCGATGGCAGTGCTTGATTAAAGCAAGCTCACACAGCTGCCATGAGGAGGTGTTTTGGGTGGGCAAGAGTAGGAATATGGTGGGATTGGCCAAAGGGATTAGCAGGGCCACTGGCAGTCATTGGGTGGTGTGAAGGCATCAGAAAGCAGGCACAGACAGCTGAGTAAAGCTTGGGCTACAAAATTGTATTCAAATCAAAAGAGGGTTGGGAAAAGGCCTAACTTGCCCTATGCTAAGGTGAGATTTCCGTACCTAACTGAAACTAATGATAGCTTGTGTTAGGAAGTCCAAAGTAAATGTCTGTCTGTGTCCAAAACCTATACTTGCCCTCACATCTACTTTTAAAAATAATTATAATTGTTCATTTAACGCACTTAATACCAGAGTGGTTTCTAAGCGTGGGATCAGGATTCAAACCTGTGTTGTGCTGCGTTATCTTGCTTCCAAGACACGCACGTTGCCCCTGAGCTATCTTTCTCCCCTGTACATGTAGTGTCGGGATGTCAGCGTCAAAATAAAAATTCTTCAAATACAAGTTCAGAGATTCTTCCAGCTCTTGGTTGAAAAGGGGTTCTCCCTTACCCAGAATTCAGAATAGTTTAATGTACCAAAAAGAGAGGGGTCCCTTCCCCAAGCTTTCAAATCTCTCCATGTTCAAAACCAACACAATTCCTTCCGATACATCCCATCTTTTCAGGCTTCAGTGCCTTTCATCAATATCACAAAGTTCAGTTCCTTAAGTTCACAATACACAGGTTTTCCTTGACCTTCAATCACAAATGTATAGATGAGTTAAGTTGCTTTTCCTTTAGATGGGTGTACTCAGTCCAGGCGTAGTTGTCGGACCACACATCCCACCCATTACAGGTCACGCAACTGACACATCCGACTTGCTTCTTCTTCAAAGTTACACTGCCACTGTTTCAGCTTCACAGTGATCTGGGTCTTACCCTCTTGCAGCTTTCTCAATATTTGTTTTGCCATGGTTCACTTGGTAGATTATCAAATCTTCTCAAAGCTTTTGCCACTGCGTTTTTCAAATTATACTGTTCCTGGTATTCTTATGGCACTTCTCAATGCTGGTTCTCTTAAGTTTAAACAGTTCACAGTTCCTTTATATCATGGAACTTCACCAACTGCTTTCAATCCAATTGGTATTCAATCAAACTTGCTTTCTTTGGGTTCGGTATTCAAAATTAGTGTCATTTCACTCCCATCAGTCACATTGAATAAAGAAACCTCAAATTCCTAGTTTACTCTCCTGCTGGGAATTTGCACCCTGTTCACGGGCTTATTCACATTTTCAAAGTTTATAGTTTCTCTGGCCCTTCCTTGGCCTTGTCAGTTTCATTTAATTCACAGTTCAGTATTCACAGAATCCTCTCATTCTTTTCTTTCCACCTTCAGGTTATCATAGTTATCAATCATCTGTATTTTAAGGTGGAGCAGCACTCCGATTGCCTACCCTGTTCATCGCTCATGCGCGAGCGATCCAACCAGCATAAACCATGCGGTTCACCCCACAGTGTCCTGGAGTCATTCAGACTGCTTTGACTCACCGGGTACGCTGTCTCCGGGTGCTGTTCTCCATGTCAGCAGGGTCTCTGTGGCTGTTGCTGCACCCGGCTCAGCACACCTCTCTTCCATGGTCTCCGCCGACTCAGTTTAATGGAGAGGGAGTCTCCCTGATGGCAGGAAGTAGGCAGGCCAGCCCTGCCACCGGATACCTTCCGAATGCTCCTGCCACAATCCACTTTCACTGCAACAACTCTGCAGCTCCTTGGCGCTTGAGACACGCGTCTCCCTGCCTTCACCTCCAGCTTCTCCTGCAAGCATACTACAGGCGATCTCATTAGCCTCACCTGAGTGGGACATTTATACCGCCCTCCAGGCCCCAGGTGTAGGCAATTTTCCTTTACTGCATAAAGGTCTGGATATTGTGAGAAACCCAAGGGTATTCTCAATCTTACTCTCCTGGGATTCTCTGTGCAGGTGTCCAGAGAAAGGTCATTGCTCTTGGATCCTGACCCTGGGGGTGGAGAAGCGAGGAAGGATCACCTGGGTGGAGAGTCCTTGAGGATTGGGAGTGGGGAACCCTTGGGCGAGGCATGGTATCCCCCTTTTCCCATTAATGACAAACATAACCCTACCCCAAAATCTATAGGTTATTCTAAGTCAGTCCTCCTAATTTTTCCACACATTACTTTTGGCAGTACTGGGACGACGAAGAGGCGACTAGGACTAATGCATACCAACATGCACCACTTTGGTACTGAGACGAGGAAGAGGGACACAGAAGAGTACCATTGTAAATTTTAGGCATGTCTCGCTATCAAGCGTAACTATAGTCAGGCAATTAATGGAAAGGACACACAGCTGCAAACCCTTTATACAGCTCAGATGTATAAAAGGGGTGTGTGCAGGAGAGGAAAAAGAGACGCTGATGAGAGCAGATGGGAGCTGTGCTGCAGCCGTAGTAGCACACTGAGGGCGAGAGTAGCTGAGGGTCCGGGCGTGTGTGAAGTTGGAGCAGGAGCTCCGTGGTGCAGAGGTGCAGAATGAGAAAGAGACCAAATGCAGGGTCATCGTTCATTCCAATTACTCCTGTGGCACTGCGAGATTGCGGGAGTGTCTCAGGGGCAGAGTGAACCCCCCCTGGATGGAAGTTGTCAAGTTTGTGGCCTGCCCGGTGCAGAAGAAGAATTACAAGTGAGCCAGAATGTTTTTCAGAGCGAGAAACCCGGTGTTACTGTAACCGCGAGTTTCAGGAAGTGAATCGCTATTGTTAATGAGGCCCTAGACTGATATAATGTAGCAGAGTGATCGCGTGCCTTGTGAAAGACACAAGCACGTTAATGAAAGCCTCCGAACGATACAAATCCTTCCTTTAGGAACTAATTAAGATTGTTGAAGTGGTCGCCCACATGAAAGGAATGTTTTCAACAACAGAATGAAAGTACCTATAACAACGTACTTTGAATACCAAATTAGTGCACATTAAATAATGAGTTAAAAGTAAGTGTAAAGGAAGTAAGTGCTCATTGAATACCAAACTCAAAGGGAAGATTGACTTCAAACCAAAGCAGTAAAATGCTGAATGCTAACTGTATGTAGCACAAGAACGAACTCAAACCTTGAAGCTGAATACAATTAAACTACATGGTACTGTGTTAAACTATGAACTACAATTAAAAATCATTGAATGATAGTTGCACCATAAAGAACTTCTAAACAGTAAACCACAAGAACTGATTGAAGTGTGACAAGGCTGTCATTTGGAAAAAGGTGCGTGACACATGGTGGAAGGGCCACGGGGCAGCCAAGGAGAAATCAGAGGAGCCCAAAGAGCACAGCCTACATCCTGAGAAGAATAAAAGGAAACAAGTGAAAGTAACATGATGAACAGGAGCAAGTTCCAAGGAATCTGTGTGAGATCTTGAAGTCTTGGGGAAGGGAACCTTGAGGCTTGGCAAGTGTCTTGGGATTGGAATCTCTGGACCACCTCTTTTGTTTGGATTGTTGTGTTTGAAACTTGGAGGAAGGGAACCCCAGGAGTGATTCAGAATTATATTGATTTTTGAACTGGAGAAAGGTACATTTCAAGACTTTTTTTCATGGAACTTTCTTATGCTTGGAGAAGGCGAGCTGAGAGGAAATTGTGAGCCGGAAAAAGCTCAGAACTTTAAGTTGAACACTGTTTATTTTTACTTTGACATCCCTACACATTAGTTTGTTGTAGTTGTGAGGGCAAGAATGGGTTTTGGACACAGATAGACTATTACGTTGAACTCTATGACTCAAACATTCCTTAGAGTAGAGGAGCAGGTGGACTCGTCATCCCTGGCTCCTGCTCCCGAACCTCTGTCACAAAGGGATTTCGGCTACTCTGGAGTTAATATCCTGCACGTTCTGGTCGTCTTCCATGAACAGAGAAGTGAAGAGTTACGTGTAATCATGGCCTGTCTGTGCCATAAGCAAGTATTCCACGTCCAAACGCATTGGCCATTTGGAACAAGCTCCCGTGCCTCTAGGTCCCTGGAATCACATTTCTTCAGATTGTATTGTTGACTTACCCCCTCTAAAGGGAATACTGCCATAATGGTGACAGTAGACGCCTTTACAAAGATGGCACACTTTACTCCATTACCTGGGATTCCCTCAGCTCTCGATATGGCATCTGTTTTTCTCAAGGACATATTCTGTCTTCATGGCTTACCACGCTCCATAACAACTGACCGGGGATCTCAATGCACGTCCAAGTTCTGTAAAGCCCTCAGTGAGTCTCTGGGGATTGACAGAGCCCTTTCTTCTGGCTACCACCCCCAAACCAATGGACAGACAGAATGTTTAAACCACACCTTAGAACACCATCTGCAGTGTTTCTCCACCAATGCTCATCATACATGGTCCGAATTGCTTCCCATTGCAGAATTCTCATATAACAATACAGTACATACCGCTACTTCCATGAGTCCATTCTTTTGCTATTCAGGAATTTATCCTAAAACACTTCCCTTGGTAGCCTGCGCTCTACCAAACGTTCCTGCTCTCAACGACTTCCTGAAGAATTTACAAGAAAATCACAAGATGGCATAGACTCAACTTCTAAAGTCTAAGGACCGAAACAAGAGATATGCACACAAACATAGGAGAGAGAACCCTGCATGGGTGATCGGGGACAAGGTATGGTTATCCACCAGATTCCTTCCAAGATGGATACACCCAACAAAGTTTTCTCCGCGATATGTAGGACCATTTGTCATCTCAGACAAGATAAATCTGGTAGCATTCAAGTTCAAATGACCTATATCATGGAAACAGATCCACCCAGTTTGTCATACTTCACTTCTTAAGGAAAACAAACCTGATATTTTTCATCGTCCCATTCAGACGGACTCTCAGACTCCCCCTTCCGACTTAGGATTTTCAATTCCAGGTACTACAGAGGATCATTACAGTACCTGATTCACTGGAAAGGATACTCTAAACAAGAACTTACCTGGGAGCCTGTTTCATACCTCCACACACCTGTTCGCTGATTCCATAGACTGTTCCCATGGAAGCAAGGGCCCAGACAGATCAAAAAGGGGCATACTGTCACAGCTGCCCACTGGTCCTTATGGCATCGTTGGTGCAGGGGACCCAGAACTCTACACTACTTGCGGGAAGTCCAACGCATGTGTGTGCCACCAAGTTGTTCCAATACGAACGGTCTAGTGTATTTCCAAAATGGCAGCTGGACTTGGGAAGGGCTTTAAGTACCTCAGAGCCCTCAACACGAGTGCATTGCAACCCTTAGGTCTTCTGCCCCTGGGTTAGATGCTAGTTCTGTGACTTGCCTTTTTGCTCTTAATGCCTGGCCTCAAACCGTTTCCACTGTGCGCGCCACTCCCTCCCATTTCTCCCACTGTCCCTCCTTTTCTTGCTCTGTTGCTGCTTCCATCTCGCTGCCTGCGGTTTCTCCCTCCTGGATCCCTGTGCTCGCCTTAAATTCTGTTTCTCCTGCCGCTGCTTACTGCCTTTCTATCAGTGGTGCCCCCATCTGGATCTCTGCGTTTCGCTCTGCTGCTCGACCTGCTGTTACTCTCCTGTCAGCATGGCTCCCGCTTGGATCCCTGAGTTTCGCCCCCCTGCAGCTCTTTCCGCTGCTACTTTCCAGTCAGCTGAGCCTGCATCTGGATCCCTGTGTTTCACACCACTGTTATATCCTATTCAGCTGTCATTCCACTTGGATTAGTGCACTCCTTGCTACTGTGTGCCTATTTACTCGATCTCTTGTGGAAACCTGCTCTTCCCAGCAATTCTTATCACTCTCTTCTGGTTTCCCTTGGGATTTCTGTTCTCTTGCTTTAACACTGTGGCCCCGCAGTTCTGGAAATCAAATACCATCGCCTGACAGACCTGCCTTGATTAAAACCCTTTGGATGGAGACTTTCCGCTAGACAAGATCTCTGCATCGACCTTGAGACCTTCACTTCCAAGAGGATTTTTCTGCCATTTGGCTTTTCCCTCAAAATTCCAGGACGCTGCCTGCCAGGTCGCCCCAGTGTCCAACCAGTTGTCACCCTAGGAGGTCACTGTGGCGGCTGGGGAGGATAGGCCCTTTCTCTTCAAAGACCGTCGTTGGGACAAGTCAAAGACCAAACAAAAGAAAGAAAAGACCAAGACATCTCACAAAGATTCCGGATCTTCCGATTCAGGTGAGAATTGTGAGACTGGATCCTAAAGGTAGTTGACTTCTCTAAAGAATTTGGCTTACAGACGGATGCCTCCCTTACAGGGTTAGGAGCAGTCCTCTCCCAGGTTTCCGATGGATTGTAACACCCCATATTATTCACCAGCCGCAAACTGTTCCCACGTGAAAAAAATACTCTGTGTTGGAACTAGAGGCCCTAGCCATCAAGTGGGCCATAACCCATTTTAGACACTACCTATTAGGACAAAAGGACACACTCGTCCCAGATCACTCACCCCTAGTTTGGATTAGCCAACGCATAGATTCCAACCCTAGGGTTATGCAATGGTTTCTAGACCTACAACCCTATTGTTTCACTGTGGAACATCGAAAAGGAAATATGAGCAAGGCAGACCGCACAACAACACAGCTACACAGACACGGCAGTTCAAGAGGAGAAGAAAGGCGGCAAAACCTGAAAGGCTGACAAGGAGAGAAGCAACCTTGCCCTTTCCAACCCAGGCTCGCGAAACCTCTGCAGAAGAAATCGTAAGACCGCATACAATAACCCAAGTGTGTTGCAGTAGATGTCAACGGTACATGGAGCGGGTCTATGCTAATAAGCAGGACAGAGGGAGACATCTACTACCATAGTACCGACCTTGACTGCAGATTCAAAAAAAACCAAGCGGTTTATCACAACCAGTGAGTCAAGGGGAGAACCGATAAAGAAACTGAATTGTGTTGAACAAAAGTCACAAACGGCTGATTGCAGAAAATACAAATACATGTTGAATGTTAAAGGGGAAAGCCAGCTGCAGATGAGCCACGCACCACATGGGTGCTCACTCAAGAAACTCTGGACAATTAACCGAAACTGCTGTTACCAGAAGGCCTTGGGACAGGTGAAAATTAGATCAAAGTTGTCATCTGGGGGTCTAGAAAAATCCTCTGTACAGTCGAAAGTCTTTGACCGGCAGATGATCATAAAGCTAAGGGAAGTGAATCCTACATCCTAAGAAAGAGGAAATAACAGTGTGTTGACAAGAGTGAACCTGGCAGAGGGTTATCCACAGTGAACTGTTTAAGACATTAAGATTTGTGAATATCGCAAAGGAAATTGACAGGAAGCCATAGCGAACCCAACAGAGGGAAGCAAACATTCGAGTAGGGTCTGGACCCAAAAGAGGGGGATTCAGGGGTAAAGACATCACGCAACGTGCCATTGCAAAGGAACTTTTTGTTGTTGTTTTGAACACATCAGCTCCTCGAAGGCAACAGACTTTTTACAGAGAAAGAGACTTCTCCATCGACGGTCCTGATAGCTGAGAACGGAAATGTCGTCTCGTGCTGGAGAAGGTCGAGCGTGTGCTGTGCTGCAGAGTCCCGTCTTGTGCCGTGCTCAAAACGTGGGGAAGGGAGACAACGATTACTGCATCCTGACTTATCATTTGTGAGCACTTCTTTTCTTTCTTGTGAGCCCTATCCCACACACTGTTACACATGGCCGTAAATAGTCATTATGGGCTCGTACCCGGTTATACGGCACACGTACCCACTTGAGTGGTATCCTTTGGAAGAGCAGTTCCAAGATGGACGCCCATAGAGACCTTCGAGCGGACGGCAGCGGTTCAGTCTTCCCACGTCCCTGCGAGACGCAGCAGAACGTTCACGTGACTCTATTCCGGATTCGAAGCCTACGGATCTTCGTGTCGTTTCTGCCACTGATGCTCCGTGAGTTCGCCCTCGCTTTTCTTGCCTATTTGCAGGAAATTCCATGCTAATCTTTTCTTACTCTTCTGATTCTTTGTCTCTCAGTCCTTTTCTACAGTTGCTCTACTCAGCCCCCATTCCTTGCGAGTGCAGATAAGTCCAGCTTATCCAACATTATCCAGCCAATTCGAGAGAAGTCTCTCCGGCTTTCATTTCTTCCCAGGAACCCGCAAGGGTAAGCCCTGTTTCCTTTGAACTCCCCGCTCTTTGTTTCAATCAAAGCACTTACCATCTGTTCTTATAGAGTTCCTGTTACTTACCTGCAAACCTTTCGAGTACCCATTGCATCAAGTCTAAGCCTTTCTAGACTCTATTAACGGTGAGAGGATCCTCCTTCCGCCCTTTACTAAACCTCCAACTCTCATTTCCATTCTAACCCTCTTCTTGTCTTCCTTTCGTGTATCCAGAGGAAGCCTCCCAGAGGACATCAGTTTTCTACTGCACCTCAGGAACATCTTCACTCCACACCCACCTGAACCTCGAGACTCCAGACTCATCCAGGGTTTTCTTCCCATTAGAGAGTTTCCCTGGCGGTCCTGTCCTCTCCCCTGGTAATTCTATTTCCAGGTCGGGGGGGCCAGGATTGCCTCTGGGGAATCTTCACAGCCGCATTTGCCTCTTCCATATTGGATTCTTCGACTAGTCAAGGTGAGCGAGTTGGTAAACAATTGCTTAATCAAACTGTAGTTTATAATCATAACAGTAAGCGACGCCTAAAAGTATTGACAAGTCGATATCCTCATGGAACAACAAATGCAGCAATTAATGGTGGCCATGCAAGCCATGTCGTTAGAGGTGCAATCTTTGAAACAAGATAACGCTCAACTGCGACAGCAAGTCGCAAGAGCTTTTTCAGACACTCCCCCATCCTCCCTACACACAATCATGTATGATGGTGATCCTTATAAACTTAAGGAATTCCTCGATAGTTGTACTGTAAGTTCACCTTTAAATCACGCTTTTTTCCTACAGACAAAGACAAAGTGGTATATGTGATTTCTCATCTTTCGGGTCCTACATTAGCTTGGGCCACTCCTTTAATCACCTCTAACAATGCTATGCTTGACTCTTACACAGCCTTCGCTAACAGCCTTAAATCTATGTTTGGCAGGAAGGAAATAACAGTTGCCACACAAGAAAGACTCCTTGATCTTAAACAGGGGAGTAAGGAGTTACTAGGGTACATCAGCCAATTCAAACAATTGTCCTCGGAATTGGGTTGGCCAGATGACAGACTTCTTACCCTCTTTCGTAGAGGATTAACAGAAGAACTTAAGGATGAGCTCTCTAAAGTGCCCCTTTGTGATGGTTGAGCTAAAACATGGCGCTGGTGCGCAGTGCATTCTGGGAGCACTCAGAGCCATGATGGATATTTATCCATGCCTCAGTGGAAAGCTACACTTGCTTTGCGAAACAACATGTTTTCAACGTTATTCGCTGATGGGCTTGGAATGCAGGCCTTCCCAGCCAAGGACACGGCGCTGGGAAAGCTAAGATCCGCAGGTGCCGGCTGGTACCTGATAGCGAAGTTTGTTTTGGGTTTGCTCGGCCTGTGCCAAGGTTTTGAGATGAGTTATGGAATTGTTTCCCGGGGCGTTTAGGAGAGAGAAGTGCTTTGCTCCTTGAGGTTACTGTCGGTTGACCCAGCTGGCAACCAACGGTCACCCATCAATGCGCAAGCGCATTGCCAGAAGGTTCGAGAAGTTGCCACCCCTTGTTGAGGAGGGCATATATGCGGAAGCCCTCAACGGTCAGACGGGATAAGCACAAAGACTTCAGTCGGAGGGGGGACGCTTCGGTCCGACACTCCTGTGGGCTGTTGTGCTCTTGGCCTGGCTGTTATCGGGGTCTTTCAGCCGCTTCTGGCCAGATGAAGTTCCATTAAGCTACGCCCACGGTGATGTATTTCTTTCTTTGACTTCTTTATGTTTTCTGTGATCTATGCCCATGTGAGTTGTACGAGTTATTTCTATGTACCTGTAAGCTTTGAATAAATAGCCGTAAAGAGCTGATTATCTTCTAAAGTGTGCGTGGCTGTGAATTATTGTGTCTGTTTTTGGGTTGAAGTATTTGCTCTATAATTGCACTGGTGATTTATGGTAGTTCCGTGCACTTTTTAGAGGAGAGCAATACATTTTTGGCGACGAGAAGATGGGATATTTGTGATGAATTGCTCCAAATATTAAAGAATCCGTCTGTATGCAGCAGAGATATTTGTGATGAACTGTTCCAAATAATCTGTTTGAAGCTGAGTTATTTGTGATGAACTGTTCCAAATAATCTGTTTGAACGAGCGAAAGGTTGTTTTAATTGGGCAGTGAGTGTTGAACTGTGTTAAGCTGTTTTGTTTTTTTTCCTTTTCCCTTGCTGTGAAATGATGATTGTGTGAGAGAGTGCAGAGCAGGCTGTCGCCTTTCCTTGGTCGTCTCACTGCAGCTCTGAGACAGCCAATAGACAGCACCTTTTGTGTTGGCCTGCCGCGGCCGATAGCATTTGTGGTTGAGATCTTGCCCCTTCAGTAAAGCAGTCGTGGCTGACTTACTGCTGGGAAATGAAACCAAGGAGCCGAAAAGCCGTGAGCAGAAAGGAAAAAATGTCTATGTTCACAGTGCTCCGATGAATGATGAATTAAAGATTTATGTTCAATTAGGAAAGAATTTTTTCATGCGGTTTCCCTTGACAAAGTTGCAAAGTGAAAGCTTGCTCTATTTTGGCATGAGAGCAGAGAAGGAAACAATTGCAAGTATTTGATGAGCAAATTGTGAACTAGTGTTTAAACATTAAACATTGCGATTCAGCCCCAGTGTGCTAGTGAGTGGGGGGCTGTAATATCAAGGAGGCGAGGATGCGCCTTTCTTATAATGTATGCTTTTGAAGTGTTCACATTCCTGAAGATAACGTGGGAATGAGCCGTGTTTAGGAGAAAGAGTAACATCGGTGTTGAAAGCTTAAAGGGTTTGTTTTTGGCAACTATAAATTCCATGTGCTGGCGGTGCATTATGTTTAAGGAACACACTAAAATTTCCTGTTGTGCCATGTTTACAATGGATGAGAGGCTCACTTGAAAAAAAAAAGTGAGTGAATGGCATTTGAATTTTCGATTTTTGTGTATTGATTTGAAATTGCAGAACCAGTTTGCAAGGGTTTGGGGGGAAAAGACAATTTACATTTTCTAAATTGCCCCTAGAGTATTTTGACTGTTTGCACGCTGTACCATGGAATTGCTGCTAAAAGCAAAAGTACTGTTGTTATTAAGGGATGTATGTTTTATACGAGACAAGGACAAGTTGATTGTGATATATAGTGAAAATGCTGTTGACAAATTAACAGCCCACAAGCAATACAGAGTGTGGGTTGCTTTTGCAGATAACGTGCAGGGAGCTGCACTACACATGACATGTTTTGAATGCACTGACATAAGTGGTTATATTCTGGCAATGGTACAACAGAATGGAACATCTGTGTGTGATAAGACAGCACAAAGTTTTAGTGGGCTGTGGGTTCTTTTGAAAGATCGCACAGTGCATTGGACTGAGTTTGTGAAGCCAAACTACAAGGTTACGAGGAAAAAGAAAAAAAAATGTATGCCTTTAAATGGGACATCAGTTTAAACAGGCTAAAAAGACATTTTGCAAAATTACATGAAGTTGAATGTGATGACAAGAAAATGTGCCTCTTTTGAACATGGGAGTCTTGCTGTGCGGAGCTTGTGGCTTGGAGATAACTTGCACTGTCTTGGGCAAGGTGCGCGAAAAAAAAAAAACTGTTGAAGAAAGGCAGGAAAGAAAAATGCTGCACTCCTGTTTGGTGAAATGGTGTTTACAGAAGCTGGCAGATGTAAGTTGCTGGAACAGTGCAGGAAAGAGTTAATCTGGGTGAACTGTCTGAAACGAGTGCCTTCCATTGAAGCCGCCACAGTTTAAGAGTTATAGAGCAAAGAGATAAGCTTGCTGCGCGAAAGATAAACAATGACATTCCTGCATTCCATCCCCTGTGAGAGACACTGTCAAAAACTGAGGAGGGGGGTGCAATTACAGAATGCTGAACTGAACTGAAGGCAATAATTGCTGTGAGTGAAGATGAAAAAGAGCGCAATCTACCTTACACATGATGATGTATGCAAGTAAAGAATTTGCCCAGTATCAAATGGTAGACTGGGCGCGCATCGCGCATATGAACATTTGGGGAAAACTGTGCATTTGTGAATGGGCTAAGAAAAGACACAGCTGCCCATTTCAAGAGACATTGCCATGCAAGCTGCATTCCAGTGCCCCATGTGATGTGAACTGAAGTAAAGCGCTGTGCACTGGAGAAGAAACCTCTAGGCGCTTTGTGAGTGAAAATACACAGCTGTCACACAGCCGGCAAAATGCAAGTTACATTGCCAGGGCTGGAGTAACTGACAAAGACGTTATGGTGTTCCAGATGGAAGCAAACTTACAAAAGTAGCCGTTTTGCAAGAGACAACATGCAGAGCGAGGCTTTGCAGTATAACATGAACACTGCACAGTAGCCATGATCCATAAGCCTCACGGCTTAGTGCAAGAATGAATGATTTGTTGAAGCAAATAAAGGAACTGACTCAAACTATCGCTCTCAAAAGGGTGGCCCGCAAACACCCTTTGGGAAAATGACAAGTGGGAAACCAGAGGCTTGAAAGACACTGCCTGTATGGAGAGAAAATAAATAAGGCTGCTTGTGCAACTGCAGGCAGTATTGGATGAAAAGACTTTACCTATGAAAAATGGAGTGATGCCAGCAGGGCAATCTAAATCAAGATCATGAAATACTGGAAGCAAGTTGGTGCCTGGCATTCGTGATTGCTTTGGTGAAAAAGACCATTGAGAAGTGCGACCTGGGTACTTATTATATGGCTTTTGTAAAATTACAGATCAGTCTGAGGTACCATTGACCAACTATGATCGCATTGCACAAATGAGTTTGTGAGTAGGCGGTTACACCCCGTATGGTTGAGTGCAAATAAGCCCCCAGTAACATGCAGAAGGGTGGTGTTAAGGGAAGGGGTGGACAACGTTGATATTGAAGTCTTGATGACATCCTAATGTGGATAACACTGATAGTGTACCTTTTGATGAAGTCTTAACCTTTCTGTTTGTGTTTTGCCTAGGCAAATGACCAAGAAAGTAGATTGGGGGGTAGACGTGTGCAATTGCCGGGTAACACTGATCAGTCAAGCAGACGCATTCTCAGAGAAAGCGAGCCACTGCGACATGCTATTTCAACTTTGAACCTGTCCTGCACCGCACTTAAGGCTGCTAACGTGCGTGAAAAGTGAAAACATTCGTTCGGCAACCTGTGAGAAGTGTCCAACAAAGTAATAACTTTTGCTGAACTGTCACGGTGCGGACTTGGCATATTGTCAAACATTTGATGGTGCATATTCGAATGATTCAGTCGACGGTTGTAATGACCTTATTGATATGTTTTGCCTTTCTTGTCTAAAGAACTGTGGACAATGAGTTGTGGACGGTGACATCATGCACCACAAACAGCTGTGTGAAACAGCACTTGAATGCCAACATGTTGAAACCTGATTCTTAAATGCATTTTGAGATTAATGTATGAAAAAGAAAAATGAAATGTTTTGCCCTTCGAACTGAATTGTCTTAACCAGAGATGTTGATGTTTTGTCTTTTCCAAAATTACTACATTGCATGTAGCCAGGAACATGATTAATGAATTGTTGGGGCAGCAGGGTTGGGCCAGCAGGAGCATAATATATTTTGAGACAAAAGGAATGCGCACACCAGAGTTAACTGTGCGATTAAGGCCTTTAATTTGTAGTAAAGCTGCCAAGTGTGTGAGCTCTAATTAGAGATGGGTAACTTTGAAACTGGATGGCTCTTTCCATGTGGTAACATGTGCTTTGACTTGATTAGAACTAATGATGTTTCCGTTACACTCAGTGATAACTCGAGGTAAAAGGTCAGCTTTTGAATGTATGGGATTATTTCCTGACTGTGATTAACATGTACATTTGCTATCAGAAGCTGAGGTTTTGGCATTAACCCTTTCATTAGTAGGTGTTTGGGGGTTAGCTGCTGTGGGGTTACAAATCTTTGATGAAATTAGCATGTTTTGTAGTTAAGAGTTTCAATCATATTTCGCAAGCTTTACAAGAGTTACTCCTTGATAGTGAAGTTATTAGAAGAGTTACTTTGCAAAACAGAGCTGCTGTTGATTATCTATTGCTGAAACATAATTTAGGCTGCAACGCAGTTGAAAGTATGTGTTGTTCCAATCTAAGTGACCATTCATAATCCATTGAAAGTCATATTAGAGGTGTGAGGGTTCTCATTTTCTCAAGTGTCCCAAAATCAAAACAGAAATTGGTGGGATTGGTTATTTCATTGGGTTCCCGATATTGGAGGTACACTGCGTTATGCTTTCGCTTGTATTTGTATTATATTAGCTATCATAATAGCTTGTTGTTGTTGTCCCAACCTGGTTCTAATATTTCGTCGGTTTCAAAGACCGCCTCTTTTGCCACTGGGCTATGGAAAGTAAATATCCAAGGGTGGATTGTGATGGTTGAGCTAAAACATGGCGCTGGTGCGCAGTGCATTCTGGGAGCACTCAGAGCCATGATGGATATTTATCCATGCCTCAGTGGAAAGCTACACTTGCTTTGCGAAACAACATGTTTTCAACGTTATTCGCTGATGGGCTTGGAATGCAGGCCTTCCCAGCCAAGGACACGGCGCTGGGAAAGCTAAGATCTGCAGGTGCCGGCTGGTACCTGATAGCGAAGTTTGTTTTGGGTTTGCTCGGCCTGTGCCAAGGTTTTGAGATGAGTTATGGAATTGTTTCCCGGGGCGTTTAGGAGAGAGAAGTGCTTTGCTCCTTGAGGTTACTGTCGGTTGACCCAGCTGGCAACCAACGGTCACCCATCAATGCGCAAGCGCATTGCCAGAAGGTTCGAGAAGTTGCCACCCCTTGTTGAGGAGGGCATATATGCGGAAGCCCTCAACGGTCAGACGAGATAAGCACAAAGACTTCAGTCGGAAGGGGGACGCTTCGGTCCGACACTCCTGTGGGTTGTTGTGCTCTTGGCCTGGCTGTTATCGGGGTCTTTCAGCCGCTTCTGGCCAGATGAAGTTCCATTAAGCTACGCCCACGGTGATGTATTTCTTTCTTTGACTTCTTTATGTTTTCTGTGATCTATGCCCATGTGAGTTGTACGAGTTATTTCTATGTACCTGTAAGCTTTGAATAAATAGCCGTAAAGAGCTGATTATCTTCTAAAGTGTGCGTGGCTGTGAATTATTGTGTCTGTTTTTGGGTTGAAGTATTTGCTCTATAATTGCACTGGTGATTTATGGTAGTTCTGTGCACTTTTTAGAGGAGAGCAATATACCCTTCCATCCAACTTCGCTGATATGATCGCCCTAACTATGCAGATAGACTATAGGATGCATGAATGTTCCTACGAAAGAAGAAAGGGCAAGGGACTACGATCACATAGTGATTTTTCCTCTACAGGGAATAAAACTCTCCCTCATAGTGAAGAACCTATGCAAATAGGGAACATAAGAGGACCGTTATCAACGACTGAGAGGGAAAGGAGAAAGACACTCGGATTATGTATGTACTGTGGGTCCTCCTCTCATGTGTTAAAGGATTGTCATTTGGTGCCCCCACGTCGCAGTACTAACACCAAGTCGGGAAACTCCAAGACCCTACCGTTAGGGGAAGAACGGTAGGGAGACAGAATCCTCCTTCCCCATGTCAAACCAGTATGACTCTAGACAAAACCACAAATAACCAGACGATGGTGGCAGTATCTCTATCTATGATATTATCCGAACATTTACTACCTGGCATTCCCGTGTTGATTGACTGAGGTGCAGCAGGTATTTTTTTGAATCACAATTGGGCACAGAGACATGGCATTCCTCACATAACCAAGGCCTTTGTTACTCCCATCCAATGAGTAGATGGGAGTCCTTTAAGCTCTGGTCCTATTAAAGAACAAACTAATCCAATAACCTGCATGATAGCTAACCATAAGGAAACCCTAGTTTTGGATCTGATCAAAACTGCAAATTTCCCTATCATCTTCGGACTTCCGTGGTTGAGACTCCACAATCCTTTCATTAACTGGTCAGCGGGTACTCTTTTCCTTGGGTCAGAATATTGTGTACACCATTGTCTTTCTCAGGAGTCGGTAGGTTTACATATTCCCTCTGTAGAGGCTCCTAATCCTTCAGTAGCAACTATCAATCTACTAGAAACTGTCCCGAAATGTCATTGGAAATTCCGAGCTATCTTTGAAGATCCCGAGTTCCCTACATTACCTCCACATCAGAGAGGTGATTGCCATATTGATCTGCTTCCTGAACAGCCCATTCCTTTTGGCAGGATGTATGTTCTCTCCCAACGTGAGAAGAATGTTTTGAAAGAGTACCTTCAAACCAATTTACGGAATGGCTTTATAACCGAATAAGTGTCACCAGCGGGTGCTTCTCTGTTTTTCATCCCCAAAAAAGACTCAGATGAACTCCGCCCTTGTATTGACTACCGGGGTCTAAACAAAATAACCATCGCTGACAAATACCCCATGCCTCTCATAACGCACATCATCAAAGCAGTTAGAGGGGCGACTCTCTACACAAGGCTTGATCTTAGAGGTGCTTATCATCTCATCCGAATAGCTCCAGGAGATGAATGGAAGATGGCATTTCGCACACCTTTTGGGCATTTCGAATATCGCGTTATGCCGTTTCGTTTGGTTAATGCCCCGGCTATCTTTCAGCGGTTTATGGACCATCTATTTGCCGACATTTTATTTCACTTTGTCATCATCTACTTGGATGATATCCTGGTGTATTCCAACAACCCTGAGGATCATATCCAACATGTTAATACAGTTTTGGAACGGCTTCAATCAAATAAACTCTATGTAAAGCCGCCAAGTGTGAGTTTCATCGGGAACAAGTTAACTATCTAGGCTTTGTACTGTCGTCTCAGGGAATTTCTATGGACCCGAAGAAAGTATCAGCAGTCTTGTATTGGCCATCTCCTGCAAGTGTAAAGGACGTGCAGCGGTTTTTAGGGTTCGCAAACTTCTATCGGAAGTTTATTCCCTGTTTTTACGAAATCATTTTACCTATCACCAGACTTTTGAAAAAAGGTAACACGTTCTCTTGGAACGATTCAGCTCAGAAAGCCTTCCAAACTTTAAAAGAAAAGTTTACTTCTGCTTCCATTCTTATCACACCCGATCAATCTAAGCAATTCATTGTGGAAACAGATGCATCACAATATGCTTTAGGAGCCGTTCTTCTACAAGAAACCGAGAAGGGGAAAGAACGACCAGTGGCCTACTTATCTAAAACCTTCAATACAGCAGAACAGAACTACTCTGTACTTGAATAAGAATTGTTGGCTATTAAACAGGCCGTCAAGGAATGGATACATTTACTATTAGGATCTATCCATCCTACTAAGGTTCGCACAGACCATCAGAATCTCAGAGTGTTCCAAAATGCTTACACTACTAACAGTCGAAAAGCCCGTTGGGCTTATTTTTTTCTTCCCTTCTGGATCGAATTCACCTTTCTGCCAGGCAAACACAATCAAAGGGCAGACGCTTTATCCCGCAAGGACTCACCTACTTCTACATTCTGTTCGGAGAAAATGTTTCCCAATGCTCAATTCATCGCTGTCATAACAGACTTTCTTCAAAAAGTGCGAATTGCTCCAGCGCAAAATCAATCATTGTGTGAGAGTATCGCTTCCTCCCATCAGCTTACTAAAGAAACGGGTTATTTCTTTCATGGGACGCAGGTTCTGATTCCCATTCCTTCGTTACAGCTGGAAGTACTACAAATGTGTCATGATTCACGGGCTGCGGGTGTGACAGTTTAAGTGCCTGGTTTCCCTCTTCTCCCCCTTCTGTCGAACTCTCCTCACCTGAACTGCCGGAATTGCTGTTGGGGTCCTGCAGACGCCGTCGAAGTAGATAATCCTTCTCCTTTTTCCAATGAGCTTGCTTGTCACGGAGGGAGGCCACCGTGACCGCTGAGGAGAACAGCTGTCCGAGGACCTCACTTCCGGAACCAAGCCGAAATAGGGGAAAAACCCTGAATGGGGAAAAAACCCTTGGACTCCTCTGGTATGTAGCACGGAAGTTGTAGTTCCAGCGGAAAGTAGACTTTCAGATGAGTAGGAGGTAGGTAATAGACTGGATCTATATGAGTAACTGAAGGCAACACTGCAGTAAAACAGGGGAGTCCTGCAGTGGGGAGCCGGAGAACAGGGCTCCACGGAACGCCCAACAGCCAATGCAACAAGCGGGGCGAGGACCGGAGGAGAGGTAGGCAATGGAGAAAAGCGCCAGAACAAGTAGCGGAAAGAGAAAAGAAAAGCGTAGGGAAAGGGGCGGCGCCTGTCCGTGGGGACGGGGCCACAAAAGAAGAGAAACAGTAACCGCCGAGGAGCGGCAGCAGCAGAGAAAACTGGAGGGGAGAAAAAGAAAGAAGAACACTCGCTGGAGGGCGCGAGTGACAGAAGTCTGGACAGAGCGAGGCAGGAGCGAAGAAACCCGGAAGAGCGAGAGCTTCCAAAGGATAGTTGCAACGCAGGGACCGCTGGGCCGGGAGAGAAGATATACTCCCAGCGGCCCCGCGCTACAAGGAAGAAAAAATAATGGACACAAAGGAGGGACTAGTACCTCCCGTACCTACGTCCCAAAACCCAGCGGGGAAGAAAACCGCCAGTCGGAATGCCTGCGGGTGACAGTGGGTCACCGTGGGATTCTTTCCACGTTGGAACTTATACAATGACATTTCTGGTGGCCAAATCTAAGATCTGATGTCCGTGATTACGTTGCAGCTTGCAGTATCTGTGCTCATGCAAAGACTCCACGAACCCCACCTTTGGGATTACTAACAAGGATGCCTATCCCAGACCGACCTTGGCAGATTATATTCACTGATTTTGTGTCTGATCTACCTGTATCTGCGAACAAAACAACCATTATGGTGACTATAGATTATTTCACAAAATTGGCTCATTTTACCCCTTTAGTGAAGTTACCTGGAGCAACATTAATGGCTAAAATCTTGCTCTCTGAAATTTTCTCTCGTCAGGGTCTACCAGATACCATTGTTTCAGATCGGGGTCCCCAATATACTTCCCTTTTTTGTCAAAAGATATGTCATGTCTTAGGGGTCAAACGTGCCCTCACCTCAGGGTACCATCCCCAAACCAATGGGCAAACGGAATGTTTGAATCAGACCCTAGAAGGATATCTACGATGCTTCGTATCAGCAGCTCAGGATAATTGGGTGGAATTGCTTCCATTCGCTGAATTTGCCTACAATAAGTCTTACCATTCTGCTTTCAGGACCAGTCCCTTTCATTGTTCTTATGGCTACCATCCCTCCTTTGTTCCGACTGTTTCGACTTCTACTTCCAGTTGCCCGGGAGTGGACAGCCTTATTGCCGACATTCAGGAAGGGCAGAAACTGGCTAAACAATCTCTTCTGGTGGCTCAAGACCGTGCTAAGCAATCTGCCGATCTTCATCGTCGATTAGCCCCGACACTTACTATCGGTGACTCTGTATGGTTGGCATCCCGCTTCCTTCCTCGCCGCCTTGTCCCATCAAAACTCTCTCCAAAGTACTTTGGACCGTTTAAGGTGTTGTCCATGGTGAGTGCAGCAGCGGTCAAATTGGCTTTGCCAACCTCCTGGTCTCGTATACATCTGTGTTTCATCTGTCTCAGATCAAATTGGTTGTGCAAGATCGATTTCACCAGAACAGTGGTGCCCCTCCACCTCCTGTCCTTACGGACTGTGGTCCAGAATTTGAGGTCGCCGATATTTGTGACTCTCGTTATCGACGAGGCAGATTACAGTTTTTGATTGACTGGAAGGGTTATTCCCCGGCGGAAAGAACATGGGAACCGGCCTCTGGTGTTCATGCACCTACGTTGGTGCGCCAGTTTTTTCGTCTTCACCCAGGTAAACCTGGGGCGCCCACCAGCAGAAGGGGGTATACTGTTACACATGGCCGTAAATGGTCATTATGGGCTCGTACCCGGTTATACAGTACACGTACCCGCTTGAGTGGTATCCTTTGGAAGAGCAGTTCCAAGATCGACGCCCAGAGAGACCTTCGAGCGGACAGCAGCGGTTCAGTCTTCCCACGTCCCTGCGAGACGCCGCAGAACGCACACGTGACTCTATTTGCGGACTCGAAGCCTACGGATCTTCACGCCACTTCTGCTACTGACGGTCCATGAGTTCGTCCTCGCTTTTCTTGCCTACTTGCAGAAAATTCCATGCTAATCTTTCCTTACTCTTCTGATTCTTTGTCTCTCAGTCCTTTTCTACAGTTCCTCTACTCAGCCCCCATTCCTTGCGAGTGCAGATCAGTCCAGCTTATCCAACATTATCCAGCCGATTTGAGAGAAGTCTCTCCGGCTTTCATTTCCTCCCAGGAACCCACGAGGGTAAACCCTGTTTCCTTTGAACTCCCCGCTCTTTGTTTCAATCAAAGCACTTACCTATCTGTTCTTATAGAGTTCCTGTTACTTACATGCAAACCTTTTGAGTACCCATCGCATCAAGTCTAAGCCTTTCTAGACTCTATTAACGGTGAGAGGATCCTCCTTCCGCCCTTTACTAAACCTCCAACTCTCATTTCCATTCTAACCCTTTTCTTGTCTTCCTTTCGTGTATCCAGAGGAAGCCTCCCAGAGGACATCAGTTTTCTACTGCATCTCAGGAACATCTTCACTCCACACCCGCCTGAACCTCGAGACTCCAGACTCCTCCAGGGTTTTCTTCCCATTAGAGGGTTTCCCTGGCGGTCCTGTCCTCTCCCCTGGTAATTCTATTTCCAGGTTGGGAGGGCCAGGATTGCCTCTCGGGAATCTTCACAGCTGCATTTGCCTCTTCCATATTGGATTCTTTGACTAGTCAAGGTGAGCGAGTTGGTAAACAATTGCTTATTCAAACTGTAGTTTATAATCATAACACACTCTTTTGTATTTAGCGTAAGGATTGGCAATTGTTTTTTTTAGTATAGGCTCTTTTATTTGACAAGGCGCCACTATGACTGCCTTATTTTGATTTGATGGTCATAGCTTGCTCCCATCTTAGATTTAGGTTTAGATTAGGTGTTTTTCCACCCTACCTATGCAGTTTAATAATCACCCTTGAACTGGGATCACTTGTGTCTGTCTATTTTTGATACCCTGCCTCCCTTACAGCTGTCTCTCCCCCACTCCCTGAAGACCCCTCACCCAGGTGGTCCTTCCACACTGGTTCACCCCCTGGAACTGGACCCAAAAGCGATGGCCATGTCCTAGCCGACTGGACTAGCAGGTGAGACACCTTTTGGTTTCTCACACCGGGGATACACGTTGATATAAAAAACTTTGTTCAGACATGTGAGATATGTCAAAAGACCAGCTTGCATATTCCTCTACCTGCCAATTTTAACCCACTACCGATAATCGAAGTTACTTCTCACATGCTCAGGGAAACATGTGAAGAAAGGGAAGAAGCACCAATACCTCTTTCACAGACAGCCACCGATTACGAGAACACGTGAATCTAGTTACAACTCTAGTTCATAGTTTCAGTAGGTCAAAAAGTTCTGGTTCTTTTACCTACCTCTGAAAATAAGCTTGTCTTAAAATGGCACGGCCCTTTGACATACTAGAGCAAACTGGAACATTCCTTATAGGGTAGCCCAACCAGATAGAACACAAAAGACCCACTTCTATCACGTAAAGAGAACCCTTCTGCCTCTAACTCTTCCATGTTATCCTGTTTGGTACCCCAGGAGAGTGGTAACCTAGAACTCATTCCCCAACAACTAAAAAAAGAAAAACAAAAAAATGTAAATTACCTTGTTACTGCTTTCCCCAAAATATTTTGTGAAAAACCAGGGAGAGTACATGAAATTTATCATTACATCAGAACCCCAAAAGAAAAAGTGGTTCATAAAAAACCATAGAGACTCCCAGAGGCACGAAAAGAATTAATGAGGTTGCGAATATACTGAAGGCAAATATTTTTGAGCCATCTTCAACCCATGGGTCTCCCTTATTGTGTTGGTAACTAAACCAGACCAGTTTTGGGGATTTTGCAGTGATTTTAGGCAGGTCAACGCAATCTCTGTCATTTTATGCATATCCGATGCCACACATCAATGACTAGATAGATATACTGGGAAATGCAGTGTTCTTGTCTACTCTAGATTTAACTAAAGGTATTGGCAGGTCCCTGTACACAGACCGGATAAGGAAAAAACAACCTTCACTACACCTATAGGGCTATTCCAATTTAAAGTTTTCCCTTTTGGTCTGCATTGGGCCCCAGTGACTTTTTAACAACTTATGGACATGAAACTACAACCCTATTCCAATTTCTGTGGGGCCTATATTGACGATATAGTTATCTACAGTAAAACGTGGGTGAACCATCTTTCCCATCTTTACACTATTATGAGAGCTCTTAGAGAGGCCGGATGACTGCCAATCCTAGGAAGTGTAAGATGGCTCAATCAGCCGTGAAATATCTGGGCTTCTTCGTGGGGAATGGTAGTGTACAGCCTCAGCAAGAAAAGATGAAAGCCGTTTTAGATGCCCCCACACCCAAGACCAAAATAGATCTTAGAGCATTCTTAGGCTTGATTGGGTATTATCGCAGGTTTATCCCAACATTTTCAAACAAAACAACAAGGTTGACGGATAATTTACGAAATGCAGAACCCTAGAAAATGTGTTGGACCGATGAGGATGATGTTTGTTATAACAACCTCAAACAAACATTGTGTAAGAACCCCATATTGAAAGTGGCAGACTTCTCAAAAGAGTTTTTTTTTACAGACTGATGCCTCACTAACTGGATTAGGAGTCATACTGTCTCAAATATATGATGGCCTGGAACATCCTATATTATTTACCAGTCGCAAACTACATCCCAGAGAGCAAAACTACTCTGTTAGAACTAGAGGCCCTTGCCATCCAATGGGCGATCTTCCATCTCAGGTACTACCTAATGGGAAGGAAATGTACCCGTATTACTTATCATTCACCCTTAGTTTGGATAAGTCAGAGGAAATAATCTAACCCTCAAGTCATGCTTTGGTTCCTGGACTTGCAACCATACTATTTCGCGGTGGAACATCGAAAGGGTAAAGACCAGGGGAACGTTGAATTCCTTTCCCGGTTCCCCTGCAAAACAGATCTGTCCACAACCCATAGGGGAATGGTATGTGAAAAACCAAAGGGTGTTTCACTACTTAGAACCAGTGGATCCCTTACTCAGGTGTCAAGGGCACAGCCATCGTCTTGATGAAAGCAATGAAAGCTGTGTTAAATAAAACTTGGCGGGAACAGTACCTGACAAATGAAGGTTGCGCGTGTGCCGATAAGACACAAGAGAAAGTGAAAGTATTGTAAAGAACTGTAAAATTAAAGATACAAAGTAACAGAGTGGTCTGGCGAAAGACGATTGCCCAATCGAAAGTCTCTGTGAGATGTCTGATGCCGTAGAGGTGGCAGGAAGAGAAAGAAACTGAGATGCAAGATTTGAAGTGTTGTTAGGTTGGATCCCGGCAGAGGGGAAACCTGAATATGAGAGATGTCTTTCAACTGTTGTTTGGTTTGATCCCAGCAGAGGGAATCCTGGATGTGAAAGATATCTTTGAGCTTTGAAATAAGTACTGTGCTCAAAACTACATTTACCAAGAGGCCTTGGTGTAGGAGAGGAAAAGTGACGCTTGTGGAAAAAAGGCCAAAGTGGTGTGTCGTGGTGAGAGCCAGAGACGTAATCTCACCAAAATGCCAGCGGTAGCCGAAGTGACATCACACAACCCTTGACCCCCTGATGACATCACAGGAAGTGATATCATTTGCCCCACCCCGAAGTGATATCGTGGGAAGCGATGGAACACAACCTTTCACACGTTGACAAAATAGGACGTGGCATCACATAGCATTGTACACTACGAAAAATATGGTTATGATATCACTATAATGTGATGTACATTTCATACAAGAATGGATCACCATATGTATCGTTAAGATCAGTGTGTATAGGCCCATATTACCAAATTACTGTGAATGCAAGCAGACGTCCATGACCAAATGATAATGATGTGTTATTATATAGCACTTACGCTTAAGAGCTTTATATAGAAAAAATATACACCCAATATCACCCAACCTGTGTTGGTACTCATTTATCGACCTTCGAAGGATGAAAGGCTGAGTTGAGGCGTTTAACAACAGACTAAATCAGTGACTCACCCCCTGAAGTGTGCCTGAATAAACCTTTAATGAGTCTAGAAATTATTGTATAGAATTCCAGAAAGACACATTATTTGGTATTCCTATTCTTTCTTATTTAGGGTCAGTGCTGAAAGTGTTAAACTTGTGGCACTCCTGTTCTTATTTTTCTTCTTTTTTTAAGGGGCCTGAACAAGAAAGCCAGCCACTCCAGAAGTAAAGAGCCACATGGTGCTGGCCACAGCCCAGGAGATTCCATTAAAAAAAAAACACTTTAACATTTTTTTAGAGATTGCAAGGGAGACCTCAGAGGTCACAGTTGCAACCTCCGGCGACACCTAAATGACGTCCCTGGTAAGAGCAGAAACCTCACAGTTTCGAAAGTCTTCAACAGCAGAAGGAAAGTGAAGGGAGGCTTGAGCCCGACGGAGGGAAGCCTATGAATGTGTGATTGAAGCTTGGGGTGTAACGCTCACCTGGTATCCACGGGGACGTCACTCAGCCTGTTCTGACCTCTTACGACCTCGAACCCTTCCCTGGACTCTACTCGACTGGAGACTGGGCCTGAAACACAGGATTGATAGAGTTTAACTCCCTATTGTCTCTGTGTGCTTGAACCTCTTCTTCCCTGGGGTCCAGCCCTTCCCTTTGATCCACAGCTTACCTTGTTTTCTTGGAAAGTGTGCTCTCCGTCCTGCTTTCAGTGAAGGGGTGCATTGATTGATGCAGGCTCATTGCTGCGTAGTTACTTCACTGGCAAGAGTCCGACAGGTAAGTATAATGAGTCTTTTGAACAGTTCTCTAACTTCGTTCCTTTCCTTCCTTAGATGATGGCCGGTGTCCGGGGATGACGACGTGCTGCTGAGATGAGTAGCGCGGAAGGTGAGTGGGATCGCGATGCGCGATGCAACCCTTTCGTATTTTTATTGAACTGAGTTATTTTTCTGTGTTTTTAGGTGCCGCGACGTTTTCAGCGTGGATGCCGGTTATGAAGAAGAAATGCAGTGAGTAAGCGCGGTATGCGGCGCCTCTAGATGTTTCCACGCTAACCTGGAGTGTCTTTTCCCTCTTGCAGATGGATGAGAAGTTACGGAGACAGAGTTTCCCCAGAGCGGCTGGGATTCAGGTAAGTGTTTGAAGCTCGTATAGTCTTTAAAAATAAGCAAATATTTGCTGAATGCTTACTAATGCCCTTTTTCTGTTCCTTTCCCTTTTCCTTAGGAAGCGGCGTGCCGGCATGGGAATGACACCGCCGAAGATGCCCGCAGAACAGAAGGAGCGATGAATGATGGGCAGAAGCACCACAAGGTAAGGCTGTTCCTAATGGTGTTCTTGTTCTTGCAGGAGCTGTGCGCAGAAGAAAGATGCAGGTCTACTGGAGACCGATCTGAACACGGTGAGTGTCACGCTGCAGGTGCAGAAAACGCAAAGCATGTTTCTCAGCCTGGGCGTGACTTAAATAGTCTCTGGGTATCCCTGGTGTCTCTGGGCTGAACCACACCCAAAAGACTAGACTGCACATGCAGTTCTGGGAACCGAAATATGTGGGGGCATCCATCCTGTCCCCATCATTGCACTACAAGTCCAATCCCCAATGTTATCCTATGGGAGTGAGTGAGTCTGGTGCCACAAGCACCATGTCTGACTCCAAGTGGGTCTTTGGAGGGATGGAGAGGCCCTTGAGCGCCATGTAGGTGATCGTGGCCTGGCTCCAGCCTGACATCTTGGAGGGCTGGAGACATGAGCGGCAGGAATCATGACAGCACTCCCCCCCCCCAAGACCCCCTCTCAAGGTGGCTCTTCTGTCTGTTCCTGGTTTGTTTGGATGGCTTTGATGAAATTGTCTAAGCAAGCGAGGTGCATGGATGTACTCACAAGGCTCCCATGTCCTGTCTTGGGGACCATACCCCTTCCAGTCTACTAAGTAGTATAATTTGGATCTGACGTACTTTGAATCCAGGATGTCCTTGACTTCGAATTCTGGCTCCCCGGCGACTACTACTGGCTGCGGTGGCATTGCTACCCAGGTTGAACAGGTTTAAGGAGAGACACGTGGAGCACAGGATGAATCTGCATGTTTGACGGCAAAGCTAGTCTGACCGCCACAGGTTTTATCACGGAGGTGACGGTGAATGGACCCAGATATCTTGGACGGAAAGTTTGGGTTCCTTTAATGGACATGTGTTTAGACGCCAGCCAGACTTTGTCTCCCACTTGGTAGTTGGGGGCCTTTGCTTGGTGTTGATCAGCAAACTCTTTTGGCGATTCTTAGCTTGAAGTAGGTGTTCAGCTGCCCTTTTAATGGTTTGAGAAATGGTCGTGTGCAAGGTTCTGACTGCTGGCATTTCCAGGGTTGTAGGAACGTCCAACTCAGAAGTACGAGGGTGCCTGCCATACATGCTATAAAAGGGCGTCTGCCCAGTGCTGGTGTGTAGGGAATTATTATAAGCATATTCAGCTATCCATAATAGGTCGAACCAGCTTCCTTCAGCTTGGTGTAACATGCAACACAGATACTGCTCAAGCGTCTGATTTGTCCTCTAAGTTTGACCACCCGTTTGGGGATGGTGACTGGTGGATAGCCGCATGTCGATCTGGGCCATAGAGCAGCATTTTCTCCAGAAGTTAGATACGAATTGAGTACCTCGGTCTGAGACCAAAACTGATGGAAACCCATGGAGCCATACGATGCCTTCAAGAAATACCTTTGCCAGAGTGGAAGCATTTGGGAGCCCCTTAAGAGGAATGAAATGTGCCATTTTTGAAAATAGGTCCACGACCACAAGAATAGTGTTAAACCCTTGACTGGGTGGTAAATCAATAATAAAATCGAGGGACAATGTGTGCCAGGGTGCTGGTGGGATTTCCAATGGTTGTAATAGCCCACCCGGTTTCTGCTTGGACGACTTGTTTTGAGCACACACTCCACAAGATAGGATGAATTGGATAATGTCTTTACGCCACGTGGGCCACCAATAATTTCGTTTTACCTTGGCTAGGGTTTTAGCGATTACGGTGTGGCCTTCGATCAAGGAATCATGATAACTGGACTTGTTCTCGTAGTTCTTGGTTTGGTAAGAATAAACGATTCCTGAAGTAGGGCAACCAATCTTTTATCATGTAATGTTCTCCTTGTGCACTCCACGCTTGTAATTGCTCCAGACTCATCAGGTTTTGGATTTATTCATGTAATTCTTTCTGAGTTATGGTTGCTGTGATTCCTAGGAGCTTGTCTCTCGGGATGATTGCTATTGGGTCAGGGGTCTGATACCTTTGCTCTTCCACCCCGAGACGGGAAAGGGCATCGGCCTTCCTGTTTTTCACCCCTGGTTGAAATGTAATCACGTAGTCATATTCAGCAAAAAAAAGACCTCAATGTAGTTGTCGTGAGGATTGGGCCTTTGCCGCTTTTAGGTACTGGAGGTTCCGGTGGTCAGTTATTACAGTGATTGTGTGTCTGGCGCCCAAGAGGTAGTGCCGCCATGCCTTAAAGGCTGACTTAATGGCCAGGAGTTCTTTGTCTGTGATAGCGAAATTGAGTTCAGGGGGTGTGAATTTACGCGACCAGAAGGCAACAGGGTATAACTGGCTCGTTTCGGGGTCCTTTTGTGAGAGGACGGCTCCCATAGCCATGCTTGAGGCGTCCGTTTCCACCAGGTATGGGAGATCAGGGCGGGGGTGGCGTATGATTGGGGCAGATGTGAATCTTGCTTTGAGTTCCTGGAAAGCTTCCTCGGCTTCTGTTGTCCACTGGAACTTTTTGTTGCTTTTCCTTAGCAATGACGTGATGGGATGCACGATTTGCAAAAATCCTGGGATGAACCGGTGGTAGAAATTTGCAAAACCCAGCATACTTTGAACCCCCTTAAATGAATTTGGGGATGGCCAGTTCAGGATAGCATCTACCTTGTGTACATCCATTCGGATTCCATTCGGGCTGAGAATAAAGCCCAGGAATTCCACCTCAGTGACATGGAATGAGCACTTTTCGAGCTTGGCGTAGAGCTGGTGTTGACAGAGTTTCTCCAATACGGATCGGACGTGTTTAACGTGGTCCTGCTTTGATGCGGAATATACTAGAATATCGTCGATGCACACTAGAGCACAGACATCAATCAATTCAGTAGGCCATCGTTCATGAAGTATTGAAATGCTGCAGGCGCGTTGCAACGGCCAAAGGGCATTACTTGATATTCGTACAAGCCGTATTTGGTGCGAAAAGCGGTTTTTCATTCGTCCCCCTGTTTTACGCGAACAAGGTGATGGTCTAGTTTTGTGTAGATTTGGGCATCTTTGACTTGATCAAGCAATTCAGGGATCAGTGGCAGGGGGTAGCGGTTTTTTACGGTAATCTGGTTCAGTGCGCGATAGTCGATGCACGTTCTCAAGTCCCCCTCCTTTTTCGGTATGAAGAATAGAGGACTGGCTGCTGGAGACTTCGAGGGACGGATGAACCCGTTGGCCAGGTATTGGTCAAGATAGGCCTTCAGGTACTAGTTTTCTGGTTCCGTGAGTGCGTAAATTCGCCCACAAGCGATTTGTGCGCCGGGTATCAGGTCAATTTGGCAATCGTATGGTCTATGCGGCGGCAGGGTATTAGCCTGTTCTTTCTGAAAGACATCTTGAAAGTCCTGGTATTCATTTGGTAGGATGCCGATTGCCAAAGTCGCAAGTGTGGAGGTTTTGGTGTCTATTGGTTGTTTCTCTTGGCGATAACATGTGTGGGCGCAAGTCTCGGGAAAGGCCAATTCTTTTGCCCGCCAATCAATTCGAGGATTGTGAGATACCAACCATGGCATTCCCAAAATCAACCGGAACTGTGGTGCCTTAATGAGGTCGAAAACGATAGATTCTTGGTGTCCATCCTGGCACAGAAGGGTTAAAGCTGCAGTGCATTGGGATACTGGACCAGAAGCTATTTCTGTGCCGTCGACAGTGGTAACAGTGTCAGTGGTTGATTTAGGGTGTAACGGAAGCCCCATCTTTGCCGCAAGATCCTGGTCGATGTAATTCCCAACGGCTCCACTGTCAATGTACGCTTTTACTGCATGCATCCGAGATGGTTGTTGGTGATTGATCAAGACCACAGATAGCGCAAAATGGGAGGTCTGTAGTTCACTTTCTTTGCTCGACAAGTGGACCCCTACACTTGCCGGGCTGGGGAGTTTTATGATTCCTTGATGGTATCTTCCTTGTCCGTGGCCCCTACCGTCCTCCTCGGTGGCTTCACAGGGCACTCTTTAAGGAAATGACCTGACCTTCTACAGTACAGACATAACTGCTGCTGTCTCCTTTTATCCCTTTCCGCTTTAGTCAAGGGGGATCTGACCTCCCCGATTTGCACTGGTTCCCCTATAACCTTCCGTTGTGCGGGCAATATTGTCCTTTGAACGCACATACATAGGGCCAGGGTCCGGTCTGGTTCGATCTGCTCTTCGGTCCTGCAACCTATGATCCAGTTGAACAACAAGGTCAATGAATTCTGAGCATTCTTTCGGGGGGTTTACTACTTGTGCGAGAACATCCTTGAGCTCCCCCTCCAACCCCCGATGAAATAACGTGGTTCTCTTCTCCACTGGCCATTCTGCTTCAACTACGAGTCTATTGAATGTGGCTATGTATGTTAATAGGTCTTGATTCCCTTGGCGTAGGGACAGAAGTTCGCTGTCTAATGCCTGCCCATGAGTACGACGGGCGAACAGCTTTTCCATCTCTTGCTGAAAGCCCCTGAAGTCATGCAGCAAAGGATCGTCTTGGGCCACAAAGGGTACAGACCAGTCAGCAGCGCTACCACTCAGGTAGGATAGCACAAAAGCGACCCGTGATTGGTTATTCGGAACGGCCTCTGGTCTACAAAGGAAGTGCAGGCGGCACTGGTTCATGAACGTTGCAAACCTCTTGGGATCCCCCGTAAATCGTTCGGGCGGGGCCAAGGGAACTGCCCCAGGAAGGGATATCTGAACGGAATTGGCTGATGGTGCTGGCATCGAGGGCACGCTTCCCGGCAATGGTGCATGCCCTGCTTGTGACTGGAGAAGTTGCTGGCTTAAATCATCAGTGCGTTCTTTGGTTACTATCAGCTCTCTCCTCAGGGTGTTGGTCTCCTGCCTGGCTGCATGTACTTCGGAACGTAGCTGCCCCAACATGTGGGCTAACTGGTCGGTTTCTGACGTTTCCATGATGCCCAGGTGGATTTTGATGTGAGGCTTTGCGTTCTGTAACGCTCACCTGGTATCCACGGGGACATCACTCAGCCTGTTCTGACCTCTTACGTCCTCAAACCCTTCCCTAGAGTCTACTTGACTGGAGACTGGGCCTGAAACACAGGATTGGTAGAGTTTAACTCCCTATTGTCTCTGTGTGCTTGAACCCCTTCTTCCCTGGGGTTCAACCCTTCCCTTTGATCCACAGCTCACCTTGTTTTCTTGGAAAGTGTGCTCTCTGTCCTGCTTTCAGCGCAGGGGCGCGTTGATTGATGCGGCGCTCGTTGCTGCCTAGTTACTTCACTGGCAAGAGTCTGACAGGTAAGTATAATGAGTCTTTAGAACAGTTCTCTTCCTTCGATGATGGCCGGCGTCCGGAAATGGCGACGTGCTGCTGAGATGAGTAGCGCTGAAGGTGAATGAGAGCGCGATGCGACCCTTTCGTATTTGTATTGAACTGAGTTCTTTTTCTGTGTCTTTTAGGTGCCGCAACGTTTTCAGCGTGGTTGCCGGTTATGAAGAAGAAATGCGGTGAGTAAGCGCGGTATGCGCCGCCTCTAGATGTTTCCATGCTAACCTGGAGTGTCTTTTCCCTCTTGCAGGTGGATGAGAAGTTCTGGAGACAGAGTTCCTCCAGAGCGGTTGGGATTCAGGTAAGCGTTTGAAGTACAGTCTTCAAAAATAAGCAAAGATTTGCTGAATGCTTACTAATGCCTTTTTTCTGTTCTTTTCCCTTTTCCTTAGGAAGTGGCGTGCCGGGATGGGAATGTCACCGCCGAAGATGCCTGCAGAACAGAAGGAGCGATGAATGATGGGCAGAAGCGCCACAAGGTAAGGCTGTTCCTAACAGTGTTCTTGTTCTTGCAGGAGCTGAGCTCAGAAGAAAGATGCAGGCCTACTGGAGACCGATCCGAACATGCTGAGTGTCACGCTGCAGGTGCAGAAAACACAAAACATGTTTCTCAGCCTGGGCGTGGCTTAAATAGTCTCTGGGTATCCCAGGTGTCTCTGGGCTGAACCACACCCAAAAGACTAGACTGCACATGCAGTTCTGGGAACCGAAATATGTGGGGGCATCCATCTTGTCCCCATCAATGCACTACAAGTCCAATCCCCTATGTTATCCTATGGCAGTGAGTGAGTCTGGTGCCACAAGCGCCAAGTCTGACTCCAAGTGGGTCTTTGGAGGGATGGAGAGGCCCTTGAGGGCCATGTAGGTGATTGTGGCTTGGCTCCAGCCTGACATCTTGGAGGGCTGGGGACATGAGGGGCAGGAATCATGACAGCACCAGAACAATAACATACCTCTTACGTTAAAAAGGTTTCTTTCAGGTCTTTTTCAATAGGTCAAAAGGTACTGGTCATGTTACCTTCTGAAGAAAATAAACCTGTGTCTAAGTGGCATGGACCCCATGTAGTAATGGAACAAACAGGTACATGTAATTATAAAATCTCACAACCTAATCGGCGTATGAAAACACAAATCTATCATGTCAATTTGTTCAAAAGAGTGGAAAGAAAATCCAACAGAATCTACGGCCATAATACTGTCTTGTCTCCTGCCCGAAGATGCAGAAAGTAAGGCACTAATTTCATCTGGCCTCAATAATAATCAGAAACAAGATTTATATGAGCTTATAAGTGTCAAAGGGGCTTGTGGGAAGAGATGTGCCAACAAAGCCGAACGGAGAAAAGTACACAAGAAGCAGGAGTGGAAGGAGTCCTGCAGACAAGAAAGTATAGGCAACAAAGGCAGTGAACAGAAAAGGGCAGGGAGTACAAGTTAAACACGTTAGGTTCCCTCTTGGGGTGTACGCAGAATGGGGGCTGTTTCCCACAGAACCAGAGAAACTCCAGCCTTCTGAGCAGGTTAGGGAGCTCGTCATTAGTGCTTTCCACAACAGACGCTTGTTAAATTGAAATCACCGCACCACGCAGCATACACACTGGCATGTATTGAACCAGGCCATTTCATGCTGATACACTGTGTTCTGCTGTACAACCCATTAAGAGGACACCCTCACACGTCCATTATCCTTTTTTAATACCACATTTTATTGGTTTTTTGGAAATACAAAACACACAGCCCCACACAGTGGGGTAAACAAAACTTCCCATACCCGCCCGCCAACAACTCCCCGCTTTGGTCCCTTACCAACGAGCTTCAAAACATGCCACAACATTTTGTCCCTTTTGCATTACACCCACCAGTCCATCTGTAAGTCTCTGGGTAGCGAAACGGTACAATATTATAAGTTACTTTTAGTGCGCCTCTTCCCAACTTTGCCATATTTTTTGTGCTTTTTCTGGGTACCCCCTGGCAGTATAAACTCTCTTTTCCATCGCAATGCAGATATCCACGTCCGTGATCCATTGTTCAAGGCTCGGTGGCCTCTCGAAGCCCCAAAGTTGCGCTATATTCCTTTGAGTATCGCAGTGGCGGTAGATAAGAGCGCTCTCTCATATCTCGTTAGATCATTGTCTCCTTCTATCCTCAGCAATAATTGCTTTGGATTTACAAGTATCCTCTTGCCTATTACCCTTGACAGTTCATCACAGCATTGTTGCCAGTATTATTGAATGATGGCACAGTCCCACAGGATATGATAATATGAGCCTTCCTCTCTCTTACATCGCAAACAGTATGGATTCGTAACCTTTCCCCACTTGAACAGTGCCACCCTTGGCTAATAAATCCTAGGTAGTATCTTCAGATGAATTAATCTGAGCCTGGAGGAGATAGCTGATTCTCTGGGGTACATCAACGCAGTCACCCATTCCTCTGGGAGTATATCACCTACCTCCCTCTCCCACTTGGCTTTCAGGCTTGACAGTTCTTTCGTAGCAAAGGAGTTAATAGCACTCTACATGGTCGATGTGACTTTATGTTTAAGCAGTTCTGGCACTACATTACGTTCTAGTGGAGAGTAATCAGGTATGTCACTCAATTCAGGGAGATGGGCCTGCAACGCATGTTTGAGCTGGATATAGTGGTATTGTTAGTTGGGTGGGAGTGCAACGGTGGCAGCTAGATCCGCAAATGCTATTATTCCATTTTCTTTCATCACATCACCAATTTTCATAATACCTAGTTGGGCCCATGCTTGCCATTTAGGGAGTTTGTTCACCTCCGGGAGATGTCTGTTGTTCCAGAATGGTTGTGCTAGAGTTAGTTTTTTATCCCAACCTAGGTATTTATGTGTATCTGCCCAGACTAGGGTTATATGCCACAACATGGATGGGTCAGCGGTTCGCCCTTTTTCAGGTAGAGGAGGCTCATGATGGGTCTTTCCTGTGTGTCAGTGTCTTGTATTATGTTATGCGGTAGAGTGGTATCCCCATGCAATTTATCATTCACTATTGCCATTTGACTGGCCCAGTAGTAGGTCTGTAGCCGGGGGAGACAAATCCCGCCATCCCATATGGTTCTTTGTCGGGTAGTAAGTGCCATTCGTGGGTGCCCCCCTTTCCAAAACAACCTCCTAAGTGTTTGATCTATCTTATGGAACTCATTGGGTGCTATTGGTAGTGGTGCATTTTGTAGTACGTAAAGAAAACGGGGAAGGGCATAATTTTGAAGAGTGCCGCGCGTCCCAGTAATGTGAGTGGTAGGGACATCCAGTGGCGAACATCATCCTTGAACCTGGTCGCCACTGGATGCAAATTTTTCCCCATGTAGTCTGTCAGTTTGTGTGTGATTTGTATACCGAGGTATCTGAATTGTTCCCTTTCAATACGGTAGGGGCACACATCTGGTATCGCAATGTCCATATGCTTCACCGGGAATAGTATGGACTTTGACCAGCTGACGCGGAGTCCGCTAAACGCGCCATATCTCTCTAGTAAATGCGACACAACGGGACAGGAAACCCGCGGGTGCGCCAGATAAATTAACAGATCATCCGTGTATAAAGACACTCTGTCTTCCCAGCCGTCCGCCCACATGAAGCCACTCCATGTTTGCGTGGATCTTAACAGGATTGCTAAAGGTTCGATTGCTAATGCAAAAATCAAAGCTGACAGGGGGCAGCCTTGGTGCGTGCCCTTTCCTAGCTGCAAGGGTTCGGAAGTATACCCATTCACTCTTGTTACTGCTACTGGTAGGTGGTATAGTAGTTTAACTCAACTCATGAAGTAAGGGCCTATGCCCATTCGTCGCATAATTTCTCAAATTGCCTCCCAGTGCACAGAGTCGAAAGCCTTTTCGAAATCTATGGACAGTAGGGCTAGGGGGTTTGGTAGCTTAGGCGTTTTTTCTAGTGCTGTGTGTAATCTATATATATTTTGCCTGGTGGATCTTTGTGGCATAAATCCGCGTTGGTCTAGGTGCACTAATGTATGTATGACGCGCTGCAGACGATTGGCCAGTACTTTCGGCAGTATTTTAGCCTACCAATTAATAAGAGAGATGGGTCTGTAGGAACTGCACTTGTCAGGTGGCTTATCTGTATTGGGCAAAACTATTATTGTAGCCTTTCTGAGGTCAGGGGGGAGGCAACCCTGCGAGCGCGAGTGTTGAAAGAGGCGCAGTAGTTGTGGAGAGATTATGTTTGCGCCTATTTTCTTCCATATTTCGACAGGAAAACCGTTCGGGCCTGGGGTCTTCCCTGACTGAAGTTCTGACATTGCACAGGTTACTTCTTCCTCTGTGATTTCTTGTTCTAGTAGGGCCGCCTGTTGCTCGTCTAGGGTAGGAAGGGCAATTTCTTCTAATATATCGGTCGGTGGCAGTGCAAGTGGTGCACTGTACAGTTCAGCGTAATATTTAGCAAATCTCTCCGCTATGTCCTGGTCTGTTACTAGTGGGTCTTGTTCTTCTGTCGTTAGTTTCCTAACTTGGGTGAGGCCTAAGTCCCTACGCTCCAACCATGCCAGAATTTTCCCCGCCTTGTCCCCAGTTTCATATATTTTCGCTCGCATTGCTGCATGCACTTGTTTTGCATTGTCTAAGGCTATGTGCTGTAGCTGTTTCTGTGCTAACTGCAGTGCACCGGAGTGGTACGAATATTCTCTTGTATCGGGGTGTAGGGATCTCCATGCATCATGTAACCCCTGTGTTCATGACTTTGTTAAAGTCTCCTCCAATCAATGTGAGGCCTTCAGTGTTGTCAACAATTAGGGGTATAATATCGTTAGTCAGGGGGGGTAGGAGGTTAGGTGGTGCATATACAGCGATCATAGAGATGGTGCATTCCCACATGGTTCCCGTCGTGTGTACATATCTACCTCCCTGGTCCTGGGTGACTGCAGTGGAGCTATAGGGGAGTCTTTTGTGTACTAGGATCAATACCCCACGTGATCCCATGGTGAATCCGGCATGAAAGGCTTGTCGGTAGTTTGTGCGACTAAACAGTGTGCATCTTGTGCCTGCCAGATGTGTCTCTGTTAAGAAGGCCACATCTGGTGAGTGACGGTTCAGTGCTTGTAGGACTAGGCGTCTTTTAATACTATTTCTGAGCCCGTTAACCTTGCATGTCATCACCCGGATGACTCTGCTTTTATCTATATTGGTGTTCTGCGCCATGTAACTTGTGCATGTGTGGTGTCAGTGTATTGTATATCTAAGAGTGTTCCATGATCTCCCAACCCGGGCAGGGATTGAGCTGGATCGTACATCTGTTGGTTCAATGTCAGGACTCGTTTGCTCTTTCGTTCCATGCGGGTCAAACGCGAGGGAGTTATTGCCATGTAGTTCTGGAACTTGATGTAACTTTAACATAACAACTCACACCCTCCCACCCCCACCCTATACTCCACCCAACCTGAAGCATCTGTCGCCCAATACAACAATCAAACCCCCTGTCAAACGGACAGGTAACTCATTAACTAATAATCATTACCCAAGTCTCTGTGCTTTTGCTTTAACCAATCTCCAACTGTCGAACGGACGGGAGAAATATTATTTCTGCCACTTTCCAAGCCCCCAGGTCTGCAGTAATAATGTAGCCTGCTTGCAGAGGGCATTTTTAATTTTCTTTCAGTCTCGTGATTAAAGGTTTAATCACAAGACTGAAAAAAAATGCCCTCTGCAAGCAGGCTATGTTATTACTGCAGGCCTGGGTGCTTAGAAAGTGGCTGGAAATATTATTTCTGCCAATTTCCAAGCACCCAGGCCTGCAGCATACTTACCAACATTTTGTGGCCAAAAAGATGTAGGATTTTTCAAGTTTCAAAACTAATGCTTTGCATAACAATTACATCACAGAAAAATACAAAACATACATTGTGGCACCACTGGAGGTTCTAAAATACACAACCCACCCAACAGCACAAGAAGGAAAGATGTTCAAATGTTAAAAATGTATAATTCTGAACGTAAGTTAACACCAATTACCTACCTTCACAGAAGGTAATCACACAGAGCTGGTAGGCAACATTTGTCACTGCTCTGTAGCAGCAGCCCGGGCAATACATATTTATTCCTGCAGTGCTAGATAAATAACTGAACAACATGGAGACTGATACCCTCCTCAGTCTGATATGCAGATGATGTGCGATGGTGGCATGCTCTGCCACTTGCCTTCACTGGTGGTTCACCTAAGGCCTGTCCCGGCCAGAGTGCAGGGCAACGTCATGTAGCTGTCAGGTCACTGGATTGGTCTGAGCCCATCACTCTGCACAGAGAGTTGAACTGAAAAATGTTTACAGAGCTTTTTTTAATCAGATCTATTTATGTAATCCATTCATGCAGTGAACCTTTACATTTTACACTCATTGCACGATTGTATTACTTCAGAGGTACATAGAAATGCTGTATTCTTGCTAATTGTATGTGTTGGGGCTAATACTAACTTCTGGTGACATTTAAAATAGGAGCACAAAATTGCTAATCAAAAATATTTTAATTAGCAAATTCTGCTAATCAATTTTTGAAAACTAATTTATGCCTTGGTAATACTCTGGTTCAGAGTACAGAGTCTTCCTGCTTCTTTCTGCAATTGTACTATTACAGGGCCCCACTCTGAATGCTCATGGAAAGGAACAGCAGCAGTGGGTGTCTGTGTCTGGAACAGTACTCACAAGGCTGAAACCTGTACGGGTCCAGCAGGAAGTGAACAATGACTGCCTCCTGAAACAAGAACCAGCACACCAGATGCTGTAACACAGAATTTGGGGGCCCTCCTGCGAGCCATGGTGAGGCTCCCCCACCCCCGAACTCGGCAACAAATCATGGGTCGCACCACACTCTGGGCCGTCCTAGATTAGCACGCTTGTGCAATACGCACAAACGTGCTGTTGCAGGGACACGTCGCACATTGCACTAGGAGAAAGATATAAATATGTGTTTGAATGCATTATACATTGCACTTTCGGAGAAAAATTGGCTAAAAGGCCAGAGCATTTGCCATTGTTCTGTATGGTAACACCAATCGAAAAAAATCCAATACATGCATGTCACCAACAGTGCACAGGAACTTTAATGCTTTAATTAATATAATACTTTGCTATTAAAAATGCCATGACACAATGAAAACATGTCCAACTGGTTGCACAATGTAAACCAGTCTAGACACGTAATAACATATTACTGTAAAGCATGCCAGGCCATTAGACATACCTAGAATGGTTGCTCTAAAATGCCAGTTGAAGCAATAACACTTATCATGGTTATTTTATCACAGATGGCCAGAAAAATATACAATGCTACAGTACGAAACGGCTAGACTGGCAGCACGCAAATGTCAGTCTAGCCAGGTAATTACACTTAGCAGGACTATTTTATCAGAGGTGCCCAGTAAAAAAACATCAAGCCAAACTAAGAAATTACTGGACTGGCTGCAGCAAAATGCCTCTCTAGCCACAAATACCACATTACAAGCCTGCTTAGCCTCGACATGGATGACCATTACGTTTTATCGCACAATCCCCATCCCACCCCGCCCCCAATACCCCCACACATCCCCTCTCCCTTCTACACCCTGCCTCAACCCCCAAAATCAGCTTCCCATCCCAGAATTACCTCCATGTCCCTTTTCCTTGTCCCACTGCTTACGTATGAGGCTCCTTGCCTCATAGGTAAGTACTAGGATGAGGAAGAGTGGGACTAGGAGTAATGAAGATTACAGGTAACTAAGCCAGGCATTACCTTCATGTCCTCTACCTCATCTCAGTACTTGTGTATGAGTCAAAGTGCCTCATATACAAGAACTGGGACGAGGAAGAATAGGGCTTCCACCCTCGCCTGCTCACCCCGCTTGAACTTTTGGGCTATGTTGCCTCAACCTGGCTGACCTACAGAGCTGTTGCCGGACAGAACAGGACACAGATGTTAAACAGCTCCTGGGTTTTGCTGCCACTGCAGTCCTTAAATGGGTGCTTTCAGACTTAAAGCTGAGAGTTAACGGCTGGTAACTTTGAAGCTGCACTAGAATAGTCTCATTGTAATGCATAAAGAAGTTAGATGCTCCACACAAATAGGTTTGCCCCTTCCCCACCGCCCATGAATTTATCAGCTCTCCCAACATTAGAAGGGTTAGCCCTCCCCGAAATGTAGGTTATGTTGCGCCCCTGACACAAGCACACACCACCTTCAACATACACGCACACACCCACCCAGCCACCCACACATTTAAGTGTGTACCCTTTCACCATACAGGCACACACAGGCAGCCACCCCTACATTTAAGTGTGCACCCTTTCACCATACAGGCACAGCCAGGCAGCCACCCCTACATTTAAGTGTGCACCCTTTCATCATTCAGGGACACCCATGCAGTGCAAGAAACCCCTGGTAACAACAGTAAAGACAGACACAAGTGATCACAGTTCAAGGGTGTTTATTGAACTATAAATGCAGGGTGGAAAAATGCCTTAACTAAACCTAAATCTAAGATGGGATCAAGCCTTGACCATCAAATGAAAAATAAGGCAGTCTTAGTGGCGTTGTGTCAAATTAAAAGGGCCTATACTAAGAAAAACCTATTGCCAATTCCTTACAACTAATTACAGGAAGAGTGTGGGATAGGGTATCAAAATAATGAAGAAATTGTTCACAAATAATAAGCCAGGAAGTGATTGACTCGAGGTCTCCTTTGCCCACGCTTTTAGCATGGGACAAGGTGGGACTTTGGAGCACAGCACCCGCTCAAGCCTTCTCAGCACGAGCTAACAGTTGTGTATCAGTTATCAGGCTCTTTGATGGTTAAGTCTCTTTATAAAGAAAAGTATCTTGCCTTCGAGGCCTGATACTCTCAACAAACAAACACGAAGTTCTATTCTACGAACACTTTGGGTGACGGCTTCACCCGTGGTTCCCCTTCTTCTAGGCACTGACCCCTCAGAAGACGTATTCAACAAATTAACAAGACAGTTTCTTTCTCAGGGAACTTTGGGTGGTAACTTTCCACCCCCGGATCTCCCTCGGCTGGGCTCATACCCTAGAAGACAAGGGTGACACTTCCCTTCCCCTTGTTTTACAATGTTTCTCGCTTTCACAAATCTCAATGTGGTGTTAAACAGGTTTTCGGCCTTTGCCCCTGGTTGTCTGCTTCCCTCTGCCGGGTTCACTCTCACCAACTTTTGGCTGCCGGCTTCCCTCTACCGGCGGGTTCGCTCTTTCCGACTTGTGTAACACACTGTTCATCTTCTTATTTTCAACATGCTGAATTGACTTCTCTTAGCTTTCATAGTTCTCTGTCGGTCAAAGACTTTCGACGTTACAGATGATTTTACGAGATCCCTGCATGACCACTTTGACCATTCTTCACCTCTTCCCAAGGCCTTCTGTTTACGGTAGTCTTTTTACCACTGGGTAATCACCCAGAGTTTCCTATGTGAACACCCACGTGGTGCCAGACTCCTCTGTATCTGATTTTCCCCATCTTTCTCAATAGTATCCTTTTGCTTTTCAAAGTTCTATTTATCCTTCGGCTACTTTTCATTCAACACATCGACACTCCCACTGACTCACTGGCTGTGATGAACTGCTTTGCTTTCTGATGTCTTGGAGTCAAGATTTGTATCACTGCGGCCAGCGTCTATCCCCGGCTTGGTAAGCAGCGGTGGAGGTTCTCGCCTACTGGGCACAGCTGTTGCAATACATGTTGGCTATTATTTGCAGACTCATCATTCCCTCTGCAGAGGTTACACAGTCCTTGGTCAGAAAGGGCAAGGTCAACTCTCTCCTTCTCTCCCTCTTGGTCTGCACAGTCTTTCTCCTCCTCTTGAACTGCTGTATTGAGTTAGCTCTTATGTCATGCAGTCTGCCTTGCTCGTCCTGTGCTCTTGTACTCCACCTTTTATCCCTGTGGGGAAGGCAAAGGGCCGCTAGGTGTGTGTGTGATTCTGGTCAATTGCCTGAATTTGCCTGACCCTGGTATTGGGACACATCAGGTAAATGGTTCTGATGTTAGTCTGTTGTCTTTCGTGTTGTGCGAAAGTATTCATGTGGAAAAGGGGGGGCAGTGTTTTGGAATATCCTACGTGTTAGGATGGGGAAAAGGTTTTGAAAGAAGAAGGATACCGCATCTCGCCCGTTGGTGTCCCACTCCCAGTACCCAAGGACCCCCCATCCAGTTGATCCTCCCTCACTGATCCACCCCCAGTAACTGGATCCAATAGCGATGGCCGTGTCCTGGCCGCCTCGATGACAGATCGCCAGGGACCAAGGGAGACACCGTCAGGTTTCTCACATACCCTTTCTCCATGCGATGTAGTCACATTTGTTTCACAGGGGAATCGGGGGAAAGACAATCTACATTTCCCTGGTCTTTTCCGTTTCAGTGTTCCACAGTGAAAAAATAGGGTTGTAGGTCTAGAACCCATAGCATGACCATAGGGTTGGAGTCTTTGTGTTGGCTAATCCAAACTAGTGGTGAGTGGTCTATGAGTGTGCACTTTCGTCCTAATAGGTAATACCTAAAATGGATAATAGCCCACTTAATGGCCAGGGCCTCTAATTCCGCCACAGAGTAATTTATTTCACGTGGGAACAACTTGCGGCTGGTGAACAATATGGGATACTCCATCACATAATCCATCACAAACCTGGGATAGGACGGCTCCTAACCCTGTAAGGGAGGCATCTGTCTGTAAGACAAAGTCGACTACCTTTAGGATTTGATTCTGACACAGTATTTGCTTCAAGGTGTTATAACATATTTCATCCGGGATGTTTTATTCAAAAAGCTGGGGATAAATCTTTGGCAATACCCTACTAACCTGAGAAAAGCTCTAAGATCTCTTTTGGTTCGGGAGATGGTGTACCTAAAACATCTTTTACCTTTTAACGTTGTAGTTGTACATTCCCGTTCCCTACAAAGAAGCCAAGATATTTTACAGCAGACTGGGCCAGTATGCACTTAGCTGGATTAGCAGTAAGGCCATCGTTTCTGTGGACTTTCATGATAGTATAAAGGTGGAAGATATGGTCCTCCCAGGTTTTGCTATGAATGAGGATATTGTTAATATAAGCTCCACAGAAATCAGAATAGGGTTGGAGGATTTTATCAATGAGGCGTTGTAAAGTGGCTAGCGCATCGTTTAGACCAAAAGGTAAGACTTTAAATTGGAATAATCCCAACAGCGTTGAAAACCCTTATCTGGTCCATAGACGGGAACTTGCCAATAACACTTGGTTAAATCTAGGATAGATAGAAAGGTGGCTGCTCTGAGTTGATCAATTAGGTTATCAATGCGTGGCATGCAACAGGCATCGAAGTCCAATATGGCATTAATTTGACGGAAATCAATACAGAATCTCCAGGAACTGTCAGGTTTAGTGACAAGCACGAAAGGAGAGGACATTGGAATTGAGGATGGCTCAATAATGTTGGCTTCTAACATTTTGCTGACTTCCTCGATCACTATCTGCTTCTGGTCTTCTGGGAGTCGATATGGTTTTAAGTGTACCACTTTAACCTTAGGTGTTCTGATATAGTGGTATGTATTCTTTACAGGAACTGAAATTACTATATC